>NC_133621.1:70098440-70815107 GCF_048593235.1 Sminthopsis crassicaudata | reverse complement strand
GGGTTTACTTTGCTGTTACATTGTGACTTCTAATATAATTTTAAAATATCCTTCAGCAGAAGTTCAAGACCAAAATAAATGTATTTTCTTGACCAGGGTATCATGAAAAGAAAGACCTTCTATTAAGCCACAGAAGAAAAGCCATCTGCGTTGGTGGAGGGAGTACCCATCCAATGCATTTAAAGTACTGAATTATTTTCAATTACAGCTACCAACATTTTATATGATAAGGTTATTTTTAAATATGTGTGTTCTTTTCAATATAATTTTGTTGTATCCCAAGGCCAATTCTTTTTCATAGGGAAATCATCCTTAATTGTATAACGAAAGTCAAAAGGAAAATAAGATTAAATTACTAGAATCAGCTCTATAGGAAGACATCTATTCAGCAAAGTGAGACAATATCTGTACTATCATGAATTGTATTCATTCGGGCAATTTCTTTTCTTCCATTTGACATTCTTAATTTTTAATTAAAGTTCTAATGACAGTTTACTAAAACTAAAACTAAATTTTTTACTAAAATGAGAATCAAAAGAAATAAAGAAAAACATGAAAAGTGGAGGAGCTGCTTATTATAAAAGATCAGAAATATACAATATCTGGGAAAAAACCTATTATTCTGGCCATTTTCCTCCCAAAGACAAAGTAATCTGAAAGGTGGGGGAGAAGGATTTCTACTTTGCTTTCATCCACAAATAAAAAGTCCATTTGTCCATAGATCACAATAGCTTCATCCAACAACATGCTTAAAACAATGCCATATTTTGAAAGGAAGAATTTCAATAAGAAATGAAAAGGCACCTAACAATGGCCCAATATATAGTTTGTATGTGTATTTCCAGTAAGTGTAGGTAGATGATGATGATAAGGAGAAAGAGGAGGAAGAGGAGAAGGAAGATAAGGAAAAAGAGGAGACAGAGGAGCAAAAGGCTGGAGAGAGGAGACAGAAGAGTCAGAAGAGAGAGAGAGGAGAAAGAAGCAAGGAGAGGTGTCAGGATGGGGAAGAGAAAAAATAAAAGGGGGAGAAATGAGAAAGGAGAAAGAAGGGAGGAGAAATGGAAGAGATTAAAAGAAAAAAAAAACAGGCAGATCAGGAGATTTAAAGGCAGGTGCCCAGTACTCTGGCTAGACTCTCTAGCTTGAGAATTTATGGGAGGATATAGAAAAGAATCACAATAATAAGAGGACAGAAATAGGATGCAGTTTACATCATGGCAAGGTTAGTGGGGAAAGGAGGCATATTTGTCCTGAGAATATCTTTTTACATAGAATGTAGATGTGGTGGTCACATCCTGAATTACAACTTCTAAGTTAGGTGACAAGAAATATTCAAAATGAACCTTGTGCATTTTGATAAATGTTAATTTTCTTGCACAGATTATATTAATTTCAAAAAAGTTAAAGAAGCCCCAAAATTCCAATCTGAGGGATTTCAAAATATAAATTTCCCCAGGGACAAAGTGAAGGTGGCAGGAAATTCTAGGGCACAAGAAAAGAAAATAATCACATTTTCATACTGAAAAATCGGCACATATAATTTTAACTTTTGATTTTAATTAAATTTTAATTTTTAATTTTGTACATGTCTCTTTCAAAAAGATATGTATCAATTCACAGTTTATCATTTGGAGAGGAAAATATCACTACAATTAGTACTTCATCATGACACCCAGTTCACATTACTTAAACTACGAGGGTTTCACAGAAGAGGGTGAAAAGCCATATACTACATATCTTTCAATTTAAATACTAACCATATCAAATATTTTAGTATTTTAGGCCACAAATACCACACAAAAAAGTCCTGTTCCAAAGAACGTTTTGGTTTAAAATCTCCCTCTTTTTTTATCAAGCAAACCTGTATTGAGTCCCTACTTTATACCAGCCTCTGTGATGCATTCTGGAGAAACAAAAACAAAAATCAATAATTCTTGCTATTCTTTTGAGGGAGAAAACGTATACACATATCTGTGGAAAATATATGTGAAATAAATAACAGTTTTATAGAAGGGGAAGGTATGTGTAACCGGCAAATATTGGGAAAGAGCTCATATAGGAAGTCTGTTTATGCTGAGTTGTGAAAGATTCCAAATCAAGGTGAAGAAGGGTACTCCAGAGGAGAAGAAGGGGCTTTTCGGATGGCCTAGGGTGGACCTTGAGTACTCTATGTAAGGAACATCAAGACCAGTTCAGTTCCTAAGGGAGCACTCTCTATTTGGGGAAAGATGCTCTAAGTAAGCAAGACAATATTGACTCTCAGGGTGAAATAGTCTCAAAATAATCCTTTCAGCTTTATCTTTAGGTTACTCTGTCTCAGAGGGTTTTTGTGAGAAAAGCTCTTTGTAAAAGAGAAAGCCTATATAAATATGAACTATTATTATTATTATTATTATTATTATTATTATTATTATTATTATTATTATTATTATTATTCCATATTCCCTTCAGCTTCACGTGGAAAAATGCTTAATTCCCCTCAAAGCTCAGCTCATCACTTTCTAGAGGAAACCCCTTCTGATCCCCACCCCCACCTTGAGGTGCTAGTACCTTTCTCTCCCCCCATTAAAAATATTACCCTACTTACCTTTAAAGATATACATATATATATATATACGTGTATATATATATATATATATATATATATATATATATGTATGTATGTAAATGCCTATTTTACATTCTTCTTTGTGTACATGTCTCCCTGAAAGAACCTAAGCTTCTTGAGGGCAAAAACTATATTATTTTTATCTTTATATCTCTGGAACTGGTACAATGCCAAGAAGCTCTTTTTAAAAATAACTTATCTTTTATTTTTATATTGTCTATGTTTTCCCCTTTATCTTTCTCCCTCCTGAATCAGAATTATCCCAACAAAGCACATGCCATAGTAGGTTGTTTAATTGACTGACTACATGACTAGCTACCAAAGACCAATATATCTAAGTTCTAAGAAGGTTTTGACCAAACTGGCCACAGAATGAGGCATTTTTGATCACTGACATGCACAAAGATCCACTCAGGGTAAGGGACTATGTATAAATGTGAAGGGAGTTAGACTGTCTTTTGCCTTTCTTTGTATCCTCATTGGTTAGCACAAGACCTGGCCTGTGGCAGGCTTTAAAGAAATATGTAATGACTGACAACTGATTGACTAAATCCCCATACAGAAATTATAGACCTTATACAGAACATTTGGTAGGATGAACGTTAACTGTTCCAAAACTACATTATTAGACCATTATGAAAATAAATTTATAAGTGAAAAGTGCTGATAATGCCTTAAAATAAAGGGGTTGCATAAAAATCACAGAACTTTCTAGCTTAGTTTACCATCTAGGTTAATGAGTATCTGTCTAACAGCATAATTAACAAGCATTGTTAACAAATGTTTATAATGCTTAACATCAGTCAAAGTTTACTGAGGGCTGAAGTCTCAATCTGTTTAACTATTTGTCATATTGCTTTGGTTCCTGACACAGACAATTTCCTGGATTGTCTTTTTTTTTTTTAATTTTCTTCTCTTCTTAGTTTTTCCTCCTACATTATAGGTTGCTTATGGGAATGTCTTTTCTTCACAGGTGACCCTTCTCCCCTCACCCCCACCCTCACCATTTCCAGTCAGTGTCAGGGGCTGTTTCTAGAATGCTGGAATAATCCAGTTTCACCCATCCATACCAGGGGTTATTCTAAAAGCAGTAAAGTCCCTGAGGGGTAATAGTGTAGCAGGACAGTGATTACTCTTGAGATTTCATCTCAAACTCATCATGACGACAAAATTCATCATTTAGTTCTTCAAACTCTCCTAAAACTTTCTTATTTCCAGGTTCAGAATGTCAGCATCATTCTTAACTTCTCAGTTCCCCCTTACTTCCCACATATAATCACATGCTAAGCCTGGCCATTTTTCCCTTTACAACTTTTGTCCCATTTGACATCTGGGCCCTTATCCGTACTGGTCTCACCTTAGTTCAAGCTCATATCATCTCTCCCTGAATTATTCCAAGAGCTTCCTAGTTGATCTCCTTGCCTCAAGTTTTCTCTTCACTCTAGTGACTCCAGACACTCTTACTCACATCACATCCATATAATTCCCAGAGACCTTTCTTAAGTATCAATATGAGCTATGACTCTCCTACTCAACAAACTTTAATGGCTCTAGATTAATATTGAAATTTCTCTGTTTACCTTTTAAAATTCTTTACAAAGTGTCCCCAAACTATCTTTTCAAGTTCAGTACATATTAATCCCCCACACATACTTCCTGCACACTCTATAAACTAAAGTGTGGGTACAAGTGTATTTGCCATCAGTTCCTCATGCCTGAAATGCACTCTCTCCTTACCTTTGCTTCACAGTAGTTGCTTAAGCATATGTGAAACCTTTCCTGATCCCCCCCAATTGCCTGTGCCTTCCTTCTCGAACTGGCCATAAATTTTTAAACTGCCTTGTACTTATTTCCAATTTTCTCTTAATATTTATTCCATGTATCCTTACATATGCATTTGTTGTCTTCCTTATTGTCTCCCTACTCTTTGAGAGTGAGAATCGTTTTATTCTTTGGAATTATATGTCCTCAGAATTATGCAAAATGCTTAGCACATAATGGGCAATATTGTTGTATTATTTAGCTTATTGATCAATCCTAACCAAGGGAGTATGGACCATTTGAAATTCCAGAACCATATTTACCCACCCCCCTATGCCAATTTGGGTATTCTCAAGGTGGCCATAGAATTAAGGGTCAACTTCACCTCCCAATATGTTACACTTGATTATAATGCATATCTGTATTGAAAATACCCAGACTTTATGGAGTACAATATATACTATTTATGGAGTATAACATAGTATATTTAATATAATATTTATGGAGTATAATATACTATATGCTACCAAAACATACCTGCATATATTATATTGTATGTATTTGCTATACTATCGTGTACTATATGTATATACTATACCAGGATTTCTTAAATTTTTTCCACTTACAAACTCTTTTCACCTAAGAAATTTTTAGATAACCCTGGGTATATAGTTATATAAAACAGGTATACAAATCAAACATTCACTTATAATAAATCATAATTTCATGATCCCCACATTCAGTTATAAGATCCCATATGGAGTCATGAATTACAGTTTAAATAGCTGGGCACTATAGTATAGTATATACAATTATGTGTATATACTATATGTAAACATATACTATCTTATAGTTTATGTGCACTGTATACTACATACATAATACATACTTCATATATAATATATACTACAAAATACTATATTCTACTATATATTACTCATAGTTTATGTAATGTACTCTATTATGCACTTAATATATATACTTACTAAACACACACATTTTCTTTATCTTAAATCAAATTACTTTCCTTTCAGTTCATATTGGGAAGAAAGGCTTTTACTTGCCACCAAATAAATCCATTACTCTATATTGTTACTCCATGAAATCAATTACTTAATCCAGAAATATTCAATGGATATCTATTATATGTAATATACTGTAAACCAGCAAGGGGCAACAGGAGTGGGGGAAGGAAATGCTTAGTCTAGAATGTGGACAACAGCAAAATTATAATTATATTCCATTTCGGGAATCATATATGAAAATAAGGGAAAAAAATCTTCCCTTGGCTATTTTTCCTATTTAGCTGAAAATAAACTGGAACTTCCATGCCTAAGCCTTCGTTTCTCATATAATTTCCTCCGTGTTTCACTAATTTATTATTACATGCCCCCACACACACGCTATTCTTTTCTGCCTTCTTTCTGAATTCTTTATTGCTGCTCAAGGAACTTCCTTACCACAAGGCCCTCTACAGCTTCAGAACTGCCAAGAGCCCTTTGAAATTATGTTCTTTCTCTTTCTCTAGAAGATCCTCCTTTTGACACTGCCAGTGCCCTCTTTCCTGGGGGTCCTATCAACAGTATTTCCTTTACAAAAGCTTACTTCTGAGAGCGGATGACCCCCCTGTGCTTCTAAATAACACTATCAAAAGAAGCTACTCAGGCTAAACTGGTTTCAGTTTGGATTTCTGGAAGTAAAAAGGAAAAATACATTTTGGACTCAATGATACTTTATCATCCATCTGCGGAGGAAGTCCAGCAGCATCTCATTTGTCTAAAAGTCAACTGTTACATAACCTTGATCATTCAGAATAAAGTTAAAGCCCAGAAAGGAAGCCATAAGGCATAGCAGCAGCAGCAGTCATAGTAGTACTTGTTGTTGTCATAATAACTCATATTTATATAGCACTTCAAGGTTTACAAAGTAGTTTCCTTACAACTACCCTACTCTGTAAACCATTTAAGTACTGTTTCCCACATAAATTCATTTTCCAGATGAGGAAACTGAGGTTCAGACAGTAAGTGATATGCCCTGGATCACAGAACCACTAAATACAAGAGTCAACATCAGGTCTTCTGATACCAAACACCAATCTAGTGCTCATTCCGCTGTACCTTATAAGGGAGAACCTTCCAAAACTATTTTTTTTAAAGCTTAACTATCTGATTTCTCAATCCACAGAAGAATGAAACAAACAAACAAACAAAATGGAAAAGGGAGGGGAGAACCTGTGCCAAAAACACAGCCAGGAATGGCCATTAGAAGTACATACAATGACAATGGAAATAATCAACAGCTGACAGCTAGATAGTAGGAGAAGAAACTTAAAAAAGATTTGATTTGGGGTTTTTTTAAGTGAAAACAAGATCTCAAATTACAATGAGCAGTCAAATAATCCTAAAAATTACACCAAGCCTGGGAATCTCAATATTTCAGCATAGCACCATGTCTAATGTTCATAAACGCCCCTCTTGGTCATCAAGAAAAAGTTTTATATTATATTCACTCTTGAAAAAAAAGACAGGGAAATGAATAAATCCATCTGAGAAATATTCCTGTAAACAAGGTTAAATATTGAGGGGTAGAATGGTATCAGGGTTAGAAACAGACCTACCAGTCTCGGTTCAAATACCACCTTTGACACAAATTGGCCACAACTGAGCAATACACTTAAATCTCTCTGTGTCCCAGGCAAAAAAAAAAAACAGAAAAACAAATACAAAAAAAATTTTTAAGTAACAGAAGCAGTGCCAAGTGCCCTACATTTGGAAATCCCAAGTCCAGTCTAAAAGTAACTAAAGGTTAAAATAATTAAATTTTTAATAATTGGGGGAAGAAAAACCATACTTCTGCCTTCTGGAAAATTCAACGATGCACCTCATTCCCCGATGATGTCAGACAAAAGAGGACATTGCTGCACATAGGAAGATCCCTAAAAATAGGGCATAGTCTCTGTCCCTGGAATGGAAAGCCTTGGTAGGAAGGCTGTCAACGAAATTTAGGAGGCTGCCATTTTCCTGCTACCTATCTTACTTCACTGCTCAACTTTGCTGACACCTCACAGTAAGTTCTCCCTTCCTCTGTGTTTAATTTCTTCCTTTGTTGTCAGAGTTCTAGAACAGCCCCTGTGCACGCAAGCGAGCGTTCTCTCTCTCTCTCTCTCTCTCTCTCTCTCTCTCTCTCTCTCTCTCTCTCTCTCTCTCTCTCTCTCTCCCTCTCTCCCCTTTTCCAACATAGAGAACCACTTGCCCCACTGTTAGTTACCTTTCTTCTTCTTGGCAGGGATCCTAATAGGGAAATAGGAATTTTAAAATCATTTCTCTGATAGATCCCTTTGCCACTTCCATTGCTCCCCCGAAGTATAACCCATATTTCTATTTTCAGCTCCCAGCATCTGTTTAAACATGAAGATCAGGTCATCTGAGTTCGTGGTCAAGGTTATGAGTGGGAAGTGTTCCCCAGAGACTCTATCTTTAGGAGAACATGGATTTTCCATCTGGCTTTCATAAGCTCCTGCTTTTGAATTCTGAGTATCTGTGGGGAATAGGAGATTCTCCCCATAGGTCACTTTTTCAAAAGAGCTTTCCAGGAATTCAGTGGACTGTCCAGAACTCCTCAAGCAACTCGAGCTTGTAAGTGAGCAGGATGCCCACTAAAGTCATAACTAAGAAAGTTAATAGAAACATGACTGGTGAGTTAATTCATAACCATAAATCTAGAGAGGAAAGTGACCCCAGAGCTAAACCAGGGCCTCTTAAACTTCTTCTACTCAAGAATCCTTTTTGCCAGAGAATTGGATATACATAGATATACCAAAATGGGTATATAAATCAGACATTTACTGATAATAAATCATAATTTCATAACTCCCCCATTCAGTTACAAGATCCCATAGAAGTTTGTGACCCACAGTTTAAGAAGCCCTAGTCTACAGCAATCCCTCTTCCCCTTCCCCATTTTCCTATGAATATCATAGATTTTGAGAGATTGAGTGATTTAGCTATGGTTAATAGGGAAAAGGGGAGATTTGGAGCCAGAGCCAGTCTCTCATTTATACCACTTTGTCTCTATTAAATATTCAATAGAATTTAAGATTTACTGGATCTTAGTCTTGAAATGAACCTCACTGTTCACCTAATCCAAAATATTTTTACAGATGAGTTGGCTAAGGTACAGAGAGTTTAGGTGATTTGCCAAAAGTCACACAATTATTGAGCTAGAATTAGAATCAAGGCTTACTAACTTCCCAAGTTGAGACTCTATTACTGTATGTGGCCTAGAATCATCACAACCCTAATTCTAAATACCAGAGAGCTATAATAAGAAAGCCAAGTCGATGAAGGAAAAGCCCTTTTTCTGACTGGGTAAAGGACACCACTGCAAACTTAGAACAAAATCACATTGCTCTATCTGTTTCTCATCATGGAAGAAGAGAAAAAGTGGAACCCCAGAACTCTCACACTGACAAGAAAGTGCAGAGAAGAAAATTCCTCTGTCCTAAAAATGGTGGGGAAAGCAGTTACAGATTAAAAAGGCAAAGTAGACAAAAGAATTCTGAGACTTTTTACACCTGAAAACATTGCAGAAAATCCAAGAAGCTGGTAGACAAGTTCTGGGAAATTCTATTTTATAAAAATCTCAAGGTGAATTAGGCTTATGTTCTATATATGCACCAGGAGAAAACTAGCATTAGGCATAACTGGGAAGAAAGTTAAAAATTATTCTCATACTTTTAAAATGTTATGCTACTAGGAAATATATTGCCATTTTTCTTTTTATATTACCTTCACTTAATATATAATATGTAGAAAATATGATCTATATAAAAATTTTAATAAATGAGCTCTTTTTTTTAGAACAAGAATATCTCAAAGGACAATTCTACTTATACACTGAATATGGCAGAATGGGAGGTTCTTGATGGGAAGGATCACTTTCCCTTCTGTCTTTATTTTCAACACCAGGGGATATAAAGCCCAGCACATAGTGCTCACTTAATAAATGCCTATTGAATCGACATGAGCATATCTTTGGGAAATCAGGTTCCTTGTAGCATAAGTGGGAAATTGGGTTGCTTGTACCATAATACCATGTCTCAGTTACTGACTAAAAAGACCATTATCTACCAGGTAACAACTTTCACAGACCATAGGCACGATATCTAAGAAGAAACCAATAGCTTTTTGTGCTCACTTTTCAAACCTAAACTACTAGGAGATGACAAATATAATACTTTGGGCCTGAAAATTTTAAGCTCTAGGGTTTTGTGTTTTTTTTAATTTGTTTTAAGTACTGGCCACTGGTTTGCAGGAAATATGGGGGGAAAGGAGGGAAAAGATCAGTAAGTCAATTTTAAATACTTAGAAATTTCAATAACTATGTAATAAATAGCCAGAAAACAAAAGCAGCCCAGAATATGAAAGAATATAAGCAATACAATATTGGTAACATAAATATTAGTAAGAAACATAAATGGAATATTCTAAAATAAAGCTAAAAGAAGTGCAAAGGAAAAGTATCAAAACAACTCTCTCTCAGGCACCATTGTAGAACTTCCTTCCTACCACTTTAAATGAGCAAAAGATATCATTAAGTCAATGACTTGATTCATCACATCTCACATATGGAAAGGGCAACAGAAAAAAGAAGTTGGACTACAAAGAAAACCCAATCATAATCAAAGCCACCATCTGTTTTTTTGTTGTTTGTTTTTTTAAGTTCAGGACTACAGGTTAATAGCTTTTTTTTTTTTTTTTTTCCAATCACATCCAACTCTTCATGATCCCCTTTGAGATTTTCTTGGCCAAGATATTAAAGTAGTTTTGTCAGTTCATTTTATAAATGAAGAAACTGAGGCAAACAGGATTAAGTGATTTGTTCAGGGTCACACAGTGTGTAAGTTTCTAAGGCCAAATAGTAATTCAGGAAGGAAAGCAAATCTTCCTGACTCCAGGCCCAATGTTCTATCCACTGGTACCATCCAGATGCCTACTGGTTAATAACTGTTCTACCAGTTAGAAGAAAACACTTTTCCCTTACCCCCCCCCCAAAAAAAAATTTTAGATTCTTAAGAAATAAAATACTGATATTCATATTACCACATCCTCCCAGGCTTTAGGGAAGGGAAGAAGGTAATAATTCTCATTCCCGTTAAAGTACTTTCTTCTAGTGGTTTAAAAGAATCCAAGAAACTTTCAAGACACTTTACAAATTATTGGGCTACTAAACTAAGAATCATTCTAGAATTCCTAGGATCTATACTAAGAATTCCTTCTAACAAAATTTGGATAGTCAAAACTCCCAAAGAATAAACAGAAACTCTCCTTCCTTACCACTCTCCTAGTTTCAGCTAAAATCCCATCTGCTTCAAGAAGCTCTTCTTGATCCCCTTTAATTCTAATGCCTTCCCTCTGTGGATTATTCCTATCTTCTTCTGGATATAGCTTGTTTGAAGCTCCTTGAGGGCAGGGATTATCTTTAACCTTTCTTTATATAAGGACAGTACCCAGCACATAGTAGGAGCCTAATAAATGTTTACTGACTGACTGAATTCCTTTCAAAGATCTAAAGCTTCTCCTCACTACAAAGGCCCATTATTAGACAACAACATTTGCCAGGTAATAAGAAAAATGGATACAATGATCTCCAAAAAAGAAATTTAGCTCTTAGGAAAATGGAAAGACAGTGGGTATAGTTACGATTCAGGCTACAGAAAGTTTCTAACAATCATTTGCATTTAAAAATCTATGTATGAATGTTGGAGGGGCTGTGGGAAAACTGGGACACTGATGCATTGTTGGTGGAGTTGTGAAAGAATTCAACCATTCTGGAGAGCAATCTGGAATTATGCCCAAAAAGTTATCAAAATGTGCATACCCTTTGACCCAGCCATACTACTACTGGGCTTATATCCCAAGGAAATACTAAAGAAGGGAAAGGGACCTGTATGTGCCAAAATGTTTGTGGCAGCCCTTTTTGTAGTGGCTAGAAGCTGGAAGATGAATGGATGTCCATCAATTGGAGAATGGTTGGGTAAATTATGGTATATGAATGTTATGGAATATTATTGTTCTGTAAGAAATGACCAACAGGAGAAATACAGAGAGGCCTGGAGAGACTTAAATCAACTGATGCTGAGTGAAACGAGCAGAACCAGAAGATCGCTGTACACTTCAACAATGATACTGTACGAGGATGTGTTCTGATGGAAGTGGAGATCTTCAACATAGAGAAGAGCTAATCCAATTCCAATTGACCATTGATGGACAGAATCAGCTACACTCAGAAAAGGAACACTGGGAAATGAGTGTAAACTGTTATTTTTACCTTCTGAATCCAATTCTTCCTGTGCAACAAGAAATTCGGTTCTACACACATATATTGTATCTAGAATATACTGTAATATATTTAACATGTATAAGACTGCCTGCCATCTGGGGGAGGGGGTTGGGGGAGGAAGGGAAAAAGTCTGAACAGAAGTAAGTGCAAGGGATAATGTAAAAAATTACCCATGCATATGTACTGTCAAAAAAAAGTTATAATTATAAAATAAAAATTAAATAAACAATTATAAAAAAAAATCTATGTAGAGTCAATGTCCTGTGCAAAATCCCTGACAAGCAGCCATGCAGTCTTCCATTGAATACTTCCAGTGATGATGAACTCATTCCATTTCTAGAAGGTTCTAAATGTTAAGTGGTTTTCCCTTAGAATGAAGCTAAATCCAGCAGTGGGCAGATTGTTATTGGATTCAGAATTAGGAAGATCTGAGTTCAAATACTGCATGTCATCAATGCTTGTGTAACTGTGTACAAAAAACTTCTAACTTCCATTTCCATATTTTGAAATTGATGGTAAGGGATAAAACATGTCTCTTATTTTTTTTTCTTTTTCTTTTCTTTTTTTTAGGATTAAATGAGATAACAGTAAAGCATATTGAAAACCTGAGTGACATAAATTCTATCATTAGTGCTGTTGCTATTACTATTGCTTTGATGGTAGAGATGATAAAGAAGAAGAAGAAAGGAAGGAGGAGGAGGGTGGAGGAAAAGATAAGAGGAGAAAAAGGGGGAAAGAGGAGGAAGAAGAGGGAAGGATGAAGAGAAGTGAAAGGGGGAGGAGGAAGAGGAAAAGGGGAAAAGGAGGAGGAGGAGGAGGAGGAGGAGGGTAAGAGGAGAAAACAAGAAGAAATATAAAAGACATGGCTGAAGACACAAATGATAGGGAAAAAACAATCTGGTCTCAACATAAAGAACAATCAGCTCAAAAGACATTACTGAAAGAAGTCTGGAGGGGGTAAAGGCCTACCAAACGTTAGCTGAATACTTTACAGAAGAGTAATGAGAAAATATAAGAATCTCACTGAATAAAGGCATCATAGATAGGTTACACTCTGCCTTGATGGAAGGTATCTATTCAGCAAGGAAATCAAGAATGAATTCAAGTGTCAATTAGATAAAACTACTCTCAAGGGATGGGAGAAAATAAGAATTCAGCTATGAGGAAAAGAAATTATGAAGTTTTCTTCTATAAGCATTAAAGTTTTGTTTTCTCCAAAAGCTTGATTAGTGCAAAAAAACCCAATATTTTACAGGCTTCCAAAGGTTTTTGTTTTGTTTTGTTTTGTTTTGATCAAAGACCATCTGAGGGAAGGAGAAAGGGTAACATAAGGAGAAAGAACAAAGGAAGGGGCAGGAAAGAATGTCTCTAAATAAGTCCAAAGGAATTACCTTAGATGGATTGTTTTGAATTGATGGCTTGGCTTACCAAAAGCTGTTTGTCCCTCAAAATCTGCGTTCAAATATAGGTATTTGCAGTCTCAAAATTATGAAAAGGGGCAAACTCAAGTTGACAGCCAGCCTTCTAACAAAGAAGCAGCTTGACTCCTCAAAGTTATGAAGAGAGTCTTTTTCCTCAGTGTTATGAGGGGTTATGACTAATTCATGAAGACTAGCAAAAATACCCACTGATCCCTTTCCCCTGAAGCTGCTATATCCCAAGCCGCATTTCAGACAGAGGAAGACAATATAATAACTTGATGGCATTATTCTGGTCTTCCAGCCAGACTTTCCTAGCCTTAAAATCTTTCCAAAAAAATACCAAACCTCTAATCAAAATATATGTTAGGATTACAATATGAAGTTGGCTTGTAACATTCCTTCTGCTCGGTGTCACTGTTTTTGTTCTTTTGTTTGGTTTTTGTTTTGGGTTTTTTTGTTTTTTGTTTTTTGGGTTTGTTTTTTTTTTTTTTTTTTTTTTTTTTTTTTTTTTTTTTTTTTTGGTTGATTCTGCTTCTAAATGCTAGAGGGGGAAAAAATTGAAATTAAAATAAATCACTCCCAACAAGACCACAATTCTAATGGAATCCTCATTACTACTAATTATAATGGCTTAACTAAAGAGACCCACTAAATATTACTTTGCAAGAAAAAAATGTAAAAATGCACTGGAATAGGAAACTTTGGGGCAAAGAAGGGTCCTCTACCAATGGGAATCCACATGGCCTCTGAAACTTGTTTTAGAGAGTTACCCAGGGTTATAAGAAATGGTTTAGCTATGGTGACATGGCCTATATGAGGCAAAGGTGGGGCTCAAATTCATCTTCTTGATTCTAAAGCTAGCTCTTTTATCACTAAGACACAGCATTTCATTTTGCAAAAATAGCCATCACCATTAGTCAAGTTATCCAGAAATATCCATCAAGAGTCTACTACATTGTGTTAGCATGTATAACATGCATAATAAGACTGCTTGTTGTCTTGGGAATGAGGGAATAGAGGGAGAAAAGTTGAAATTCATGTCATTTTAAAAATGAATATTCGAAATTATCTTAAGACATGATTAGAAAATTAAATACTATTAAAAATAAAATACATGGATAATGTTAGGTGCTAGGAAAACAAAAGCCCAAAGAGCACTATCCTCAAAGAGCTAACATTCTCTCGAAATTGCTAAGATTTTCTAAGTCCTTAATTTCATTATCTTCAGAAACAACTATTTTCTTGAAGGTAAAATAAAAAATCTACATATAATACACACTGAAGAAATGTGTTCAGACTCTTTCCTTCTTTATAGGATGTGCAAAACCTCATTATTCAGCCTTGGAGATATCAGAACAATTCCTCTGCATTTTTATTTAACAATATGTATGGCTCTATAGTTTGGCCAGTAAAGCAACATTTGTCAACTTAGCTCATTTGTAAAAATTTTTCATACTGCATTAAATGAATGGAAAATGTTTAAGTTATTGTATTATAGAGATCAAAATAAAAAGGCTAAAAGGGAGGGGGGAAAGCTGCCAGAAGACAAAGTGTTAATATACTTTAAAGAAGGGAGAAGGACATTATTTAAAATTTAATGTGTGTTGTGCATCTGCATTCCATGTACACCTGATATGTAGCATGAAAGAGTAAATACAGAGGCTGACCTCAAAGCCAGAAGATTCAAATTCAAATCCTGCCTCTAACATATGTTGATTGTGTGCCTCCAGGTAAGTCACTTAATTTTATAGATACTAATATTTATATATTTCCTCTAAAATTTCTGCTAAAAAGAATTATCCAAAAAAATGAAATTGTTCCCAGTGCTTTTTATAGGAAAATGAACATCTTGTATCACTAGAACAAATATAATATCTTAATAGGAGAAATGGGTATCAGTTTTGGTTCACAATGAGAGAATATTATTCACACTGAAAATTCTAAACACTTTTTTAATAGAATTCTAAACCAGTGCAGAAAATGCAGAACATCAAAGAGAAAGATGCTGGCTTTTACGTACTGTAATGAGAGTTTGCTGGAATGGAAAGTAGACTGGAGTGAGAATTGGGAAACCCAGATTGAGTCATAACTCCTCAGCTCTTTAGTTCCCCAAGTATGAGAAGATTAGATTAGAAAATCCAAGAGATCTCTTTCCAGTTCTCTTTATCAGTAAACCAACCCATCACATGACAACCTCGGGATATCCACTGGAAAACCAAATTTCAGAAATTCAATTTCCAAAAACCTTAATCTAGGGCTTTGTCTTGCATGATCCTGGGCAATTAAAACTCAGTTTTCCCATCTGTAAAATGAGAATTATTATACTACCTGCCTTATAGTACTTTTTTTTGATAAACTATAAGTGATATAAAAATTAGTCTTTATTTTCCTACATAGAACATTGCAAATGTCTTTAACAGTAAATAATAATAGCTAGCATTATATATTTATCTCATTTAATCTTCACATCAACCCTAGAAAGTAGGTGATATTATTTCCATTTTTACAGATGAGGAAACTAAAGATGAGACAGATTAATTGATTTGCCCATGATCAAATAGTAAGAGTCTCTGGCAAAATTTGAATTCTTAACTCCAAATAAACTAATCTCACCTATCTGGCCACTTAGTGGCCTTCTTCCACATTCTATTATTCATTCTTGTAGGAGAGGAACAGTTTCCATGAAAAAAATTAGGAAATTAATTTCCAAAAAAGAATATTCTCATTTGTAATCATGACAACCATTGTGTTTATATCAAAATCATGAAAGATGCACGACTTCATTCATGAGGAATACTTAGTATGGAAACTCTTATCTCCCTAACTGTTCATCTATAGCTTGGTCTTAGAGACTCATCTGAAGTAAAGAAAAACGGAATAATTGGTCCAGTATCCCCATGGCCACCAATTTTCAGTTTGAACAGAAATCTTCCTAACTCCTAGCTTCAGAGCCTTTTAATACGTCACGTAACCTTCACTATGCTGAAAAGCTTCCAAAATAAAGGCTTATCTAACTTAAAAGACAAAACCAGATTTATTCAATCCTGATTTTACTTTCTGTCCCTGAGTTTTTTCCAGTAATTTAAAAAAATTTTTATTTCCAATTACATGTAATTTTTTTAAATTTTGAATTCAAAATTCTCTTTCTTCCTTCTCCTCCCCCTTCCTTGAGAAAGCAAGCAATTTGACATAGATTTTACATGTGCAGTCATGTAAAACATATTTCCATGTTAATCACAAGAGAAAAAAAAAGATCAAAAAGAAAAAGGTCTTTAAAACTATGCTTCGATCTGTATTCGGACTCCATCAGTTCTTTCTCTGGAAGGCATTTTTCATTATGTGTCCTTGAGAACTGTCTTACATTATTGTACTCCTAAGAATAGCTAAGTTATTCACAGCTGATCATCATTTTCTTGGTTCTGCTCATTTTATTCAATATCAGTTCATGTTAAGTTTTTCTGAAACCATCCTGCTTATTTCTTTTGGCACAATAGTATTTCAAAATATCACATACCACATCATGTCCATCCATTCCCCAACTAATGGGCATCCACTCAATTTCTCATTTTTTACAATCACAAAAGGAGCTGCTATAAATATTTATGAACATATATGTCTTTTTCCTTTGTTAAAAAAAATCTCTTTGGGATAGAAACCTAATAGTACCATTACTTTGTCCAAGGGTATGCAGTTGTATAGTTCTTTAGGTATAGTTTTAAATTTCTTCCCAGAATGGCTGGAGAAGTTCACAATTCCACTAAAAGCATATTAGTCTTATTTTTCCCACATCTCCCCCAACATTTGTCATTTTACTGCAACATCTGTCATTTCATTTTGCTGTGTTCTTGATTTCTTTAATGTATGTATGTATACATACATACATACATTAAAGAAATCAAGAACACAGCAAAAAAAAAATATATATATATATACATATATATATATATCAACTATTTAAAGTAAATCCTGATTGATATACAATATTTCTTGGCTACCCATCCCAAGAATAAACAAGTTTTAAGCCTTCAGGATAAGAAATATGTACATTTAGATGAGCAACAATATTATTTTGTGTGTGTGAGGCGAATGGGTTTAATTAGTTTGCCCAGGGTCACATAGTTAGCAAGTATCAAATGTTTGAAGTCATATTTGAATTCAGGTCCCTCCTGACTCCAAGGCCAGTCTCCTATCCAACACACTACCCAGCTGAATATGAATTTAATAAGCATTTACTTCAACCAGTGCTGGTACCTGTGAGCACAAAGTCAAAAAAAAGCACCTTCAGTGAACTTACAAACTTTGTGGAAAACATTTTAGACGTAAAAAGAAACCGTATTTTAAATTTTCAAAATTCCATTTTCAAATTATGAGTCCTCTACACTACATGGAGTACTAGCCAAGTCAAAAGTGTAGTAACGATCCTGGAAATTTACTATTAAGTATTCCAAAGAGAACTCGGACAAAAAAAAAAAGCAACTAATTACAAATGAATTTTAACTTACTCAACCAATTCTGCATTACATTGGACCAAGACTTAAATGTTCACAAAAAGTGACAATGAAAATTAGATAAAGAAATAGCAATAATAATTTATTTCCAGAATAATAAAAGGTATTAACATAAGAACAAATTACAGAAATGGATTAATGTTGGACATGGGCCAAAGTTCAAGGGGTTTATCTTCAATACCAACAAAAATGATAGAAAACACTCCAGTGTTAACCGCTTCAGGTCAGCTAGATGGCGCAGTGGACAGAGCACCAGTCTTGGAGTCAGGAGGACCGGAGTTCAAATATGGCCTCACACATTTGACATTTACTAGATAATGGATCCTGGGCAAGTTGCTTAAACTCTACTCATATGTCACTTAATCCCAATCACTTTTCCAAAAACAACCGAACAAAAAACCCCACATCAATAGAAGAAAATACTTGCTAATAAGGGTAACAATGTAGCCATTCAAAGGCTGTTCTACAGCCTTGGGCAGGCTTACATCCACTGTCACCCCCAGCAGTAAAATGGTCAATTACAAAAAGTTACAAATACTTTAATAAATATTCTGGGAGCGTTTATTGCACAAAAGCAAGTCACTCCTGCTTCGGAGCTAACAGCAAGTAGCACAAGTGAAGTGTGAAAATTCTATTTTCCTATTGAATTACATAACTTTAGAGCTTTATCTTCATTCCTGATTGAGTTTGAATTGGCCATACTTACTAAACACTTGAGTTTTTCCAAGTCATTTTCACACCTTCCTCTATTGGTAAAGTGAGGAAGTATTTTGTAACAAACAAAACCCCAACTCTTTCCACATTATCCACTTGGCAAATATCTTTTTACCCATTTATTACTGGGTCTTATTAGAGCGTATAGATTATATTTTTAAGGAAAGAGGGGGAGAGTATTACAAATGACAGACATTTATATGACCTGTTCTCACAGAATCCCTGGCGTCCTTCAAAGCCCAGTTCAAGAGCCTCCACCTATATAAGATTTTCCCTGATATCTCTGTTAGTTCCTGCTCCTGATCCAGAATTAACTTGTATTTACTTGGCATATCTTTGGTATATACTTGTGTGTGTGTGTGTGTGTGTATGTGTGTGTGTGCGCGTGCGTGTGTGTGTGTGTGTGTGTGTGTGTGTGAGAGAGAGAGAGAGAGAGAGAGAGAGAGAGAGAGAGAGAGAGAGAGAGAGAGAGAGAGAGAGAGAGAGAGAAACAGAGGGAGGGAGGGAGGGAAGGAGGGAAGGAAAGGAGGAGAGAAAGAGGGAGAAAAAGGGAGGGAGAAATAGGAAAGAAGGGATGAGGAAGAAGGAGAGAGGAAGATGGAGAACAGAGAGAGAGACACAGATTTTCCCCTGAAAAAGCATAAGTTCCTTAAAGGCAAGTTCAAACCTAGCCCCTGACTTTTACTAATTATGTGACCCTGGACAAGTCACATAACTGTGTTTGCCTTAATTTCCTCATCTGCAAAATGATTTTGATGAAGAAATGTCAAATCACTCTAGTATCTTTGCCAAGAAAATCCCAAATGGAGTCATGAAGAGTCTCACACAATTGAAAAATCACTGAACCTAAAAATACATTATTAGTGCCTGAATGATGAGACATATCAAAGTGATGCATTTACTGAGAGAGTCTATGATGTCCTCAGAACAATGGGATATACACCAAAAAGCAGAAGAAATGTCCCCAAGCCTCTAGAAGCACATGCTGTAATTGGCAAGGCAAGAGGTAGCTATAAAAAACGAATCAAAGCTGACATGAGCAGTAAACAGTCTAGTTTGGGCTGTGGGATTCAAAACTGAAAAGAGGTTTTTGTTCTCATGGTATACATGAAGTTCAAAGATACTCTCTCCCTAAAGTATTTCCTGGACAGAATGTTCTTTTTAATACATAAATATAACAATAATTTATCTGTAAGATGAGAGAGCAAGACTAAATGGCCTCAAAGGCCCCTTCCAGCTCTACTATATGACCCTAAATTTTGACACTGAGAATTACCAACACTTTTCCTCTACCAGCCATGTGCAGTATGATCACAGCATCAAAGATTTCATTATTTAAGTGACAGGTCATGTTTGAGTTTTTTTCTAACATTTTTAAAAATTTTGATTTCCAAATTCTTTTTCAACTTCTCTCTCCTCACTGAGAAAGCAAGCAATTCGAGATACATGATCCATATGCAGTCATGCAAAACATAATTTCCATATTAGTTGTGTTGTAAAAAAAAAAAAAAAAAAAAAAAAAAAAAAAAACCATGGACAAAAGAAAAAGAAAGTTTTTTAAAAGTATGTTTTGATCTGCATTCAAACTCCATCGCTCTTTCTCTGGAAATGGACAGATTCAGAGCTGGAAGCAAACAAATTTAAAGGTCTTCTAATCTAATTCCATCCTTTTACAGATGAAAAACTGAGACTGACTAGTAATCTTCACAAGGTCACATGGGTAATAAGCAACAGAACCAGGATTCAAACAAGAGAGTTCTCTGACGTCAAGCCCAGTACTCTCTCCATGGAATCACACTGTCTCCACAGGAAGCTCAAAATCCTCAATTTACAGTTGAAGACACTTTTGACTCAGAAAGATGTTACATATGTCATTAATATTTTTATTTTAAAGTGCAAAGGCATTTCCAGGCCATGGGTATCATAAATGGTAAGCAAACTACCTCTTGAGTGTGGTGAAAATAAATATACCAGGGCAAAATTAAGGGCCAATGTTGGCAGGGTGTCAAGAAGGCAACGAGGTAGCAAGAGAAACTATAGAAGGGGGCAACTTTGCTAGATGTTGCTATAAATATGCCTGATGCCTATAAATAACCCCTCAGCCAAGATGCAAAGGAAGGGCACTGCCTTCTTTGGTTGCAGCTATATTTCTGTTATTACTTTTCTCCTTGAAGGCTATTCTAAGGTATTGCTAAATTAGAATTACACAAATACACCACGAATCTGAAATTTCATCAGTATAGAGAACGCTTTCTATGACTTAGGTCTATTACTTAGTCCCCAAGACTTAGGGAGTGACCTGAGGTCAACTGATTTTCTCAGATTTAGAGAGCAGTGAATATCAAAGGGTCTAGAATTTGAATCCAGATGTTCATGCCTCTGAGCCTAGCACCCCTATCCCCTCTGCCAAGCTGCTTCCACAATTAAAAGGGTTTATGTACAACTGCTTGAAGGAATGAGAAGATATAGACTATGCTTTTGCTCTATGCTAGAGAAACTCACTCTCCCCACCACCCACTTACCCACCCACTTTATAGTCCAGAATTGAAAGTACTAAAGTACAGACAAGGGAAGTTGCTATCCAGTAAAAACCTATCACATAAAAAATTCAGGAACAGAAAGAATCCAAATCCAGAGGTATATTCTGTACAGAATAGAGCAGTGGGAGGAATGAAGGGACAGAGCTGCCCAACCAAGTGTCATTTATTTAGCAAACTAAAATAAATAAGAAAGCAAAATAGGTGGGAAAGGGGCATGGGGCCTGAATACTAAACTCTATACTTCCTCCTAACTTCCTGTCAAAAAACTAGTATCATGAACCTTTTTTTTAACTTCAAAAAAAAATTATTGGTTGTTTTCCAAATAAATGAGCAAAATATGCCCTCCTGGAATAACTTCAGAGCCTTGAGTATCTTTGAAATTTCTCAGAACAAATATAGAATATTAAGCTTAGCAAAATGTAAATCTATTAAATCTCAATATGCATTTATCAATTCTATTACCAAAAAACTAAAGCTAATAATTACCAAGGGCAAAAACAAATAAATAAGAGAGTTTATCTTTTAAGTGTTCCTCCCACCCTACATATATATGCCAGTTTCATGTTCTTGCTTCCTTTTCAATGAAGTAAAAAGTGGTCTAACATGGCAAACTTCAGAATGAAACTTATTGGACTCCTTTGGCAAATCCCAAGCCTGATGCTTCTCCTCAAAACTTAAACAATGGCCAAAGAAAGATGCCAAGAGTACAATGGAGTGGTAAGTATACTAGCTTTACATTTAATGTGATTTTTTACTTATCTACAGGTTGATATGTCCAAACATATAAAAACTCTGGGATATTCCAGAGTGTCTAAATATGTAACGAGATCAGTAGGACATTTGATGGTGGTGGATGTCAGAAAATTTCAATCATGTCCAACTCCTCCTGGGTCCCATTTGGAAATTTCCTGGCAAAGATACTGAACAATTTGCAATTTCCTTTTCCAGTAGATTTTACAGATGAGGAAACTGAGGCAAACAAGGGGATGCAACTTGCTTAGGATCACACAGTAAGTGTCCAAGGCCAGATTTTAGGAGGGGGTCATCCTGACGTTTGGCCTGGTACTCTATTGTGCCACCTGGCTGCCCCATCTAGGAGGACATACTGCAACCAAAATACGAAATAAATGAATACTCTTTCCATTAATAATAAACAATAACAACAGTTACAATACTATTGGTAGATACAGTAGAGGGAGAAGGAAGAAAAGAGGAGAGCTAATAGTATTAGCAATAGTCATAACAACAATAAAAACAGTAATAATAATAATAGCAGAAAACATTTATATAGTGTTTTAATGTTTGCAAAGCACTTTACAAATTTTATCTTGTATGATCTTCACAAAAAAACCCTGGAAAAGAGGTACTATTATTATCTCCATTTCCCAAATGAGGGAACTGAGACAGACATTAAGTGACTTTCCCAGATCTTCAAGTTAGTGTCTGAGACCATATTTGAACTCAGTTCTTGATTCTAGTCACATGTTTTATCCACTGTTCCACCTAATTGCCCATTAAAACTAATAACAACAACAATAGTAATAAAGCATAATCAGAGTTTCTTAAGGAAAAAAAAGAATCTAAGTGTATAGTTCAATGTTCAGAGAAGAAAAAATTGCTGAGCATAATAATGTAGCCATGTGAAGTCCTCTGGCACAATTCACTCTGAGTATTTTAAATACAGAAAGATGTCCTCACTTCATTACCCCTCTCAAAAAAAAAAAAATCATTGTAGTCACATTTTTAAAATCTAAAGGGAAAAATCCAATGACAGAAACAGGTGATGAGTATAAATCAAGCAACTGTAACAAATCATATTTTCCATGTTTAATAATAATGTTTGCCCCACTCCCCAATACTACACTGGGCTTTTTTTTTAAGGTATCAAGCCACAAGTGAAGAAAGTACTACGTTTCCCATGAGTTTCTGGACCCCAAATGGAAAACCTGAGTGAAGTTCCTAAAACCTCAATTCCCGTGGTACTGTGTGTGCCTGTAGTTCAGGGTGACTGTGTGGCACAGATTCTTTTGGAAACAATGTTTCTGAGAAAAGAAGGAAGGAACATTGGAAGAGGTAATCATGGAAGCGTGAGTTCTAACAAAAAAAGTGCCCAGCAGAGTCAGCTTGCTGAGAACTAACTGTAGCAAACTAAGAACCCCCAGCTGTGACCAATATAGCTGAAAGCATCAGACTTTATGAACGGGGAGAATGAGATGCTGCAGGAGTCAATCTTCCCTCCACCCTTTGGTCAAGTTACAAGAGACAGACATCTGCTAAACATTCCTCCTTCCTTGAGTGTGAGTTTGAGGGTCAACTGCTTCTCACATCATTTCTCTTTAGGTTGAAACTAATCCTGACTGGGTCTCTGTGTTAACTGCTTTTCTTCTTCCTTTGCTATGTTTCTGTCACAATTAAACATGGCTTTTTATAATGCATGTTCTTTGTCTAGAATGCTAGCCTGATACAAATTGATTTTGGAGAACAAAGGCTCCCAACAGAGCTTGGACAGACACTTGGCTCTAACCAAGTGAAGTAGGTACACGAGCATTTTACCCCATGTCTATAAAGTATGAATTCATGAGAATCTAGAGTTGACTAGGATATGGACTACATTAATTCAATCATTTTCATTGCTAATAGTTCTCTAAATATTCAAATACGCCACTTCACATGAAAGTTTTTAATTTAAGCTGGCCAAAGATATCAGGCTGAATACAGAGGATCAAGTAAGAATCCATGTCACATAGTGACATCTTTCCCAAGCTGTTCCTTCTATAAGAATATCCACCATCCCCATCATCTCCTACCCAAGAATAGTCTTCACATGACAGAAACAAAGATATTCTATTTGATTCAATATGTTTCCTTCAAGGAAGTCTTCACTAAATAAAACCACCAGAAGCTGTTTAGACTTGCTAACACTAGATGTCATATTGATGGAAAAAGTGATGATAGGCACATATATTTGCATATGCCCAATATGTATGAAAAATTCCCGCACTAATTCTGAAGAAAGATAGAAATTATTGGAAATGAAGACAATAGTGGTCCTAAGGCATTAAAAATTATAATTTTGTGCAGCAAGTTCTACTTTAAGGCATAAGTTGACCCAGCTAATAATAGTTCTCTGGTAAATGATAATGAACATTTTAATGCGTTTCCAACATAGACCAGTACCATGAAGTAGATGAGTTACAAAACTACCCTGCAGGAAATCCCAGAGTTATACTCCTATTGTTTTTGTGCCAAGGAAATCAGGTTAAATGCATATCAAAGAGTTAAAAGAAAATTAACAAATATTTTCAGAATTTGACTTTGTCAGGCTCTCCTGGTTACTAGGAAAGCCACCAAAGAGCAAAAAAGCATTCCAACTTTGGTTGTGAAGAGGCAACTTGGTGATACAGAGAATACAGTACTGAGCTCAGCAATAAGACCTGAATTCAAATCCTACTTCAGATACTAGCTGTGTGACCCTAGGCAAGTCACTTAATGTGTCTCAGCCTGCATTTTCTCTTCTGTAAAATAAGGAGGAGAGAGGTGGATTTGACAGCCTTATTAGAAGTTCTACATCTACACAATGTAAGAAAGGAAGAAAAAGTTTCAACTGCTTAACCTCAATAGTGATGTGAGGAAAGTGAGTTGTAGGATTTACTATGAGTTGAGAAGACTTTCTCTTCATTTCTTTTTTTTTTTTTTAAGCATCAACTAAAGGTATTATCCCTCTGCCTAAATTCCTTCATGAAGTTTTAATATAATGGGCCTCTAAAAATTGAAGACCAATGAGATGGTGTCCTGATACATCATGCCCAAGGAATAGCTTAAGGTCCAATTTTCTGCATGCCCACAATACATCTCTGGTGTGGGGTAAAATAAGGAAGTATGGCTAGATACTCTATCTCTGGGGGGCAAATCCTAGTGGCTAAGTATTACTAATTGTCCCTCACTGTCTCTTCCTCCGGATCCTGATTTGCTCTTGCCCATGGGCTTGCTTCTCTACCTTCCAACTTCAGTTTCCTGCCCAATCCACCTCCCCACCTCTGCCCTTGAGTCACTGTTTGCCTACCATATTTTATGATCTGGGTCTTATCACTGACAGGGCTCCATCCAAAGGCAATATTTGCTTATCTTCCTAAACTTTGCTTTCCTAACAGTGACTCTCCTCTTAGATCCTCCAAGAAGAGCCCTTTATTATGTTTTAATTTCTGTGCCTTCTAAGTCTCACCCTCCTAGCCTAAGGCTGATGGGACAGGGAAGGGATACCCTGAAACCTCTACTAGATAGACAGTCACTTAAAGATAACATTGTTCATAGTTTCTAAAAATTACAAAGAAAAGGCTGGAATTGACTTTAGAAATCCCCTAATCCAACCCACTCATTTTACAGTTAGAAAAAAACAATCCTTTGAAGTATAACAACAACTGGAATAATAGCTGATACTAATACGGTTCTTAAAAGTTTATAAAGTGCTTTTACAAATACATTATCTTCTTTGATCACTGGAACAACTTTGGGATATAAGAACTATTCACATTCCCAACTCACTAACTAGTCAATTGATTCTAAGACATATAAAATGACTTGCCCATAGCCACACCACCGGTAAATGATGTAGATCCAAAGGAGACCAAGCTCAGTTCAGCAGTCTTGCTACCACATTTCCCATTAATTACATTTTACAAGAATCTGAAGAACACATTCTTTAAAAGACAGAATGTGAAAAATGAGATAGTAAAGACACAGATCCTATAATAAAATATATATAAATATATATTACATCTTAAAGTACAGATAATTATGCACATATACACATAATCTCAGTAACAGCTCTAGTAGTATAAGTATTTAGCTGGTGTGCACATGATCAATTTCTAACAATAATACTCACAAAAAGCTATTCCATGTTTTTCAAATGAACTAACAAAACTACCTTAAAACCTTGAGAAGGTAATTTCAACATACAGTCATTTCTACAAACATACAAATGGCTAGCTTCTTCATCTTGGGCAAAGTTCCATTTTGTTGTGGTGGTGACAGGGATGGTGGTTAGTTTGTCTTTTAAAGGTACTTCTGTTTTCTGACTTCCTGCACTTGTCTCAGCCCCTTGGATTTTGATGATCCTGAAAAACCCCAATTTCTAATCTGGCTTCTGCTTTACATTCACAATTTGGGCAAGTAGGTGATGTTGCTGGATCACTGGGTGATCCAGCTCCTCAAGGCCTGAAGTCAGGAAAACTTGAACTCAAATGTGGCTTCAAACCTTGGACTAACCTTGTCTGCCTCAGTTTCCTCATCTGTAAAATGAGCTGGAGAAGGAAATGGCAAACCACTCTATCTTTGCCAAGAAAATTTCAAATGGGGTTATAAAGAGTCAGACATGAATGATAAACAAAGATTTAGTTCATTTCCCCATCCTTGTTGGTACAGAAAGGAGAAATCTCTCAGCTTTAGTTCGTGCACTATTCACTGATATAGAATATCCACATTGTGTGGAACAGGATAGCTTGTCTGACACTGTCAAAACAAATCACCCATGGGAGACAAGGACCAAGCCACTTGCCATACAATAAGATCCTGGAGTAGGGGACTCCTGAAACCCTGAAACTATAATGACACATATAGCAACTACAACCTACCGGCACTGATAGGAAATAATGGTGCAACAAGTCCCACCTTCAGTCATGGGTGAAGTTGTGGCAGACTCTCCAGCATTCTGAAAACCTGCCTACTGGAAGTCTGTTGCATGACAGGTGGAGTATGCCCGAGCATGGAGTATCAACAAGTGGACATCCGGCAACCATCAATAAGGGCACAGTGAGATCCCCTTCCCTTCCCCCTGTATTCCATCTTCAGACCAACTGATCCTCCATCTTCAGACCAACTGATCCTCCCAGCCCATCCAACAGCCCACCTATTCTTGTCCTTCTAGATAGAACTGCCAGGGCCCCAGGTATTGCAGCTTCCAGCTATGGTGAACTTGAGGACTTCCAAAAACTTTATAAGCTCTGTTCTGACCCAAATCCCATGCTTCCTCAGTGGTAGTTAAAACATTCAGTGGGCACCAAATTTAGTTCAGACAAATGACACAGGAGACCAAGCCCTTGTAGTTCTGAGTGGGGAAACATTATGAGGTATTCAGCCACCCACTCCCCCCACCTCTCTTCACAGTGATGCGGGGGATCAGTTGGCCAGTGCTACATCATCCCCCTGGATAATGGCATTCCAGGGACCACATTCAGCTCCTCATCTTACTAGATATACAACCCTATAGAAAACTTTGTGATCTAGATTAGACAAGAAGAAATAGCAGCCCTAGTCTTGGAGTAAAAACTGGAAGAATGGATCTCTCCATTTTTCTACTTCCTTCACTGGAGTCTTTGTGCTATTCCTTAAAAAGAAGAATGGGAGATTATGACTTCCATGTTATAGAGCACTTAATGCCATCACTATGTAGAACTCTCCAGGTCATAAATGAGCTCATAAAATTCTCAAAATAATCCCTTCTCCCTACATACATCAAAACTGGTTTATATAAAGATGGTAATCAGAAGACAATCTTCCTGATCCTGTATGACTTGTAAGATGAGACTAACACTGCTTGGTACAGAATACCTGCCATTTTCCAAAGGTATTCAGAAGTTTAGTATCTACTGAACTAAAAGGTATTGAGCTACTTAAATTGTATTTGCTCTTAATAACAGGGGCTTGCACCACCAACAACAACCACAACAAATTGGTTCGAGTTTATTTTACATGGGGGATAATGTATAATTTCATTAGCTTAGGGAATGAGGAAACTGCCCCTGACAATCAGGTTGGCACTTTCTCTTTAATTTACAAGCTTAGAGAGTTGACTAGAGCACTGAGAAGTGACTCGTTTGAGATTACAAGGCCAATGTATGTCAGAGATGGAACTTGAATCCAGTCATCTTGGATCTGAGGACCTCTAATCACTACATCACAATGACTTGCCTACTAGTGACAACTATAGCTGAAGAGAAAGGAGGAGAGGAAGATGAAGGAGAATAGAAAGAGAATAAACATTTATCATGCCTTTTATGTAAAAGGAATCATGCTAAGTGATTCCTCACAAATCTCACTTGATCCTCATAACAACCCTGAGGGTTAAGTGCTCTTTATTCACATGCAACAATTGAGAAAATTGAAGAAAACTGATTAAGTGACTTGTCCAGAGTCATCTAGTACCTAAAGCTGAACTGGAACATAATCGTCCTGACTCCAGACTCAATGCTCCATCCATTGTTCCACCCTAAGCAGAAAGAATACAGAATCCAGTATATTTTCCATTCAAGAGACACTGGAGCTTCCTTCACTAACCAGTAGATTGAACTGAAAATATATCTGAAGACACACTTTTTAAAAAATCAATCCTACCAAATAAAAGAATCCAGGGTCCAGGACTGTAATCGAGGCAGAGGGATGGTGTCTGAGCTTACAGGTTCAATATGGGGGAAATGGAGTAAGCCCATGATCACACAGACACCTGGCAAAAGCAAGTACACCATCATCGCCATAATATGTCAAAATCTTGAGGAAGCAGACTCTCTTCTGATGGTCTTTTGGCCCTAGATTCAGGATTCCCCAATTTGAAATCTCTTTTTAAATCTATATTTCCTGATTCTATTAGAGTTGCTCAAATTTTTGACACTTCTGTAAAATCAATCTTCTAGACTGTGCTCAATTTAGAGTTCACCATCACTCTCTCTTCCCATATGGTAGGAGAAAGTTCCATTAAACCCCAGGGATCCAGCTAAGCACTGACAGGTTAGACAGAACCAAGATAAGTGAGTTAAGCATAGTTTACCATCCTCCAGATTTATGCAGCTCTTCAAAAAACATAAACCAGCCATTTACACAAAGTACCAAAGCGTGACACTAATTTTCTCCTGTTTGTTATCTCCATTTTGCAAATTCAAATGCACTGAAGCTAGCCTTTCACTCAAACCCAACAGAAAGAAGTGACAACAAACTTGAAACCCAACGAGAACAGCTTTAAAAAAAAAAAAAAAAATTAAGTCAGGGCACATACTTATTCCTGCCAAGTTACACAAGCAAAAAGCTCTAGGAAGTTAACTGGGCAACATTCAAGTTAATGTGATTTGACAGACTCATTAGTACAAGGAATAAGTGTCTTGTCAGCCAAAATAATCCAATTAACAGTGCTCTAAAATCACAAGGACACACATTTCACTTTTTTTGCACATATATGATCAGGTGGTGTTGTTGGTTTTTTTTTAATTTCACAACTTAAAAAAGCCTCAATACAAATGCTGGATATACAAAAATAATGAGAATAGAGTATTTAAATACAATTAATACACATCGTGTTAATATCATCTAGCCTGCGTCTGCTATTCAAGGACCAGCCTAAGTTCAGCAACATAGATCAACCTCCTGGCAGCTGGCCACTAGATGATGAATGTGGCTGCAGCAATGCATGAAGCAATGGCATATAACAGAAGGGCATTATTATTGTCCAGGTTTCGAATGAAGAGGTATTCTTTGATATCCAGAATCCTTTTTTTCATGATTTTGCAGGAAGAAAGAAATAATATAGAGATCCAGAATCTATATTAAAGCTGGAATTTAAAAACTACCCATCCAGAATAATTATTCATTTGAAAATTCAGGATTTTTTCTCTAAATTCCACTGTCATCTTTTACTGTGAGCTAACCTAAGATGATATCATTGCCAAGGTACAAGCAATAAAAATTAACCTTATTTACATAGGTTAATTATTAACTCCTAGGAAAATCATATTTCTCTAAATTTTCTAACATGAAGAAACCAGGTTTCTTTACAAATCACACTTTATAATTTATAAATCACAAGTATATTCATCATCATGCACTATTTTGTATTAAAAGGTCTGTTGTACCATGTCTTTTCAATGTCTAGGAGAGTTAATATCCAGGAGAGTTCTAGATGCATATCTGAAGATCTTTCTATCTTCACCCCCACAATGTGGCATGCTATGCTGCATACAGTGGATATTTTTAAAAACTGGATTATTTTGTCTCTAAGTAAATATGAAATTTAAGAACTCCTTAGGCACTGATGATCTCATGAGGTCAACACTTGAATTACAACTACACCATTACAGAAGTTTTAAACTAACCAGGGGATAAATAAATCATATTAGCCACAAAGTTTTTAATAGTGAGAGAGTAGGGCTCTCTAGAGGTAGGGTTCAAAGCCCTGGGCTCAAATCCCATCCCAGAAACTCTAAAATTTACTATCTCTCTGACCACAGGCAAGCCATTTAACCTCTGTATGGAGTTTCTTCATTTGTAAAATGGAGAATGGGATCAGTGGAATTTCAAATGAGATAAAGTGAATAAAATAAAATAAAAATGTGAAAAAATAAAAACACAAACTTTAAGTCACAGTTTAAAAACTTTAAACTGATATCATTAATAATAAGTAATTAATATCTCCCATTCTAAGCCTCTTCATTTTAAAATTAGGTAAAACACTCATTATTTTTAAATTTCTTATTGTTAACATGGGAAATAGACTTTCATGATTTTTAATTTTCTTATTTATACAGAAAATAACTTGATATTGTTTCCAATTTCTTCATGTGTAAAATGGGAATAATAATAACACCTTCTTGCAGAGCTGATGTAAGAATATAAAACAATAATATTGTAAAGCTCATTGCAAATTTTAAAATGTTATATATAAAATGCTATTTATTATTACTGTTGTTATTGTCCATTTCCTCATATTATAAATCTTCCATAAAGCAGCTACTCCAGTTGCTGAGCCCTTAGTCTAGTAATTCTCAAAAAGTATCATTGCCTTAGATCCTCTGGCAGTCTGGTGAAGTCTAAGGCTTGTTCATTCCTTTCTCAGGATAAGGTTTTTTAAATGCATAAAACAAAATACACAAGATTACAAAATAAACTAAAGTTTAGTGAAAAGAAAATGTTAATTTTTTTTTTTTTCTCATCCAAAGTCATAAACCCTGAAATCCATCCACAAGGATTTTTTTGAGAAACCCTACTCCAGACCAAAGCTTCTTAAACAGTGGGCCATGACCCCACATGGGGTCATCTAACTGAATATGGAGGTCATGAAATTATGATTTATTATCAATGAATGTTTGGTTTGTATACCTATTTTATTTATTTAAATACCCAGGGCCACACAAAAATTTCTTGGGCAAAAAAGGAGCACAAAGTGGAACAAACTGAAGAATCTCTGACCTAAACTATCTGCATTTTGTGGGGAATAACAAGATGATAATGAGAGCAGCTAGTATTTATATAGCCTTTTGAGGTTAGTAAAGAACTTTTCATGTATTATCTAATTTGTTCCTCCCAACAACACAGTGATGTAGATGAAATTGTTATTATTTTAAGGCCTTCCTGCTTTCAGATCTGAGTATTAAGTAAACTACACCAGCTTGCTGCCAATCAATGAGCATTTATCAAATACCTCGTCTTCCAGGTGTGATGCTAAAACCTGAAGATAAAAAGATAACCATGAAGCAGTCTCTGTCCCGATGGAGCTTAAAGAGCAGCCTAAGAAGGATCATCTTCTATTTCCTCATATCTATGGCCAAAGAAATGCACATAATTCAAATGCTGACTTTCTCATCTCCACAGAATCTCTAATGGTCTAAAGTGGGATTGATGAGGTCTAAAGTAGCCTTGATGAGATTAAGAGAAAGAAATCCTCATTATCACTCAATGGATTGAAGTGTATAGATGTATAGATGATTCCATTATGCTTATAGACTTTAAAAACAACATTTTACTAAACAGAAATAAGGTTCACAATCTCATATTAGCTTTAATAGTTTACAGAGTAATTTCTTCACAATTACTCTGTGAGGTATGTAGTTCAAGTTACTATTATTCTCATTTGACAGAAAGAAAAACTGAAGGTTGAAGTAATATTGCCCCATAGTTACCCAGCTAGAAAGCATTCTGGCAAACAAGTAGTAGGGGAGGTAGTTCTGTTTCAGCTACTTTTAATTGACTTAATAAATATCTCTAAAATGGGCTCAATCAATTTTGATAAAAGTTAGAGGAAGGGATAGGGACTGGATCTGTCATTTCATTGGTAGAGAAAAGGTCCAATGAGGAAACTCGCCACAATCAATATAGGTCTGGGCAGCTATAGTTTTAGAAAGTTTCATGGAGCACTGAGAGGTAAGTGGACTTGCCCAGGGTCACCCAACCTGTGTCAGAGACAAGATTGTTTTCTTGTCTCTCAATAGAGTTCATACCAGTTTGGTGGTCTTCAATAATATCAGGGGTGTTTTTTTTTAATGTAAAATATTCATTGTAGGTGTTATAAACACAAAACAGGACAGACTCAACTAGAAAAAGGGGTGAGATTTTTGTTGACTAAAAGCTCAAATGGTGACAGACAAACTCACAGTTGTAATCTGGGACTCTATTGGTAAATGTATAAAGTCCTAAGGAGACAATAGCCTCTGCCTTAGTCAGACCACATGTGGAGTATTAGGACTAGCTCTCATGACCACATTTTAATGCAAAAGTTGACAAGCCAGAGCATAATGAGAAGAAATCATCTAGCATGAAGTGACTCAAAACTATGCATATAAAGAATGATTAAGGGAACTGAGAAGTTTGGTCCAAACAAAAGACATAGCAAAGCTTGTCACTGCCTCCAAATACTTCAAAGGTTGTCATGCAGAAAAAACATTCGGTATAATTTCAGAGGGCAGAAACCCACGTTATGAAAAAGCAGAATTTAGTAGACTACAGGGAAGATCTTCCCAACCGTTAGAGCTGTTTAAAAATGGAATGGTCTGCCTCAAGATGATGGTTCCCTTTCTTTGGATGTACTGAAACACATGCAAGAGGATCACTTGTTCGAATGTTATGGGGATTCATGCTTCAGGTAGAATAAACTAAATGACCTCGAAGGTCCCAGCTCTAAAAATTTATGATTCCAATGTGTCTCAGGCATTGCCTCAACCCTTTAGCCCCATTAATCTTTGCCTAGCCAAAGATTCTCACCCTGAAGTCATTAATTCGATGTAATAATTAGGAAAGGAGTTTGGGCATTTTATGATCAACATTAGAGACAAAATGTGGTCTCTTCTGCAGAAAGGGAATGCAGTATCTATTCTATTGTCTGCTAATTCAAAAAAAGGTCACTGAGAAAATTAGATGAGGATGAAAAAATCCCCATACATCTTTCTGTCTGAAGGTGCTTCTTCACATTTAAGGGAAAGCGCTCTAGGAGGAGGTATAATGCTCTCACATTACAGCACTTCATTTATCTGGCTCCAATGAGAAAGGAAGTATTTTTCAGGCAACTTGTGTTAAATACTTTAAGCACCAAAATACTTATTGAAATAATTTCTCAAGGAAATCTTTTAAAAGTGCCCTGTATACTTCCCTGTCATCTTCAACAGAATTTAATATGGGCCAGGCACTGTGATTGGTGCTGATAATACAAAATAAATATCAAAAAAGACCATCTATGTCCTCAAGATCTATAAAGTCTAATCAGGGGAACAACATGTAAATAAATTGGTGAAATACATGCTAGAAGGAGCAGCTAGATGGCACAGAGGTCAGAGGGCTGAGCCTAGAGTCATGAAGACTCATCTTGGTGAGTTCAAATCCAGCCTCAAACACTTACCAGCTATGGGACCCTAAACAAGTCACTTCAACTTATTTACCTCAGTTTCCTCACCTGTAAAATGAGCTGGGGAAGGAAATGTCAAACCACTCCAATATCTTTGCCAAGAAAACTCCAAATGGAGTCCCAAAGAGTATGGCACAAATGAAACAACAAAAATCTGAAAAGCAAGACATAAAGAAAGAAGAGATGGGAAAAGGCTCCTGCAGAGGAAGGGTAGGGGGGCATTGAGCTAAGTAAGGAAGGAAGGAAGGAATCCAACTAAGATGTAAGAGTAAGGGGGCAGGACATTCCAAGAATGATGCATCAAAATGAAAATCAAAATTATTTGGCTCAGTCATACACTGCCAAGATATGGAGTCTACTAGACCTTAATAATAAATGGTGGGTCCCAGACTGCTCTAGTTTTTAAGTTATATTCTGTCTTTTTCTTTTTTGTCGCTCCCTGAAGCTTTTTTTTACTCCCCAAACTAAGCTTTCCTGTGACAGTAAACTCATTTAAATTTTCTGTTTTTAACATGCTGCACAATGTTTTACTGAATGATCAAATAATACAAATACAACAAAATACAAATAATACAAATAATCAGTAATGATTCTCTAAATAATCAAAGTTGTGAGAAATGTATCTTGAAAAAAATTTAAAAGATTCTAGATGAAAAATTCTCATATGTAAAATGCCTGGGCTTTGTGATATCCATTTGGACAAGTCAAAAGCTATTTTTATTCTTACTTTTTAGCAGTATCCTGGATAGCTAACATTAATAAATAAGGGAATTTGGGGTATCCAAGATAAGTTATTCTCATTTTGGGCTCAACATATTTGATATGAGAATTTAAAAGAACTATATCAACAAAACATAGATATTTCACTTTGAAATCATTACTGACTGTCTCCAGGAGTCCCTCAAAATAAGACAGACTAAATTCTTCCTAGGAGAAAAGTTACCATACAAGGTTCAAAGAGAAAGAGACTCAGTAAATTATACTAAACTGGAACATCTGCAATCTAAGGCAGACTTACCAAGGAAAAACCCATTCATTTCATAAAATGTTAGTGTATGTGCACAGCAAAATAACAGGCTGCTTCTAACATCCACCCTCAAGACATATGCCTCGTGAAAACCATGATACTGTCAGAAGACTATTAAATGAGTCAAAGAGGCCTATAAATAGCCATATGAACAAGAGTCAATTCAAACTCCGAACACTACTAAACATTACCCAAGAAAGCCCACCAGTCTTATTTTTGGAGGCAAGTGTGACATGGAAAGCATTCTCAAAATAGAGAATCACAAAATCAAGTCGATTTTTCAGTCCCATTAATTAAGGTTCAGTAGTAGCTGCTGCCAGTTCCATGCCATCTAACAATACTAAGCCAGTTAAAAACATTGCAATTAAATGTACGAGAATGATCTTTTCTTCACTCCCAAAGAAACTGGCGAATAAACTTACATTACTAGATCTTCTTTGTAAAAACAAGTAAATGAACCATACCATTTATTTGTCTCTATTTTGAGCCATCAGATGTTTTATAGATAAATAGAATATTGTGAGGAAAACAGGTACCAAGGACAAACAAATATTTTAATTCTGACAGTTTGACTTTCAAGAACTAAAGGTTTGGAGGAAAAAAAAAAAAAAAGAATTTTCTTTTGTACAACAGCTTACTGCAAATCACAACCTGCAAAAATAATGAGTATAAATGGTGCTGAAAGAAGATGGTACACATACAAATGATCAATTGAGATAATATTTGTAAAGTGCTTAACAGGGTTGGGACATAGTAGGAACTTAATAAATACTTGCTCTCTTCCCCTGTTCTCTTCTCTGCCATTTTCTAAATGTATTGTTGGGTGAAAAGAGTTGCTGTACCTGAAAGTAAGAGAGGGTTGACTCCAATCTCATCTCCAAAATTTAGTAGACATGAGGCAATAACAACAATAGTAATGATGATGTTAAGTAACATTTATATAGTCCTTACTATGTATCAAATACCTTATAATTATTCTCTCAATTGATCCTCACAATGATTACCTTGGGAAGTAGATGCTACCATTATTCTCATTTTCTTCATTTTTTAAATGAGGAAACAAGTTAAATGTTAAGTGACCTGCACAAGGTCTAGTAGGTGTCTGAGGGTCAAACTTGAATGCAAGTTTTCCTGACTCCAGGATCAATGCTCTATCCATTACCCCATTTAGCCGCCCCCATGAGTAAGTCATCCTCCCTTTATTTTTATTTCTTTTTTTGGTAACATGGCCAAAGTATTAATGTTTTGCAGGACTGTATATGTATAATGGGCAATAAGATGGCTCAATAGAGTCCTGGGCCTGGAGTGGGAAGATTTGAATTTGAATGTGGACTCAGATTCTTATTAACAGTGTGACCCTGGGAAGTCACTTGATGCTATTTACTTCAGTTTCCTCGTCTGTAAAATAAGCTGGAAAAGAAAATGGCAAATCATTCTAGCATCTTTATGAAGAAAACCCCTAAAAAAGGGTCATAAAGAGTCAGATATGACTGAATGACTAAATAACAAACATGTATAATAAGTACCCTATTATTTTCTCAATGAAAGAAGGGAGGGACAGAATGTGGAACTGAAAATAAAAGTGTAAGTTATTTTCAAAAGAGAGGCACAAAGAACATTGTAAAGGATGTAGGATGAATTGATCCAAGTGAAGCGACCTCAAAAAACAACCTGCTAACAAAACCTTAGAAGCAAATTCAGGCTAAAAGCAAAAGAAGTCAAGAAAATTTGTATTGTGAGAAATAAAACTGATGGAGATGGACAGCTTGGCCAGGAGCTGGATGTCCATAACCAAAAGATTAGTCAGATGCTTCCTGTGGGTACCAATCAAGAGGACATCAATCTAAGTTGAAGAAGTGACTGCCAAAACAATACTTTTATCTAGAAGCCAAAGAAGGTTGGGCCTTGGGCCCAGAGATAAAACAACTCTGATCTTGCAGAAGCCAAGATTGGGGGGGAGGGGAGAGGAGAAAGAGAAGGAGGAAAGAAGCAATGGGAAGGAAATAGGATGGAATAAAAGAAAACCGCCTAGCCTTAGAGGGCCAAAATTAAGGGTAAATTAATGGAAACTGTAATCCAGATATTAGGCCAACTGACTAAAGAGAGTCATGAGCCCAGGGACTAACTAGAAAGCATTAATTAACTATTTGCCTAAATCAAGATAACTCAAAAGTTCTTAATCATTTTATGTAAGTAATGACTCCTTGAAGTTTGGTGAAGCTTATGTATCCTTTCTTAGGAGAATGTTTTTAAAACTGCATAAAATAAAACTGCAAAGAAAATCAATTATTTTGAAATAAAGGTGGATTTCTTTCCCCTGGATCCCCTGAAATCTGTTCATGAAAACCAAATTAAGAATCTCTGAGCTAATTGAAACATGACATAGCATTTGAGATTCATCTCAGTTATAAAGATTTTGGACTCTGAAATTATCCCACATATGGAAAAGCCTAATTATACCTCTACATGAAGAACTGGAAATAAAATGACTGCCCACAGACAGTGGGATAATCAATATAAACTTTTAACACAGGAATATAATGGAATATTCTTGCAAAATAAGATGTGGTGACTACAGAAATTCAGAGAGATGTGAGAAGCTATACATGAACTGATGCAGAGTGAAAGAAGATCTAGAAAATATGCATAATGATTGCAATGACAAATGGAAAGAATGCTAAAAGAAAGCAGATTCTGGGTAAGTGAAAAAGCAACAATTATTCTGATGAGCCTACACTAAACTTATATCTCCCTCCTCTTGGCAAACAGGCAAGGGATTACTGAGGTAGAATGCTGTTTACACTATCAGACAGGTCACTGCATCAGATGTTTTTTGCTTAATTGTTTTTGTCAAAAGAAAAGAGCTGAATGGAGAGAGGGATGTTTCCAGAAATGACCGTGATATATAAACCAAAAGGCATTGATAAAACTTTTTATAAGTAGGATGAGGTCTTGTGCTACATGCATTTGTATTCACACACACACACACACACACACACACACACACACACACACACACAGCACTCCACTGATGAGAAGACAATATCAGACAAAGATTATAGAATATGTTCAAAGTCCATGAGCCCAAAGGTGACCAATCACGGATATGAAATATTGCACATATCATCAGTCACAGTTGTTGGACTACTTTTTTTCTCAAAAATAATAACAATACTACTAACATATAGCCTTGTAAGGTTTACAATGCACTTTACATACGTTATCTCATTTGATCTTTATCATTCTCCAGTGAGAGAAGTGCTATTGACATCCTTATTTACACATAAGGAATCCAAGATTAAGGGACTCTCCTGGAGTCACACTGCTTATAAGTATCTGAAGAAGGATTAGAATTCAAGGATACCAGATTCCAGGATTCAAGAATACAAGGATTCCAAGTCCAAGAGATTTGTTACATGGGACAATTTACTGAGTGGAGAATAAGGGTGGGAATCAAACACTCAACAAACATTAAACATCAGTTAAGGGCCAGGAACTGTGCTAAGTGCTAAGGATATATGTAGAAATTATGATAATATAATAACAGAAAATAACCAATAAAAACAGGATTTTTTTTTTTCATTAAAAAGAAAGGCATAGTAATCAAGGATACTATTTTGAACTCTTTCCCTTTTTGGCCCATGGCTGAGACTTTCCTTTGGGTGCTCTATCCCAGGAAGTGAGATTGCCATAATGGCTGTATACTCTATTACCTGAGCAGAAAGCAAGAAGAATCTCAGGACAGCATGAAGCCAAACTCAATTTGGCCGATTCAAAGGAGTTCCAGATACACAAGCTGTGATAACAAGGTCTGAATAGCAATGTCGCCACAACCATGAAAAGTTCAAATCTGGTCAAAAAACATTACAAGTAAGATTATGAAACAGTAGCCAGGAGTGCCATTTTTAGACTTTATTCAGGACATAGTTCAACCAAGACTTCAAAATAATTACTCAGGCTTGTTTCCAGTTGGGCATGAAAATAACAGTTCACACTGATTTTCCATTCCCATTGAGCTCTGGTTTGACAGGCCAATCAGCCACCAAGAAAGTCATTTTCAGAGTGAAAGAAGTTACTTGTCCAAAAAATCTACTTCACCCTCAGCGCCTCTTTGAACATTGAGGTTCTGCTCCACCTTTCAAACAAGGTAACTCAAGCACGAAGCTCTAAAATTCTTTTCCTTAAGCTTCTACCCCTAGTGACTGGCTACAGACTTAAAAGGAATTCTTAGCATCACACTGATCCTTCCCTGATTATTTCCACCCCCCCTCTGGTCAATTAGGAGACTATTCGTATGGAAACTCCCTTAACCAAAACTGAATAGCAACTCTTCCATAACTTATCTTCTTGGAAAACTGCTCAAAGGTCCAGAGAAATTAAATGATTTAAAATGATCAATCACTAGTATTTGTCAGAGGCCAGGCTTGAATCCAGGTCATGACTCTGAGGCTACCCAGCTCTCTGGCTGCTACACTGGTTCAATAAGTCCTATTCTTTGAAACCCCAATTAGGGTTTTATTGGCAAATATACTGGAGAAATTCCTTCTCCAGCTCATTTTGCAGATGAGGAAAACTGAAGCAAACATGATTAAGAGACATGCTTATCCATAGTCCCATGACTAAGAATTGTCTGAGGCTCTGTTTGAACTCAGCTCTTCCTGACCCAAGACAGGGTGCTCTATGTGTCCCCTAGTTAGCCTACTGTTTTTCCTAATACTTTATAGTTTCTTAAGGTAGTAATGAGGAAATTGTGAAACCCAATCATTGCAAGTGTGAGTATTTAAAGAGATTCTGGTATCTATATAATAGATCCCAATAGTACAACAGAAATTATGGAAGGAGAATCAGGAGGTCTGAGTTTCAATCCTAGTTTTACCAGCAGTAAAACTGTTGGAGTGAAGGGACTCCAGCAAAAGACTGTGTCCCTGGTAGCAACCCAGTACCTGAGTCAGTTCCAATGAGGAGCAAACTGACCACATATAATTATATTGTACAGACAGAGTTATCCTGTATTGACACTCACTGTTACCTTATACAATCCTAGAGTTTAAGCTATAGATGTCAACTCCTGAGACTATCCCAGATAAACAAAATGACCATAACCAGCAGCTGGTTTACTGACACACACAATTAAACATAGTTAGCAGACCCCATAAAAAGAGCCACTTTCTCCTTGTTAACAACAAGTTCATTAGGAACTTTGCTCACTAGGTCCTGAGCTCCAGTCTCCCATTAGCAACTGCTAAATGGACATCTTTAATTGGTTGTTCCATTTGAACTCAAATTCATTATGTCTAAAACAGAACTCATTATTTGTCTTCAAAATTCTATCCCTCTACAAAGCTTCCCTGTTTCTGCTGAAAGCACCATCTCCTTCAAGTTATTCAATGTCATCCTCAATTCCTTATTTTTATTTACCTATAAATATCAAATCAGTTGCCAAATCTTGTCATTTTTCTGTCTACAACATCTTTTGAATATCTCTCTCCTTGCACTGACATATAGCAAGTGACCTAGTTCATACCATCATTATTTCTCACTTGTTTTATTACAAAAGTCCTCCTATTTGGTCTCAAACTTCCTACTACAATCCATCTTGCACACAACTGCCAAAGTGACTTTCTTTAAATTCAGTTTTAAAGTCTCCTCCTCAATAAACTCCCTAGGCTCCCTAATTGCCTCTCTTCCCTGATCACTGCAATCTCATAAACTCCCTTTCCTGCAAGTTCCAATAGCATTGATATACCACTGCCACTCACTTTTTCCATATCATGTACTGCCTTATGTAAGCTTTTTATTTTATGTGTGCATGCTCTATCTCCTTGCCTAGGCTGTAAATTCCTTAATGACAGGGAACTTTTATTGTTTATTGTCGCCCATGTATTTATCTAGCACAGCACTGAGTACATATTATATCCTCAGCATGAAATGCCTATTAATACTGTGATTCATATATTGTTAAGTTAAGATGGATTCCCTAAAAATCATCTAACCCAGGGGTCCTTAATCTGGAGTCCATGAACTTTAAAAAAAAAAAAAAATTTTTATAATTCAATTAATTCAATAGGTTTTCTTTTACTAATCCTTACATATTTTAAGTTTATACATTTGAAAACATCATTCTGAAAAGAGATCCAGAGAGTTTACTATATTGTAAAAAGTGGTGTATGCCATAAAAATTTTTAAGAATTCTTGGTTTAATTTGCAGCTTAAAAGTTTATTTTTCTTTTAAAAAAAATGCTAAAATTGTCTTTTCATGTAATTGGAAAATAATAAAATATGGTTAAAAAAACGAAGGAAAAAAAAAAAGAATTTCTGGTCTAGATTAATCCCTTCATTTTATAGAAGAGTTAACTCAGAAGGCAGGCAAGAAAAATGCCTTGCTTTGGGGTCACATGACTAGTAAAGCAAAAGAGCTTGACTTGAAACCAAGTCCTTCAAAATTCCATTCCTGTTTTGGTGCTCTCGCCATTGCATCGTACTATGGCAGTATTAGGAATGGGAAACAGCACATTTCTCTCACTTCAAAAAGGAAGCCTCTTTCCATCTGGGTGCCTTCCACTGCAAGCAGTGGCTTTTTCTTCCAGAGAGAAGGCAGAGGACGGAGCATTTTCTCCTGCCCTTTCCCTCCCTGGCTCTTCCCTCACCACTGCCAGGAGTAACAGGTCAAGACAATCTTTGAGATCCTGAGACAGGCTAACTGGTCAGACAGGAGAAGAAAATTTCAGGTTTCACTGCCACTACCCATTAATATTCACTAGTCCAGATACAAAAATAAAAGGAAGGGAAGGGGAAAGGAGAAGAGCTTATCAATTCTGTTATATAAACCTTCACTAAAACGGAAACTAAGTGACACAGCTCTAGGTCCAAATCCCATTTACACTTAAGTGCCTTGGTGAAAGGCTTTGCAGCATATTTTTTCCCCAAGAAGACATCTTCCAAGAGGCTATAAGGGTTTTTTAGACTGACTTGGAAAAGTACTGTCTGAATATCAGAATTTTATAGTGAAGGCTCTTCAGACAGCTGACCAGGAAGTGAGTGAGATGAAAAGAGGGCCTTTTTCTCCCAAAGTCCTGCCTCCACCACAGAGTGACATAACAGAACCTGAGAGCAGTCCAGCTCCTTGCTTTCACTAGCAGGACAAGACACACTGAAAGCTGACCCATTTATTACTACTAAAGCATGCACATTAAAATAAATGAGTGAAATTAAATGACTTGGATCTGCCTAAGGCACTGTTACACTCCCAGAAAAGTCTACAAAGGTAAACATTAGGAGATATCACCCCTCAAAACTCTCCAAGACAATATTTACAAATGTAGACTTCTTAACTTACATCTAGATCCCCTTCCCTTCTCTCTCCCCACCCCTTCCCCATTAAAATAAGAAGATCCTGGTCAAGTATTCTAATTGGACTGGATTACTGGTTTCTATTATTTTTTACAAATGGCTATTGGAGCATGACTAGTTATGAACAATAGGTAGAGAAATCTAGTTTGAACCCAACTATAAATTATTCATTAGTACTTGACAGTATACCTAAGAATGACTGAGGTCACTGCTGATACTAATAGATCCTGCCCTCTCTTGGAAGGGAACAATTCTAAACTGTTATAACAATGGTAAACTGAGCAGAGCATTGATGGAGAAGGCTTGCTTCCAGAAAAATGGTGGAAGAAATTGGTCAACAAACATTTACTGAGTGTCTTGATAAAGTGAAGATGCTAGATGCTAAGGATACAAATGTAATCACCAAAAGTCTGGAGTTGGTCCCAGAGAGTATGAAACAGGGAGAGGTAGTGGGGAAAAGAGAGTAAAGTAGAGAAGGAGGCAGGGAGGAGGAAGAAGATTAGTAGAAGGAAGAAGAAAAGATAAGGGGAAAATGGAAGAAGAAGAGAAAGAACAAAAAAAATTCACTCCTCTCCAAAGCTCTCCCACCAACTCCTTCCCTCTAACAATCAAGGTAGCTCTAAGTTAGCATTCTCTTCTCTAATTAGGGAAGTCTTATGCAAAATGGCCTATGTTTCACTATAAAAATAAATTTTTAAAAAATGAAATCATCCCTTGCTCTCAGGTAGTATTTCAATGTTTCAGTGGTCCATCTCTTCGTAAAACCCAATATTCATTTGGGGTTTTCTAGCCAGAGAAACTGGAGTGTTTTGACATTTTCTTCTTCATTTCATTTTACAAATGAGGAAACTGAGGCAACAGGTTCAAATCATTCCGCAGGGTCACACAGCTAGTCTATTTCTGAGGCCAGATTTGAACTCAGGCCCAAGCTCTATCCAATGTGCTCTAGCTACCTTCAGGTAGCTTACACTCCTGGAAAAGCTGGAATATGCATTTAGGAAAACGGATTTTTCAAGGTTTCCACAGTGTATTTTCTTCACTTCTATGAAAGGTAGAGGTCACTATTCCTCAGTCTCTTACTAAAAGAAGGAGACTTCCTCACTTCTATTCCCGTTCTTCCTCCCCAGTCCAAAATGTGGACACATACCATTGAAGTAACACATAATAAATGTCCCAGCAGCATCTTCTTGACTGCATGATGACTCAGAAATCTATCCTTCATAGATAAAATGGTACCATTACCTTCCCCTCCTCAGGCACCAATCTAGACAGAGTAAAAAACATCACCTACTGACTCAGAGTTTTTCTCCTTTCAAGAGACTAAATCTAACAAACAGACCTTCAATTAACATCTCTACAGGGATGACTTTGAACCACACACATCTGCCCGTAGGATATTTTCACTGTCCAATCACTGTTACAGACTCTAAAATTGAAATAATCTCTCCCCAGGAACTGGCTATCCCTTTGGACAATTCTATTCTTACCAATTGGGCCCTCACTTTCTTAGTCACTGAGGCTCAAAACCTCCCAAACCAATCAGTTGGAAAACTTTGTGAATTCTTTTTTTGAAATCTCTCTCATATGCCTCTTCCTTGATTCCTTGCTTTTTATTTTATGCCTATATTAGAGGGATGATGTTGTATAGTAGGTATATCTTATGCCTCTGCTCCTAGCTAGAAGATTTTGGCCAAGTCCTCTCTGTTTCACTTTCTTTATCAATAAAACGGGAATAACAGTCAAGTACCTAATTCAACAGGAATTCAACAGGATTGTTGTGAAGTTGACATGAGATTCGATATGAATTCCTGCCTTTTACTCCACTATCTTGGCTCCACTTCCAGCAACAACATTGGGCTACCATATGAATGTTGTTGTTCAGTCACTTTTCAGTTGTGTCCAACTCTGTTGCCTCCTTTTGGGTTATTTTTAGCAAAGATATTGCAGTGGTTTGCCATTTCCTTCTCCAGCTCATTTTTAAAGATGACAAAACAGGCAAATAGGATTAAGCAACTTCACACAGCTAATAAGTGTCTGAGGCCAGATTTGAACTCAAGAAGATAAGTTTTCCTGTCTCTGGGCCAGCTGTCAAATCCAAAAACCTTAAAAGTCAGATATTTCATGCTGGAATGGAATACTCTCCCTATTTACTTCCACCTCCTGGAAAGTAAAGCACTCTTCAAGACTTGAGTGATTACCTTGACCCAAGGTCCTTACTGATCATTTTTTTTTTTTTAAAGAGAATTTTAAGACATTTTAAAGAGAATAATACTTTATGCTTATGTTGTGCACGTGGCACCTATTTATTTATTTGTTTTTTTGTTCTCCTGCCCTAAAATATATGCTTCCTGATGGCAAGTCAGAGGATCTGGGTTAAAATCCAGCCTCTGATGTTCATTAACTGTGTTATGCTTATTTCAAAAAGAATCTTGGGATTCTTCTTAATTCAATTTCCTCATCTGTAAAATGAGCAGGTTAGAACCCATAATCTCTAAGGTCCTTCTGTCTTTACAGCCAGGATTCTGAGGCAGGGATGATTTCATTTTGACTTTTGTATACCGATGAAATATCAAGCACCTACTAAATATCTGTTGAAATTAATCGAAATGAAAAGAAATTAAAGTGACATTAGTCTCCAACACTTGGATAATAATATTTTTCTTTTTCAAATTTTGGAAAGTAAACATCACCTGAACTGACAAATCATATGACTAAGAATGAAAAGAACTAATGTGTTTGACATATACGGGGATCCAGTTTATCTGGACAGATAAGGCAGCAAAATGAAGTCCCAGGTCAATTTTGGAGAGCCTTGAAACCCAGCCTAAAGAATATAGACTTGTATTCAGCAGACCATTGAATGGCTTTTTAGTTTGTTTGTTTTTAATTTTTTAAATAGGATATCAGAAGCATGCATAAATAAGATAAATCTGGCAGTTGTGGATTGAATGGATTGGAACCAAAAAAAAAAAAAAAAGAAGAAGAAGAAGAAGGCAGAAAGGGAGATGGGTCATTGCAATATTTCAGCCAAGAGATAATAAGGGCATGAACATCATGATGGCAGCAGCAGGAATGAAAAAGACAGAGTCTAAAGTAACTAGAGAATCAGACTTTCAGGATTTCTGAAAGACTGAATGGAAGGGAGTAGAAGATAAGGAAAGAAAATAGGAAAGTCAAAGAGGAATCCTAGGTGTCAGGTCTCCATGACTGAGAGAATAAAGAATAACAATCTTATTCGTAGAAATAGGATTGAATCAGGAAATTGAATCAGGAAAAGAGGGGATTTGGGGTTAAATATGAATGCAATCTCAAAAACTGTCAGCCCAGACTTTCTCAGAACTACAGGAGAGCTGTCAGCCCATATAAAGTCCACTGCTGATAAAAGTTGTAAATGTCATCACTGTTGTCAGCTAAAAGCAGCACATTTCCCACCATCTCCATTGCTCCTGGACTTCTTTAGAACTACTCATTCTTTGGAACTATCATTATGCACTAATGCTGGGTATCCACTTCCCCTCCCTACCCTCCTTTTCAGCTTCTTTTTGTGTATAGTCTTTTCCCATTAGATTGGAAGCTTCTTGCAGGCAGGGACTGTCTATGTTTTTATTTTTATTTGTATCCGAGCAAGTAGCACACAGCTCCTAGCATTTAGTAGGTGTTTAATAAATGTTAACTGATTGATTGAGAAATAATTGAAACCTTGGATGGCCAGGTTGGTATCCTGGAAAAAACACTGGCTCTGGAATTTGAGATGATCCAGATTCAAGTCCCATCTCTTGATTTTGAACAGCTTATGTGACTTCAAGCAATTTATTTACTCAGCTTTGCTGGATCTCAGTTTCCTTTTCTGTTAAATATTTGACTATGTGGCCTCTAAGATATCTTCCAGTGCCAAATCTATAGTCCTATATTGCCAGATATAGGCAACATAAACACACACAAAGCTCATAAGTTTCCAGGGACTAAATGTTGGTATCATTTGCACTGTGGTGATTCACATCTACTTTTTCTATAGTATAACATCCTATCCCCCCCCAGCCTATATAGACCTAGAACCCTCACCTTCCTCATTTTTCATCTCTCTACCTCCTACCCATTCTTTAAGCCAGAACATCCCCCCACACCCCCGCATCCACAAATGACTTTCCCCTCAGACCTAATAAAGCACTTTACTTATAACCTTATAATACATTTGTGTATTCTAGTTGTCTGTGCTGGTGTTTTTTGGTCCTTAAGCCCCTAAAGAGCAGATTCTATTCCTTATCCATTCTTTGCATCTTCCTCAAGTTTTTAATAGAGCTACTTAGTGAAAAGTTATTATATTGCTCTCACATAATTTCTAAAGACATCAAAAACAACTAGACATGCTGTAATCAATTTACTTTCAAAAAAGTAACAACAGGATTACTTAGAGTTTTATAAAGGAAAGGCAGTGATTGATTTCTTTATGTCAAGGAAAGATGACAATTTTTAAAGTCAACGACTTTTAATACATAAAAATATGATTTAAAAACTAAATGGATAATGGCACAAATGCAAGTCAACATGAAAAATTATTTGGAAATTGGAAGTGATGGTTTACAAAGGGCACTGGATTATACAGCCTGAAGAGCTGGATTCAAAGCCTAGCTTTGTCACCTTGGATAGGCCTCTTTTGCTTTCTGGCATTTGTAAGATACAATTGTTAGCCCAGCTGGCCTCTAAGGTCCCTCTCACCTCTAAATGTATAATTGAGGCAGACAGGTCAAGCAAAGAACAGAATATTGGACTCAGAAGTCAGGAAGTACCTAATTCAAATCCTGCCTGTGACTAGCTCTGTGACTCTAGGAATCATTTAAACCCTTTCAGCCTCAGTATCCGCATCAATAAATAAATATTAGCACCTATTAGAATTGCTGTCAGGATCAAATGAGATCACATGTATAAAGCACTCTGTCAACCATAAAGTCCTCTGTAGATGCTATTATTCTATGATCTTTCAAAACTCTTCCTACATCTATTTCTACACCAATTCCTCAAGAGGAGAGAAGGTAGGGAATACAAAGAAAACAGACCTCAATCTCTCCCTAGCACTTTGCTGCCTTTTCTTCCAACAATAAATATGATGTCTTGAGCAGGGGACAAGATATTCCAGACCAAAAGAATGAGTACCACCCACTCACTCACCAGGGGAAATCTGATTCTCCTCTCTCTTAGTCACAGGTTGTTTATAAGAAGTCTACATACACAATCTTAGCTCTTTACAAATGAAAACTGACACTTTGAAAATACAGCTCCCTAGAGGCAAAGGGGAGGCTAAATCACCTCTTGCCATTTATTTATTCAACCATTTATTATGGGTGCCTGTGTGCAAAATCTGATTTTGTTATGACACCTAAAGATGCCTCCAATTACCTCAAAGGAGTTGAAAGTTTCAAAACAAAACATATTCCAATTTAATTAAAAATGTAAATATATGATATTACAGTACAACTATGATGAAAACTAGGGGAAGAAAAAGCTGTAGTCACAGTATTTAGCAAAACCAAACATAAACAAAACAGTGTAACCCCCTCCTCCCAATCAATTTAAATCATCCGAGTTAAATGATTTCTAACTATAATCCTGTTCATTTAAATGGATCCATTTTTGACATTCTCCTAATTGGTCTTCTTGACTTTAATCTCTCGCCTGTCTGATCCATTCCCCTACATTCACCATCACCAGATCTTGATCGATATCTTGCCAGTGGACCCATGTCTTAGAAGGAAAAATTAAGGCTGATGAGTCTTCATAGCCCGCCCTGACTTAAATGCAACTCACTTGCATTTCATGGCATCATCCTCCAGATATCATGGTCTTCTTCAAGAACCAAGAAGAAACAACAAGCTCAACAAACAACAAGCTCAAAACAACAAAAAAACAAAAAAACTGGTCAATCAAGAAACATATCTCATCCTTCTTTCTTTTTTTCCTTTTTTTTTCTTCCTTCCTTCATTCTCTCCTTTTCCCCTCCTTCCTTCCTTTCCTGCTTTCTTCCCTCCTTCCTTCTCTCCTTTCCTGTTTCCTTCCCTCCTTCCCTTCTCTCCCTTCTTCCTTTCCTTTTTCCTTTCCTTCCTTCCTGCTATCTTTTTTTCTTCTTTCCTTCTTCTTTTGCTTTTTTCCCTTCTTTCTTTCTTTCATGCTGTGTATTTCAGATGTCTTAAGGCCCTTACTTTACCCTTCAAAAAAGAAAAAAATCTCCCCAATGATAATTTAAGCACAGAGTTGAGCTTCAAAAGGAAAAAGGAAGGAAGAAATAAACAGAACTGAACCCATGGGGATGATCCAAACGATGTGTCAGGTTGATGGGAATTCTTGTGGTTTCCAAGTTTGACATGGAACAATGAAGAACACACTAGACTGGATGTTAAGGGAGCTGGTCCAGATTTTACAACTAATTGGCTTTATGACCTTGCATAAGTTTTTTTCCTGTCACTGAATGTGTTTCTCACAAAAGGACACGCTGGACCACATGATCTCTAAGGTGTTTACTCCAGCTCTGCCACTACCTATTCTAAAGAACTTGTTCATTGAGATGTTCACTCTATTCCTGGACAAACAAAAGCAGTAGAAAATAAAGTATTAACATTATCTAAGTCTTACTGCATTTTTATTTATTTTCCTAAACATTTCCCAGTTTCATTTTGATCTGGTTCACACTTCTGTTCTGCATTTGATACCTTGTATCTAAAACGCTATCAAATAGTTCAAGTAAAATCTTCCCTTCCAGGTGTTCGCTTGTGGTACTCCTCATGTCCCATGAAACCCTGCAGTACAATTTTACTCCCTCTTCATAAGACTGTTCTTCAAATATTTAAGGACTTGTATCCTTCCCCAAGTCTCTTAAGGTAAAAATCTACATTTCCCTCAGCTATCCCACCCCCAGATGAGGCTTCATGTATTCTGAATATTCTGGTCCTACCAAATGCTTTCTAATTTGTCAAGATAGAGTGACCAAAATTGGCCACAACATTCCAGCAGGATCCTTTTGTTTTTGTTTTTGTTTGTTTTTGGCTTTTTAGTTTGGAGGAGGATAATAAAAATCTCTTAAATTCTTATTTTTTTTTAATGTGGATTACTCTCTTGTCATAGCTCCCAACATCTAATTTCACATAATCAATTTTTTAAACTCTAAACCAGAGAAAGTAGAGTCAGAGGTTAGGGGCAGATGAGACTGGGCAAATCACTTAAGGTCACTAAGTGACCTTCACTTTTAAGTTAAAGGACTGGAATAAATAACCTCTAGTTTCTTCTAAATCAAAATCTGAGATACTGTGATGCAGAATCATTTAATTTAATCTTGTCTGTTCAGACACACTGCTCAGGCCTAGAGATAGTCCTAGTTCTACTAAAACATGTCACACATCTGTCTCAATCTTGTGTTACTTTGAACAACATAATAGATATCTATAGTATACAAGGGCAGCTAGGTGGCACAATGGATAGAGTATTGCACTGGAAATCAGGGTGCCCTCAGCTCAAATTCAGTTTCAGATACTGGCTGTGCACTGGAGAAGGAGATTACAAACCACCCCCACATCTTTGCCCAAAAAAATCCCCAAATAGGTTCATAAGAAAGGGGTCACCAGGCTGAAATGACTGAACAACATAGTGTATAAAGTACTGTATTAAGTAGTTGTGTTTTAAAAGCATGCATGAGAATTCTAGACAGCAGCCACTGAGAACCAGCAAAGACTCCAAGGCAAAAAAGCAAAGGATGCTTACAAATGACGTAAAGTAGTCTGGTCCAGCTGAAACATACAAAACATAAAAAAGATAGCAAGATAGCATAGTAAAGCAAGCCATGGATTTTTAAGACTTTAGTTCAAATTGTGTCATTTAACTGAAAGGTCTTTGAGTCCAAATTCCAGCTGTGCTAGTTTCTATTTGTGTGACCATGAAGTGATCTGATAATATGTCTAAGACCCATTCCAGCTCGAAATGTATGGTCCTCCACTTTCTTTTAACATTGTTCAATGGATAAAGTATTGGGTCTGCAGTTAAGAAGACTCAAGTTCAAGTCTAGTCTCTGACACTCTGTGTGACTCTGAGCAAGTCACATCACCTGTTTGCCTCAATTTTCTCAACTGCAAAATGGGAATAACAACATTACCCATTTTTTGAGGTTTTTGTGACAATCCAATGAGGTATTTATAAAGCGCTTAGCTGATACATACAAGACACTTACTGCTTATTTTCTTCTTCTCTTCTTTCCTTCTAGTTAAAAAATCATTTTCCTTAGTAGAGAAGACAACATTAAAGACTTAAAATCTTACATCAGCTTTCTCAATGGGATCCATCTGATTTAATTCAACAAACATGTATTATCTGATTGCTTCTTCATTCATCTTTTTTTTTTTGCTTTAATAATCATTTCGTCTTTACTAATAGCTTGTAAAAGCTAAAACTCATCCTGAATTTAAGGTTGATACTGTTTTACAGGATGTTCAAGTCTCTCTTTTGTGTTAAACTTCCTTCCTAAATATGAACATCTAAAGCCTTTTTTCTTTGAGAGCTCCCTGTGCAGCTATATTGGCTTCCTTATACAATCTCCTAATTTTCTTCATTACTAGCAGGAGTTACAGTTTTTACAATTTTGGGCGGATTTTCCTGTTCCCAAGCTCTGTCATTTAGCCTGAGTCTGTCCTTGATTCTTTCTCCAGCTGTGCCCACAGATCTCGGCCCAGCCAGCATTTTCTGTCAACAGCTATGATTTCCCAGCTGCCTACTCCCCACTTACAACAATCCACACCATGTTCTGCATTATCCTTGAAGAGCTTAGTCTGACCTCCCTATGAGAAAGGCCTTCCCTGGGCTTCCCAGACACCAGCTGCTGTGCTAACCCAACTTCCATGCTCTCCTTGGGGTGGCTCTCTCTCCCCAGTCGGGGTCTGGAAACAGACTGGGGACAGCATCTTGGAAGATGGGATTGTTGTCCACCCAGGCCGGCCATATCGTGTTCAGAGGGTTATCCTACAGGCGCTGACAGAGGTTTTTCCAACATCTTTACAGGATATAACTAACAGCTGGTTACAGTCTCTCCCCATTAAAGTCAGTGAGCCGCAGCTCATAGATTCAGATTTGGGTCAGGTATTTGATACCTTTGCCTGCAATATTCAGGCTGTCTATCAAAGGATTCAGCAGCCTACTTAAAGCAGTTCATTTTCTATTCCAATAATAGGCTCGTGCATAGGGCAATAAAACTTGATTTCAGTTTTTATCTCTGTACCTGAGGCAATAGAAAGACTTGCACATGACTTTTTTTTTTTTTTTCTATCACAGCAAAGAGATGTGAGCAAGAGAAGTGTTCCTCCAAGGAAGTGAAAATCATTAGTGAATTCATTTAATGGAGCCCAAAAGAAATAATCTCCTTTTCATTGAAGCCCATTTCCAATATGTACCAGCTCCTCATTTGCTAAGAACTCACTCTCTGGCATTCTTCAGCAAAGATAGGATTATTTTTCTTTTCCTCTTCTGCAGGTGATAAATCTTCCTCAATTCATTATATTCACTGCTGCTTGTTTTGAGAAAATAAATAGAAGAGGGGGTTCTGGAAGGGGCAGGCTAGTTTGGAAAGTAATACAGACTTTTAGGGGGAATTCAGTAGTTATCCTATCCCTGGTAAAACAACATTCTGTTAGGGTTACTCAGAAAATAGACTAGCAAATTAAAATTACCAAGCCACACATTCCACTGGGGAAAATAACATTGGAAAATGAGAGGGTTAGGACTTTCCCTGCTAGTTTTTAGTTTTCAACTTCTCTGAAATAAAGATTTAAATTCTCATTCTAGCTCTCTAGTTCTCAGGCTCAGTCTTCTCCATCTGTCTGTTTCTGTCTCTCATTCACTCCCACACAAACACAACTTAACAGATCTGCAATTTTCCCTCTTCCAGGAAGTGATTTCCTTTCCAAAAAAGACCCTCAAGTTTTTCAATGTCCTCTTCTTCCCTGCTATACCCTTCTTATATCACTGCCCTTCTCATGTAATTATCCTCAAAGTTTTTGTATCATATCTTGTTTGTACATAGTTGTACCTAAATCACAGAAGGTGGTTAGTTAATGTTTGTTAATTTGACTTGAGTTATTGAAACGTCTGCCCTGAAAAAAGAACTAGAGCAAGATCCTACACTTTACTCCAAAAGTGGGGCAAGGTCATCCATGTCCCTTCACCTCCGAGATTCATAAGTTGAAACCGTGTGGGGTCAAAAAGTTAGGATTCTACAGAACCCTGACTTCAGGAACTGGACCAAGCTCTTCCCAGCTGATAGTTCAAATTTTCAGTATGAGCATTTACACCTCCCAAATATGCACATGCTACAAGTCAGGGCTTGATTGATTGTTTTGTTGACTGTCTAGACTTAAGAAAAAGGTGGAGAAAATGTTAATGACGCAGATTAAACTTTAAAGTGTGTCTTGCTTTAAAATTTACTAGGACATCCTTGCCAACCCCCAACTACGAATTTTCACAAAAATACAAACTGTAAATACTCCTGGTACAGCAGAAACCCTGTTTCTCATATCGCCCTGAGCCATTTCTGTCAGCTGTTGGATGGGCAGTGACTGTGGTGATAATTGCAATGGCTCTTAAGCATGTATTCTACTCTAATAAATATTCTCTAAAATGGCCATTCAGAAGTCTCCTTCATTTTTTTTGGATGGGCGCCTCATCTCACAAGAAGTAAAAAAAAATGCTCAGAAAAGTAATGGATCAATGCTACAGTATGCTGACAATATAAATATACACATTTGCACTTACCCATGTGCTGGTAGACACACATAACTGTATGAATGCTCCTGTTTCCCCACCAACCACAGACACTATTCAGTCACCATATTCCAAAATGCTAAAAGTATTCTTTAAAAGACTCTATTGACCATAGGGAATAGTCATTACAAGGACAATGGGGGTGAAAAGTAAAATATCTAAACTTCTCAGGTCTTTACCCTTAAACTTTGTTTTTTAAGAGATAAGTAGTTATTTGCACGTGTAGAAAGCAGCTAGATAGTGCAATGTATATACCACTGCTTGGAGTCAGGAACCTGAATTAAATCTAAGTTTAGGCACTTACTAGCTTTATGACTCCGGGCAAGTGTCCCTAAATTCTGCCTTAGTTTCCTCAACTACAAAATGAAGATAATAATAGTGGCTATTCTCCAGGACTGTTGTGAGGATCAAATGAGATATTTATAAAGTGCTTAGGACAGAGCCTGGAACAAAATAAAAGGCAAATAAATGTCTGTTATTTACTATGATGATGATGATGATGATGATGATGATGATGATGATGACGATGATGACAACAATAATGTTATTTTGGGGAAACAAAGTATTCTATTGATGTTTCTTGACAAAGGAGGCTCTATTGGGGGGAGTGAGAAGGAAGAGTACGCTCTTCCAATATTTAATCAATTAAATTTTGGCTGTTTTAATTAATTATATTTGTGTGTATTTAATTGATTAATTAAAAATAAGGTTGTTTTTTTTTAATGTCTTTTCCAGTCAGATGGAGAAAGAGGTTTAAAGTAATACAATAATGCAAACAATAACAAAGTACTGGAGAAATATCCTAATATATATCCTTTTCCCTTTTTGAATAAATAGCTAATCCTACTGAAGGAGACAACTTACAAGCCAGCCTCAGCCTTGGCAGAGCATTTTCCTGTGTATACTCATAAGTAGAAGGCACAGAAAAGGAGTAACTAAGCTATTCATTATTGTCCTGCTCTCCCACCAAAATGCTTCTCAGTAACCTGCTTTTTCGTGATGACGAAGGAATGGCTTTCTGGGTTGTTTGTTTGATCTGGCAAAGCTCTGCAGCTTTTTCCTATGAGACAGCACACTTAAAACCACTTTGCTCTCTAAGCAACAGAGCATAAAGAAGAGGAATCCAAATGGCAAACAAACCAATGAGCTCCCCAAGTGAGGAACCAACCAGGCAGGAGAACTATAGAGCCAAATGAAGGCATTGCATGGCCTAAAAGTGGCAGCCAGAAGTTGGCACAGTTGGCTAAGGATATTGAGATGGAGGTCGATGACTCTTAATATTTCCTCACTAGCCTTTCTATACTAATCTACCCCCAAGTGGCACATTTGACAACAGTTAATTGGACATTCGATCATTATCTTTAAAAAAGAGAGCATTCAACATGAAAACTAATTATTACACGTGGAAAAAGACTAAATAAATTGTAGTATGTGAATAAAATAAATTGTACTATTAATACAACAAAGAATGATAAATTCTAAGAAACATGAAAAGACCTGTATGAACTAAAACACCAAGAGAACACATATAAGGACTAAAATAATGCAGATGAAAAGGACATTAAAGTGAAAAGCTGGGCAACTGTAATGACCAATCTTGGTCCCAAGGAGGAGATAAGGAAGAGACTTTTTCTTCTCAGGAGAAAGAAAACTGATGAAGAATTTTGTATACAATGTCACTATCAGATTCCTTTGCTTTTGCTAAACTTTTATTTGTAACAAGAAAAGGCCTATCTAGGAATGACAACAAAAGAAAAATTAAAGGAATCAATAAGAACAATTTTTAAAAATAGATTATATAGGAAAGACAAAGTATTAGAACATTGAATGTTCTTGGATAAAAGGTAAATTTCAATTCAACTACAGAATCCTGAGAATGATACTTCTTGTGCCACTTACCCCATGGGCTATTATAGGAAAAGCTTTTATTGGTTAATGATGCTGATGGTCCTGATGGTGACAGTGGTAAGGATGGCGGCAGAAGCTGAGGCACTGGTGAGGGTAGTAAATACCCAAGTATAAAAGTGTAAACAGTGTAAAGGCCCCAGGAAAAACCACTTACTAAGGTACTAGAAGATTTGGAGTCTCAGGACTTGAGTTTGAAATCCTGGCTCTGCCAATTACTAGCTGTAAAATCTTGGGCAAGTCACTTAAACCCTCTGAGTCTCAGTTTCCTCATCTGTAAAATGAGATTGGATGAAATGACCTTTAAGGTCCCTTTCCAATTTTATATTAATGAGCTAATTAAAAGTTTAGAAAGGGGGATAACCGTGCTACAGTGACTTGAGCAACTAATGGAGAGTTTTGTTATCATGTGCATTTAGGGGAAGGAGTGTCATCCATTATGAAATTGGATAGATGAATCAGTTTTAGTTACAGAACACAGAAAGCTTCCCAAGTACCTATCTATGTAACAGTGAGGCTGGGACTAAAAATATCTTTCAAATAATACCTACCATCTCAAATATTCAAATGGTCAAACCAATATGTAAAGTCAAGAGGAAGGGAGGGGAAGAGGCAAAAGCAATGAGATGCATTGTAGGAAAGGGCAGGGAAATATGAAGGGTTAATAGTTGACTAGCAACATTGGACCTAAAAAAAAAAAAATCATTTGAGACCTAGAATGACTGAAAAGAAAGGCATTCAGGCAGACAAAAAACATTTCTGTTCCCTGCAAACATTCAACAAGATTATATAAGGTTCCTCAATGGAACACGAGTAGCACAAAATGCTGGCTAACTGGCAAGATACTTGTAACCTCACAACCACTAAAATGTACCTGCACCTCTGAAACAGCAACTTTTACACTTAACAAATTATGTATAAAAATGGAAATATGTGGGGGAAAATATGTAGCTCAAGTCCAACTTACAAACAAGTTTCAAAAGCCCTTTTGTATGATAGTTATTACAAACTCGAGAAAATATTTTCCAGAGAAACCATATTATATATATACATGATGGTCAGGATGAAAGAATGGTCTTCAAACCTCTACTGAGTATATTTTATACCTCAAGTACTTCCACTGACTTCTATTCTATCTGATCTTTTCCAGAGACTCAGCTGGCCTTAGGCAAACTTTTGAAACAGGCAGAAACTTCTAATACCCTCCCTTCAAGTGGTGACCTACTCACAAGACCCTCGATGTTTTCAAGCTACTGAAGGATACCATATATCTTTGCCTGATCCCCCAAAACACTCCATTCTCCAAGGTCAACTAACCCATCTAACTTCTTGTTACCTACCAGAGACAAAAATCGATATGCTTCAATCTCCTCCATGTAAAAATTTTTAGAAATTCAATGCCTTCTCTCTGTTGAGTATTTCCAATCTCGCCTATGTATCTTATTTGTACATGATTGCCGTCACTCTGTCTCCTCGATTACCCCGTGTCTTGAGAACAGGGATTGTCTTTTGCCTTCTTTGTATCCCCAGTGCTTAGCACAGTGCCTAATATATGGTAGGCTTAATAAGTTTACTGACTGATTGACTTATTGATTTATCTAAATAATTCAGAATGATGATCAACTTAGGGAAAATGTAAGCAATGTTTTTATACAAAGACGGCGAGGGTGAGTTTTGGGATGAGGATGATTGCTAGGTGCACCCTACCTAAAGTCAGAAAAACCTGAGTTCAAATTTGACCTCAGATACTTAGATATGTGGCCATGGGCAAGATATTTAACCCTGTTTGCTTCAGGTCCCTCAGCTGTAAAAAGAGCTGGAGAAAGAAATGGCAAACCACTCTAAAATCTTTCCCAAGAAAATCCCAAATGAGGTTACAAAGAGTAAGGTGCAACTGAACAATTTCACCATTCTTCACCATTCTCTTGATTCTTCCAGGAGAAGCTGGACTACAGCAAAATTAAAATGAGATCCCTTTCAGATTTAAATTTATTTTCTTATGGGCAGTATTAATTTAGAAATAACTGATATATATTTCTCTCTTTGCACATGGCAATAGTACTTTTTGAGAACTTAGTGGTGGTAGTTGGAGTGTATTTAGAAATGGAAAATGAAAATGTGTGACCACAATTAAGACATTTATCTTCACTGAACCCAGTCTCCTTATTACCAGAAAGAGGGAGTTGAACTTTCTCTTTAATGTCCTTTCTGACTATAAAATTCTGTGATTCGAAGTTATGAAAAATCAAAAATAACTTCGGAGCAAAATAGGGACAAACTCTCATGGAGGTTGCTTGTCTGTCTCTGAAATATTTCTCTTTTCTCTGTCTTATTTCCTTTTTCTTTTGATTGACTTAACATTGCCATTCTTTTCACAGATGTGGAAGAAATAGATTTTCACAGGCAGCCCAAGGAATGGAAGCTAAGGAATATACTACAATTCCTTCAAGCAGTTAAATAATTGACAGATCACACAGCCATAGCCATAGCTGTGGAGAACAAGAAATTAAACTTTTTTATAATTGGAATATTCCTTAGTCTGTTCTTTGGCTTTCATCTAGTCCCACCCCAAATCCCTCTGTCACATTATAGTTGAGAGAAATGGTCAGCCAGATATATAAGTAGGAGATCCCTCAGATTTCACTGTCCCAAAATACCATAATCCTAACAATCTCCCAGCTGCTTCCTGAAGAAATGGGAGAAATAAATCAGTGGAGGGCAGACCAACCACAAAACCTCACTTAATTTTCAATCCACCTCCATTTGCAAAACTTGTTATTAGGAATGTAAAGACATAGCAAAAGATAATTCTGAGATCAAGGCTTTTACTTCTGCCTACCTTCTTGCTAGAGGTTTATTAATGAAGTAATCAAATGTCCAGAGGGCAGATTAGAGGAGGGAAGAAGAGAGAAAATGTTAAGGAATAAACACTTATAAAAGATATACTATGAGCCTGGCACTGTGCACTTTAAGTGCTTTACAAATATTATCCCACTTGATCCTCACAACAAATCTGCTATAATCAAAGAAAAGGGAACAAAGCGACTTGTTTAGGGTCACAGAGATATTAAGTCACATTTGAAGGCCAGATTTAATGACTCCAGCCCCACTGCTCTATCCTCTGCATCACCTTGATATCAGCAACCATCTGTATACTTATCCTCTAAGAGTAAAATGGCAGACCAGAACAGATAAAATAGACAAGGAGAGTCACTGGAGAACTATTCCAAGCGAGACAGCTAGGTAAACAATTAATTAAATAAACACTCCTCAACGAAGTAATTATGGACTTCACAAATGGTGAAGTAGGAATGGAGAAGCAATGTTCATGATGCCAAAGATACAAGAGTAACAAAGGAATAAACCAATATGCAAAGTAAGTAACTTAGATTGTGTCCCACCTAGACATGCTACTATCATGAGTTAACTGAATGGCATTTCAGAGAAAAATTGATTACCTCTCTAGCAATACCAAATTTATTTTTCCTTTTAAATGGAGAATTCAAGCCCTTAAATTAAAATAGTATGATGGGCCTATAAGTCTATATAGGTATCTGAAGCAAAAAAGGGACTTGTAAGAAGGTGGGGTGAGAAGGTGCCTTTCTAGAAATCCTAAATTTTATTTATTTATTTATTTCACTTCGGACTAGCAAGGTAGAATGTGAAATTTCAAAGAAGAAGAATTATATCATGTGTTCATGGACTATTGAGAGTCCTTCATATCATTTGTATTTTTTGTGGGATGAAATAAAGGTTGTTCTATATGCAATATACTATGTTAGATGAAAGAACTTCAGCACTATTTTTTACTATCATTTATGGAAATTTTGAAATGAACTATCTCTGAGATTTCCCCAAAGAAACACTGGGTGGGAATGATAAAATGCAGGGGTGAAGGGGAGAAGAATTTATAAGACTATTTCCAAAACTTTTAAAAGTGATTAAATTTCCTATATCTAGGTGCTTTAAAGTTTACAAGGCACTTTCATCTTCACATTTCTTTATAAAGAAAGGGACAATAACAGCATGAGATTTGAAATCAGAGTTCTGCTACTTACTAGACCAATACGCCCTAGGAAATTCATCTAACTTCCTTGGGTCTCAATCTTCTCCCTAGGTGATCCCTAAAGTCCTTTTCAAGCTCTAAATCCAATGATCCTATGATTTTTATTTATGAGGACAATTTATATCATTACTCTGTAATCTCATTCATAGGGCTTTATTCAATTTTCTAAGGAAGAAATTCCAGTGATCTACAGAGCTTCTTGAAATTACATGTAAGTAAAAGCAAACTATAAATTACAACAATACTTCAAAGAGGATCATGGGCTCATAGAATTAGAGCTTGAAAGAAATGGAAAGTTCATTGGGTCCAACTCCTTCATTTTAAAGAGGAGAAAAGTGAAAATGGAGACTTTTTTAAATCATCATGCATTACTTGTTGAGATGACTGTCTTGTGGTACAGATGGAAGTGCCTCCCCTGCACAATCTAAATTTTGAAAGCACAAAAGAGATGAGCAATGCAAGGCTGAGTGCCCTCAGGTGATTATAGTAAACAGAAAGAGGGATTTCCCTGGATGCCACACAATAAAAGGATATTTAAAGAAAGCAATGTAGCACTTTACATCTATCTAGGGAGTATCCTTTCTCTTTCTTTGGATGATCTTTCATCCTTCCTGAGTTCTGAATTTGGATCCTAAACTTAGGAGGTGATTAGTCTTTGTTATGTACACACACATACAGACACACACACACACACTCTGGGAAAGTCCTGGAAAGCAAATGGAGGAGGTCACTAAGAAAAGACATACTGAAGGCACCTGACTTCAGAAACTTTGGTTACCTATCTCCTAATGCACTAAACCTCAGAGGTTACACCTGATTATAAGTTTAGATGTGAATATTACATCTAGAGCCATCAAAATAAATGATCATCACTGGCCACACAGAGTCTTCTCTTCCCCAATCTTTTGATTATCTGGCACAGGGACCTTTGGGATCATATGTCTCAGAGATGACTTGAAAAGACAGAGCATAAGAAAAAGGGAAGCCAAAAAGTTCAGACTAGCACACCTGCATATGGCTTACTCAAACTCCAGGAACTTTAACTTATTACCTTTCACTTTTTCATTTCATTCAGCAACTTCTCTCTAATTTTTTGGAAAGTAATCCATTTGTAACCCAGAGGATAGAGAAAAAGATTAAAACCCCTAGTCATTAGAAGGTCTAGTCATTAGTTAAATATTAATCACTTGAGGAAATCTCCAGACCTATTAAACAAAGAAAGCTAGGAAAGGCAAATTGGAGAAGCAGAGAAAAAACAATGGTTGACGTATGTTTAGTAGAGGTTTAAAAAAATAACTTGCTCAATACTGCCCTTAAAGCATTTATTATATGCTAGATATTATGCTAAGTCCTAAAAATACAAATTCACAAGAGACAGTTCCTGCCCGTAAGGGGTTTTTGATTTAAAAAAGGAAACCTGTGTGTGTGTGTGTGTTATGTATGCTTATGCATATACTCATATATGCATATTTACTCACATACACATATGCACAGAGTGTGTGTATGGATGTTTGGATGCTCATAAACATACGCATACATGGACATATTTACTCATAGTATTTGTTGGTGTATATGGTTGGATGGATGCTCATAGCCATACCCATGTATAGACATATTTACTCATATAAACACATAGTGTTTATATGTGTGTATGTATGGATGGATGCTCATATACATACTCGTATTTGTACAAGTTTACTCATATATACACATATATACCCAAGGTGTGTGTATATGGGTGGATACACACACACACATACCATATATGTATGCATTCATTCATATATGCACACAATGTGTGTGTATGGGTGGAAATATGCTCATGTACGTGTATACATATTTATTCATATATACACACAGCATATTGTATGAGTGTATGTGTTCATATACATATTCATATTTACTCATATATATGCATATACACACAATGTGTGTATATAGGTGGATATATGCATATATATATATATATATATATATATATGCATCCATACAGGTACATATTCATTCATATATGCACACAGTGTGTGTGTATGAGTAGATGTATGTTCACATACATATTCATATTTACTCATATCTATGCATATACACACAATGTATGTATGGGTGGATGTATGCTCATGTATATGCATATATGTACATATTTACTCATATATACACATAAACACATTGTGTGGGGGGTGGATATATACTCATATACATACCCATATATGTACATATTTATTCATATAGACAACATAAACATTCTGTGTATGTGTGTTTGTGTGTAGAACCAGGGAGGGAGTTTTATTCTAGGGAGTAACAGAAATGGAGGACTGTTCTAGAGGCAACCAAAGAGCCATATCCTTTCCCCACACAATGGTAGTATTAATTTGATTAGTTTGCTCAATGCAGCAAGAGAGAGGATGTAGCAAGATGGAAGGAAGCAAGGTCAAGCGGCTGGCTCTCAACTTGACCTTCCCAGGGAAAGACTAAATATGGCAGTGCAGGATGGCCTTCCAGAAAGATGGAGGTACGGAGCTGTGGGTGAGCTCAGTGGAAGCCAGCTGCAGTAATTCTTAAAGGGAGTTCCATCTGGTGGTTCACACAAACACGGTCCTCCAAGTAGTTGGTTAACTCCCTTCCCCTGGTGTCAATGCAAAAGCAAATCCTCAAGACACCATTTGGAGCTGGAAACCAAGTCTTCTATTCCAAGCCCCATATTTTATACATAAAAAAATGAAGGGCAGGAGAGCTTCAACGACTTAGCAGTAAGGGGTGGAAGTAGGATTATAAATTCAGGTTTTCTGATGCAGAGACCAGTTCTTCTCCACTGCCTCATGTTGTCTCTGGGAGAACCCCACTGCCTTCTCCAAGTTAGAAAAGCATTCAACATACTCCAGGCCCTGATGTAAATAACACTCAATTCTGTTTTCTTGGCTCTGTGCCTCATCCATTTAAAATTAAAATGTAGTTCTGAAATCAATCAACCTAAGAGCTAACTAGCATGACTTGGGGTTCTTTCTTTCTCTTTGAAATTATGACACTTTAAAAATCGGAGCTGTTCAAGGATGCGATCAAATAAGAGCTTTTGTTAAATAATTTGAATCACAATTATTTGGGCTCTTTCACAGTGTGCACTTCTTTCTAAGATGGTCTAAAATGAAATGTTAATTTAATCAGGGCAGCTTGGGCATTTCTCACTATTTCAACATTCTCATCATTAACATATCTTTACAAGTAAGCTGTGAGGTTTTACCAAGTAAAAGGAGCTATTTAACAAGCTAACCTTTTTTGGGGGGGAGAGGGAGAGAATGGAGAGTTCTGAAAACTTCAAGGCAGGTCCACAAAAGCAATCTGGAGAGGCCTAAAGAACATTTACAGCCTTCAATTCTTAAGCCTGAAAACCTTTCGAGCAAGTTTAGAGATGCCCTCTAAACTACGTGGTCTACTGGCTACCATGAATTAAAAGGTTACTCAGAAATGTACAAAATAGGAAGTGTTCAGAAAACCAAGATGAGCTGATATTGAGACCCAACTGATTCCCTCTTCTTCTCCAGCAAATACTCAAATTATTCCCTGAAGTAGAAGACTGCCCTCTAAAAAGTCAAAGTAAACTCCAAATCCTGCTGTTTGTAGGGTCTTTCTGTGTCCAGAAATGCGAGGACTCAGCTCCAGATTGCTGAGAATGGCTCTCCCATCCAGGTACATCTTTACAGAGGAAGGCAAAGAGAGGAAGAAGATGGGAATAACGACTGCAGAGAAATGAAACATTAGCAGGAGGACTTCAAGGACAGCACCTCTCCTGCATCCTAGGTAAATGTTTAAGGAACCCCAGGTTCAAGAGGGCACAGGGAATAAAAGATGAATGGGCTAGGAACACATTATCATGGGAACAGACTTCCTCAACAGCTGCCAATTCGCTGCTCTTTTAAAGCTTTAGGAACTGACTCACCATCACATTTCTTCAAATAGCAAGGCCACAATTTTCCTCTGAATAGATAATGAGCACAGTATACAATTTATGTTAAGCCCAATTTTTTAAAAAAGGCACAAGGGAAGGAAATATTACACTTTCATCCATCTCTCTATTGCTGCAAGTCAATTAAATGCAACTATTTATCAGCTAGTAGAGGGAGGAGGTAAGAAGCATGATGGCAATCAAAATGATTTCCCAGTTCCAGCTCTCTCCTCCCCAAACCTTCTTATACATCAAAGCTAGGTCAGCTTTCCTAAAACACTTTTCATTACACCCCTCTCCCTCTGCACCCTCAAATAGTCTTCAGTAACTACTCAAAGCCCCAGAATTAAGTTCAAAAACTTTGACATGAATCCTCAGTCTATCTTTCCAGTTTTATTTCCCACTGTGGAGGTTGGGAAGGAGACCCCAAAAATTTGGGGTCACAGACTGGAGTCATGAGGTGTCTCAAGAGACAAGCTTGAACCCATATTCTAATAAAGGGGCAGTTTATTGTAATTATAACGTCATTACAAAAGCGGGCTTGAATTTCTAAGAGAATCCAGCAGAGAAACAGAAGGAGTCACATTTATCTAGCTTCCAATCATAGATATGCTAATTATCCCGCTCATAGTAGGAAAGAGTGGTGGAGGAAATTTGATTCTTGTTAACCAGATTATTACTGATAAGATTACCAATCACTAATGAATTGAGGAGTAGTCTGGAGAATCAGGCAGATTGTCAGAATAATAGCATTCCTAGGCTGGGGAGGGAAGGTGCAAAGCTAGAGGGCTTTGGAATCAGATAAGATTGCCAGAACAGAAGCCCTCCCCCTAAAATTAGGGGACCAACAAAGTCATATTACATCACCACTACCTTCCTCCATGAACCCTCTCTTGTAGTTACACTGATCCATTCCATATCCCCCAGATACTTATGGGAGTTTTCCAACGGGTGGGCTTTTCAAATACCCCTGTTCCAGTCCCTTACTATGCCCAAACCTCCTCAATTCTCTACCTTTCTGAAAGCTTCTACTCCCCTAACACCCAGTTCAAACCTCAATAAAATATGAGGCTTTTGCTAATATTACCCAGTCAGGACTGCCATTTCTCACCTAGCCTCAGAATTCCTCTGAGACATACATAGTGAGTAACACTTATTTGCAATTGTTATTCACTGCCTGTACTACTGGTTAACTTTGCATGTTTATCTATTCTATCCTATCTAGCCTTATAAACTATTTAGGAATACATTACCATATCTCAGAATTCTTTATAACCCCTGCAAAATTTGGTAAAATGCTTTATATATAATACAAATTCATAGTTTCTGACCTCCACTAACTTACAACTTTATCATGTACATAAGGCACAGGTAAAACAAAGTTATCTACACATTATGATCTCCCTTAGTCTCCTAGGCCCACCTAAAGTCCTGTGAATTCTTCTTAGGTCTAGATCTAGGAATAATATCTTGCTTTCTCAAAAACTTTTTCAAAACTCTGTCAGAATGAATTATTGCTACCTTGAACACATTGATTTCTGCTTCTTAAAATTGTGTTTTTTCCAGACTTGTTCATACCAGAAAAAATGAAACGTGCCATCCTTAATATAAGAAGATGATAACACAATAGTAAGATAAGAATTCTGAAGGCTTTCTTCCCAAAGCAGACACTGATAACCTGCTGCTTACTGAACTGGACATGAAAGACACACTGAAGTTATAATAATGGTCCTGAGGGACTCATCCAATTACTGAGTCCCAAATGGATATCTATTAGTGGCATGAATTAGGTAAAATATCTCTTGGAGCTCGTGGTGCAAAACTTCTTGGAAAAACCTATTATTTTCCTTCCTCAAGAGAGACTCCTTTCCCCACCACCCAGTTGAGCATAATTCTGATTATTGAACCTTTGGTTAGATGAAAAGATCCTTGACCCAGCAAAAAAATGATGCATCAGACTACAATTTCCAGTTCAGAATCTGTTAAACATGGTTCAGAAACTACCTCCCTCCATTTCTCCCTCCTCCAGTGCTTGAAGATGACACCTACTCGAAAATAACCTTTTACACATCAAACTAATGCTTACATAGAAAAGCTACAAATGATTTCAAGGTCAAGCTGAAACATAGAGCTATGATGGAGGAACAAAGAATACTTCTACTATAGCCCAAACATGAGAAAATAAAGGATGAACAATGGAGCCTCTCTTTCTTGCAGTTTTATATCTATAGATCCACCTATACATACCCACACATAGAAGAATTTGGGGTAAAAGGTGTTCAAAATTCAGTGTTGAGGGTGGTTTGTTTTGGGGTTTGTTTGTTTTTTGAGGGGGGGGCTTGTAGGGAAGTTCAGAAGTCATATTGTCCCTCCCTGAATCTGGCAGGCTGGCTCACAAGATCTTTCTTTTGCTGAGTTCTCCTTCATTCTGCGACGTGAGAGAGGCTCAGCTTTCTTCCTAACCAGGAATTTTAATACATTCAGCAGCAATAGTCTAACACAACTCTGAGAAGGGTATCTTTATTTCTTTATCCTAGCTTCCTAGAAAAACATTGCCTAGAACTTGTGGGATCTAGTAGAATAAGAAATATATGTGAAGTCAGAGAACCTGAATTTAAATCCTCCCTCCCTCCTTCTCTCTTTCTCCTTCCCTCCCTCCCTCCCTCCCTCTCTCTCTCTCTCTCTCTCTGTCTCTTTCTCCCTCCCTTTCTTTCCCTCCCTCCCTTTCTTTCCTTCCCTCTCTCTCTGTTTCTCTCTCCCTCTCCCTCTCTTTCCCTCCCTCTCTCTCCTCCTTCTCCCTCTCTCTTTTTCTTTCTCTATCTCTGTTTCTCTCTGTCTCTCTCCGTCTGTCTGTCTGTCTGTCTGTCTGTCTGTCTGTCTGTCTGTCTGTCTCTCTGTCTCTCTCTCTCTCTCTCTCTCTCTCTCTCTCTCTCTCTCTCTCTCTCTCTCTCCCTCTCCCTCTCCCTCTCCCTCTCCCTCTCTCTCTCCCTCTCCCTCTCCCTCCCCTCTCTCTCCCCTCTATGTGACTGGGTAAGTCATGAGATCTTCCCCACAAAATAAGGAAACTGCATCAGACAGTCTCTGAAGTACCACTGAGTTCTAGCTCTATGATCTCATGACCTATAATTTGTGAGGAGAGGAGTGGAGGTGGGAGTTTCAGCATTAAATGCATGCTCCTGTTTTTTCCTTCTCTTAACATCTTAGCTGTATTCATCTCCTTTCTTTGTATACATCTTCTCTGACTAACTGGGCTGTGTAGGAGTTACTCTTGTAAGCAGAAATGACAGAATTAGAACTGAAAGGGTTCTTAGAGATTCTGCCCAAACTTCTCATTTTATAGTGAGGAAACTAAGGCCCAGAAAGTTAAATGATTTTTCCAAGTTCACACACACACACACAGAGTAAATGGAAAAGCTAAGATTTAAGTGGTATCCTCTGATTCCAAGCCTAATGCAATCTGTACTATAGCCTATTACCTCTTCTATAATTGTCAAAACTAAACCCTTCAAATAAAAGAGTGATCTGATTAAATTAATTCCATTTAAGTAAGCAATAATTTGCATTTTGGCTTTAAGCTGAAATTTTTCCAAAATGACCATAGCTTATCTTTATTCTATATTCTTACTACATTAATACTCCTGTTTTCAAAAAGCAATGGATTTCTCCAAATATCATTGAATGCAATCTGCCCAGAACCATTCTTTGTCAAAGTGAAAGGAGGTTAGGTTTGTAAGAACTTGAAAATTCCACTGGTAAAATGAAAAGGTTGGTCCAGATGGTCACTATGAGTCCCTCTGACCCTTCTCGATTCTGTGAACCCAAGTATAAAAGTATAAAAGACGTACATGTTCATGAAAGAAAGCTTGAAGAGAGATCATGAAGGTAACAGGCAAAGTCAACATTCAAGTTTTCTTTCTGAAATTGTACATTAAATAAAATTTTGATGACACCTCATTTGACTATGGCTACACTATTGGACGGGATCATTCTCTTCATATACACAGCAATGTACAATAGAACAAGAGAGTCCTTAGACTTGCAATCTTTTGTTAAGAAATGAGCCTTTACTAAGAAATGGGTGGTGTGTTTGTTCTGCCTATCAACATCACTCAGCAGATATTTCTGCAGTTTTGTTTAAAGGAAAGGAGGGACAAAAAGGAAAAAAAAAAAAAAAAAAAAGGAAGAAACCAGTCTGAAATGAGAATGAAAACAGATGATATCCCTAAGTATACTGTTCCCTTCTGCCACCACAAAACAAGAAATTTAACATTTAACATTGCAAAATATAATACAAATGAAGCCCAAAACTAGAGCCCCACAAATGAAGGATTATTCAGTCAATGTAGGTCAATAATAAATTGTTGATCATCACTGACTAGTTATATTGTGATGAACCTTTTTTTCCATAACTAATGAAATATTCACCCATTCTTCTCCCCACATATCCCTTCTACCAAAGGGGAAAAAAGGGGAGGGGGTGGCATTATTAGTGGTCTATGTCTACAGATCCTAAGGCTAACATGGGTGAAACACAATTTTGAAAGGCAAAGCTGGTCTCAGGCAAAAAGTAAAATTTTGTTTTGTTTTGTTTTTTTAAATCTTCTGTGTCCTTCCTCCTCCTTTTTCCTATTCTCTTTTACCCCTTCCAGTTTCTCACCTCCTGGATATTTGTCCCTGTGCTTTCCTACTGCTTCAGACTCTAGATTTCATTTCTTTTGTCACTATCTCCTTAAATAGCATATAACAGTCTAAGGCGTTATCTGCTCTCAAAGGTACTTTCATTTCATTTTGGTACAAAATACAAAAAAAACAAAAACAAAAACAAAATAAAACCAAAAAAAAACACCTTTAAACTTCAAAGGCATGAATCTCTAATGCTGAAAGGTCAGGCAGTAGGACAAGCCAATGAGAGAAAAAATTCTAGACAAGGGACTACTGGACAGCCCCCAGATCAACCTAAGCCGCCAAACACTAACTTGAACTTGGCTCTGCCAGAAACGGCTTCCCCCAAGGGTGTGGTAAATATGGAAATAAAACATTAAGAGACAGAATTTTGGCAGTTATATTTTCTCTTTAGAGACTAACTGGACTTAGTACAAGTAGAATTCTGTGCCCCATTAGTTAAATCTTCACCTACTCTGTCTTCACCCACTTTTTTCCTCCTCCTCTATAATATATGTATCTGCCAGAGAATGCCACCATAATAAAACTTTGATAAAGACACAGAAAAGAAGTCCAGAAGAGGCTGTGAAAAACAGACAATGTCTTTTACTACTTTGTTAAAAAATAATATACATATTTTTCATAAGCTACAAGTAAATGAAATTAAAAAGCTTTTTCAAGAAAAAGGTTAATATGATGACAATTAAAAGGGAAGCAGGTGACTGGAAAAAAATCTTTGTTTTTTAATATCTCTAATGAATTGGCAGCAGAAAATATCAGCATTAAAAATGGTTGTCAAAGACTATGAGCAAAAAAAAAAAATGCTCAAAAAGAAAACACTAAGTTAATAATTACATAAAAGTATCCTCCAAATCATTTATAAGACCAATCCAAATCAAAATAGCTCAGGGATTACATTTTGCAACTAGTAGAAATAATAATGATGACAAGATCTGTGGTTCACCAAGGACACCAATGCTTTGTTAGTGCAACTATAAACTAGTCCAAGAATTCTGAAAAATAATTTGTAATTATAGGAATATAGTGATTAAATTGTCCATACCCCTTGACCAAGATATTCTACTCCTAAGCACCCACCCAAAGGAGGTCAAAAATAAAAAGAAAGGCATAATATAAACAAAAATATTTATAGCAGCTCTTTTTATAGTGGTAAATAACTAAAAATAAAATAGATCCCCTTCAACTAGAGAATAGCTTTAAAAAAATCTGTGTTATTTGAATGTAATGGAACAACATGAAGGAAACATGGAAAGATTTTAGTGAACTGATGCAGTATGTATAAACTTAATCAATAAACAACTCATGCTTGGAAAGACTCACCAAAGAAATTCATATTTGAGCAAAATAATTAAGCAGAACCAGGAAAACAATATGCCCAGTGATCACAGTATAAATGGAAATAACAACAAAACAAGTGAAATTGAAAGCTATGAAATTATAATGACCCGAAGTTTAGCCCCAAAAAGAGTTAATAAGAAGGTACTTTCTTCCTTTTTTGCAGAGATAAAACCAGTTTGATGATTAAAAGCTTGTAACATTAAAAAATTATTAGTGAAGAACTCTGATATGCAATCATCACTGACATTCCAAGGGACCAATGATAATCTATACTCCTCACTGCCAGCAGAGTGATAATGGAATCAAGATACCGAAAAGTATGCAACTTTCTGGATACAGCCAATGTGAGAATTCATTATTGTTTAACTATGCATATTTGTTATGAAGTTTTGTTTTTAATCTTGATTTTCTTTTTCTATGGATGGGGAAAGTGGGAAGAAAAGAAACCAAATGTATATTCATAAAAAATAAAAATTTAATTAAAAAACATGAGAAATGTCAAACTTTTTAGGTATGTTGTTGAGTTTTTAAAGTTGGTGATCTATTACAGTTTGTTTTTCCTCTTTTTATTCCTTGTTTTTAGAGAAGATTCTGAAATGGGAAAAGAGAATAATACATTTTAAAATGTCAGTGATGCAAAATCAAAAAATATCAATGTTTTCATAAGATTCAAATAAAATGAATGAAGATATGGGGGTAGAGACAAAGAAAGAAAGGTGGGAATAAACATGTGGGACAAGAGAAAAAAATGGTCAGGCTAGGGCAGAGGGCATGTTTGGAAAGTAGGGAGAAGAGCAAAAGAATAGGAAGTGAGAGATCAGATTCTGAAGGGCTGACCTTTGAGGTCAGGCATAGAAGTTTACTTCTGAGGTGCTGGATGATCCTCAGTCAGCTGTGGTTTTGATTTTAAAGATTTTACAGATTTACCAGCCAACAATCAAGTCTAGCAAAGCATTCTTACAAATACCATTTGTCTATTAAAAAATACTTTTGAAAAGCTATTATTTTCAAAAGTGCTAGATTCTGAATCAATCAAAATAAGAACCCGTTTTTCACTTAAAACAAATTTAATACACGTATGAATTTCAAAAACAAGTAAGTTTTTTCAGTCCAACAAAAAGATGATTATGAATTTTTATTATATAGGGGTAATAAGATAGCAGTGCAATGACAGTGTCACAGAAGAAAAGATGATAGATATAACACTATGTATTTTAGCTTATACATTTTAAAACTTTAGTCTGAAAAAGGATCCATCATTTCATCAGATTGCCAAAGAAAGAAAAGGCTCAGAATCTTTGCCTTTCTAAATGTGTAACTGAGCCAGCTGTTCCTGAACAGAAGGCCACCAAAACCTCTGGACAGACATTTGTAGCTTATTGATTGGCTACCTCTAATATTCTATCAGCTGGTAATAACTAAAAGACATCCCAAAGATGCCATAGTTAAAATTAAGGAATGGGAAGTTTTTCAACCACAAATACATCAAAATAAAGCTGACCTGAATGATCTCATTGGTCACTGGCTTTATCTCCTATGATTAGTCCAAACTTAATATTGACTTAATATTGACCAAGGCCTAAAAGACCTTATCAATAAGTCAACAAAAGTTTCATATGAGGTTTTCTATTGTTCCTACTAGCTAACTTGGGATTCATTTGCTGAGCATCCTCTTTTACTGAGCAGGATGTAGAGAATAGCTGCCTTCTTTAAATATACAAGTGGTAATTCAGTTGGCTTCATACACATGATCCACATCAGATGATCCTTCCTGAGAGAAAGGACAACAGTGTACTCTTATTTTCACTACATATTTCTTCTTTTTTCTGAAAGAACTGACAGTATTTAATTTTGGTATTTAACATTTTCTTCTTTGAAACCAAAAGATGAAAAGGTATGAGAGCTTGCCAACTATCTTTGTGACTTTGCTAGTCATTGTCTGAGACTTAGTTTCCATATCTGTAAAATAAGAGTTCAAGTAGGTGATCTCTAAAGTGTCTTACAAACCACAATTCAAGATTAGATAACCTGCCCTTGTCTCTTCAAAGGAGCAGATCCATTTCTTTCTGCTTCCATCTTCCCTAACTAACCAGTCACACCAAAAAGGTAGGGACAATGCTATTAGATACAAGGAAATCTCAGGTTCATCATTACTGATTCACATTTATAAGTCTCTCTGTGGCAATGAGCCAACCCATTAACCAAAAGATATGTGATTTCAGAGAATTAAATGGCAGGCAAGCAAACATGGATTCATGGTTCTTAGCCTAGAAACTGCTAGATTTGGCACTTGAAACACAAAAAATACCACATAAACAAACCCTCATATGGGTCTCATGGAATATATGCTGTCAGAAATACTATGTTATTCATCCTGAGTTTACTGAGGAGCTATAAATACAGCCGACTGTTAAACACACTTAAATGTGATACCAGCAAAAGTTATAGAATCATCTTCCAAATGTTGGCAGAGTATCAGAAAGCTTCCGCTGGGTTTAGAATTGTTCTCTAGAGCTCTCAAAAATAGTCCCAAAGCTACCTGCCAGACGATGTCCCAAAATAGGAAAAGAACCCAGAAAAGACACAAAGGGGCCACTTCCCTACTGGACAGAGGCCCAGGATCTGTTTTCTTACTTGGCGTGATTCAGCAGATCACAACCTTGCAGGAAACCTGCCAAACCAAAGGACCACACCTAATTTGGATGTATTTGGATATGATGAGCTTCAATGAAAAATTCTGCAACTATTTGCTGGGCCTTTCCTATGCACTCAGAACTTAGCTGTGGCTTCAGAGTGTCACACAAATCTTGATTGGGAGTCTGCTCAGCAATTCTGCTTTCTCTACAATCCTATTTATTGTATTGAAAGAAAAAATTATAATGAAAGGGAAAGGCATTTACGCTTCTTTCTTCCCTCCCATTTTTTTTAAATCCACTTATTTCATTTCTTTTTCTATGTCAACTGTTCTTATTCTTTATTATCTGATCACTTTGTTTTCAACAATTCAACAGCATTAAGCTTTGTACAAAGCACTGTTCTAGGTGCCAAGAACACAAAAATTCAGTCTGGATATGGCTCCTCTTCCCTGCTTCTGAGGCTATGGCACAGACTGGCCCCTCAGCATGGATTCCTAGCCTTCTTTACTTCTGCCCCCTTTGAAGCCCTAGCTTTCTTCAAATTTCTGTTCAAGCACAGCAGTCTTCTTCCCTGACCCTCAGGTGGTTAGTATTCTTCTTCAAAATGACTTACTGTAAGTCTTCACTTTGTATTTACTCACCTGTGTTCCCCCAAAAAAAGAACCTCAGACTCTTGAATTTTGGGGGGACTTGAGCTTAAGGAACTGTTCTATTTCTAACTTCTCTCCCCAATGTTTAGCTTAACATCTGACTAGTAAATGCTTATTGAAATGAGCCTGATTTTTTGAATTCAAGCAGATCACCTTCTGGTGGGGAACTTACATACCCATCCTCATTCAACTAGCTCTTTCTTTCCTTAAATAAATTGAAAAGAGGTCAAAGAGAGAATGTCTCTCTTTTCAGCTTTGGAATTTTACCCAATTTCTCCAGACTCATTCCTTTTAGTTTCTGCTCTCCTCTATTAGATAGTAAGCTCCTTGAGGGTAGAACCTGTTCCTCTTTTTTTTTAATCTCTGAAGTTTAGCACACTGCCTGATGTTGGACTTCAAAATCCTCAGGAATCATTGGACTCTCTGAGACATGATAAGATTGTTGCAGGACTTCAAAACCTGCAAGAATCATTGGGTTCCCTAATATATAAAAAGACTGATGTGGGACTTCAAAAACCTGCGGGGATCTTTGGATTCCCTGACACATGAAGCAACAGACAATAGATTGGTTTTAGACTATCTCTTGGCTGCTGAAGAAGGCATATGTGTGACTGATATTTACATGTCCTCCTTCTAGGACTTCTGAAAATCTTTTACAACATCATGTTGATTTATATTGCTTGTTATATCACTATTTGCATGTACAATTCATGTTTGTTACACCATATCGAGCCTGCACTGACTATGGTTGTGCTTGTGTAATACCTCCCATGCTGATGGGTTTGTGCATACCTGTCTCTAATAAGACTCTTCAGCCCAGAAACCCGCTAGCAATCCCCACTTCCCTTTGGTGCTTTTCATCTCCTTTCCTGAGATGTCAGGGGGGGTGATCACCTCATTTTTGGGGTTCTCACCTCCCTGAGAAGTCAGGGATGGTATGATCACCTGTGTTCTAAAACAAAAGAAAGTGGGAAATGTAAAGGGCTGGAACTGAGCAAATGCACTTCAATAATGGAGTACTTAAAGCTAATTACCAATTGGACAATACTCTATTAACATATGGTTGGAGGATGACCCTGCCCAACTATTCTATGCTGGCTGCACCTGTGGGTGTGGACAGAGAAGTGTGAGAGAGATCAGAGGGTGGAGCAGGACAAGCAGGATCATTCTTTGGTGGTGGAGAGAAAGGAAGTGTGGAGATTCCTATATCTAATCTCCTGACAGGGACCCCAAAAGACCAAGAATAAAGACTTTTACTTATCCTGACTCCAGCTGATTCTAAGGTATCCAGGGTACTAACACCGTCATTACAGCCTGACATATAGTAGATACATAATATATGTTTGTTACTGATTACCTAACAGTTCTTTTTCAGTAACAATAGACTCTGAGCTGAATTTTATCAGTTCTTAACTGAAGAGCTGAGAAGTAGCAAACGCTTAGTAAAGCAAAAAAAAAAAAAAAAAAATTCTTGCATCAGCTTATTAAAAGAAATCAAAAGGGTCATCCTTTTTCCCCAGGCAGCTCTTCTCCACTAATTATTTTTAAAAGTCTCTTCAGTCATCCATCCTTGATCCTTTGCAGCTTTTCTTTATTCTCCCTGTAGACCATGGTTCCATTTGTGCTTTAATAATTAAGGCAAGTTTAAAATAATAAAATTCTCTGTTGAGGAATAAAAAATGATCACATAAGACAAGTACAACAAGATAAAGGAAAACAAGCCTCCCTTGACATGGCCATAGGCAACAAAGATGATTGTCTTCTTTGGGCAATTGTTTCAGATTCTTTTTCCTCTTCCCACAATTCCCATCTTTTTTTTTTTTTTTTTTTTAGTAACTTTGCTATCAGCAAGACTATTTCTTTAAAAAAAAAAAAAAAAAAGCTTTTTATTTTTAAAATAAATACATAGTTTTCAACATCCACTCCGATAAAACCTTGTGTTCCAAATTTTTTTCCTTTTCTTTCCCCCCCATCTTTTCCCCTAGATGGCAAGTAACCCCATATGTTAAACACGTGCAATTCTTCTATACATATTTCCACAATTATCATGCTGCACACACAAAAAAATCAGATCAAAAAGGAAAAAAGTGAGAAAGAAAAAATCCAAGCAAACAACCCCCAAAAAGATGAAAATACTATACTGTGATCCACAATCCTCTCTCTGGGTGTAGATGGCTCTCTCCATCACAAGACCATTGGAATTGTCCTGAATCACTTCACTGTTGAAAAGAGCCACATCTATCAGAACTGATCATCACATAATCTTCTTGCTATGTACAATGATTTCCTGGTTATACTCATTTCACTCAGCAGCAGTTCCTGTAAGTCTCTCCAGGCCTGTCTGAAATCATCCTGTTGGTCGTTTGTTACAGAGCAATAATATTCCATAACATTCATGTACCATAACATATTCAGCCATTCTCCAACTGATGGGCATCCATTCAATTTCCAGTTCCTACCTACTACAAAAAGGGCTGCCACAAACAATTTTTAGCAATCATGTTTCAATTAATTTTTAATTTTCTTGTTTTTTTCTTTATTTAACCTGTCACAACTATACAACCCCCCACTTCCCAAAAAATTCCACATTCCTACAAAAGCACCTTGCCACATGGTTATTATAATCCATGGGTGATTCTGAACATGATCCTGGACAATTCATGTTGCTTTTCTGATACTCAGTTTCTTGTTCAGGCTGAAGCAAATGACCTTGAAAACTTTTTCCAGCTTGAGGATCCTGTGACTCAGTTCCAACATGATATGATAGAGCATATTTCCATCCTGCCTTAGCTTAGTTCTAGCTATGTGACCACCCTCAAGCCGCCAAACCCTTCCTGTGTCCCTACACAACCCTTTTAAGACTTTAAATTATAGTATATAAATTGCCAAGCAGAAGGAGGTAGTGTCGGAGGACCTAGGTTGCCAATACTTATTATCTAGACAAATCATTTCATCAACCTCCCCTGGTCTCAAATTCCTATCTATCAAATCAGGGATTTGAATATGATGGTCTCTGAGATTCCTTGTATTTCTAGATCACTGCTCCTATGACTGCTTAATGTATGGAGGGGATTTCCACACAGGGAGCTCCCTAGATTATTAAAGGCACAAGTTCAGACCAAAATAATATTAGTAAACATAGTAACAGGAATCATCATTTAGCATCATCCTCTTTGGGGAACAGAATTTGAAATGTATATCATGCTAGTATATCATCTGCTGCTAGAACTATAGCAAGGACGCTTTAACTGAGCTTACAAAGATCAGACCTACAAGCCAAATACTTTTCTTTAAATACAAAAAAGTAATTATTTTATCTGCCTATACAGTAATTCATAGGCATTAAATATAAAATAACAAAAGCGGGGTAGACAATTGTCATAGAACCATTTACCTAAGGATCACAGAAAAAGACAAGATGATGATGATGATAACAATAACATTTATATAGTGCATTAAGGTTTGGCAAAGTATCATAGACATATTATGACATTTGATCTTCAGCGCAACCTTGGGAGAACCGTGCTATTTTCATTCCCATTTTTCAGGCAAAGAAACTGAGTATGAGAGAAAATAAATGTCCAGGGAATTAAGACTAATTAAGAACCTGTAGAAAAATAAAAAGGGAGGTCATCCCACCTCCAACTGGCTCCTTGCCAGTTCCAAAGGTCCGATAGTACCAGAGTATCAGATGGACATTAACACCCCAGCTATTACCACCACAGACTAGATTCCTACTCTATTTATTCAAACCATCAGGACAGCCCTACTTATATCAAGGCAAGACCCTAAGTTTCAAGTATCAAATGTTTAACAGGTCGATCTTAACAGCGCAGGTTCATGCAGCAAGGGAATGGATACAATAGACTAGGGCTCTATTTACACTGGAATCTAAACATTTCAAATACACCAATATTGCCAAGCCCTGTTGCTGCCAAAGACAAGTCCTTAACTCAAGAGCATCAAAGGTCCCCAGCTTCCCAGAGCTCTTTTCAAAGGGGATAATTGCTGGAGACCCACAATAGACACACCTCTCCCAGGAGAGGCAGATAAGTGATGCTGCTCTGTACCATACTCTAGATCATCTTCTTATCTCATCCTGTCAACATTTTTGAAACCATGGATGACTATACTCACTGATTCTGACAAATTGAGGAAGGCCAAAGGAGAAAAGAAACTTCTGAATATGTTTCATTTTCTCTTCACAAACAGGGGGGAGAAAGTTTTACAGGCCCCAAATCACAGGTTATTTTTTTATAAGCTCCAAATCACAAATTATTTTTACAGACCCCAGATCACAGATTATTTTTATAGACCCCAGATCACAGATTATTTTTTACAGACCCTAGATCACAGATTATTTTTTACAGACTCCAGATCACAGATTATTTTTTTGGTTAAATATGAGAGGACGCTTTATCTATGGAACAATAAAACTGGTCGGTTTCTACTCATCTCTCTCCATACAATGAAGTTTGCTTTTTCCATCTCCTCTCTTTAAATCAAGGAAAAAGTCAACAGAGATACTTAACAAAATTTATACTTCACAAAATAGTTATTTTTTATCTATTATTTTTCCTCTACTAAAGAGTCACCCTTTGGTGTTTCCTCATGCCATGGAGGGTTGCCAAGGGTTATATCAATGGAATGTAAGCTCTGGCAGACCCCACCATGCTGGAAGGGCTTCAAGAGTGAGTCTGGAATCAGACTCTGTGCTTGTCATCCAAGGACCAGCCCAACTCAGAACAGCAAAACTCATCCCCATGAGGCTGGCTACTGGGTGATAAATTTCTCAGGCCACCACAACTCATGAATCTTGGAAGAGTTTCAATCTGCTTTGGTGGAGGGATTACCCACACTGATGAAATCATGGGCCTTTCAAGCTATCAATGTAAAGCCATTTTTCTTTTGACTGAAATGCTAGCCTGATGCCTCGCTCTCCTTTTCTGGAATGATGAATAAAGGGATGCTATGGCTCTCAATCAAAATAATCAGCCATGTCACTTTTGGACACCCAATCCTTCATTCTTTTTGTCCAGAAGGGACAGATTAAATAGAATTGGCAGCAGGGGAGCACTGTGTGCATCAAGAAGGTATCATCTTTGTGCAAATCCTGACTGTGAGAAAGGCAAAATACGGTTCAGGATATCTGGATGAGGATCAGACAAGAAAGAAACAGACAATATTGTCTTGAATAGGAATGTACTATAGGCTTCAAAATCAGCTGCAAGCACTAACAAAGAATCCCTGGAAAGATAACAAAACTGGCGTCAAAGCAGGCTATAAGCAAGACAGGAAACTTCTACCACCCAAGCACCTTATTAGACATTTTTCTGAAGAGTGTAGCTTTTCATTCAAGTTGCCTTCCTGGCAACTTCATTTTTTGGAAAGTGAAAAAAGCAGCTGCTATTCTGGACTTGAGTTCACCATAAATAAGGAAACACCAAGAATTACCTGATATATACCATACTCTAAACTTTGGTAAAGGACATTTCATGAAGTGCAGAGACCTGAGAAGGTTTCCAACATCCAAAGCTCTAAAACCAAACTTAAGAATGATGGGGTGGGGGAGGGATGATCTCATAGACAGGATTCTGGTGACATAATCATAATTGAATCTAAAGAAGAAAAAGAGCAGAAGTGTAAAAAGTCTAATGTGGCATCTCAGAAAGCTCATCAAAGAACTCAGATTTTTAAATTGATGCAGTGATTGAGCACCGGCAAGGATCTGAATTCAAATCTGACCTCAGACACTTACTAGCTATGTGACTCTGCAATTGCTCCCACCAAAACAAAGAAATAAACAAGGCACCAAGGAACAGAAGGGAAGGCAGATAAGTGAGGATGATTTTTAAAAAGAGAGAAACAGAGTAGAAGGTCACCCATAAAAATAACATAAAACCTACTGAGACAGAGAGAAGAGAACTACAAATGCTAAAGATAATCCAAAGGAAATGAATAAAGTTTAAAACTACAAAGAATCTTATGAGATCATTCAGTCCAATTCCCTTATCTTGGAGATGAATAAATCAAGTTCACAGAGAGTATAAGCAACTGAGAAAGTATATGAATCCGGATCATCTTCACTTTAAATCATATGTTCTATCATTCCACATCACTTTTAGCTATGTTCAGAGCAAGGGCAAGATTATGGAATAGGAAAGAGCCCTGCTTGGGGTGGCTGGAAAGATTTGATTCAGCACTGTAACAAACATAAATTCTTTTAAATACTTACTAGATGAAATTATTGCTGCTAGGTTCTGAGGGTACAAAAACAAAACTGAACAGTCTCCTCAGCCAATTCACATTTAACATTCAATTTACAATCAACAGCATACATACAGACAAGGCAACAAAAAAAAATTAAGGACAAACTTATGAAAAAACATTTTGTGGTTGTTGGCGGGGTTTAATTTTTAAAATTAAGCTAATAAATAGGGGCACCAAGAAAAGCTTCACAAGCGAGGTAACCCCTATAGAAAGCAAGGAGCTGAATAACTGAATCAGTGAATAACTGACAGATAAGAAAACAATAATGAAGAGGTGAGACATAAAAGAGCTGCTATGTTGTTCGTTTTCTCTACCAAGGAAAATGATTTTCAGATTTAAAAGGATGGAACAAAGAACAAAGAAGTGGAAACAAATTAATGCCTATCAATAGGGGAATAGCTAAACAACCATGAAGGTAATGGAATATTGCTGGAAACCATGATAAAGATAGGCAAGGATGGAAAGACTTACATGCACTAATACATAGGGAAGTAAACAAAATTGTGAAAACACAATAACAACAACATAAATGTAAAGAGTAACAAAACTACTTAAGCTGAATACTAAGAAATGAGGGCTAAATTTGTACCCAAAGAAGAGATAAGAGAAGCCATAATTCCCCCTTTCTTTCCAAAGAAAAAGGATTATGATTGTGGAAAACTGCATAAAATATCAGACTCTGTTGATATGTTAGTCAGACTGGCTCAACTATTATTTTTCCCCTTTATTATTCTATTATAAGGGATAGTTCTCTTAGAAGGGAGGGAAGAGAGGTATTGGGAAATGTTGGAAATTTAAAAGCAAAAGCTAAATGATATTTTATTTTGGCTAAGGCAATTGAGGTTAAGTGATTTGCTCAGGGTCACACAGCTAGGAAGTGTTGAGTGTCTGAGGCCAGAATTGATCTCAAATTCTCCAGACTTCAAGACTGGTGCACTATCCACTACACCAACTAGCTGCCCCACAACTTATTTTTATAATGGAAAAAAGAGAAGGAAAATGGCTGAATAAATGGAAAGCCAAAAGATATGAGACAGTTAAAAAGCATCTAGCTTCCTTTAATAAAGTCAAATCACCTGGCCTGGATGCTAGCACAGAGAAATATATTTTGGTTTCGAATACACCCTTAGTAACAGCTGAAGAGATAGAGTGGTACCCACAGGGCTACAGTTAGGCAAACATCCCATTTTTCAAAAGGAGGAAGGTCAAACTAAAGGCCAGAAAGTACCTGATAAAATTCTAGAATAAATTATTAAAGTGATAGCTTGTGAGCACTTAGAAACTGCCATCACTGTGTTTAGTTCACCAGCCTAAACCCATTTCCTTTTCTTGATAGGGTTACTAGGTTAGAATGCTGTGTATACAGCATGCCTAGATTTTAGTATAGCTTTGGCAAGCCTTCATGATATCATATCTTTCATGATATCAACAATAATATCAAAGGAGGTAAAATTTATGACAGCATAGTTATGCTAATGGAGGAACTCAAGAAGTATTGATTAAGACAACCTGAGAAGGAGTTACTGACGGAGTACTATAGGCCTTTGTCATTGGTCCTTGTTCTGTTCAATAATTTTTTATCAATGACTTAGGGAAAGAAAATCTCTATCAAAGGAGACACAGTGTAGTAGAGGGAATAGGGCCTAAATTTAGGAGTCAGGAAGACTTGTGTTGGCATTAATGCTACTGTAGATACTGTGTAACTTTGAGCAAGTGCTTTAATCTCTGTGTCTCAATTTCAACTATAAAACAGGGAAAAGAGGTGTGAGAGGGACAGTTTGACTATGTCCATAACCTCTAAGACCCCTTCTAGTCATAAATCTATTACTACATTATCATCATCATCATCATCATCATCATCATCATCATCATCAAAATCATCACTATCATCACTAATATCTATATATCACATTAAAGTTTACAAAGCACCTTGCAAATATTATCTCATTTTATCCTCACAATAATCCTAGCAGGTAGATGCTGTCTTATATTTGAAGAAAATGAGGCAGACAGAAGTTAAGTGACTTGCTCAGGTGTACACCGCAAGTGTCTGTATCTGAGGCTGGATTTGGAGTCAGAGCTACCTAACTCCAGGTCCCAAGCTCTGCCTATGACACCACTTAGCAGAGAGACATAATTTATACGCTGTATAACATTACCAAGATGCAAAAAGATCATGAGACGTTGGAATGGTATAGTGAAACTAATGAAATTACATTTAATTGTAACATCCAAAGTTATATTTTGGGGTTATAAAGAACAGATATAGGATTGTGGAAAAACAACTAGAAAACAATTCTTGATGTAAAAAGAACACTAAAAAGAAAGGCATACAGGCATCTTAGACTGTATGATTAATAGATAGATGTATAGTGTCTGAGGTGGATAGAATGAGAGTTCTATAATATTCCATTCTAGAGGCAAACAACCAGGCAGGACCACAGCTTGTTCATTTATTAGTTTTTGTTTTGTTTTGTTTTGTTTTGTTTTTTTAAGTTGAACTGGATTTTTCCACATTCCCTTCCTAAAATTGATATTATATTCAGTTCTGGGTACCAAATTTTAGGAAGTATGATGAAAAGGTGAAACATGAAGGAGGGCACCTAGTATGGTAAGGCTATGTCAATCAACAAACAGCTGGGTTTGAAGACAGACCATAAATGCTTTCTTCCAACTTCCAAAAGGTAATCTTGTGGAAGAGAGATCAGACTTTTTTGTTTGGTTTGTAAAACATTGGACATAGAATAATAAATGGAATTAAAGAAGCAATATACTCAAAAAAACCCAAATGAAAAAATTTTTAAAAGAAGAAAGAAGCAAAAAGCAACATACTCCATGCCAACTCCACATCAGAACTGGGCGGTCCAAAAATGGGCTAAGCTGTCTGAGATGAGCAGTGAACTGTGAGACTCTGAGCAAGTCATTTAACTTTTATTTGATTTAATCCACTGGAGAAGTTAATAGCAACCATTCCAGTATCTTTGCCAAGAAAATCTGACATATATCATGAAGTCAGACAAAACTGAACAAGTAAACAATGACAAATTCTGAAAAGCAAAAGAAGTTTAAGAAACACTAGGTCCCAGACAAAAGAACAGTTGCATGGACCTTCTCTAGTTATTCCCACCATTGTTTTAAGGTCATCTCTGTCCAGCTTCTCTAACCAATTTAAAGCTCCAAAAGGAATGTAATCTCCTTGAGGACAGTTAGGTGGTGCAGATGGAATTGTCCAGGGTGCTGGATGTGGAAGAAAAGTAATTCAGATCCTCTTCTCAGACATTTCCCCTTTTGAGACCTTAATTTCATTTGTAAAAATGAGAAAGTTGAACTTGGTTGCCTCCAAAGGCACTTTCAGCCCTGAATCTATGATAATATGACCATTTCAATTTTGACTTTGTATCCTTATTGCCTACCAAAGTGCATAATATACAGCAAGCAACTGTTTTTTTTTTAATTAAATAAATGTCTTTCCTCATTTTAGCCAATTACCTAAAATAATCAATAATGATGGGGAACAGTAGGTCAAATAATACAAAGAAGTATCTAATCTCCAGATAAAGAAAAGAGAACAAGATCAATCCAGAATTATATGTTTTTCAGATAAAGAGAAAGAGCAAGAAGCTGGCAGACAAAGAGAGAAGAACCAGACTAATTGGCTCAGCTCCTATTTCTGAGAAGCAGAAACAAAGGTTAAGGATCACCCACACACTAGCTCCTCGGATGTCTGAGTGGGTGGACCCCAGGCAGTCTGACACAGGAGTCCTAAAGGCCAAATCCAGGTCTTTACCAACAACTTCAAATCTGGGGGGTTGGGGAAAGGGAGGAGGAGGAGAGGGAAACATTTTTATTAAATTACTATAGGGGAATAGGGTTTCACTGACTCTGCTGTTTATTAACTAGATTTAATTGGCTAAAATGGAAATTATCTTTTGTTATTTTGGCACAAAACAACCAATGGGGCTTAGAATGAAGAGAACTAGATTTTGGGTCAGAAGGAACAGGTTTAAATCCAGGCTCTATCACTAACTATCTCAATGACCTTGGAATCAATAAATAGGATAGAGAGGTAAGGTAGGGAGAACAAAACTCAGTCTATGCCAAATACTTCATCATAACTGTCCCATTTAGCCTAAGACCATGAGAAAATACTGAAATTTTTGTCAGTTCTGAAACACTCAGTCTGCCCTGTGGAAAAGAAGCAGATACAGTCTTAAGTAACAGGTGGTAAGCCTTTTGTATACAAGACCCTCGCTTTTCCCATTTTTTCCTCTTCTCAGCTGGCTAAACAGCTGCCTTCCATCCTAAACTCCCCCCGGCTAAAGCATTGGAACTCAGAACACAAAAGTATAAAATATCATTTAGTCTAATCCCTCCACTTTACAGACCAGAAAACTGAAGCCTGGAGAAGTGAAAGTCATGGGCCCCATATCATACTGATTATCAGCAGATCCAAATCTCCCCACCCTTGGAGCCAGAGTGGTTTAAAATGCCACCCATAACTGATGAGATGGCAAAGAAAATGAACAGTATTGCTCCATCCCTTTCTTACCTTATTAACCTTGGTTTTTCTTTAAAAAGAGCTCATTACCCAGTAAAAGAAATATAAGAACTTGGATTATTTTAAGGCAACCAGTTAAAGCCTTTATTGTTGAGAGGCTCCTGCTAGATGTGGGGATGTAATGCTGATCTGAATTCTTCCCAGTAGGAAAATGAATATTGGTCAAGGTCTGTTATTTGCTGAGAAAAGTCATTACCACTGACTTAACTCTGCACAAAGGATAATGAGCCAGGCTGGAATACAGAAGACTCATCTTTCTGAGTTCAAATACAGTCTCAGACACTTCTCCTCTAGGCAAGTCACTTCACCCTGTTTGCCTCAGTTTCCTCATCTATAAAATGAACTGGAGAAGGAAATAGCAAATCCCTCCAGTATCTTTGCCAAGAAAGTCACATAGAGTCAGATATGATTGAAATTTACTCAGCAAAAAACTATGGGATAATGGGAAAAAGTTAAAAATATTCTTTGTTCTTCAGGGGCTAACCAGATATGAGGAAAATGCTCATAAAAGAGAACACAAAGATAAGGAATAGCACCATCTCTAAGTTTAACACTAGTTTCCTAGATTGCTAATGATTAGACTAAAAGTAGTAGCATCAGAGAAATGAAGCAGAGAAAGCCTTAGGAAATGAAGTGAATTTTTAGCAAGAATTATGAATGAAGACCAGGAAACAGATTAGTGGAAAGCAAAGATGAGGGAATTTCAAAGGTATTCTCTTCAAAATATACAAGATTCCACTGGAGCTATTCCCAGTGATCTACAGGAGTATTGTTATTCATAATATCACAAATGAGAAATCACCTGATAGATCATTTTCATCTAGCCCCTGCATTTTAAAGATGAGGAAACTGAAGATCAGAGAAGAAAGTGATCTGTCCATAAGGGCAGCACACCAGAGATCCAAGCCTGCTTATCCGCACAAAGGGATTTTTTTTAATGCATGAGACAAGCAAATCAAGAAATATTATTGAGTACCTATTTTGTACTAAATTCTACATATGATGCACAGTCAAGGAGAAGGGGAGGAGAGGGACATATCATTAATTTCTCTTAAATAAAAGTCAGTGTCCTAAGCAATATTCCTGTGCAAATCCAGACTAAACATGTTCTGACCAATTCCTTCAAATATGAATTTGATTTTTTTCTAATAATGGAATCAATTTGATCCTCCATCTGAAAAAATCTGGCCAATCCTAAAAAGACTTCTACTGGCCAGGGCCACTGATCCACTTGATCAGCCCCACAGTCTTTTTAATTTTCCTTTCACAGACTGAAGTCACCTTGTCCACAGCCTGTTGCTTTTAGCAGCTACAGGCTTCAAGTCTGAGACAACTGCACCTGCTCTAGCAGAGAAAGAAAAGCTAAGCAGACCCAGCTGCAGCTGGGTGCTGGGAGAATCCTTTCCTGAAAAGGGCCAGCTGCTGGGGGTCCTTGGCAGGGTCACCACTCAGGAGGAGCACCGCTGCCAAGGACAACTCCCCAGCAATGCATTTAAATAAATTTCTAACATCCTGGAGAGCTCCCTTGGAATACACAGAGGAAAAAGTACAAACCTGGCAAGAAAAAAATGGAGAATCTTACTCGACATCTCTCTCTCTCTCTCTCTCTCTCTCTCTCTCTCACACACACACACACACACACACACACACACACACACACACAGACTCTCACTCTCTCTCTTTAAAGGGAAGCTCTGGCATAGAGACATGAAGTGATTTGTCTGTAGTCCCACACGAAAGTACAGAGAACATTTTCATCCCAATGAAGGCCCCCATCATAGGTGATCTGGCTATCACTCAGTCCTATTAAAGAAAGAAAAACAGTTTAGTTGGGAAGTTTATGTCTCGGGGGCATGTGGGTGGCAACATGAATTAGAGTGCCAGGCTTGGAGTCAGTAAGACTCATCTTGCTGAGTTCAAATCTAGGCCCAGACTACTTTCTAGTTGTGTCACCCTGGGAAAGAAACTTAACCCTCTTTGCATCAGTTTCCTCATCTATAAAAAGAGCTGGAAAAGGAAACAATAAACAAGTCCAGTACCTTGCCAAGAACCTGAAATGGAGTCAAGAAGAGCCAGACTTGATTGAACAACAATAAAATTTATCTCACCAAGAAACTTCATGAAGAACATTTGCTCAAACTCTGTAAATCTACACCCAGTGTAAGTAAATTCATTTTTTAAAACTAACCACTTATTCATAAGAGGTGAATTATTTATAGTAGGTTACTGCTTAGGCTATATAATATATATATCACATCTGCCACAGGAAATGGCTACAACTCATCTTCCTGCAACAAGGCAAGCACCTGAAATATCAGTGGAGACTCCCATTGTGGGAATATCACCCACTAATGTGGCCTGCAACTCATGACTTACTTGTGACTTAGTAGATAAACATGGTACAATAAATGTAGGTAGCCATGGTGCTATCACCAAATGGCTTCAGTCTCAAAGAACCTTGGTTCAAATCTTACCTGACCAGTTATGGACCTGGACTCAAAAGCATCCAGATAGGAATCTGAATTCAGCCTCTCCCACCTAGTTATATGACCCTGGGCCTGTGACAATCTCTCTGAGATTGTTTTCTCATCTATAAAATGAGAAAATTACACTCAAATTTTCTTATATCTCTAAGTCAATGATACAATGACCTTGCCAATTCTAGACCTCAAATTACTCATCTGTAAAGTTAAGGGATTGCACTAGATGGCCTCTAAAGTTCACATGATCCTAGGGGATCGCTAGAGAGTCTGAGAGGGTTAAGTGATTTGTCCAGAGCCAGAAAGCTAGCAAGTGTGAGAAGCAGGATTACAATTCAAGTTATCCTGATTCTGAGGCCAGCAAGCTATCCATGAGACCACACTGCCTCCTTCCAACTGACATTTTTAAAGTATGTTACATGTTAAAAAATAAAAATTAGGGGCAGCTAGTTGGTGCAGTGCATACAGCACCAGCCTTGAAGTCAGGAGGACCTGAGTTCAAATCTGGTCTCAGACACTTAATATTTCCTAGCTGTGTGACCTTACAAAGTACCTTGCCAAGAACTTGAAATGGAGTCATGAAGAGTTATTGAACAACACTGAACAACAATAACAAAGTTTATCTCTCCATGAAGAACATTTGCTCAAACTCTATAAACCTGGGCAAGTCACTTAGACCCAATTGTCCCAGCAAAAAAAAAAAAAAAATTATAATAACAATCCTCATAAGATCTCTATGAGTTAAGTACTTTCTTTTTTGGACTGGACCTGTGATTTTACCACCATAGGAAGCTCTGCATAAGAAAGTTTCTCTACTAATGCAGTCTGGCATCTTTTTTGAAACAGAGATTTAGAGAATTGCCCACTATCACTAAGAGGTCAAATGACTTATTCAGGGTCACACAACCAGTATGTATCAGCAGAAGAATATGAATGGGGGTCTTTCTGAGAACAGGGCAACTCTCTACAGGCTAAGACACAATGCCCTTAGTAAAGGACTGAAATAAACATCTTATTAAAGCCAATTTATAAATGAGGAAACTGAAAATAAAAGAACTTATGGAATTCTTATGATTATACAAATTCTAAAGTCTTGATTCACAGATAGATATGGACTGAGAAAGAATCTCAAAAATCAACTTGCCCAACCCTCTTACATCACAGATGAAAAAATATGAACCTAGGAACGTTTGTCCAAAGTCACATGGCAAACAAATAGCAGACCTGGAACTATCAAACTATGGAGATAGAACTTCATATAATGCGGGAGCACTCAAACCAAACAAGAATGAGGTCTCTTCAGGGATTTCCTTAACTAGAAAATGAGCTGGTGGGACTAGGTGGCCTGTTGGAATACTGAAGAGCTTTTGGAAATGGCTGACAAGATAAGTTTGCTAAACTGCTCGCTTGTGTTAGTTCATTTGCTCTCTGTCTATTTTTCTCTCCCTCCTTCTCTTTCCCCCTATTTCTTTATCTCTGCCTCTGTCTCTCTGTCTGTCTGTCTGTCTGTCACCCTTTCCCCTTTCTTTCTCTCCTCCTTCCCTTTCCTTCTCCTCTCTCTCTTTTAGCCTTCATTCCAAGGGATACCTTGTTTCCTAAGAATGAATAAGGGACATATTCAGAAATGAAGATGAGGTAAAAATTCTTGCCAGCCCTACACCTATGGGACTACAATTCTCAATCTATTTTACAAATGTGTTAAGACTGAGACCAGAAAGGAAGCTAGAAACATTTCTAGTTCTATCCATAAGATATACAGCTTGAAGAACATCAGGGACCTTCATCTAGTCCAACTTCTGATCTTACAGATGAAGAAACTGAGATGAAACTGAGATCCAATAAGGCTAATTGATTTGCCTAAAGTCATAAAGATAAACAGAACGTAGGGCTAGGATTCATATCCAGATATTCTAATTATGCTACAACCAAAGAGAGGAGGAAAATTAAAATTGAAATGAATCATGAGAAGCAAAGTATGCCAGAAGGGACAACACTCAAAGTCAGAACATTTCATGTCAGTTCTCGTCTTTGCCAATAACAATAATCACCAGCTCATATGGTGTTTACCATTATCAAGTGTTTAAAATACAATATCTCAGTGGAAATGGATTGCTTGCTATCTTGGGGAAGGAGGGAGAAGGAGAGTGAGAGAAAATTAGGAAGACAAGGTTTTGAAAAGGTGAATATTGAAAACTATGCATAGTTTGGAAAAAATAAAATGCTACAATATTATTTCAGTGGATCCCCAAAATTCTATGAAGAAGCATAAGTATTTTCCCTATTTTTATAGAATTTAGGGAAAATACTCATGCTTCTTACTTCAAAAGTGACTTAGCCACTGTCATAAAGAGGTAAGCAGTAGAGTTGACAAACAAATCTTCCTCCAAGGCTGAAATAGTTTTCAAGGCCTCTGTTGCCCATCAACCACCTACAGAACTTTAAGCAAATCACTTAACATAACAAGCTTCAGTTCCCTTCTCTCTAGAATAAGAAGATAAAACTAGAGTCTATAAAATTCCTTTCAGTTTCAAAATTCATAGTCACCATATATTTAGTTTGAAAGATAGCTCAATGCAAGAGAGCTAAATGCAAAAAAAGAGGGCATATCTTAATTTATTAAGGAGAGACTGTTTTGCACTCCCCAATGACCTAGTTTGGTGCTTTATTCATGAGAGAGGTTTAATAAGTATTATCTGTAGACCAGTTAGGAGAGCACAAGGTGTTTAAAAGATGTGAAACCAAAACTGGGGCATAAAGGGAGCATGGAGTACTTCAGACTTCCTCCTTTACTGGTCTCATGCTCAACACTGGAACTGAGAGTGGGAAACTTACAAAAGGGATAACAGGCTGCATTGGAAATCCTCATGTTTCTATTGGGGCACAACAAACTATGAACAAGACAACTATAACAATTTACATAGTCTGCCAAATAGACAATTCTCAAAGGAGAATTCAGCATAACTGATAAAATAACCTTTGCAATCCCAACCCTAGACTATTATGAGTTTTTCAGACTGTGATATTCTAAACTTCACAGTCCTACAGATTCACCAAAAGACTCCATTTTAGAAAAATCTGGGCTCATTAAAACTACATCACTATTTTCCCCAAAAGGAACTATGATAGAGTATTAGAGAAAGCAACCTACCCAAACTCTTCCCATAGTCCCTTCCAAAAAACTTTAAATAATGCCTCAAACTGAATTCTGGAGTGGCAGACTCTGAAATAGGTCAGGGTTAGATATTTTAACAGCCTGAGACAAGTTAGGAGCTCAGCAGAGAGGTTTCTGACATTAGGATGGGGGCATCCAGAGCACATCCTGCAATGATACCATCAATCCATCAATGGCCCTTGGAAATGGCTACAACAGAAGCTTCAAGAATTCTCTGTCCAGAGACAGTAGTAGGGGGTCAGACAACTTGTCAGAAAGAGATTGTAAGGTCCCTTTGGGTGCAAACTGTGCTGAGTGGCATTATATTGGCCATATACCAGGCTGGGCTGCTTTCCAGGGAAGAGAGAAGGGCTTCTGGTCAATCACAAGGGAGTAAGGGGTCTGATCACTCACTATTCTACCACCAAGAAAAGTGCTAATGGTTGCAGCTGCAGGGAATAGAGGCCTTTCCTGACTAAATAGATGAACATAGATGAGGAGAGAAGTAACCACATATTTCCCCAGATCACATTACCTATCATTTTGGAAACACCAAAAATTTACAGAATCCCAGAATTAACTCTGAAAATAGCATAACAAAAAACCCTAAAGCTTGAAGCAATACTTCCCTAGGTAAGCAGAGCCCAACTTGAACACAAACTTCAAATTCTAGAGTATTTAAGTCAATCATAGTTGGCATTAGTATATTTTTGTTATTGTGTAGATTGTTCTCCTGAATAATTATTAAATTATCTCCCTCCCGAGTGTTTTCAAGATCAGTTGTTTTTCTGCTGAGATATTCCCATTTTCTTCTCTTTGTCATTCGATTTTGTTTTATTGTTTCTTGATGTCTCCATGAGTCTTAAATACTCTGATCAAAAAAAAAAAAAAAAAAAAATGATCCAAGAAAATTCCAAAAGGACTCATGAGGAAAAAGGTCACTCATCTCCTGTAAGAGCCCTTTAAATGGGCGGGCACGGTGCATCGGGAGATTGAGGCCCGGAAGTAATTTCTGTGGATATTAGGACTGCCCTTGGGCAGGATCCTGGCCATATTGAGATAGCTTCGTAATGGGTGACTCTCTCGCTGATTGGCTGTGTGTGTGACCTCACAGGCCCTATGTAAGCCCACTGCAGGCAGCAGGCGGTCCTCTTTAATCTGGCGTTCTTCACCCTGGCTCCCTAGCCTGGGTGGCCAAGCCAAGATGGGTAGCCAAAAGAGGTAAGGGTTTTGGTAGTGAACACATGGGTCTTCTGACCAGGTGTTCACTCAGGAACCAACAAGTCAGGGCATCAGTCAGGGCATTATGTGAATAGGTATAATAAAGGCTTTTAAGATTACACGTGATTGTTCTTGAGTGCGCTACCGGTTATTAAGCTATAGATTCAAGAGATTGTGGCCAGAGACCTTAGAAGGCCTCAGAGGAGGCGAGCCGGGTAGAGTTCACACTGCAAAGGACAGTGGTCAAAGGTACTCTGGTGGGTCTAGGACAGACTAGTAATTGTAACTGCCAGGAGAGCACGTTACAATCTCCAGAGAAATAACTGATAAATTCTGAGTGCAAACTCAGTGAAGTATAGTTTTCTCCCTTTATTTTTATTCCTTTTTTGTGAAATGATTAATAAGAAAATATTTTTGCATGATTTCACATACATAATTAATACATTATTGCTTGCATTTTTATTGGGTGTGGAAAAGATAGGAGGGAGGGAAAGAAATTGGAACTCAAAATTTTAAAAGAACGTTGAAAATAAATAAAAACTATAATAGGTGAAAAGTACTCCCCAATTTGCCAAACACAGTCCTGATCACTCTCCTACTCCTTTTTATTTCTATACACAGTTCAATGTCTGTCCAATATGGACTAAGAAACCAGCTCTGTGAACTACTCAACTAACTAGTGAGAGTATAGGCAAGAGGCCCTTTGTATCCATCTGGTTTTCTGTGTGTGGATATTCAGACTAAACTTTTTGGAGTTATTATGGTTTTCATTTATGAGCAAAAGTAAAATGCATGATGGATATGAATGTTACATGCAGCACATTGTCCAAGAAAAACTAAGTAGGATCAGAGTATATATATTTTAAAAATATTTTAAGAGTAATATATGATCAGAAAAAGAAATGGCAAGAGCAAAAGATAATCATGAAACTGCCCTTTAAGTATCTGCACAGAATCAAGAAGGGTATGGGAAGACATGTTCAGTGGGTTCCTTCCTCATAGAGAATTTACCAGTGTACACATGCAAGAACTGCATAAGAAGGGAAGATATAGACAGGCTATGATCTGAACCACAGGAAAGAATGACATTTAATAATGAGATTACAGACTCGGTGAATTACTGTGAGGAATGGGATTCAAATGACTAGCTTTTTGACAAAATTTAAAGGGAAATTTCATCCAGTTGTATATATAAGCATAAATCTAGGATATACAGATGTTGCTTCCAACAGTATAGTATGCAACATCATTTGAAACAGGAAATACCATTCTACTACATTGAAACTGGCTTAATTTAAAAAAATAAATAAATAACGGCTAACTGAGAATGTGATGTGTGCTTCTGATGTTGTTGCATCAAGTCTGGATGAAATCATGCTCTCTTCTCAAAGGACAAGGCACAATCCTACCCTCCAGCACCAATATCTTTATTAATTATATGCTGGTTGGTACTAATAGCAAAGTCTCTTTTTTCCCCACCATATTTAACGCTGTCAGAGAAAACCAGATTTTTAAAATGAACCCAGATGTCACATCTTTGAAATGATCCAAGGTTATAATTCCTTAATATCAAAGTCAAATAATTAAGTAGGATTCTACTGAAGTAAATTTCCTCTTAAACTCCAACAAAAAGAATCCTCTGGGCGATTCTCACTCAATAGCTGAGCAACATGTTCCACCATGCCTTCCACAAAACAGACTCAGTGTAATTTCTGTATTCATTCAAGACACTTTAGTTGGCTGCATGACTTTATGTAGACCATGACGACTCTGAATCCTATGACTACCTCTTTGAATTGGTCCTAAAATTATTGGACAGGGTAATAGTTATGATTCTTTTCCACATGGAGGAGGATATTTAGAGCCTCCAGCTCTCTTTACTATTTACCTCATCTGAAAACAAGGAGGAAGAATTTTTCTCAGAGGGAGATTCATATACTAATATAATTAAGGGATAGTCAATCAGAATTCTAAAAGTGAGGTAAGCAGAAAAGCAATATATACACAATAACTATGAAAGTATAAACAGAACAGTAAAACTGAACACTGTGGAATTACAATAGCCAATTTTACATCTAGAGGTGGGAAAGCTGAAAAAAGCCCACTTCCCCTCCTCTTTTTTGCAGAAATGAGATGCTATGGGTGTGAAATACTGCATATACTGTCAGATATCATTGGCAAATTCGTTGGTTTGGCTGAAATGCTTCCCGCCCTCTTTTAAAAATTTTGTTTCAAATGTTGCATTTCAGGATAAGAATAAAGGATAAATTCAAAAACAAAGATGATGTAAAAAACAAAAGATATCCATAAAAATTATTTCTAAATATAGTATGCTACGAAATTGAAAAGTGGCACACACCAGTCTCAGTTACACTGCCAGGCAGGTTTGCTTAAGTGTTTTCAGGGAATATAGTTTTTGCAAAAGAGGATCCTCTGAGTGTTTTGTTGTAGCTGATGTGTCAAAACAATATATCAGCAATATTTTCAATGTTGCCTTTTTTTTTAATTAAAACCACAGTGCTTCTAAGTTCTTTCTGATTCTATTTTAATTCTAATCCCTCATCTAATATGCTATGAATAGATATTGTTCCCAGATGCTTGTCAAGTTCAATCAGGAAACCATAATACTTCCATAAACTGGGCAGTGACACACTATCAAGTTCAAAGAATCATCTATTTCAACATCCTTCCCAATGGAAAGCCACCTTCTAGAATATATATGCCAAATACTTCTGTTTCTGCTTTAGCACTTAGAGGGATGAGAGTCCCGTTCCATACTTTAGAACGATAGCTCCTTTTATTTGAGCAATCTGTAATTACTAGAAAGTTTATCACACTGAGCCAAAATGTAACCCTTGTGAAACTTCAAGTCATCAGTCATTGAGGGTTATTTTAGAATAACCTTCTTAAATTCCAGTGCTCCCTTTTCTTTTACAATGTACCCTTTTCTTAATTATGTTCTCAATGAAAAAAGAAGATATTTTTGTGGTGCAAATAAATGGACTGATCAATTAATTAACTGAGTAAATAAATACTTCCAGGCATCAATCTTGAGAGGCTGTGTGGTTCAATGAAAAATGCTAGTTTTGAAATAAGAAGACCCGAGTTCAAATTCTATTTCTGATGCTTACTACCTGAGTAAATCTGGGTAGATCACAAGCTCTTCACTGTCCATACTGTAAAACACAAGGATTGAATCTGATGACCTGCGGGGTCCTTTCCAGCTCTAATTCTGTGATTCTGTGATAAGAAAAGATTACGTCTGAATTGGAATCCTTTCCAGGGGGGCCATAGCCATCCCACTTGTGCAGAATTCTCTCCTACCAATAACTACTCTGTTAGCTAAAGGTGCCATCTGTCTATTTGACACAAGACATATTTTATGGTCTTGGAAACTGATATACATTCATTTGTCAAAAATAAAAATAAGCAAGAAACACCCTAAGGACTGGCCATGCAAACCTTCCTATGTTTTGTTCAAAATCCATATTAATTGGCAGAGTTCTCACATCATTAGTCTTTCTTGTTGTTCTTTTAAGAGACTATTGTGTCCTACTAGAGGAATTAAATAATTTGTGTATTCATTCTGGTCACTTCAGTCAACTGTAGTAAACTGAAAAAATAATGTATCATTTTATACAGAGACCATGACTTGAATTTGATTCCTGTGAATGCCTTTCTGATGAGCTGCTCCTAAAATTCTGGGAGGGAGTAATAGCTATGATTCTCTTCTATATGGAGTAAGGTATATAGCTCTTCTAGCTGTTGGAAGAAAGTTGAACTTTAAACGAAACATTTAATGTATTAAAAATAAATAGGAAAACATTTTCCCCAAGGTACTATTCCATTTTTGATTCATAAACTATATGTGCATTAGGTGTACATAGCATCACATTATACACACAAATATTATCAAACCCAGGACATTATTTTAAAAAGAGACAGAAATCTTCAAATAGACATTCATGAAATTACCTAAACAAACAAAAATATAAGGGAGGGGATTTAATAGATGAAACAACTGTATGAGAGTCACTCTGTAACCCAGAGATGAATCAACAAAATACCCCATGCAATCCCCAATCTACTTGTTAATGAAAATAGAAAATTAGGTTAAAAAATACACACACAGACACAGAGACATGCAGACACTGACACACACACACAATTGACCATATTAGAAATGTTTTCCAGAAATAGACTTCCTTAACATAGTATCCTCATGAAAAAAATTCAACATCTATTTCTCTGTAGTACTGTATAAGGAAAATTAGTCTAATTTTAAGAGGTCTTCTATAAATATCTACTGAGTGCTACTTTATGCTAAATGCCATGCTAGGAGGCACGGGATCTAACTACAAAATATGAAATTCATTGCCTCTGTCACTAGGGAGTTTAGAAATTAGTTGCAGAGACAAGATACTAAAACATCATCCTCTTGAAGCCTCAAATCCTATCACCACACATTCTTAAATTTTTTTTCCTCTCTTTGTCTCTTTCTGCATGTCTCTATCTCTCAATTGATCACCTCATTTCTAGTTTCCTGAAAAAAATAAAATTAAATTAAAAACCTGACAACATAAGGTCCAATATTTCTTACCTTCATTTCAAAGGACGTCTCTTCTTTCTTTTTCTTTTCTCCTCAGAGAAAGAACTGTCCTTTTTACACATTCAAAAATAATTTTTCTACCAAGCACTGTCTCCCTCTACTAATTCCTTCCTACCTCCTCTAAATTTTAATCATCTTAAGATTCCCTCTCCATTGACTTTCTTCTAATGTTTTATCTTGGGGATGGGGATTGGGAGGGCAGCTTCTCTGAAGCTGCTACTACATCTCTTTTCACAAACTGACTCTACTTCTTCATCACCCCCTCTCTCCCTAACCCCCTACAAGCTGGCTTCTGCTCTTCATGATTCTACTGAAACAATTCCAATAGCTCACTAACCTCTCATCTCCAAATCTAATGATTTTTGGAACAGCTTCTCAGAAGGCAACTTAGGCACCTTAAATTCTCTTTAAATCTCTTTCCCTTTGGGCCTCATACATTCACAGAATCTGAGTACTGGGAGAAAACCCAGCTGTAATTTAGTCCAATCCATACCCAAAAGAAATCCCCATTATACCATCTCTGAGAAGTAGTATTCCAGCCTCTTTTTTCCTTCTGTGCCTCTCTTTTTACTTCTAGTACTCCTCTAGCTCCTTCATCAGGTCTTTTTCTACATTCTGTAAATGGGAACATTCCCCCAAGGTTCTTTTCATCTACTCTTGTTTTCTCTCTTCACTCTCAGAATTCTCCTTCACTCCGACAGACTCAACTATAAGCTACATACATTTAAATGATTCAAATCTAGAAATCACCCTGATACTTTCCTAAAGCTTTCAAATCCAGACTTGTTTTTCAAAAGTTTTTTATGCTTTTTATTACATCACTGAAAAGAACATTAAATGTAGTAGGAAGTTCTACATCAAAGTAGTGGTAATAGAAAAGGCATATACAAGAGACTGTCAAAGAAACAACAGATATAGGGCTTGGTAACTCAGTAGACAACTCCTAGATCTTTACCTCCAGCTCTTCCCATTAAATAGTCACAGCACACTAGAGAAAAAGACTTTAGAGATCATCTTTATGAAGGACAAATGACTTAAACTCTCTGGTCTTCAGTTTTCTCATTTATAAATGGAGTAACTAGATTAGATAATTTAAGGTCCATTCTTTTTTTTATAACTATGACCTTGTTGATTTTTTGGTTCAGCATCTTAATATTTCCATCAGGATGTCCTGTAAGTATTTCAAATTCAAGAGATCCAAAATCTTATTGCTCCCCTTCCCATATCCCTTAAACAAGGTTTTCCTCTTGGCATCTCTTTTTAATAGTAGCAGTTTTTTTAGTCATCTAAATACAAAATCTAAGTCGTCCTTGATTGGTTCCTCTTCATCAAATCACTCCCTTAATCCAGTCAAACTCTTCTTCCAGTCTTACGACCAAGTGTGATTCTTTCCCTTTCCACCATATTTCAAGACTCAATGACTTTATTGCCCAGAGACACCGAAAGAAGAATCAAATGAAAAGTCTTGTAACTGGATTCCTTGCATTTAGCCTCTCCCTATGCCATTTCTTTAAACAGATTAGTTTATCTAATACAATGTTTTGATTGCTTTATTACCCACTAAACACTCTAAATGACTTTCCATTAAGTTCAGGAGAATAATAATTATTTTTGTAAATAATAATAGTGAATATATAGTGCTTTAAGGGTTATAAAGGATTATTTCATTTGTTTCTCACATCCCAGTGAGACAAAGGTTATTATTCTAATTTTATAGATGAGAAAACTGAAGCTCAAAGATCATAGTGGATTTGCCCAGGGTCACACAGCAAGTGATAATCTGAGTTGGAAGTCAAACACTGGTTTTTCTGACCACAAGTTCAGTGCTCTTAGTCACTAGCCATCTCAATGATGACACCTAAACAGCTTATTCCATTATTAAAGAACTCTTCATACGCTACCCAGCATACTTCCCACTACTTAACTAAACTAAACTTTAACTCCTTATAAGCTGGTCTACTCAGAATTTTTTAATATATAAGTATGGATTTAAGAACAATCTATCAAGATGGTTACCTGAACAGCAGACAAGGTACCAGCCTGGCAAGAGTATTCCAGCAAAATCTTGAAGTTCACAGCAGACAAAATAATGATCAAGAAATCCAATGAGAACTCCAGTGGCATCTGCCCCAGAACTCATCCAGAGGCTCCCAGGAGGAACTGAGAGGCTGGTACCCACTGTGAAGGTCATGCTCAGGAGTTGGCAGCTCTTACAACCAAGACTCTTATCTTTTATCTGTCTTACCCTAAGGCCTCATCTCTGATTAGGGCTCCCTGATTCATGGTCCAGCCTCTCTACACAGACATCCTGGGGGAAAAAATCACATACTACCTTCTGCTGGAGAGTATTATTGTCAAATAAGTGTAGTATTTTGTCTTTCCCACTGAAAGTAAGTTCTGGAGAAGAAAATTATGTATGCATAGAATCTTAGACCATGTATTAGAAGAAAGATCATTAAATTTCCTTGGGGGTTTTAGACTAGCAAAATAAATGAGAAAATAAAAAGTGTTAGCTGAAATAATAATCTGGTCTGTTTTCTGAGATTGTCCTCTTAAATCCTAGTGAAACAGATGACCTCCAAGATCCCTTCCAGCTCTAAATGATAAGATCTTATGAAGTAAGTTTGATATAATCAAATAAATTATCAACAATAATCCTGAACAGTGCCCAGAAGCAAATGGAATATTAATTCAGAGATTAAGCAGAAAAAGGTTTATCCACAAAGGAAAAACCCTGGCGGTCAAAAAAATGTAGCAAACACAAAATCACCTGGACTCTATTATGGAGACATTTTCAACTTCATAGAAAGAAGAGCAGAGGGAGAGAGAGAATTCTAAATCATTACCATCTAGGGTTTATAATTAGCTAAGTTTATAATTAACACTGTTCTGTTTAGGCCACAAATGGTAAAGCAGCAGGACTAGGCATTAATTGAATACTTAAAAAACAGGTTTAAATAATATTAAAATCATAACCGTAAAAGGCCAAGACATACTTGAAACAAAGGATAAGCAGTGATATCCATATGAAACATCAAGCCTAGAACAGGGGCACCCATTTCTGAAGAGAAGGGGAGGAGACAATGTTTCCTGGAGAATAATTCAATCCTCTTTTTGTATCTTAAAGCACAGGAAACTGACAAAGAAACCTTGCTTAAAATCCAGGAGTATATAGATCACTAGAGTCCAAAAGACTCTGAGTTAGAACTTAGTCTCAGATACTTAGTAGTTATTTGGTCCTAAGCAAGTCACTTACTTTGTCTACCTCAGGTATATTATCTGCGAAATGGGGATAATATCACCTAACTCTCAGGATTGCTGCAAGGATCAAGTAAGATACTAATGTAAAGTGCTTGGCATAGGGTCAGTACTTGACAGAAGCTTAATAAAGTGTTTCCTTCCTTTTTCTTTAAAAATATCTAGTATTTCCTTATTTATGCAAAAGCTTTATGAAATTCCCCATCAATTTTAGCAAGGAAAGAAAAAACTGAAGCACAAAGAGGCAAAGGGACTTGCTGTAAATCAAACATGTAAAGCCCAAATTCCTATTTATAACCCCCAAGTCCAGTATTCCTTCCACAATAAAGGACGTGATTAATTTCTAAATTAAGTTAAAAATAAGATTAAAAGACTCAGCAGTAAGGGGAAATTCTTCAAGATGGGCTGAGAAGGATTTATGAAAAGAGAGAATTTAAACAACAGGTTAGACTATGACAAATAGAGAGTAGATCACTTTAGTCAACTTGAAACTGTCCAATAGGGCGATCAGGTTTAGAAAAACTTTGAAGTGTCTCTTCTCTCTTGACATGAAAATTTAATCTTTAAGTTAATTCTAACCAGTTTCTACTCAACATCATATTACTAGTTAACCATTATCTAGTGAGTTTTTAAATCTTCTTTCTTTTAAGTTTTCATGACACTGCTCTCTCCTGTTTTTCCTATATTTCTGAATACTCTTTTGTCTCTTTTGCCATTTCTTTAGCTACTAACTATGAATGTGCTCAATGCTCTTCCCTGGGCCTTTTCTTTTCACTCTATTCTATCTCAATTTATTAGCTCTGTGGATTCATTGTTCATTTCCATACATATCCCTACTCTCTCCTATGAGCCACATTCTTGCGTCATAAACTGCCTCCGTACTAAACTGAACTGGATTCCCATAATCATTCCATGTTTGAAGCAGAACTCATTTTATTTCTGCAAAAATCTTCTCTTCCGAACTTCCTCTTTAGTACCAAGGACACCACTATCCTTTCACTCACCCAGACATGCCTCAGTGAAGAGGTTATCCTACTCCTTACTCTCATTAATACCACACATTTGATCTGTTGACAAATCTTATTGTTTTTGCCTTCACAGCATCTTTTGTATCCATCACTATCTCTGCAAGTACATAGCTACCACCCTAGCTTAGACCCTCATCACCTTCTCCCTTTGTTGTTGTTGCTGTTCGGTTTTTTTTCAGTCATGTCCAACTCTCTATAATCCAATTTGGGGTTTTCTTGGCAAAGATACTAGAGAAGTTTGCGATTTTCTTCTTCTTTCCCCTAGACTATCAAAACAAGAATCTAATATATCTCCTTTTTTTTTTCCACCCCTCTCAATTTCAATCAATCCTCCACTCGGCTGCAAAAATGATTTTCCTAAAAACAAAGGACTGACAAATCACTCTCCTCCTCAATAAACTTCAGGATCAGATATAACGTCCTTTGCTTGGTATTTCCAGCTCTTCACAACCTGGCCCCCTTCTTACCTTTGTGATCTCCTTCTTTTCATGTAATCTACAATCCACAATGCTGAATTACTTGCTATTCTTTGCACATGGCCCTCTACTTTCCCCATACCTTGATACTAGTTTACCTCTCTACCACTGTGCTATCCAATCCATAGACATTCAGTATCTCCTACACACATAGTCTCTACTACAGCCCTGTCACTTCCTTATAATGGTGTGCAATGAGTTCCCAAGATTTGGTCAGAGATGCAGCAATTCAGGCAGGTCCTGTTACCAACTAAAAGGCCATCATGCAAAAACCAGCCTAGCTCCTCATCATAAGGCTGCCCATAGAAAATGGTTATCAAATAACATCCCAGCGATGAGGATCAACAAGGGATAGGATTCAAGTTCAGATTCCAATTGTGAGATTTATTGCCTAAATGATTTTAGAGAAGTCATTAACTCTGTTTTCTTATCTGTAAAATGAAGGAGGGGAAATTAGATGAGATCTAAGGTCCTTCCTATCTCCAAATCAATGCTCCTTCAACTTATAAAGATCAGCATTAAACAATGGATGGGTTGTGACTTAAAGCACAGAAAAAGGTATATCCAGACCAAGAGAGTCATGGAGCCTTGAAAGAATTATGGTGCAGTTGGGGATATAATGAATAAAATATGGCACCTAAAATCAGGAGGACCTGAATTCAAATCTGGTTTACCAGTTATGTGACTCAGGACAAGTCACTCAATCCCAACTGCCTCAGGAAAAAAAAAAAAAAAAAGAATGAATTATGAACAAAGAAGGCTCTATGGTAGGTGTTATGAAGGTCAAAAACCAACTGAAACAGCTAACAAGCCAAAAGACAATAACAGTAATTTAGTGGAAGTTCCAAACAGAAAACCTGAGAAAGCAAAATTATTTTAAATGAAATTAGTTTAAATTATATCCTAAAGACCACCCTTTGCTTCCCTTCATGGCAGATTAATCAGTGAATAAGAATTTATTGAGCTCCAGTGAGTAGGTAGATGTTGGTGAAACAAAAAAAACAAAAAACAAAAATAATCCCTGCTCTCAATGATCTTATAGCCCAACTTGAACAGGCAACCTATACATATAGAAGTCTACACAAAGTAGATTTTTTTTAATCACAGGGGGTGGGGAAAGGCACTAGCAGCTTTAGGAATCAGAAAAGACTTCATGTATAAGGTAGTGAGTAGCTGACTTTTAGAGAAACTAAAGATTCTGATGATGGAGGAGAGGAAGGATGGGGAACAGAGAGTACAAAAACATGAGGGCAGCAGATTTCCTAAGATGTATGAGGAAGAGCAACTGAGGCTGGAGCACACAGCAAGAAGGAAAGGAATTAATGGGCAATAAAGTCAGAAAAACAAGAAAGGGCGAGGTTATAAAGGGCTTAAAGTGTCAGACAGAGGGCTTTATATTTTATGCTACAGATAGTAGGAAGTCATTGGAGTTTATTAAGCAAGTAATGCAGTATATTTATCAATATTATTATTTTCAAATCAAAAAGTCACTTTTCTGGGCACAGCGTTTCAACTGTTTTGTCTATCAGCTAAGTGTTTGGAGAAAGAAGGAAAAACAGAGAGAGACAGAGAAAGACAGACAGGAACAGAAAATGTGTGTGTGTGTGTGTGTGTGTGTGTGTGTGTGTGTGTGTGTGTAGAGTATATATGTATATGTGTTTTGTGTGTATATAGTATATATATACATACATATATATATATATATATGGGTATATATATTTACATATATACTATGTGTGTACATTGTGAATGTACACACACATATATTATATGTAGAAATGTGTGTACATATATATATATTTATTTATGTTTGCATGTGCACATAAAATTTCCTCAATTAATTGAATGATAGGGTCGGATTTGCACTTTAGGGAAATTAGTCTGTGCCAATTCTACCAACCATAGAAATGTCAGTGGTGTATCGGGGTGACTATTTTAGCACTAGACTGAAGAGCCAAGTCTTAAGGTCAAATCCCACCCCCAGTACTAAATCTGCAGCATTCCCAAAGTTACTAAATTTCTTGAAAACTCAGTCCCCTCATCTATAAAGTAAGAGTAGTGGTAGCACTCCCCAGCATTGTAGCAAGAATTTAAAAAAAAAAAAAAAAAAAAGATAACGTATGTAAAGTGCTCTGCAAATCTGAAAGCACTTTATAATAATAGCTGACATGTTCCATTTTAAGGTTTACAAAACATATGTGTTATCTCATCAAATCTATGTAAAATCTACCATATTTATCAATATTATTTTGAGATCAAAAGAGGTCATTTTTCTTGTCACATCTACTGCTTTACTGCTACGTAACTCTTGTCTGTCAGCTAAGTTTTTGTACCTCTAAATCGTATTTCCCCAACAAATTGATAGCTCCCTAAAGACAAAGGCTGTTAGACTTCTTTGGATCCCCCACCACATCGAAGCACGATGTAATACACTTGAAAAATATCTGTTCAATGAATGAATGATGAATATGATTTCCCCCAGATGGCCCATAAGTTGAGACTTTCATTTCCCCTCTAGCTCAGCAGAAGTGCTCCATAATGATATTCCCAGGAAGGAGAAGAAAAATAAAGATCCATGGAATTGTCCCAGGTTCACACATTTTATTATAATCCCACCACAGCATCTGGTTTTTATTTACACTTATTCAAGAAACAGAAATATATGGTTTCCAAAGGCCTTTAGTGTAGAAATAAATTTAAGGGAAAGATGAAGCAAAATCCCAATAGAAGTAAGGAAAAGAGGTCTCCTCTGACTCAGCCTCAGATTTAAAATAAACATCTCTCTTTGACTGCCAAAGGAGAAGCACTCTCATCATCAGACAGTCAGCTAAATCCAGCAACAGATCACCCCAGCCTAACCTACAACAGAGTATTGTGCTTCCAGCAGGCATTGAGGATCAGAGATAGCGCAGTCCTCCAGGAGCCCAGCACCAGAACACAAGGAGCCCTATTATTTTCCCTGAGCAACAAACACTGAAACAGCTCTAAACTGGCAGCCCTGGCAGCTAAGATCCTCTATTAATCCACACAGCGGGCACAGTGGGGCAGAACCACAAGCAGGGAGAATGTGTTTGGCAGCAGCTCTCGGGCTGACCTGCCAAATGGGACTCGGCTTTGCTCTCTGAAGGATCCTTCAAGGACTGGAAGGAAAGGTCCAGCTCCCCCAATTCCCCAAGCTCTAGCCTTTCCCCACCAAGAATGCCAACAGCAAGCAGAGGACATCAAGCAGAGGGTTACTGGGGGCTTCTGGAGGGGCTTCTCCCAATGCCATGTTTGGGAACCTTCACTGACCCTCTAAACCAAGCAGAAAAAACAAACAGCCCCTTCAAAAAAGGATGCCAACCTGTGAAATTCACAGCAATGGAGAACCCTTTCTGGAATGGTTTAGAGAGACCGCTACCAAAGGATGCACCAATATTCCAAAACACATTCCCCTTCACTCGCTTATGTTCTCAAAAACTATTCAGGAGGTGTCCTCTATGGGTAGAAAGGGCACTGTACTAGTTACTGGAGATTCAAACATCAGATACCAGACTCCGTCATTTTCAATCTAATCTAGTTCAAGAGATAGGTTAAGTACAAAAAAAAAAAAAAAAAGTAAAATAATACATAGCACAGGATGGACTGAGTGGTACAGTACAACACAATCTAACAAGCAGGCAGTAGGTAAGTGGCTCCTGTGGGCCAGGCATTGGGCTAGATACTAGGGATCCTCTGGCTAAAAATAAGACAACCCTAGTTTTCAAGGAGCTTATATCATTACTAAGACTGATAATGATAATAGCTGGCATTTATATATAAAGTTTCCAATGTGCTTCACATATGCTACGTCATTTAATTCTCACAACAACCCTATGATTTAGGTACTGCTATTATTCCTATTTGTTACCCAGTAGAATGCCAGGCATGGAGTCAGGAAGACTCTTTCCTGAGTTCAATCTGGCTGTGTGACTCTAAGCAAGTCATTTAACCCTGTTTGCCTCTGTTTCTTTATCTGTAAAATGAGTTGGAGAAGGAAATGGCAAACCGCTCCAGTATTTTTGCCAATAAAACCCCAAATGAGATAACAAAGAGTCAGAGGTGTTTAAACAACAACAAATTATATATTTTATACATGAAGGAAATTAATCTGAGCAAGGTTAAGTAACTTGTCCCCTAATTCAGACAGGACTCAAATTCATATCTTCCTGGATCAAGACAAACACCATACCCCTGGGACACCTAGCTGCCTCATTCTACCCTGCAGGTGTTTTCAGAAAACAGCAATGAGGCCATGAGAGAGGCAATGACTCCCCCAGTTCATAAACTGGGTTAATTAGAAACTGCTTTCAGTTAATAAACATCTGCTTTTAAAAACCAAATACCTTAGAAGAGGTCATTCACACCTCATTGTAAATTAGTTTATCAAGCTAGCACATGGCCAAATAAGGCAGAGGGAAAAAGGAATTTTGATGGGGAAAGGAAACAGGGACTATTTACTGATAATTAGGAGGCCCTAATTTATTGAATTACCACTTACATAAATCTTAGCACTTTGGGATGTTTTTAGCAAAATAGCACCTATATTCCACAATTTCTACATCTTCCATTTTCAATGACTGAAATATTTTGGAATGGCAGATATTATCTAATATAATAATCATCCCAACAGAAAACAAATAACTGGAAATTATAATCACCTTTTTGTAGAAGACTGAAACAGACTAAGCAGTGAAAAGTCTATATACTAAAAAGAGAATTTCAAAATATCTATTACAAGGAGGGGAAAAAATAAATACAATATGCATTTCTGATTAACATCATCACTACGCTTGCTTTGGTTCATTTCATGTTAAGGAAAACAAAAAAAGTGAGGAAGAATTCAAACAGTAGAAAATAAGTTTCCTGAGATTCCACCTCATAGACATAAGAGTGGCAAAAATGGCTTTAAAAATATGACAAACTATGGAAGAACTGTGAGAAAACAGGTTCATTGATGTCCTGTTGGTGAACTTATGAATAAGACCAACCATTATGGAGAGGGATTTGGAATTATACAGAAAACATTATAAAAAAGTACATACCCTTTGACCCAGCTACATATTACCACTAAGTCTATGCCCAAAAGAGATTAAAGAAAAAGTAAAAGGGTTTTTATATATAAAAACATTTATAGCATCTCTTTTTGTGGTGACAAAAAAAAAAAAAAAAAGGAAACTAAAGCTGTCCAACAATTGTCTGGAAGAATGAGATGGAATATTCTGGTTTTTTAAGAAATGGAGAAAGGATATTGTTTCAAAAAGACATGGAAAATTTATATAAACTGATACAGAGAATATATAAATTAACACAAAGAATGTCAATATTATAAAAATGAACAATTTTAGAGATTCTTTTATTCTTTTTTTTCAGTTTCACATTTTCTCCCTCCTTACCTTCTCTTCTATCCAATGAGAAGTCAAGAAAAACAAAATCTATTATGAATATGCATAGTCATGCAAAATAAATTTCCACATTTAAAGATGAATAAATTTGAGGACCTTTATAAGATGAGCAGTGCCAAGAGAACAATTTATACAAAGACAATACTATCAAAACAAACAACTTTGAATGCTGTAGAACTATGATCAATACAGTGGCCATTCACAATTAGAAGCAATGATGAAACATGATATTCATTACAGACAGGTGATGGAAAATGAAACCTATATATTTTTTGTATAAAGATAGGGGAATTTGTTTTGCTTTACTTTGTTTTATTTTGTTTATGTATTACAAAAATTATTTTTTCTTTTTCCAATAGGTTAAAAATGGGAAGGAGAGAAAAGATATTTTTTGTGCTTAAAAAAAAAAAAAGAGAGATGTGAAAGGTGGTGCTACAGATATGAATTGTTGTATGCACTTTCAGATAAGGTCACTATTATCAGGTTTACTTAACTCTTTTTGTTATAAGAGACTTCCCACAAAATAGTAACAATCTGCAAATGTATGTAACATAAAAACAAAACATTTCCAAAAAACTGAAAGTAACCCCAAAAAAGGAAATTGTCTTAAGATATTATTTAAGGAAGTAATTAAAATGGGAAAAGGTTCTTGATATAAACAATTTACTTAAGCAATGGACTACACAGCACTTAAAACCAATATGCCCTTATTTTTGGCTTAAAAATAGGGTCTCGCAAGGATGCTACTAACTCTATTCCCTCCTCTTCACTTCCTCCCTTTTTTTCTTCAGATAGAAAAGGAAGAAAAAATGTCCTCATAGAGTTACTATGAATATTAATTGAAATAATGTGTGACATGGCTTTGTAAAGCATTGTTTAAATTCAATTATTATCATTATCATCATGGTACCAAATTAAAAAGGTATCTATCTGTCCATGAAAGATGGCCATCATTATTATGTATTATTACACATTCTCTGCTTTATCTATTAGGAAGATTCCTAGAAAGTCTAATTGAATTAACCAAGCATTTAGTAAGCATATACTAGCAATGTACCAAGAACTGTATTATATGCTAATGGTATAGGGAGGAAATAAAGTAAAGCACTGAATCTGACTTGTGGAGTTTACAATACTAAAACAGGTTGAAAACAATTAATCTACTAAATACTATGATAAAATCATAACATTCTGAGTGCAAAGGACAAAATGTTATGAGAGATTTGGGGCAATGATCAATTATTGTGGAGGAATTCAATTCCACAAAATTTTAAGTATCTCCAGGACCTATGGCAGTACTAGGCTCTAGAAAAGTGCAAAATGTAGATAAGACATGCCCTCAGAATAGGACAATTCAATAAAATATAACATCAATAAATAATTAAAATGTTAAATGACACATGATAACTGGCATGATAAGCGCACAGTATTTTTTTTAAAAATGAAGTGATATAAGAAACCCTAGAGGAAAGATTATTACTGAAAGGGAAGATAAGAGAAGGTTTTATGGAGAAGGTGATAAGTGAGTTAGGTTTTACAAGATGGACAGCAAATCGGAAGTGAGAGATTTCATTGATTTACAGATGAAAGTGACCTCTGAGAACATCCAATTCCAGGTTCAGCATATATTGGTTTAAGTATATAACTGAGTAAACAGTGAAATGTGAGGGTTTGAACTGATGTCCTTGAACTCCAGATCTAAAACCTCTCCATTATATCACCATCCTTCATGAGGAGGGAAAGGGTGCAGTAAAAATTGGAAACAATAGCATGAGTGCACAAAGGCAAAAAAGCAGAGAGCTAAGTTGGGGACAGGGCAGAAAGGAAAGAGCCCAGAGAGGAGGGTACAGTAAATAAGGCTGGAAGAGAGACATGGAACCAGGTTGTAAGATGCTCTAAGTGCCAAGGAAAGAAGGTAGAATTCTCCTTAATAAGACACAAGAGGAAAGGCTAAGCAGAGCAAATGTACACATACATATGAGGAATTGTTCCTAGTAGTGAAGGACAGACTGGAGCAAGGGAGAAAGTCCAGCTCCAACTTATCCAGGTTCTTTTGGATCTCAATCCCATCCTCTACCTGTTTCTGCTTTCACTCTGAGCTTGTCACCCACTAATCTCACAGACCTGTGCCTTCACCATTAGTGAGGTGATTGAAAAGAACCAAAGTTATTGTCCTGGAATTCATCTCTCCTTACATTAAAAAAAAAAAAAATTTGAAGTAACTAGATTCTGAGAATAGTGGTAGCTGACATTTGGATGCCCTTTTTAAACTTTTCAGTTGCATGCTACATATAAAACCCCCATACCGCAACAGTAGTGACTCATGATTAAGATGTCATTTTAAATTTGGGAGAGATGGTATACTTTTTAAAATCATCCTTCTAAAGCAGTTTTCCATAAAGAGTTGATAAGTTTGGCCCATCTCCTGTTTAAGTAATGAGCAAATTGTGGTTAGGTGAAAGCCCAGACTTTTCAATATTCTACTTATTTCTGAGTCACATGAGGGCAAAGAACTCAGACAGAGAGGACTTCAACATCCTCACTTATATTAAAATATGTGTGTGTGTGTGTGTGTGTGTGTGTGTGTGTGTGTGTGTGTGTGTGTAGTATAGCAGACTCCTTTCACAGCTCTGTTGTCAAGTAGAAAGGATAGCATCTCATTACAAGCTTTAGGCATCCTAAGAAGGATGCACTAGAATCCACTCTGGCCCCTTACAGAGTCGATCTCCAATTTCTACCAGTTCCATTATTGATATGGTAATTGTCTTTTTGCACATAATGTTCATCAGTCACACACCCACACCCACACACAAATAAAATATAATATAATAAAATAAAATAAAATATTCCTCACACCTAAGTGAGCTGCACAGTTAATTAATCTTGAAGCTGGGCTTCAGAAATATTCCTTAAATTGGGACAACTGGTAAGCCTCTACTTCCAATGAGGGCTCTCCTTTCCCTTTCCTCCACCCCACTTCTCAAGCAGAAAATGGCACAATCAAATAAGTGCTGGATAAAAGTTGAGACAGGTGGAAGACATATAAGCCTAGGAATTACTTCTGAAATGGAAAAAAAAAATTTCTAATACAATCCCACTTTTCCTTCTATGAACCTATTCTTTTTCTACTACCTAATATCCTTCTGTCTCCCTTCACATCGATCTACAAACCAAGAGGTAAAGTGTTCCCCTTTGGAAGGGAAAGGGGAAAGGAGGCACCTCCTTTGTGTTTCCCAGTATCCTCCCCTAAAAGGCAGAATCAATCTTTCAGGATTTCTCTCTCCCCTACCACCTCTAGGGTGGTTCCTGAGGCTCAGGCTAGAAGCAAACTACCAAACCACTGGTTAGTCTAAGACTGAGACAATCTGATCCTAATTTCCATGATCAGCAAGAGGCACGCTCTGTCATTAAATATGCTTAAAGCTCTTCCTTTGAAAATGTCTTCAGAGAGAAAAGGACCCACATGTGCAAAAATGTTTGTAGCAATTCTTTTTGTCTTGGCAAGAAATTGGAAATTGAATGAATGCATATCAATTGAGGAATGACTGAATAAGTTATGGTATATGAATGTAATGAAATATTATTCTTCTAAAAGAAACAATGAGCAGGCTGACTTCAGAAAAGCCTCAAATGACTTATTTGAACTGATACTGAGTAAGGTGAGCAGAACCAGGAGAACATTGTACACAGAAACAGCAAGACTGTGTCATGATCAACTATGATAGACTCAGCTCTTCTCAGCAATATAGTGATCCAAGACAATTCTAATAGACTTGGAATGGAAAATGGAAAAAGAACTATAAAGACTGAATAAAGATCTAAGCATACTATTTTCATCTTTTTTGTTTTTTCTTTCTCATGATTTTTTTTCCTTTTGTTGTGATTTATCTTTCACAACATGACAAAAATGAGAATATTTAAAATGGCTATGTATATGACCTATATCAGTTTGCTTACTGTCGGGGAGACAGAGAGAAAAAATCTGGAACTCAAAATCTTACAAAAATGATTACTGAAAACTATCTTTACAAGTAATTTGAAAAATAAAATACCAGTGAGAAAAGGGGGGAGAAAGTGCCTTTAATTTTGAGTGAGTCACCATAATGGGGATTCTTTTGGGGTATGAGTTGGACTAACTGGCCACTAAGGTTCATTCCAAAGGTGAATTTTGTGTCTCTACAAGAAGTTGTATTTTTTAAAAATCCAATTATTTAAAAGAGTCATATAGTGAATTATAGCATATTACCTACTTTATTTCCAGACCTGGATCCAAATAAATTTTTAAAGAAATCAATACCCACTACCTGCAATGAAAATTTGTCACCCTCCAAAAAATAATTAATAAATATATATCCTTACATATGTGCATAACATATGCATATGTATATAATTATATTTGATTACATATAAGTACACTTTTTCTATACATGTATATATACACATAAATATGTATATGTGCAAGCAGAAGCAACACAGAGTCTAAGTAAGTCATTCAACATCTTAATGTCTGAGGTACTCTTTACAAGATGGAACTGCTTACTCCAAGTACCATGGAGCCCTCTGGAAATCTGGCAAAACTTAGAAATCCTTTCTCAGAATACAGTTTTTAAATGATTAAAACAAAAAACAGGATTGCAGAAGAAAGTAAACATACTGAAATTTAATTAGCAAAACATTCTTTTTAAAAGTTTACAGATCACAAGTTAAAACTTGTGTTCTAAGTCTCAAAGTTGCACAATAGAATTTCCTTTATCAATGAAATCACAGATACAGACTATGGTATGGTCTGTTCCCTAATTAGGAAGTACCCAGTTAAGATACATTTGTATGAATATACAATGATCCATCATTTCTGAGAATAACAAAACAGGCTCTCTAGCTCAGAGGTCAGAATACTAGTATTATAAACCAAGGGGCTTGAATTCCTACTTAGATGGTCCATGCTACAAAAAAGTCCTGAAATACAAATAATAGAAGATAGGAGACAGCATTGGGCTTAGAGTCATAAAAACTTGATTTTAAATCCTGCCTGGACATTTATTAACTGTATGACCCTTGACAAAACACTTAATTTATCTGAGTCTCATTTTTTTAAATTGGTAAAATAGGTATAATAATATTGCCGACTTCACAGAACTGCTATGAGAATCCAATTAAATAACATTTTAAATTGCTTCAAAACTCTAAAGAAATATATAAATGTATATACATATGTATGTATATATATCCACATATTCTAGACATTAATCTCTCTGAACCTCAATTTCTTCATCTGTAAAATGAGGGAAATGGTCCTAATTGCCTCCGTCTCATCCAGCTCTAATTCTATGTTCCTATGGAACTGTATCCCATGAAGTTGATATTGGCTATTATTTTTAAATCATGACTTTCTGATCTGTTCTTTGGACAAAATACAAAAGTGCCTGATTTTGTTTTAGATGTAGACAACACAGAATAAATGAAAGAATGAATGAATATTAGAGAGTAGTTGCATGTGAATCCAATTAGACCTCAAATGTCAAGAAAATTAATTTTAAAAAAAAAGAAAATTTGTAAACAGGAAAAAAGGTATCAGATCCAACTTGGATCTACATGTAGCAACACCCACCAATTTGGTTTCCATTATATTAAATATGCTTTTAAAAATAAAGAAAAATATTACATTTTCAAAATGCTTAATATCCTACAAATCAGCTCACTATAGGGAAAGCTTAACAATTTGAAAGGAAAAGCTAACTTCTTTTCATTAAAAATTTCAGCTGTCACAAAATGTATACAATACCTATCAAACAAAACTATTTTTCTATTACACTTCAAAACACTCTTTTATTTCAATTTATTATTTACAATTTGCTCAATAAAGTGAATATACATATAATAGTCTTAATGGTATGATCACAGTGTATATTGAGAGGTTAAAAACTGACTTTTAGAACGGGATCATAAATAGATTAGAGGAACAGAGAATAGTCTACCTCTCAGACTTGTTGAGGAGGAAGGAATTTGTGACCAAAGGAGAACTAGAGATCATTATTGATCACAAAATAGAAAATTTTGATTACATCAAATTAAAAAGCTTTTGTACAAACAAAATTAATACAAACAAGATTAAAAGGGAAGTAACAAACTGGAAAAACATTTTTACAGTTAAAGGTTCTGATAAAGGCCTCATCTCCAAAATATATAGAGAACTGGCTCTAATTTATAAGAAATCAAGCCATTCTCCAATTGATAAATGGTCAAAGGATATGAACAGACAATTTTCAAATGATGAAATTGAAACTATATCCACTCATATGAAAGAGTGTTCCAAATCACTACTGATCAGAGAAATGCAAATTAAGACAACTCTGAAATACCTCTACACACCTGTCAGATTGGCTAAGATGACAAGAACAAATAATGATGAATGTTGGAGGGGATGTGGGAAAACTGGGGCACTGATGCATTGTTGGTGGAGTTGTGAAATTGGAAAATGAATGGATGCCCATCAATTGGAGAATGGTTGGGTAAATTGTGGTATATGAATGTTATGGAATATTATTGTTCTGTAAGAAATGACCAGCAGGAGGAATACAGAGAGGCTTGGAGAGACTTACATCAATTGATGCTGAGTGAAACGAGCAGAACTAGGAGATCATTATACACTTCAACAACAATACTGTATGAGGATGTATTCTGATGGAAGTGGATTTCTTCAACAAAGCGAAGATCTAATTCAGATCCAATTGATCAATGATGGACAGAATCAGCTACACCCAGAGAAGGAACACTGGGAAATGAGTGTGAACTGTTTGCATTTTTATTTTTCTTCCCAGGTTATTTTTACCTCTGAATCCAATTCTTCCTGTGCAACAAAAAAAAATTGATTCTGCACACATATATTGTATCTAGGATATACTATAACATATTTAACATGTATGGGAATGCCTGCCATGTAGAGGAGGGGGTGGAGGGAAGGAGGGGAAAATTCAGATCAGAAGTGAGTGCAAAGGATAATGTTGTAAAAAATTACCCATCTATATGTACTGTCAAAAAATTATAAAATTAATTTTAAAATATGTGCAAATAAATAAATATATATCTACTAGCATCCAAAAAATTAAATAAATAAATAAATTTTTTAAAACTGACTTTTAGCTGGGCATTGTGATACATGAATTCCCTACAACTAGGGAAGACTGAGGCTAATGAATCATGAATTCCAACTAATTACTGCACCAATCTGATGAGACTCTAGGCTCAGTACTCTGTGCAACGCACCAAAAAGACTTAAGAAAGCAAGCTTTGGATAAATATAAATGTGGCTAGAACCAAAGCTCCCTCCCAGCATTTTCTAAAGGCTAACAGAAGTGCATTTGAATCACGGAGGAGTTTTTTTCAGTACAATGGAAAACTTAGAATTTATCTCTTATTTCTCTTTGCTTTTTTCTAATAGAAGTATGAATTACTAGGGGAAAGATCAGCAGATGAAGTAAAGAAGCAGTAAAAGAGCTGAATAATCAAACCTTAAATAAGCAAGAGTTGCCATAAAACACACACTCTTGTCAGGTAAACTAGCAAACTATAAATCTGCCTTCTCTTCTACAATAATGTGGAGGTCAGGAAATTCAGATCACCTACTCAAAGCAGCTTTCTAGTGCAGTGAGTGACACTTTTAATGTGAAGAAAAATGCCTGTACCTAAAGTGTAGGACAGTGGGCAAGTTTTATCTCTAAACCTCAGTTTTCTCATTATGTGCCCCCTGAAGTTGTCTGAGCTACACACTATACTGTCAATCAACAAGCATTTATTAAACATTTATTACTATGCACCAGACACGATGCTAAGTGCTGGGAATACAGTATGAAAGAGGAAAAAAAGCCAAGTCCTTCTCTCCAGGAGCTCACAATCCAATGTATAAGACAAAAAGCAAATAAATGAGAGGGGAAATGAAACCTGTTCATGTTTCCCCATAAAAGTTGAGCCCCTTCTTCCTTCACTATGAGGAGAGAGAATAAGATCCTCACTGTCTCTCAGGAATACAAACTAGGTGTCACGGTGTCATCCAAACAGTTGCTAAGGTCTGGTGATTTCCCCCTTGTAACATCTCTTTAATAGACATCCTTTTCTTCTTTGAAACCGCCACCATTCTAGTGGAAGTTCTCATCACCTCATGCCTGAACTATTGTAATAGCCTGCCTTCAGATTCTCCCTATAACAATCCATCCTCCATTCAGCCACTAAAATGATTTTCCAAAAGTGCAATAAACTCCAGTGGCTCCCTATCGTCTCCAGGATCAAATACAAAATGCTCCATTGGCATTCAAAGCCCTTCCTATCAACTGCCTCTATCTCGCTTCCTACCATGACAATCCCATGACACAGGCTGGTCCAAGAACAAAACGCTCCACTCCTCAGCTCTGGGCATTTTCTCTGGGTTCCCCCTATGTGGAAGAATCTCCCTTTTCCTCACCACCTACTAGGTTCCCTGGTTTCCTTTAAACCCCAACTAAAATCTTCTACAGGAAGCTTTTTCCAACTGCTCTGAATTCAAGTGTCTTCCTATTCTTAATTATTTCCTATATTTCCTATATATATTTTGTACATGTTCATTTGCTTATTGTCTCCACCATTAGATTTTGAGCTCTCTGAAGGCAGAAACCACTTCTTGCCTCTTTTTATATTCCCAACATGTAGCACAGTGCCCTGATGCATAGTCGGTCTTTAATAAATGTTTAATGACTGTTTCTGGGGTAAGACAACAAGAAATCAATACATAAATATAACATGTAAATGGAAAATATTATCATAATCATCAATATATTTCACCTCCAAGAATCTTGAAAACAACTCTATTCTCAAAAAATTAGTAGAGTCTGTCAACTTAATAAACTCAATCAGTCTAAAATGGAACTTAAACTCTGCCTCTTCCTTTCTCCTTAAATAAAATACCAATAGCACTTCTTCATTTGCTCATTTTTGTTCACTTTACAACCAATTCCAATAGTCATCAAGGCTCAAAATAATTCATCTGACTCCTTCCCCTCCCCCACATCCTGTCATTTACCAAGTTTTATCTATTTTTTCAAGATGTTTCTTCTAAAAATGAATATACTTTTACATAAAATACTCTTTATTTATAACCTTTGACCTGATCATTTCTCGAACTACATTTATTCTCTAAAGAAGTAGACAAGAAGGTGAGATACATAAATATTCATCCTGGATCTATGTGTAGTGGCAAAAGTTAGAAACAAAATATGGAGCAAAAGAAAGATGAATCACTGATATGTTCTGATATACAAATAAAGCAGAATACTGTCTCCACTGTACATAACCTTACACTCTGTTTATAGTTTATTTGTGCACACTTTCTCCCTATAGTGAATAATAATCTTTATGAGATCAGGGACCATGTCTCATGCTCATATGACTACTACAGGACTCCCAAGTTCAAACACAAAACAGAACAAAATTTGGAGTTAGACAATGTGAATTCCAGGTGATGTAGGTACATCACCTGTTCTAAAAAAATCTTTTGGGATCTTGCTCTTTGGACATTTTTCACACAGTTAGGTAGCACCATGAATAGAGTACAGGACTCCAGAAAACTTGAATTTAAATCTGGCCTTGGACTTTATGATCTTGAGCAAGTCATTTAACCTGTTTAACTCAGTTTCCTCTCCTATACCAGATAATAATACCACTACCTACATCCCAGAGCTGTGGTGAGGATAAAATGAGGTAATAACTGTAAAGCACTTAGCACAGTGCCTCACACATTGTAAGGGAAGTAATTTTTATATGAATGAAAAAAAATTACTAGATAATAATGACTAGATTTAATTGACTCTCCCACAGAGATGATGGATACTATTATTTTATCTAAAGTGGCACTACAGTTTTGGACGATGAGAGTTTAATGGCCATCCTATGAGGACTCTTTGAGAAGATAGAACTCACAAGAGAAACAAAAAGGACTACAATTACATACTTCCTGAGGGAACTGGCTCCAACCCTATCTTTCAAAGAAACATGATAGATAATCTTGAGAAGAAACTTTAGTATTCTGAGAAAACCATGGTTGAGACAGTGTTTCCAAAAGTCAGAAGGCAGCAGTTGCACTAATAGTTAAAGGTGACTTTGGCTGCTATCTTGCTCACAGCAGATACATTATAAATATTTACTTATGTCTTTGTTTTGTTCTTGTTATATTGTTTTAAGAAGCAGAATAGCAAATAACCTTCATGTTTAGCTAAATCTAGGAGATTGGGGGATTGATAAAAAGAAAGATGAGCAAAAGCTTACATGAAAAGAGGTTTTTCTCATTTATTAAATAATGCTATTACTAATAATGATATTATTACTAATTAAATAATTATAAGATTGAGTCATTTGTAACATTTAATATATATTATTAAATCATTTAAAATGTTATTGGTAAATTATTTATTAAACAATTATATTAATGAGGGAGGTGGTACAATTCTAATAACTAATTTGAAAAATCAAAACATACTACTTCAACTACTTGAGAATAAATAAGAAAAACAAACTAGTAGCCAGTATAGAAAGAGTTGGTCACTGTACCTAGACAACAGGTGAGCATGGTCTACATCAAAAATCTGCTACAATAATAATAAAGTGTTTTGACATTTGTTAAGGAATATACAAATCTAATTTAAGCTCTGTAACAGCTCAATGCAGTAGGTATTATAGCTATTATCCCCATTTTACAGATAAGGAGATTGAGATTGAAGGAGGTTCTTTCCATGACTTGCCCATGATCACAAAGAGGGTATCAGTGACACAATTTGAACTCTGGTCTTCTTGGCTCCAAGTCCAACACTCTTTATCCTACACCACCCTAAAGATCACATTCCACCTCTATAAAATATTAAATATATGTTGGGTGAAGAAACTATTCCAGGCAAGATAATACCAGTTCTCTGGCCAGAATTACAACCTACTCAACATAATTCTCTCCAATATTTCAAAATGACCACTAAAAAAAAAAAAGAGTTGTTACAGCTTTTTTTTTTTGGGGGGGGTGCAGAGGAGGGGATTGGAGGACAGAGTGAAAGATGGTAACAGGCAGAGATGCTTTGATTATTGGTATGACTAAGCAATTTTGCTAATGTTGAAATCGACACTCACAAATAGATACCATACCGAACATTACCGAACATTAAAGGCAGTCACCACAAAAAACATTTGGAAACACAGCCAGTCTACCAGCAACCAGCACAGCATTGGCTGCAATACAACTCTTCTAGATTTGTCCTTTGCAAAGAAGAGAATGGAACTCAATAAATTCCACATGCTGGGCTTATATCAGGTAATTAAGCAAATGCCCTAGGAATATACTAAAGCACAATAGGAAATCATGGGATGTTGCTGTAGACTGATGGCAAGCAATACTGGGAAGGAGGCAAGCTTGGTGAGCAGCAATTAAAATGGCATTTAACCTGAGTCCTTAGTACCATGACACTCTCTCTCTGAATCCTTCCTTTGCCCCATTTCAACACACTTTGTATTTGCCTTATCTTTCTTCCTTTCTTTCTTTTTTCTTTCTTTTTATCTATCTGTCCATCTTTGTTATCTCTTCCAGCCCTACCTCTTTTGTAGACTGTAAAGTTCATAAGAATAATAACTAAGACCAGAAGCAAAAGTGAGATGGAAATGACATGAGTGGGCACACTAATATACTGTTATTACTATATTAGCCCAGAATGGCCCCACTGTTGGGACTGGCCAACCCATTTTCCCAGGAGAGTCCTGAAAAGCGGCTGTCTCCAACAGGCAAGGTGAGAGGACAGCATTCATCTTGGGTTGAATCTGGATTCTGTCACTTGGAAGAGATCCGTTTGCCCACATAAGAGTCCCAGCCCTGCCAGGAATTTCACGACTTTTTTTAACCATGTAAGCTCCTTGGGAGCAGGGATTTTTCCATCTCTCTCTGAATCCTGAGTCCTTAGTACCATGACTTAAACACAACAGGCATTTAATAAATGTTAAACAAATGGGACAGCTATTTTTAAGAGAATGTGGTGGTGGAGGTGGTGTAGGAGGAGGAGGAGTGTCGGTAGTGTTGGAGGAGGAGGAGTAATAGTAACTAGTATTGAACTTTAAAGTTTGTAAAACATTTTACAGATATTATCTCATTTGTGCTTCACAACACAAGCCCCTATCTCACAGGGGCTACTGCTAGTAGAAAGCTTAAACAAACTGTCCTAAGTCACATAACTAATAACATCTAAAGAAGGATTTGCACTCAGATCTTCATGACTCTAAGTCTAATGTTTATCCATTGTGCCACCTAGCTGTCTACAAATCAGGAAGAAGATAATCATAAAAAGTGCCAGACTCCATAGACTTCCAGATGCTACAAACCCAAGAATAATCATCCTTTGTTCAAGAGAGAAGACCCTCCAGAAGGAGGAGCTCAGGGAAAAAAGAAGTTTTGATCTTTTCAGCCCTTGCTGTGTTTCTACATCCTCATTCTGTCTTAATCCATGAGATCTTAAGGTTCCTGGAGGCAGAAATTTTCTTTCTTTCTTCTGTTTCTCTGGGAATTCCCTCAGTGCCAAGTACAGTTCTGATCCCACTGCTAGCTGTCATTAAAATAAAACTTACTAACTGGTAGGTGACTCTGCTGCCTGAGTTGCCAGAAGATAAATAAGCTGCCGGCCATTCCAGTCAACAAAACTATAGGCATACATAAGACTTGCTTCCCTCCAAAAATCATATTGCAAGTATAACAATTGGCTTCTCTTGTCACTATAAAGTTTAGCAAAGTGAAATATCACCATATACATAAGGAACGAAGGATCAAAGGAACAAAGTATAAACTCAAATAACCAGGAGGAGTAAATATTTCTTAAGTATGACTGTGCTGCTTTAAATCAACTTCATTTCACTTTATAAAGGCAAGTATTCTTGAGTATTTTTATGTCATGGACTCCTCTAGCAGTCCAATAAATCCTATGAACCCTTCTTGGAGTCATTTTTAAAAACACACACACACACACACACACACACACACACACACACACACACTCAGAATTAGTGAAAATAAAGATGTATTTTTTTCCTATCCAAGTTTGCCAGGATTCATCCACAAGGTACCTAGATACAGAACTTCTACCTATATAACATCATTTGAGTGGCTGAACAGAGAATAGATTGAAGTGAAGAGAGACTTGAGGAAGGCAGAAATCCCCCAACCCTACCCTGCAAGCAGGTTATAATAGCTGAGGTCTGAGATGATAAGAGACTAGGTTGAAATGGTAATGTGTCAAAGGAAAGAAGAGGAAATATTCTATATAAAGGATTATATAAAGGTAAAATCCACAGGCCTTGGAAAGAGCTTGGATAAGGGAATGGGTGTGAGAAATTAAGAGATAGTAAAGAATCCAGATGACTCATAAGGTAACAGCCTGAAGGACTAAGAATGATGTCCCTTACAGTGAAAGGGAAAGTCAGAGTGGGGATAGTTTTTAGGGGGAAAAGATAAGTTCTATTTTGAACATATTGAGGCTAAAAGTCTGTTTGATATCCAGTTCAAAATGCCTGAAAGGCAGCTAGAGATGTAAGATTGACGGTCAACAGAGAGAACAGGGATGGAAAAGTCAATTTGAGACTTTTATCAATTGAGCATAAAGATGGTAATCAATCAAATTCATGGGATCACCAAGCAAAGTAGCATAGTGAGAGAAGAGATGAGGGTCCAGGACAGGACCTTGAAGAATACTTATAGTTAGAGGGTATGATCTGGAGAAGGGATTCAACAAAGGAAACAGAGAAGAAGTTGTCTGATAGGTAGGACCCCCTAAAAATAAAACTCTCAAGGAGAGTGTTTAACAATGTCCAATGCTGCAGAGAGATCAAGGAGAATAAGGATTGAGAAAAGACAACTGGATTTGTTAGTTAAAAGACCATTAGTAACTTTGGAGAGAAGAGGTTCAGGGAAAGGATACAATTAGAAGTCAAAAGTATAAAGATTTAGAAAAAGACTGAGAGGGAAGAAAGTAGAGGTACTTATTACAGACAGTATTTTGAATAGTTTAGCTACCAAGAACAGAAAAGATATATGAAGATTGTGGGAATGGAAGGAATAAATATGGATTTTTTGAGATAGAGAAAACATGGACATGTTTGTAGGCAGTAGAAAATGATCCATTAGTCAAGGGAGAGAGTGAAAAGAAGTGGAAATGTCAGAGGAAGCAATCTGTTACAGAAAATGGGGTAAAATACTATAGCTTGAACCAGTGAAAGGGTTAGTCTTCTGGTAAAAAGTAAGGCCACTCTTCATTTCTAAACTATATGGGGAATGAATTCAAATTTATAAGAATACAAGCCACTCTCCAATTGATAAGTGATCAAATGATATGAACAGATAATTTTCAGATAAAGAAATTAAAGTCATTTCTAGTCATATAAAAAATGCTCTAAATCACTATTAATTAGAGAAATGCAAACTCAGACTACTCTGAGGTACCACTTCACACTTCTCAGATTAGCTATGATGACAAGAAAAGATAATGAGGAATACTGGGGGAAATGCAAAATTTGGGACACTAATGCATTATTGGTGGAATTGTGAACTGATCCAACCATTCTGGAAAGCTATTCGGAACTAAGTTCAAGTGTTTTTCAAACTGTGCAAACCCTTTAATCCAGTAGTGTTCCTACTGGGCTTATATCCCAAGGTGATATTAAAGGAGGGAAAATGATTCAAATGTACAAAAATTCACATGTACAAAATGTTTGTAGCAGCCCTTTTTGTAGGGGCAAGAAACTAGAAACTGATTGGATGTCCATCAGTTGGGGAATGGCTAAATAAGTTATGGTATATTAATGTTATAAATTACATATTTATTATATGAATATTATATTATATGTGTGTGTGTGTGTGTGTGTGTAAAATGTTCTATAAGAAACAATCAGCAGGATGATTTCAGAAAGGCCTGGAAAAACTGAAAATGACTGAAAGCTGAGGGAACCATGAGAACATTGTACACAGCAACAGCAAGATTATGTGATGATCAACTGTGATGGACTTGGCTTTTTTCAATAATGAAGTGATTCAAGGCAATCCAATAGACTTGTGATAGAGAGAACAATCCACATACAAGAAGAGAACTATGGAGACTGAATGTGGATCATAGTATTTTCATCTTCATTGTTATTGCTTACTTGCTGTGGGGTTTTCCTCTCCTTTTTTTTTCCTTTTTGATTTGATTTTTCTTGTGCAGCATGATAAATGTGGAAATATGTTTAACCTATACTGGATTACTTGCTAAGAGAAGAGGGAGGGGAAGGAAGGGAGAAAAATGAACACAAGGTTTTGCAAGGATGAAAGATGAAAACTATATTTGCATGTATTTTGAAAAATAAAAAGGATGTAATTTAAAAAAAAGAGTAAGACCACTTCATCAAATGAGATAGGGGTAAGGGAGAAAAGAGGCAAAAGGCACCTGAGTAATAGGAGCTAAGGAAGACAGGAAAAAGAGATCACAGCAAATTACCTGAACTGTTTCTGAAAATGTGAGAAAAAGTTCTCAGATAAGAGAAGGGGGGGAGGGGAAGAGACATAGGAGAGAAAAGATGAAAAGATGTGGAAGAGCAGATGTGAAGATAGTGAATTGATAACAGTAAATTAGATTGCCCATTAACAGTGAGGGTCCAGGTATAACATAAATTTGTATTAGACTCCGTCAAAATGGCTGCACAATTATTTTTCCTTCACATTCATTCATCAAGACCTGTGTAGAAGCAAATGCAACAAATAGTGGGATTTATCCAAGGATAAGGTTTGACTGGATGTAATTGGTAAAGAATTCAAGAGAGGAGGACAGTGTAGAGTTGATCTGGCTCACTAAGCTGTCAAAATGGGGGAAAGGAGAGTGACCAATACAGGATGATGGCCCAGGAGAGAACTAAGGGGTCAAAAGACTGGATATCATAGTACATATGAAAAACAATGTAAGAAAAAAACAGAGGGAGATATTAAAACCAATAGGTTATGGTCAATTAAGGCAATTTCAGAATTTTTGAAGATAGAAACAGTACATTTCTGTATGATGGTAAAATCAAGGGCATGACTACCTTTGTGACTGAGATGGAGTGGAGGAAGGAGTAGCTCATGGGAGGCAAGGTAAGACACCGAATGGTTGGTTTTGAGGGAGGACCAATATGTATACTGAAGTTCTCTAGTATAAGGGCAGGAGTTTATGAGCAAAGAAAATTAAGCCAGGAATCAAATTCATTAAAGAAACAGCTAAAGACAACAGCTACTAGGATTTGGATAATACATGTGAATAGCTACATTCTCCTTAGTGAACTTCAAAGAAAGAAAGGTTACTGGGTGACAAAGGAAGGGAGAGAATCTGAAGCAGCAATAGGGAACCAGGAGTATTCCAATTCTCCTGCCTCAATCAATGAACAAAGGATGTGTAAAATTGCAACTAGTACTAGAGGAGACTGTCATCAGGAGGAAGCCAGGTTTCAGTAAGTTCTAGCAGAGGGAAGGGGTGATAGAGAAATAGTTTTAAGGGAGGTTTGCCCTCATGGAACAGGCATTCCAGAGGGTACAGTAGAAAAGTTGAGCAAAGTTAGCATGAAACTTTGGGGTACAAGGATGGGAGAAGAGGGTGGTGATGAACTGGGTAACACAAGAGGAAGAAATGATCTACAGGAGTTCAGAGTCACTGGGATGTGAAGGATATGATGAGGCATAAGAATGTTCATTACTGAGTAGGACAAATGTAGGAGAAAATGGAAGCCCGGAAGAATAAACTTTAAGGAAAAAAGATCTGTGTTTTTAATCTTCAAAAAAAATTAAAACTAAATTAAAATCTTCATAATTTAAAGATATAAAACTGAAGTTTTCCTCAGATATGAAATAAAAAGCACACATTTATAACACTTTTGCTTTTCTTCATTTTAACAAAATCAATTTAAGCCAAAAGCAATATCCCAAAATGAAGATACTATATGGGGAATTTAGGGACTGAATAAAAATGCTGATTTTATTCCAAGTTTTATAAATTGTTTTAAAAAAACTAAGATATGAATTCTAACAGATTTTTTCCCACTAAACTGGGGAGGGGGAGAGTTCTAAATTAAGTCCTCCGATTTTTTAACTTCAGCAAGATTACTTTTTAAAGAAAATAATGAAACATACAAGCTAAGAAGTTTTGAATTTTCAAGTTTGCAAAAGTCTCAAAGGCAAATCATCTGAAAAGGTAATTTAATTTAAACCAACAATATATACTTTACCTTGCTGATTCTCTCGGGTGCTTTTCTCAAATACTAACCCCAAGCCAAACCCCAAGCTTCAAGCTCAATCACAATGAATACATTCTAAACTTGCTTTACTAGAGAATGCCTCCAGTGTTCTTAAATATAAACTCAAAAAGTTCCCTTCCAAATTTAGATTTATAATTCAAAACCAGCACCATAAAATTTTGAGGATTTTTCTGAGTCCTTTGCTCCCCAGTATTTAGTTCTCTTAGATCTAGTAAACACTCCTATTTCTACTGACAGTAAATGAACTGACAAAGCTTAGTCTTTGGAAAACAATTAGAAACATTGAGAGAGAATAAGATGTACCTCTTTTCCTTGAGAAATATTATTGAAAGAAGAAAAACCAATTATGCTCTTTTTGCCATCAAAAAAATTTCCCCTGCAGGCATTATGTAAGAAAAAGGGACAGACTGGCATCTTATTAAGGGCATTGAAGATCTAAGGTACAGCCTTCACACTACCAATAATTGGTTATGACTCTGAGAAAGTCATTTGATCTCTTGAGGTCTCAGTTTCCTCACAGAAAAATGAAGTAAAAGGAGCTAGTTGATCTTGACCCTTCCAGTGCTTGCATGAAGTATATACTCCTTACAGCCTCCTGGGAATCTCTTAGTTCCTTGCTCAACCTTCCAAAATCCATGACATTATGTAAAATACACAACTGTTCATCAGTGTAAATATGGTTGTTATCAATAAAAAACTTTAGAACAAAGGTCAGTTCATGTGCCACCTCCTACAGGAACTTTCCCCCTAGAAAAATACTGATATTCTGTCTCTCTTTAAATAATCACAAATTTATTTTATCAGTTTATGTTATATGCAGCATCATTTCTTAACCCTCCTCACACACCCCCATCACCACTATCTCCCATCAGAAATATTTCAGTTTTTGTCTTGGAATCCCAAACACCCACAATAATGATTGGCACAGAGTAATTACTTAATAAAGATTTGTTGGACTGAATTCAATTTTCACTCTTAAAAAAAAAAAAGAAGGTTGCTAAACAGATTGATTTTGTGAAATAGGAACTATCTCTTCATAATTTATAACTTTTCTCCAAAAAAATTATCCAACCTCCCAGGTTCCTCAGATTATAATAGTGTAATAGTGTAATGTAATAGTGTATCCTATAATAGTGATCCTAAGTACTTTCGATTCACATCTGGAACTTCAAAGCCGGTGAGCAAGAATGTGTGACCTCTGACTTTTGATTGAAAGAAATCCAATCTCATTCTCTACTTATCTCTCTGTCAGTATCTTAGAGATGAATCATCAACTGTTGTTGTAAGCTCATTCAAACCACCTCATTTCTAACTTTATTTTCCCCCTAAAAGTGGTTTGACCCAGTGTGGTAGCACAAGTCTGCAAATTTCTGCTAGTGGGAGACTGGTAGATGGCTTAAGTTCAGAAATATCAAGTTTTGAAGAAGCTCAAGTCAAAAAGGTAAAATGAATGCAATATCCAAAAGGCAGTTGGAGATATGAGAATAGAGGTCAGAAAGTTAGGTCTGTATAAACAGATCTGAGAAACAACTACAAATAAATAATAATTTAATCCATCAAATTTTATGAGCTCACAGATGAAATAATATGAGAGAAAAGAACAGGCCCCAAGTTACAAAGCCTTAAGGGACACTGAAGCTTACATGACTTGGATGAAGATCAACAAAGGAGATGGTTCACCACAGAGGAAAAGAACTAGTGTCATGAAAATTTAGAGAAAGGAAAGTATCAAGAAGAAGAGGGTGATCAACAAGGTCAAAATGTGCAGAGAAGGCAAGAAGAATAAGGATGGAGAAAAGACCATTAGATTGGTAGTTAAGAGAATATTTGTAACTTTGGAGAATTGAATCTCAATTGAATGATGCCATGGAGACAAGACCTATTGTTTTCACTGATACAGAAAACTCTGAGATGAGGAATTAACTCCACCAAAACTGATCTGAACTTTCTCTACAATTTATAATCTTAAAAATCCTGCCCAGGGAACAGAGAGATTAAGTGTCAAGTCCAAAGCCATACAGCCAGGGTTCCCTCTTTCTCCTTTACTTCCACTCCCCACATCACATTTCTTCTATGTCCATCAATAATATGACCATAGTACTACCTAAGTACAAAAACAAGTTTATCAGGAGGAATAATTACTAATGCAATGTACTTCTATGGTCTTTGACCTTTAGTCCTCAGAATGGCTACTTAAAATAAGGCCCTTGCTTTGACAACAATCTTCCTTAAAGATCTGCATTTCTCTCAAGAAAATCAGGCTTGGCAAACATTTTTTCCATATGCCAAGGATTCTTGAAGGCAGAAGTATACCTTTAAGGAAGCAATTAACTTTGGGAATAAAAGCTAAATAGAAGCAAGATTTATAAAAACATTCTTCACTTACTTCAATGGATTCATAATAGAGATTCCTAACACCTATTCACTCTTCTTATTCCATGCAATTCTTGTTCATATTCTGCCATAAATTGTCCAGCATGTTGTTCTTCTAGGTCTTTTAACATTCTCTAAAAACCAGTATAGCCTGCAGAGCTGTCCATCATTAATGCCTTCATTCTTGTTACATGTTAAATCCTCCACCTTTGACTAAAGGTCTTGATTGTTATGACTCTCACAGGACACAAATCATCATCAGTACTATTCTGCAACCAACATGAGTCTCTTCATTGGCCACTAGATTACCTGCAACTTAAGACACTTTAGAAACTTTGGAGTCCCAAATCTTAGGCCATCACCAAAAGAATATTGCTGTCTAGAGAGAGAAACAGAGACAGAGGGAGACAGACAGACAGACAGAGACAAAGAAACAGAGATAGACAGATAGAAACAGAGAGATGATTTTGTACAAAGGAGCCATTCAACAAAATTAATGGATGTACAAAAGTAATTTGTCTAACAATCAACACAGGAAAAACCAAATTATCTAAACTTTAACATACAATTGGATAGACAGTTCATTGAACTAAGCCATAAACACATATATCTTGGACAGGCATTGTAAATGGACAATGAGCTAGACCTAGAATTAAATATGATGAAGGGAACAAGCTGCATCGCATTTGGCAAACCACACAGTGCTTTCAGTAATCCCCATAAGCTCAAAAATGCATATCTTTTGCTAAGTTACACAATAATAATTTCAGGTTACATCACAAATTACATCAATCTAAGTAGGTAATGGAGACAGGTAATGTCCACCAGCATTTAAAAATGGCTATTTCCTTAAGTGATGTAGATTGCAGGCACAGGAGCTGTCCAGCTGCAACTAATTTTGGGAAAGCTGCAAGGCAAAGCCCAAACTCCCAGTCAACCATAAAAATACACATTTACAAAAGACAGTACCCTGGAAAATATAGACTCTCTTCCTAGAATCTGAGTCCCTGTCACTCATCCCAGCATGGAAGTTTTCTTTTTGACCCAAAGACTGTCTCTGTTTCCATACCTCCAACTCTATTAGGAATGTCATAGTCTACCTCCTACCCTTAAGATCTCATGTCCCACTGATGATTATGCCTCTCTCCACCTCTAATCTCATATTTCCAGCCCTTCCTAAGTAAGGCTTTTTCCTCCTTCCTGACCAAGAGGGCCCAAAGGAAGCTGTTCAGTACCCAGAACCCATGATATGTTCCAACTCTACCATATAAATCAAAACAATTCACTTGCTCAGCTACTTTAAAACACAGCTATTTAAGAACAGAGGGAATCAGGTAATAGTAATGTGCCAATCAATAAATATTTATTATGCTTGGCACTTTGCTAGGCAATGAGGATGCAGGCAAAAATAAAATAGTCCCTGCCTCCAAGGAGTTTGTATTCTACTCAACATCAGTTTCAAATCAAGCCTGGATTATGTAGCTCTATATCTAATTTTTTTTTTAATTAGATCAGTCACCGAAAAATACCTATCATTTATTTCCCAGCATTTACAAATATTGCCCTTGCTTTCAAGGCTATCCACAACTACACATCCTCTCTTTTCTCAGTACTTTTCCTCCACTTGCTTATTTTAGTTAAACTTCAAACATCTTCCTTCTTTTTGCCTATTTCCATCAAATACACTCTTTTGAGACATACTGTCTAGAATTATTTCATGTCTAAGATGTTTCCACACAGCCTTCCTTTAAGCCTTACCCTTAGAAGATTAATGAGTAAGCAACAGAAGAAAAAGGACAAATCAGTCATCTTGATTCCTAATCCCACTCTATCCTTCAAAATTATGTAACTAATTTTTGTTTTTGTTGGCAATGAACTTTAAGGTGAGCTTCCAGAAGGAACGAACTATTTACATGATAACTTCCCAACAGAAACACTCAATAAAAAATACATGACCAACAAATCATTTATTCCAATAAGTATTTCTGTATCCAAAAGGCAAAAGGGTTTACTGCTACATTTCAAGTAAATTTCATGCTCACATACAATTTTAACAAAAAGGCTTGTGAGATCTCTTACAATAAAGTTTTTATTAGATATTGTTTTTTAGCTGAAAAAAAAAAAAGCTCACCATATGTCATTTGTTTTTTGTGGAGAGAGCACAGGTTTAGAATTAAAAGACCTGAGTTCAAATCCCCATGAATTACACTTGATGTTCTCTGGCTTCATTATCCTATTCTGTAAAATGAGGTTTGACAAGCTCTTTTTGATTGTCCTTCCCATCTCTTTAAGTTCTAGGTTTTTACCCATTATCCTACCAAATTTCTCCCCTTTCTGTCAGGGTTAAGCTAGACATCTCCCCCATTCACAAAGGCTCCTCACATAAATGTTCTCATGCCACTGGATGGGGAGGGATGTGAAGAGGAAAACACCAGGTAGTTACTCATGAGAAAATTAGAACTTTCATGATCTATCTGACTTGTCAGTCCTAAAAGAGCTCAGGGAACTTGATTCTAGAGCAAAGCTTCTTTTTTTTTTTTTCAATTTTTTAATAGTATTCCAGTTTCCCAAATATATGCAGAGGTAATTTTCAACATTCATATTTGGAAAAAACTCTGTATTCCAAATTTCTCTCACTCCCTCCTCCCTAAGACAGCAAGCAATCTGAGATAAATTAAATATGTGCAATATTTTAAAACATATTTCCATACTTGTCATGTTATGTAAGAAAAATCAGACCAAAACAGGGGGGACAGCTAGGTGGCGCAATGGATGGAGCACCAGCACTGAAGTCAGGAGGATCTGAGTTCAAATCTAGCCTCAGACATTTAACACTTCCTGGTTGTGTGACCCTGGGCAAGTCACTTAACTCCAGCCTCAGGGGGGGAAAAAATTAATAATAATAATAGTCAGAACAAAGGAGAAACAAACACAAGAATGAAAAAAAAATTGAAAATAGTATGCTTTGATCCACATTCAGTCTCCACAGTCCTCTCTCTGGATGCAGATGGCTCTTTCCATCAAAAGTCTATTAGAACTGGCCCACATCACATTTTTGAGAAAAGCCATGTCCATCACAGTTGATCATCATACCATCTTGTTACTTGGTTTTATTCACTTTACTCAGTTTTATTCACTTTACTCAGTTCATGTAGCTCTTTCCAGGAGCTCTTAAACTGTGGGTTATGACCCAATATGAGGTCACGTAACTGAATGGGGGGGGGTCATAAAATTATGATTTATTATTGGTAAATGTTTGATTTGTATGCACCTATGCACCTAGGGTCAGTTAAAAATTTCTCAGGTAAAATAGGATTGCTAGTGGAAAAAGTTTAAGAAGTCCTATTCTAAAAGACCTACTCCAGATTACTAGTAGGCCTCTGCCTGTCCTTCCTCTTCCTCCCTCACTTTCCCTTTCCCCTCTCTTCTCTCTTTCTCTCTCCCTCTCACTTTCTTCTCTCTCTTTCTCTCCTTTCCCGTTTTCTCTCTGTCTCTCTCACTCTCTGTCTCTGTCTCTGTGTGTCTGTTTCTCTCTGTCTGTCTCCCTTTCTCTCTCATTCTTTCTGTCTTGTCTCTGTCTCTGTCTCTGTGTCTCTCTTTCTCTGTCTCTGTGTCTCTGTGTCTTTCTTCCCTACCTTCCCCACCCCCTAGAAAGACAACATATTTACAGCATTCAGCTTTCACAGACTAAGGACTGCCACCAACTTCACAAATCCATCCTATGGTGCTAAGCCAAAAAAAAAAAAAAACCTTGAATTACACAAGCTAAAATATAATTACAAGGGAATATACCAAAGACAGGGAAACAACAAATATTCACATAAATATTGCAACTAATTTTTTAAAAGAGTAGTTTTCTTACCTTTAAACTTTCCTCCAAATAGTTAACACTAAAAGGGACTTTGATATAATTAATGCAGTTCTCTGGCTAGGCCCTTTTAGACTTTGCTTCTACCAGGAAATATTAGAAGCTAGCCATTCAAACTGTTAAATATAGAAGTTCATTCCTTGCAAAAACGGGAATCAGACAGACTTACATTTATTTTAAGAAATAAATAACCCTTAGATCTCTCCCTCAACATGAAGCATAAGTAAGATGGAGAGCACAGTCACACTAAGTGCCACAGAAATGCTGCTCACTGCTCCTTCAACCACTAAACACAAAGAGGTGCCACATGTATTAAAACTTCTGTTCAACAATGGCCAACCTAACAGGAGAAAGAAAATGCTGTGGGCAAACAAAAGGAGATGAAGCCATAGCAAGTATCAAATTATCCATGCAAAGCATCAAAAATAATGCTTACTGTCTAAGAATACAAACCAGATAAATCTCCAAATGTGAAATTTCCAAACCTGCAAACTGACAACTATTTCAATCATATGGACTTAGTAGGATCTTAGCAAAAACAGGAGGAAGAGCACTTAAGCTATCGTAAGAATGAGACTCTTGAATCCAGGCCCAGACACCAATAAGTTCCAGAAATCTCAAGGCTACACAAGTCCCTACCAAAATCCAACATAGAAGTGATATTTATAAGTTATATGCCTTTTCCCACTCCTGTGCAGAGGTGACTTTTCCAAGAGTGAGGTGTATGGCATATGTCAGATTTTTTCCCCTCATAATGTTCCTTTATTTTGTCAGAAAAAAATATATTCTATTTCAAGGAATGGCTTTCTGGAAGAAGGGAGAGATATAATATAGGCAATATAAAAACAAAGTATATAAATTAAAGAACACTTTAAATCAAGAAATAAATAAATCACAAAGAAATACCCCAGGAGGGGAAAAGGACAGGCTGAATCCTAAACCACTTTTCGAATTTTTCCTTGCTAATTTTTGTTAGTCATATATTAGATAATCCAAATCTCTCTTGATGATCTAATCAGCCCCCATATGTTTAAAAAAAAATCATCTCTGTCTAGATATCTCTGCATATATACCAAATCATCCTCAGCTGCAGTCTCCTATCACCTACTTACTATTGGAAACCTCCACAGGGATGTTGCATAACATCTCAAACTTGACAAATCAAAAACAAATTCTATAACCTTCTCATATACACACATAAAACCCACCCCATTCCAAATGTTTTACTTCTTTTAAGATTACCACCATTACTCTATAGGTCTGCAACTTCAAAGTCATCTTCAACTCTTTACTCTCCCTCATCCTATTATCAACTGATTATTGTCAACTCTACAACTCTTACTTTTTTTTTTCTTCTCTATACTCAGAAGTCACAACCCTAATTCAAGCCCTTCCTCACCTCTCACTTCAAAAGTTGCAATAACCTCCTAATGAAGATCCCTGCTTCTAGCATCTCCTTTCTCTATAAACAATCCACTACAGAGCTGCTAACATGATTTTTTTCTAAAGCACAGATCTTACTATATCACTCAAAAATCTTGAATGATTCCCTATCAGTTCTCTAACAAAATACAAACCCTTCAACTTAGAATTTTAAACTCTTCAAAATCTGGTTCTAAATTACCTTTCCAGACTTCTCCCATATCTTTCCTGTTTATGTCCTCCTTGTTCCAGAAAAACATACCTATTTGCTATTTGCCCACCCATAATATTACCCAAAAATGCTTAGTTCTTTCACAAGCTTTCCTCCAATACGAGAAAGCATTACGTCCTCCTTTTCTTTCTAAGCTCAGCTTAAACAACATGTCTTCTCAAATCTGTTAGTGCTCTCTCCCTCAATGAACTTTCTTGTAAATACTCAACTGCACTCCTCATAGAATATAAACTTTTTCAAGGAAGGTATTTTATTCATTTTTTTCATGCCCCCAGTGCCTTGCATAGAGGGAGTTTAACAAGTACTTGCTGAACTTACAGCATTTTCTTCCTTGTAGCTTCCACTAATTCCATCATTAGCTTCTGGATGATGAAAATCCCCCCAATCTCATAGACCTGCTTTGACTAAAAAGATAAAACTGTATTAAAAGGAAAAGAGGTCTCAGAAAAATAAAATGGCAAGCTTATGAAGTTAACAAAAGAACTTTTCTTTTCCTTAACACTGTATTACTCTGTCCATCAGGCAAACCAAGTTATCCTTTCAACTTCCCTTGTAAAAGCAGGAAGTTACAGTGTTACAAGGTAGTTACAGTGGTTATGGAAATAGAAATGCCCTTCCTACTGCTAAGATTTAATACACACCCAATACTTGACAGCCAGCTGCTAATCAATGCCTTTGGGATATAAAAAGTTATATTCCTAGATGAGAAGAAAGTATCCAACAGGAAAAAAGACATTTCTCAATAACAATAATGCACATAAAACACTAAACAAATTTTAGTAAACTAATTAAACTTCTTTTTAGCAGGAAAGAAAAAGACACTGATAAGGAAAGTTAACAGGTTATCATAGAAAGAACACTAAATCTGGAATAAAAGGACCATTTGATCTCAACTTTGCCATGTACTATACCCATGCATGATCTTAGTCTTTGTATTGTCATCTATAAAATGAGTGCATTTACACTGGAGAGATACCTAAAGTTCCTACTTTTAGCAATAAAGCCTGTGATCTTATCTCAATCTAGGCATTAGCTCTCACACAGTAATACTATGAAATTAGTTGAGATTACTATGAGAATGTATTTCACAAAAGGTAATAGATTAACAAGAACAAGAAAGTTCCTTGTAAAAAAATTTTAAAAGGGGGAAAAAACTTTTCATACCTTTACTTTTCCTATTCTCCCAAAAAAAGACAGACATCCATCTAGGGTAATGACTTCATGTTTAATTTGTTAGATTTTCAACAATATGGAGTCATAAGAATTAATTTGGAACTAGAAGGGAACTTAAAGCCCATTTAATCCAACTTTCTCATTTTCAGATGACTATGGAGAGTAAGTGATCTATCTGCCTGCGGCAAATAATACAGGCACAAAATGGCAGGTCTGGGAATCAAACTTATATTCCCTCAATTCTAAATCCAGAAATCCTTCTAATGCACTAAAATATGACTTAATACATCATATATAAATTCTAATTTGAGGAAATCATACTTATTCACAAGTAGAGAATTAATGGGTATAATGAAAAGCATCTTGAGCTTGGAGGCTGAAGGACTGGTTTCAGTTGCAACTTCACTACTGACCTCACAGAGGAATACAGAGGCAAACTGCTTTGTAACACAAAATCAGTCAAATCAAATCAATAAGCATTTATTAAATGCCTACTTTGTGCCAGGCACTGTACTGGTGCTAGCAATACAAAGAAAAACAAAATCACGCCTGCTCTTAAGGAGTCCTAAGGATAACAGACAAACAACTATATACAAACAGGTTATATGCAGGATGCATTGGAAATTCATCTGAGAAGGAAGGCAACATTAAGGAAGCTAAATATAAAAGTGCTATACTAATGCCGGCACCATCATTATTATCCTTAAACACTGGTAGGATCAAGAACAGGTGCCTCTAAATCTCATCATCCAAATTTTCTTATTCCATTCTCTCTAACAAGCTAATAAAATATTACATCAAGAAGACAGATACAAATGCTATCACACATCTGCAATGCAATGCCCATTGTATCTTCTCAAAAAAAGCAGCAGCCAGTTATTATATATACAGATATCTAGCACATAACCCTGACAAGGAAAGCACTCTCATCTACCATACCAAACAAAGAGCTATCATACATAGATGTCCTAAAGTTGAGAAGAGCAAGAAAGAAGCATGCTTAAGTTTGGAAAATATAATGCAGAATATATAACTACTAACCAATATGCCTACTTTCTAACCTCTATAAAATATTTAGCAGAAAGAGGGAGAGGAGGAGAGAGAGACAGATAGAAGAGAGGGCTACTGTGTGACACAATGGATAGAGTGCTGGACCTGGAATCAGGAGGATTCATCTTTTTGAGTTCAAATCCAGCCTTAGACACACTATGTGATCCTGGGTAAAAAATGGCAAACTACTCCAGTAACTTTGCCAAGAAAACCTCAAATAGGATCAGGGAGTGTCAGACATGACTGAAAAAGACAAAACAACAATTATATATAAAGAGATGTATAGATATATACATGTATATCCTCCCCTCTTGTAACATTTCTTTATGACTTATAATAATATATTTTTAAAATATTTTATTGATATCTTTTACATGTATATATGTATGTGAACAACTTTGAATAAAATATGATGGAAATAGGTAGTTTTTCATAGAAAACTCTCTATAACCCATTGCATCTTTAATCATACAACTTACTGAAAGATTTAGGGAATAATGGATGCTATCACATATATTGTTTATCATTTTTTAAAATATTTCATTCAATAAATCAAAAAGCTCCACTGTCCTTAAAAGCTTTCATCTTACAAAGCATCCTCCATGCATTTTTAAATTATGGAGGTACTCCTCTATCCATGCTTATTGGCAGATAACTATGCTGATTACTTCAGGTCAAGGAATCTGTTGGAGACTACTAAGTTAAATCTACAGTCACCTCAAAGAGTCTGACCTAACTTTCCACACATTAAAAACTAAGTGGATGAAGAATGTTTATTGCAATTTTGATATGCAGTTGGATAGACAGCTCATAATGCCTGTGTGTGGATGTATAAGTGTGTATGTGTGAAGGAAAGGGGCAAAATATTATAGAAAGACAGTGAGCTGGACACAGAATTAAACAGATAGAAGAACACAGGTTAGGTCATCCAGTAAATTACCCAGCACTTTCTAGTGGCTGCAACTTTTCCCCAAAATAATATCCCATCTTTATGATGCAAGTATTCTTCAAGTAAATTGCAGGTCCAGTCAAAAGTCAATGGAGAGATATACAGGGAGTATAAATAGGCTACAATCTATTTTCAATGTTAAATGTTAAACTATGACAAAAAAAGAAATAAAATATGTCATCAAACAGCCATATATATGATTGTGAAAGAAAGTGAACATGGAAAGAACAAGGGATACACTATCAACAACCACATGCCACACTGATACTCATGTAATGCTAGGGGACATTAAAGAAGGTGTCCAATGAATTCCATATTTATAAAACACAGATTTATGCAAAGCTATGGACAAGGGTCAAATAGAATGACAAAGTAGGAATGGATTGCAATCATATAGAGGAAATTCATGTATCTAGCAAAATGAAATATAACAGACCTACTAAGAATTATTGAAGTATTACAAAAATAATTAAGTGAGCTGTAACCATTAAATAATGAACATGTTGATCACACCAACATGCCAAAAGTTCTATCTTTTAAAATAATCACCACAAGAGAATGTATAATTATTCCATCAAAATTCCCATTTATCTAATTATGTCCAGAATTCTTTTATTTTAATTGACTCCATTTCCATTCTTTAGCAAGCACAGAGATCTACTACAGATAGACTTGTCTTAATCTGACATTTTGGAAGAAAAGAGATTTTACAGTGGCTTGGGTTTACTCAATCCCTAGAATGACCCTGCTCCCACATTTGCTGGACAGAGTCTTTCCAGGCAAAAACTTACTGATATGAACAAAGCTAATGAGGCTGCCTGTTTTCAGAATGGGAGACTGACAAATCCACCCCGGATCTGACTTGAAATAACTCTTTTCTTCCAATGAGCTAAAAGGAAAAGATGAATGACCCTTGTCCAAACTGGAAACATCAAGCTGGAAAGGTGGATTGTTTTGGGGATTTTTTTTCCACTGTTTCCCCTATTAATATGAATCTGATCTATATTGAGCAGTACCTCCCAAAAGAAATGACACCAGGAGGAATACCAATCAAACCTCACAACCTCTACTTTAAAAAAAAAAATTCTTTTTTAAACTAACACTTTAATTTTATTGAATACTAATGTTGATTTGTCATTCAGGAATCTATTCTTTTAAAAACCTGGATGTAGCTGCCTCAGAAGTGCAAACACTGAAACTGCCAAGAATACAGTTACTAGTGTCGTGGCTTACAAAGTAGAGGGGGAAATTCCAAGGAGCTCCCTTATGCCTCCACTGACAATGAAGGGAGTGATTACTCACAAACTTACCCCTGCTTCAGTTGCATAGTTCCATGCTGTTACTTTGGAAACATGCAACACAAACAGCTCAGCAGTGCTGGTAGCAACTTTATTTCTTTTCCAATCTCTACTTAAAACACCCCTTTTGAAAGATCCAGAATGAGAATTCTAGTTTTTCTTCCTGAGACAGTTTGAATTCTGGATTCAAATTCAAAGAAGTCTAGTTCCAATGCCTCTCTCTATTAACCATACAGTCCAGTGCCAGATAATCTTCCAAGGCTATAAGTTATGCATATATGGGCAGATCTCCATCACTGACAGGCATTTCCACATCAGAAGTTCCCTACACCCATGAAATCTTAGGTTCAAACAACAATAACAAAATTTGAAACGTTAGTAAATTTGAACATTTGAAGAGTTCTTCTCCTCTTACTCTAAACAAATGAACTGATTTTATTTTCTAGATAGATTTTGAAATGTAACTGATATTTAACAGTACACATAAATTAACGTGCTATGTTAATACAACCACAATTTTCATCTGTATATGTATTAGGTTAAAAATTACCACAGCTTTCTAACTTGTGGAACTAAGATAATATGTATCAAAAACTTATTGGAGTTGGAGCCCTCCCTCAATTACTCAAGATTTAGAGAAGTCTCCTACCTAGGGAAAAAAAAAATTTTTAAACCAACAACCAGGAGGGGCTCCCATCTGTGGGAAAATGTCTGGCTATACTAAAACTGAGACAGCCTTAGATGAGACAAATTACACAGCATTCCAAACTGATTAGACAGTACAATAAGTGAAAGCTTCCTCCCACCCCCTTCAGAAACCTAACAACACAAAAATGAAACCAACAGTTAAAAAAAAAAAAAAAATTAAAAAAAAGGTTTTTTTAGCCCGGGACTCGCCCAGACTGCTTATATTTTTAAACTTGGTTGGCACTCCTGGATGGAGGTAAAACAAGAATGAATTCCTTGATCTACTTGTAAAAAAAATCAAATTTTTAAGGTAAGAGTAAGTTCACCATGATATATTTGACATTAACCCATAATTAAGGTTAAGCCATCCCTTCCTTGACAAATACTTTTTTTTTTTCCTTTCCTATTAACCTAAAACCTGAAATACTCTTTGTGCTACCTGGTTCTAATGACCAAGAGGTGTCAAACAAAAGATTAAAAAAAAAAAGATTTGTTCATTAAAATCAATTAAACTTGAAAATTCCAAATATTTACTGACAATACATAAATACTTTTTGATTCAGCTATACCACTCTAGTCCTACATCTGAAAAACATCAAAAGAGGAAAAGGTCCTATGTATGCAAAAATATTTATAGCAGTAATTTTTGTGGTTTCAAAAAAAAACTGGGAATTAAGAGAATGTTTAACAATTAAGGAACAGCTGAATAAGCTGTGTCATATGAATGTGATAGAGCACTGTACTGTGAGAAATAAGGAAGCAGATGATTTCAAGAACAAACAAAAAGACTAGTTTGAACTGATGCAAAGAGAAGTGAGCAGAACCAAAAGAAAAATTTATACCCAAACATCAACATCACAAAACCCAGTAATTGTTAAGACTTATAAATTGATGAAGAATGACATCAGAAGAGCCAGAAGAATGATTTATACAATATAAATAATGCTGTAAAAAATGTTAAAAGCTATAAAACTTATAATCTATTCAATGATAATCCATGATTTCAGAGGACCAATGATGAGCTATACTATCTACTTCCTAACAAAAAGGTACTAAATTCAGAGCACAGAATGATATGTATCTTTTTTGAACACAGACAATGAGGGAATTTATTTTGCTCAACTATGAATATCTATTGTAAGGGATTTGTTTTCCCGTTTTTTCTTCCAATGCAATTAATATGGGAGGGGAAGAAATGACATTTCTGTTCAATAAAAAAATAAAATGTGGGAGTTTGGGAGAGAGGGATATGTGAAATTTACATTTCTACTTCCCCAACTGGCTCTCAGCATTCAATTCTTTTGGTTGAATTCCCCCAAAATTAAGTCAGGTCAGATCACTTTGGTAGAAAGGTGGAGCAGTCCACAAAATGACTCAGCCTACATTCCTCCTAGTAAGAAAAGAGTAAACTGAATAAATCCAATACTAGGAAACTTGTTTACCACAAAAGCTGGATGAAGTCCCTGGTAAGAACACTAAGGCCCAACTTAAACTGGAAAGCAAAAATCTCTAAATAGAAATTTTTCCAATATAACAATCCTGAGGTCATAACATTGTCTCAAGGGGATGGATTCTATGGACATACCCCTGGACTCCAATTCATTTACTATCTGTGATCCTTATATCCAAGATATTGTACCCTTAGAGTCCAAGACTATCAGACCTACAGGACTACCTTATGAAAATAAACTACCAATATCCCTTTAGCCAATAAATCACTTTGAAAAATAGTCCATAGTTAAGGTCTGCCCATGAAGCACTGAAAAGTTAACACAAGACTGACATTCCATAAAAAGAGTTCAACAGAGATTTATTAGAGTTACTGGCTAGAGAGGCCATAGGGACCTGATTTGAATTGAGAGTGATAATTTACTCTAACATAACAACAAATACTTAGGATTTAAATAAATAAATAAATAAATAAATAAATAAAGGCATCCTATAGCCCCACCAAAAAGGAATCTGCCTTTTCATGCACAGATGCCCCCAAATTGACATTTTTACACATTCACTCTTGCAGGGCTAGACTTGATGGTTTCAATTTCCATGGGTTTCCTGCAAATCACTTTTTGTTTGCACTCTCAAGCCTCTCTTTGGTTTCATTTTCAGAACACAGTCTTAACTGTTACCTCTCCGACTGACATGAAAGAACCAAGTTCTAAGTGGCTTCCCACCTGAAGCTCTCCCCTTTAATACCCTATAACACAGTCCTTATTATAGATTCAGAGACAATCCTTCATAAAGACCTTAAATTATTGCTGTAAGACAAGACCCAAACCTCTTCCAAGAAGTAGCAGGGGTTTTGACTCATCTGAATTTACCACATTTTCCGTATACTTTTAATTCAACTCAATATGGCAAGCACTTATGCACAGGCAGCATTCTGGGTAGAGGGGACAAGCGGGAAAGAAGCAAAGAAGGAAGAGGGAGAAGAGGTGGGGAAGGAAGGAAAAGGGAAAGATAGGAGGAAGGAGAGTAAAGAAAAAAGAAGAGAGAGAAGGAGGGATGAGAAGAGAAGGAGGGAGACATAGAGACAGAGACAGGAGAGAGAGAGAGAGAGAGAGAGAGAGAGAGAGAGAGAGAGAGAGAGAGAGAGAGAGAGAGAGAGTCCATGCCTTCAAGAGACTTACATTCTAGATACATGTACTCTGAATACATACAAATAAACAAAAAACACATATATAAAGTCATTTGGAAGGGAGAGGAGAATCCTAGCTGCAAGAGAAGTAGGAAAAGGTGTTGTCCCTTAGGCTGCTCTTGAGCTCAACCTCAAAATAAACCATAGATTCCCCAAAGCAGAGGTGAGGAGAGAGTGTCCCTTGGCTAAGGCAGTCAGTCTTGTGCTGGCTCAGTCACTAGAAGGGAATCTCTCTATGTTACCTCACCACCCAATAAAAAAGGCAGGGAAGCTAAGTCTCAGAGTCATATCCACCAAAAAATCATTTAGTTTTTATTTGGTTGGTTGGTTAATTGAATTTTTTTTGCATTTTTAAAAATTTTAAACTTAAATATAAAATGAGATTAAAAAAAAAAAAACCATCACGTACACAGCAGATAAGAAAGGATTCATTATAAAACAATAGGTATTCCTTTGAAGAAAACCTATATAATAAATACTACACATTGTTTTCAAAGGTGCCCAGCTTTTCTTTGCTTCCTTGTTTATTTTCCTTTCCTGTTGTGAACTTTTTTCCTTTACCTTTTTTATATGTCTTTCTTCCTTTTTTCCCCCAAATAAGGCTACAATTAAACATGGAGATACACACACACACACACACACACACATATATACATATATATAAACACATACACATACACTTAATACACATATATGTAAGACTATACTATACGTAATTCCTATCTGCTATTTCTCTGTACACAGATAACATCTTCTTTCATAAGTCCAAGTCTTTCCATGTTTTTCTAAATCAACCAGTTCATTATTTCCTACATCACACCAATCACATCCTGTCTGAAAGTTTTCCCTCCAATTTTCTGCATTCCTTCTATTTTTGGCCACATAGGTTTTATTTACACAAGAAAATTTTAATTTAAAATAATCAAAATCATTTTTTTTTACATTTCAGCAATGCTCTCCTTTATAATATAGTTTAAGATCTGATGTTGAATCTACTTCCTCTACATCTTTTTCTCTTAGTTTCTTTGAAGTTCCCAACCTTTTGTTGTTCCAGAGGAACTTTGTTATTATTTCTTCTAACTCAGTAAAATAATTTTCAGTAAGTTAATTGGGGTGACACTGAATAAATTAGTTAGGTAAAAGTGTCATTTAAAAAATTATATTGGCTTTACCTACCCATGAACAATAAACATTAGTTTAGTTACTTAGACCTGAATTATTTATGTAAAAAGTAGTTTATGCTTATGTTCATATAGTTCTTGTATCTGTTTTAGCTGGAACATGCTCAAGTATTTAAAGTCATCTAGTTATTAATCTGAGCAGCTAGTCAGGTTTATTCCTCCAGATCCTCCACAGAGTCTTTCACATAATAGAGCCTCGCTAAGCATTTGCGCAATAAAAGCACAACTCAAAGACAGGGCCACAGCTACAACTGAGACTTTAAACAGGACGACCAGGCCCCATTCAAGCAGCAAATGGAAGGTTTCTGTTCTTTATTTCTTATTCTAACATTGTATGAAATTCATGGTAACATAAGTGAGCAAGAGATGGAACTGAATGGAATTGCAAGAAAATGAGGAAATCCAACACTTAGACTTACAACAATTACCAATTATTTTAGAGCTATGGATCTTAGAAAACATCCAGTTTCTTTTAACAGATGAGGATCCACAAGCAGAAAGATCAAGTAACTTATCCAACTCCACAGGGCTGTTTATTGGGGTGGAAGATGGGGAAGGGGACAGATTTAGAAGTCTTTACAATCCAGATCTCCAGACTCTCAGCTCAGCCCTGTGTGCCATTAGAACTCAAAAAGAAGCCTCCGTTCCTTTTGCTGCAAGCTAAATATACCGAATCTCTTCCTAAGACAAAGGTTCATACAATTTGCTGCTTTGAGACATCATCAGGAAGTACATTCAACTTCTGGCAACAAGGCTTCAAAAATTTCCAGCAAGTTTTTTTTTTTTTTTTTTTTTTTTTAGGTGAACAGCACTAAAAACATAATTTTTATAAAAACATAAAATAAGGGCCTCTTTTCTGCTTTTCCCCCCTCCAAATTTTACATACATTTAGCTATCAGAAGACTCCTTGTAAGAAGGCAAAAAGCCCATCTTCTTAAAACTGTGGTTCACAACCCCATTATTGGTTTCATAATTGAACGTGGAGGTGGTGAGATTATGATTTATTATCAGTAAATGTTTGATTGTATATATATCTATATACATGAGACTGTATAAAAATTCTCTGTAATGTGCTGTTGTCTCCAGAGACTGCTGATTGCTCTCTGGTCTAGAGGAGAAACTTAGTAAGAACCTAATATCTCATTAATTCTCATTAGCACTTAGTAAGAACCTAACATCTCTCAAGCAAAGTGCAGCAAGATAATTGTATAAATATGTATGCCTATATTGAATTTACATATATTTTATCATGTTTAACATATATTGGATTATTTGCCATCTAGGAGAGAGGAGAAATTGAACACAAGGTTTTGCAAGGGTCAGTGGTTAAAAAAAAAAATTATCCTTGCATATGCTTTGAAAATAAAAAAAAAAACTTCAATAAAAATGAAAAAGAAAAACAAGATTCAAAAAAAAAATTCTCAAGCAAAAACTGGAAAAAGTTTAAGAAACCTTCTTGAATTTAGAATTTCTCCAGGTTTTAGTTTTTTCCTAGGTCTTTAGTCCTTGGGGGAAAAAAAGATTTAAGCTATTATTTTGCCTTCTGTGGACCTCCATATCTTTCAAGAGTTTATATGGATCCATCCACACATACAGTATTAAATAGATAGATAGATAGATAGATAGATAGATAGATAGATAATCTCCATATCTATTGTTTCTATTATCTATTATTTCATCAGTATGGAAATTCCAGTCAAACAGACCTATTTGTTCTTCCCCCTACAGGATCTTCCATCTCTAACCTCTACTAAGGGAGATGGGCAATTGATCTGCCATTAATGGTCTTAGAGAGTTTCTCAGGCTTTTGAGGGGCTTAATGACATGCCCTCCACCCATAACTAGTGTGAGTCCTAGATAGAATTTTAATCCAGTTTTCCTGACTCCCCTGGCCAGCCCTCTCTCCAATAGCCCAACTGCCTTGCAAATATTCAGTCAAAAAGATAATGCTGAACTGCAAGCCAAGACATACTTCCAGCATGACAGCATGGTCTAAAGAGCAGAAGGCAGGAAGCCAAGAGGGCTAAGTTTTAATACCTCATCTCCCACTAACTAGCTGCATCACCCTGGGGATATGCTAGAAAGAGCATTTAATCAAGAGTTAAAACATCCCCTTCCTAGCTTTGCCTGACACTAAGTAGATATATGATTCACCACCATTCTGAGTCTCAGTTTCCAAATCTGTAAAATAAACAAATTGAACTAGATGACCTCAAAGGTCCCTTCTAGCTTTAAGAATTCTATTAAGAGTCATTCAAAGCCTTCTTTGTATCTCATCTGCAAAAGAAAAAAGAAAAAATACTTGCTCTGTCTCAGAAACATATAACAAGATTTTAAAATTCAAAGACAATTGTAAAGAAAGAAGCACTACACGAATACAAGTTGTTGTCATTATTATAATAACTAGAAAGGGATCCTTCTCTTTGAAGGGAGAATTATGAAAAATTCAAGCACACCAGCAGTTTGTGGTGGGAATTTTTTTTAACTTCAATATAAGCAGCTGTCCTATGAGAATCATCATGAATATTAGTACATATTAAACAGACAGAAGAAAGGAACACTGTTGGGGACACCACAAGAAACATATTTAATAAAGCAGACAAGGTTTCTGCTGGCTGCAGAGTTCTATACAATATACTAAAAATGATACATGGGTATATGTTTACTGTACATCACAAAGAAATGACCTACAGTATTCATTAAGCATTTATTCTCTAAACTTTTCTGAATTTCTCATTTCCTGTCACAAAGCTACCTCCCAAAACTCATATTCTCTGAATAGCAGTATTTGCTTTAAGAAAGCAGTTTTTGCTACTGCTAAAAGAAAAATGTTATTGCCTGGCTACTTCTGTTGACTACTGGTGGAATTCAAAAATGTTAACTCATCAGCTTCTGACTTTGAAAAGTGTTTGCCACAGTTGAATTCAGGAGTCAGGCCAAACTCTAACCCAATCCAAACAAACCAGTGGTCTTAACTTCTAACCTCCAGCTCTGAGGAAGGGGCAGGCAGCCTTGAAAGCTTGCAAGAGCTCAATGAAATGAGTAAATCCTGGAAGTATCACTTACTGAATCAGATTTTGGGAGAATGACAGAACATTGTTTAAGTAGTGAATTAGCATTTCTGGGATTAGAATGGCATCATCTGAAGAGTTTCAGCCAGGAATTATACAGTACTGCAGTGATGCTATCATTAAGGAAAAGTTTGATGCCAAATAACTGCTCCCATCCAGTCTGCCTTTCCCCTTGAAACAATAAAACTTTCTATAATCTACCTTACCATCATTCCCAAATTCTCAAAAACAAAATCCAGATACTTCCAAATATTCTTTCCCTCTCACCCTCCTCCACCTACCCAATTCCAGGAGACTTAACAACTGAAACCTCCACTCTAGCAAAAGAAAAAAACCATATGATACTGTTCTATTGTTCCTACAAAATCCTTCCAAGCTGTTGCACCAAAGAGCTGGTTACAATTACTTTTTTTTCCTATTTTCTTATTATAGGTATCTCTACATAATCAGCTTCTAAGAAATCAGACTCTTCTGTGTATTTGTTTAGGCAAATCTATCATTTAAGATTAAAAACCTCTACAAAATGTAGAGGTTCACATGAATCGCAAAAAAATTGTTTCCAAATATGGAATTATAGCCAAGTGAAAGAGATTGGATAATGGTCTTCTACAACAATCTCATAAATTTGGAAACAATGTGTGTGTGTGTCTGTGTGTGTTTCAACTTCAATACATATACAACCAAGGTCAAGAGAATTCAAGATTGAAATCTTAAAATCAAGGTATATTCTACAGACCTGAAGAAAGTTACCACTTCTAAGAATTAGATTATGTCAGTCTTACCACGTGATAGGAAAATAATCATTTCTTTTGTGCTGCTTACATTAGGTTTTCCACTGTCTAACTCTTGAGTCAATGCTCCATTCTCAAACAGACAGGAATTGGATTATTACAACAGAGAAAGTATACACTTTTGCCTCATCAGTACTTTCATTCATGCAAACACAAGGAACTTGTATAGAACAGTTAACAGGGCCAATCAAACAGAAAATTCTTGGCAAAACCAAATAATCAAGAAATTTCTGGTTACAAATTTTCTGCACTATTTTTACTTAAAATTTGCATTAAATCATAACCTCTTACTTTTTTTAGCTCCCCTGCTAAAAGTCAGGGCTAGCCATGATACAAAGAATAAAGCCAATGGTTAATCATTAAGAGGGGGCAACAATCAGGGCATTATTTCCTCCAACTTCTCCACTGCAAACCAAAACAGTGTGCCAACTACTCACAATTCCACAAACAGATAACATAATTCAATACATAAGCCTTTTCCTATGATATTATTTTGAGTAAAGTCATTATCTAATTTAATCCAAATCCTTCTCCTAATCTCCTAATATTCCCAAAAAAACTCCCCCCAAAAAAGGTATCTAATTTATACTTCTGGTATATACTGGCTGAAGAGAAAGATTTTGCTGCATTTTTTAAAAAGCATTTACCACATGGGGGGGGGGGGAGGATGGGAGGGGAGGATGAGGAGGGAATCCAGCAACTAACATGAAACCAGGTCAGGAAGGCTGGCAAGTGCAGCTCATTTTCAGTGTCTTCTTAGTTTGAGAGTACAACATACCAAGAGCCCAACTGTAGTCTAACTGCAAGGCAGTTTGCAGTAACTACAATTCCAAAATGGGAGTTGGCTACCCTCAGCTAACCCAACGTTTATACATTACTTTGGAGTAACAGAAATAGATTTCACTCAGAGCATATTCATTTTTCCAGCACCTTCATTCATCCCCTCCCCCCAAAAAATATATTGTAATTACCCAAGGATAAAAAAAAAAAAAAAAAGGCAAAAATTGACATCTCTAAGATTTGACAGCTCTCCCTTGTTTCATTTCTGAAGAAGACGGCGGGCTGGCTGTCCCCATGCCCACAGCCCGTCCATTCTGACCACGCTAAGGCAGCATCTCTGTCTAATAACAGGACTGTTCAACGAGGTATCAGGTCAGTAAAGTTTTTTTTTTTTTCTGCTACTCGCTGGTACAAACTTCAAAACACCCATCAGAGAGCTCCCCCAGAAACCCAGAACGCCAATTTCCAATTTATCAACACAACTCTTCGCACTAGAAACAGTTAAGAAACACTAAGTGATGTTGCCGAGGAGAGGGGGTGAAGCAAAGAATTAATATGAGGGGGGGGCGGGAATCAAAAAGGATGAACGAGAGGATGCAGAGTTGTCAAACAGTTGGGACCAGGAACCAAAACCCAGAAAGAAAGGGATGTTGGGAGCGATGTCCATCTTTAGCTTCATCCTTAAGATTTCGGGTCTGTCTCTAGAGACACGGGAGAGAAGTTCGAAGGGGAGGGAAGGAAGGCCAAAAGGGGGGGGGGGGAGACAGGTCCCCCCTTCTTATAATCACTCTCCACAACTGCCCACTAGGAGTTCTTGACCCCCTTTCCAGGGCACAGAGTCGGGAGCGCACCCACCCCCCGCCACGCCACACACACAACACAACACATCACAACACACACACACTTCTCGTTCCCCATCTAATACTCACCATCGATGTTCTCTCGGTCGCTGATGTGTTGCAGGTTGCAGCCTGTGTCCTCCCGGCTCAGCTCAGTGTCGGGCCGATAGGACTCCAGCCGGGAGTGGGCATTTCTCCTGAGCTTGGGGCTGGACGACACACAGCAAGACGTAGTGTTCCCCATCTTCACTGGCCTCCCCAATTCCTCCTCCCCTCGCTTTCTCCTTCTACCACTTCCCCAACCCCCTAGGGATAAGGGTGCAGGGGAACGGGGCGGGGGCAGAGGAGGGAAGGGATGGGGGGGAAGGGGTTGGGGACGGGGGAAGGGAGAGGGTGGGGGAGGGAAGAGGGGCGCGGGGTTCTGGCTCCCCGCCGCTGGGGATGCAAGCCGCAGCCCAGCTGCCCGGGTCAGCAGCTGCAGCAGCGGCGGCGGCGGCGGTGCCTAGCCATGGGCGGCGGAGGAGGAGACAACAACGGGGAGCCGGAGGAGGAGGCGGAGGGCCGAGAGGAGGAGGAGGCGGAGGAAGAGGAGGAAGAGGAGGCGGAGGCGGCTTCCCAGGCTGCCCCCTCGGTCGCACACGCTCGCAGCTCTCCCCTATGGCTCATCCAACCGGCTACTGCACGAATGCACGTCCTTGCTGGCCCCGCGGTGCGGTCGGGGAGGAAGACCCCGGCCTCTCTCTCACTCTCTGTCTCTCCCGCTCTCTCTCCCTCACTCTCTCTCACTCACTCACACACTCACACTCACACGCACTCTCACACACACACATGCACGCACGCACACTCACTCTCTCACACGCGCGCGCGCGTGTGGCTGCAGCGGTGGCGGCGCCTAAGTCATCCCGCCGCAGCCATGGCCCGGCCCGGGGCTGAGGCGCGCCTCCCGGCCTTGGCCCTCCCTCCGCCCGCGCTGGCCGAAGTCCGCGGCCGCGGCTGCGGGAGCAGCGGCAGGAGCCGGAGCAGGAGCGGCGGCCGCGGCGTCCCCGAGCTCCCTTTCGCAAAAGGTTCCGGTTCAAGGGGGTGGGAACCGGAGCCGCCGGGCAGCCGGGCCGCGGAGCCTAAGTGCGCGGCTACCGGGGCGTCTCCGCGCGCGGTCCGCGTGCCCCGGGGCCGCTGCCGCCCGCCGGGAAGGGGGATTCCTCCGGGCTGCCGCCGTTGCAGCCGCCGCCGCTGGGGGAAACCCCCGCTCCCGCGACATCCCCGCCTCCTCTGCTGTCGCCTCCTCTTCCTTTTTCGCGGCGCCGGCTGCCCTGGAAGCACATCCAAGTGGCCGAGAGAAAGCCGCCGAGCCGGCGGCTGGGGCGCCCGGGGCGCAAGGGAGGCAGCGGGCGTCCTGCCCGGCCCCGGCCCCGCTCCGTCCTCCGCCGACCCCCTAGACGCCCGGGGAGCCCGGAGCCAGCGAAGCTTTCTTCCTTTCGCGCTTTCTTTCTTGAAAAACTCATCATTCTTTCCATCTTTCTCTCCCGCCGTTCCCCGCGCTCCTTACCCAAAGGAGGAGCAGGAGCGGAGGTTCGATAGAATATTTGCAAAACGTTTCTATTCTATTTTATTCTCCGGGTAAGATGGAAACCCGGCACAGAGGGGAAGATGCCAGATCCTGGAAGACTGCCCATTTGGACCCAGAAGGAGGAAAATATAAGCTATGGAATGGGAAGAGGAGATGGGGGTGGGTAAATGAGGAAGTGGATAGAGAACCAGGCCAGGGGAGCATCACATTTCAAGCTGAAGGGATCTTGGGGTCATCTCACCCAGCCCCCCTCGATTTCACTACGGAGCCAAGAGAAGTTGTGACTTACTTGGGATCCCACAGGTAGAAAACGTTCAGTGGGTAGAAAATAGGAGGAATGATTGGGATCATTGGGAGGGAAGAAAGGGAGAAACATTTGAGATACTTTGTGACTATGGGGAGGATGTAGTTTAGCGTTAAAAAAAAAAAAAAGTGGGATGATGTGGAGATGCCAACTTGCACCTTGAGTCTGGAGCTCCCTGCTCTATTTTAGGGCAGTGCGTTGATTTAGTTGTTGACCTTATTTAAATCATGGATTTGATCCCTTTGGGCCCCACGCTGCGGAGTGCACCGAGCTCCTTAGAGGTTGATAGTATGAAAGAGAATCAAGGAAAATGGCATTATGGTCTTTATAAAATATTGCGATTATTTGGGGCAATTTAGTGCTGATCGTTAATCAACAAATTATTATTTGATTGACATTTACTAGGCGCTATACTAGATCCTAGAATTAAAACAATCCAAGTTTACATTCTATAGATTTAGACCTAGGAGACGGTTTAAACCAGTGGTCCTCAAGCTTTTTAAATAGAGGGCCAGTGCACTGTCCCTCAGGCTGTGGGAGGGCCGGACTAGAGTAAAAACAAAATCCCACACTGTCTCCGCCTCTCAGCCCATTTGCCATAACTGGGCAGGCCGCATAAGCGGGGCCAGCAGGCGGTAGTTTGAGAACTGGTTTAAACCCTTGATTTTAAACATTCAGTCATGCCCAATGCAATGTTGACCCCATTTGGGGTTTTCTTGGCAAAGATACTGGAGATACTGCTTTGCCATTTCCTTCACCAGCTCATTCTACAGATGAGAAAACTGAAGCAAATGGGATTAAGTGACTTGCCCAACATCACAAAACTAGTAAATAACTATGGCTAGATTTGAACTGAAGAAGATAGAGCTTTCTGTCTTCAGGCCCAGTGCCCTAGCTACTGCCACACTTGCCCAGAGATTACAGTGTAGAACAGAAAAAGCCCTTTAGTCAGAGGATCTAAGTTAAAGCTTGAGTGTGGCAGGCACCAAGTTGGCTATAACTAGAGTTATAACAACAAAAATGAAGCTGGTCCTGTCCCCAGGGAGCTTACATTCTATAGAATTAGAGGTGGAACTGGGTTTAAGAGTCATCTGATTTAGATAACTAGTTTAGAAACTATCTAAAGTAGAAGTTATATGTGTCTGTATTTATGCAACCTTGGGCCTATCATTTAATTTCCCTGAACCATAATTTCCTTAGCTGTAAAAATGGTTGAACTAGATAGATAATCTTCCAACTCTCCATCTCCCATCCACACAGATATTAAATGGCAACCCTGGAAGTCAAACCCAGGTTTTCTAAAATCTGACACTCTTTTCAGTGATAATAATGGCTCATTTTTCTATAATGCTTTGTCTGCCTTATGCATGGAATAGGATCCCATGCAGGTGTTGTCTAAGCCAAAAACCCATATTGCCAATAATTGTAAAATAGAAAATTCTTCTCTTTTTCTTATATCCCCCACATTTGGTGCAGCTCTCAGTGGAGGAGGAAGAGTATTGAATTGTAAGTTCCTTGAGGACCAGAGACTGGTGTTTTGTTTCTTTGTATTACCGGGACATTTTAGTGTTGTTCAAAAGCTACTTGAGATCTCAGAAAAAAAGGTCATTCCCAGGAATTTGTCCTTGTGATTAGGAAAACCCCTGGAATGCTGAATTATTTAATGACAATGATAAGGGACAAAGTGACTTTACACAAATGTCAGTTTCTTTTGTTTCTTCTCTCCACCCACTCCTTCCTTCCAGGAGTGGGAAAATTTAAGGATCAGAATGGAGAAACTAGCCTGAATTAAAGTTGGACTACAACTAGTCTGGAACAGAAACTAGGCTAAACTGGGAGAAGCTGAGGAGTACAGTTTTCTAAATTAGCCCTGTTGTTATAATTCTGGAATCAGTGATTTTTATTGATTGCCTAGAAGAAGACTAAGCAAAATGGCAAATTCTGCATTTTTCTTTATCACCTCTTACCCCAATACTTCTTATAATGCAGTGTGCCAGTGTATTCATACTATCCAAAGACAGTCCCACCCAAGCTTGCCCTGTAGTCAGAATTTTATTTCCATCCTTCCTCTAAACCAGTATCACCCCTACCCTCCAAAATCAATAATCTGGTTACCCAAGAAATCTATCTACTCAAGTAGGCCTAATTATTGATCATGATAATCTCAAGCTCTACCCTCAGGATCTATCTTTTTAATAACTTCTGTATTTCTTTCACTGGTTCTTCCAGCTCCCATCCCCATTATGTTGGCATTCCCCAGGGTTCTGTTCTGGGCTTGATTCTCTTTGCTCTTTCCCTCAGTGAGCTCATCCATTTCTGTGGCTTGCCCAAATATTAATTTCCAGCCCCAGCCTCTCTGTTCAACTGCACATCTGCATTTCCAGCTGTTTCCTAGACAGCACCATCTGGAAGACCTGTCAGCACTTCAAACTCAACACAACCAAAATTGAATTCGTTATCTTTCTAACCTCCCCCACCCTTCCCAACCTGCCCGACCTCCTGGCTTCCCTATATTTAAAACATTACCAACCTCCCAGTTATCCATATTTGATACCTGATAGCCAAACTTGACTTCTTTCTTTTCTTTTGTCTCCACATCAAAACAATCTTACTCTTTCTCCCATCTGTCATCTTTTTTCACTTCAGATTTTCACTCCCTTTTGCATAAAGTATTTTCTTAAAAGGCATCATTTACTGATGCCTTTTGCTTTTACATCCCAGTCATTTACAAATATATCTTTTCCCTTCTCTGAATCTTAATCTTCTGTGATAACAACCAAAAATTTGTTAAGCAAAACCAATCAAGAAATCAGCAACATTTGAAAGTATATTTTGATATTTCACACCTATAGTTCTTTACCTCTCCAAATAAGGAAAAGTTCATTTTCTGGGCCAAGCTCAATCATTATAGTTTTATCTCCTTTAGTTTCATTTTATTGTTCTTTTTTGTTTACATTGTTGTAGTCATTGTATATATTTTTCTCCTGATTATTTACTCTTTCTTGAATAGATTTTTTGAACAACCTCCTAACTGGTGCCCTTCAGTCTTCTTCCCCTCATTACCAATCCATTCCCCATATGGTATCAGAGTAATCTAACCGATTATGTCATGATTGATCAAGTCATGCCCTCACTTCAATGGATTCCCATAATATAGCCATGATGTAGAACCAATTTACCTTTCCAAACTTCTCTGCTACTATTCCCTTTTATGCCTTCTATATATTAAGCAAACTGGACTGTTTCCTGTCCTCTGCACATTTCCTCTGATTTCCTATCTCCTTGCCTTTATACAACATTGTTCCCCTATCTGAGAATGTCCTTCCCATTCCAGCAGTGCCTATTTCCTACCCATCCTTCAAGACTCAAGTCAAATCTCCTCTATAAACCCTTCCCTACTCCAGTAATTTCTTATCTAGTTGACTTAACCTCGCACTTTATATACTATTTCCATCCATTATTTTATTTGTACATTATAGCTTGAGCTGTAGCTATTTCTATATTCTCACTTCTCATTACAGCTTGAATTCTGAGAAATGTTTGTTGTCTGAAGTAATTTATAATAAGACTTAAATGATGGATAGACTTAATATTCCCCAAACTCATTTGCTCATTAAACAAGGAATTTGTTAAGCCAAATAAATCTAATTGGCAGAAGTTTGTGGGAGAACTATTTCTGAATCTTCCCCTGTTTTTACCTTTTTTTATATCCCCAGTGTTTTGCATAAATCCTAGTGCATAGGAGCAGTTTTTTGCTACTACATTAAAAAATGCTTGTAGACTGACATTTAGACTGTTTGTGGCTTACTCTACACTCCAAGATTACCACTCTCTCTTACAAAACAATGTCACTTTTAGAGAATACAGCCGTATACTGAATGGCTATAAAATAATGTCATGTTTTAAGCTTCAGTTTAAGAAATTGTTTAATTAGAGGAAATAATCTAAGAGAAGAATTAAAATTATATCCAACTCAGAGCACCCAACTTTCTTGCAAAATTCAAGAAGGACAGATAAAATTAAACTTAAAGATTCAATAAAGAGTGAAATCTTTATATATATGTCAGCTATATTAATATCATTTTAAATGTATGTGTATATGTATATAAGTATATGTGTGTACTGTGGATATGTGTATGAGTGGTGCATGTGTGTATATATAATTACATACATTTACAATGTATGTATGTATATTTATATTTAATATATGTATGTATATATATATATATAAATGTATCTGTATATAATATATGTATGTATATATAAATATAGCCTGCTTGGGAGAGGAGAGGGAGGAAAGGGGGGAGGAAATAAAGTAAAAATTGCACAGCAGAGAACAAAAGAAAACCTACAAGGAAGCAAAAAAAAAAAAAAAAGTGAATGCACATGAATATAATGTCTTCTATTATTATCTATGCTTTCTTGGTTGGAAATGGAAATGTACTGTTACATGCTTTGAACCTTCCCCAATGTTCTGCTGCCACTTGACAGTGTTGTTGTTGTTTTTCTGGCTTTTATTTTCTATATGTTTTTCTTATTTTGCATCTAAATCTTAAATAAACAAACACAAAATAATAAAAAATAGAAAAAAAATAAAAATAAATTAGCTTTAAAATGTTCAAGAGGACATGGAAGGGTACTGGAGGGGGATAGGATAGAAGATAATTTTTCTTTTCATATCACAACCATCCCTCCATCCATCTTTTCATTCTGTGGGAGTTTTTTAGGCTAGAAAGCACTCAATCTCATTATATAAATCTTTTTAGTTGTGAATACTACTGTTGGGAGTCGAGCAGTTTCACTGAGAAACCTAGCACTAGTTAGGGAAGAAGGAAAGACATTGGGAAAAGGAAACATGAAATATGCCTTCAATTCCATAATTTCTTCTTCCTTAACCAGTTTAGCCTATAGGGAACTTTACTAAAATATTTCTTGTCTGTCTTGCCCTTTTGCCACTTGATATTCTGCCCGTTACTTTTTTCTTTTGTGTTTGTCTACGCCCCTCAATGAGACTACAATGAATCTACAAGTATTTATTTAGCACATAAGAGGGACCAGTCACTATGCAAAACATTAGGAACATATATAGAATCCCTTCCCCTCAAAGAATTTATATTCTAACAGATTAGACAACAAATACACAAATCTATATGTTCAAAATAAATATACAATAGGTGGAAGCTAGCCTTAAAGGGGAAAATCAAAAACAAATCTGCTACTAAATGTTTAATAACCTGCTCTCCAAGAGGGGAAAAAAACATACAGAGGACACACTTGTAAGTTTAGTTTTCATTATTCACATTCTCCCCATCACTTACTATGTCTAGACAATTGACAAAACAATAAACGAAACCCTTATTTGTAGCATTTGCTGAGGTATAAATGTTCACACTGAAAATTTGACCATCAGCCAGTAGGAGGTAGCTCCAGCACACCACTCAGGGATGTCCTAATTAGCACATAGTGTAGAGGATGTGTACATAGTAGGCACTAAATAAATGTATGTTGAATAAATTAATTGCCTATACTTGTTTTTGGCTATTCCCGTAATATGCTAGTCAAACCAAATCTGAGGAGAAAGGGCAGAATACTAAATATTCATGTCAAGTAAATTTGGTTGTAGAATCACAGATTTAAACTTGGAAGAGACTTTAGAGACCAGACAGCCCAATCTCCTCATTTTACAACTGAAGAAATAGAAGCTTTGACAGGTTAAGAGAGTCATCCAACTAATATGGAAATGTTTTGCTATATAATTATATCAAATTGCTTGCCTTCTTGAGGAGGGAGGAAGAGAGAAAGGAAGGGAAAGAATATACAACTTAAAAAAAACCATGCTAAACATTTTTGTTTACACGTAACTGAGAAAAAATAAAAATTAAATGAGAAAAAAGAGGTCACATAAGTAGGAGGTGAGCTGGGGTTTAGACCCAGGCCCTATGACTGCAAATATGATGTTCTTTCCACTGTACCACACTGCAAGTAAGAATGTCTGAGAAGCAAACTTTGCATATTTTTTCTCTGTTCTCTCTACCATTTAAATTCTACCAGTCCAGTGATATAGAAAACAAATTTTACTTATTCTTATATGAACTGAAAACTATGTATAAACCTTTTTCTACTTCTTTGTGATATCTGTCCTCCAATATTTACCATAACCAAATGATAATAAGCCATGTCTATTATTTTCTTTGTTTTCTTTTTAATCCAGAAAAAGCAACTCTAGTGAAAGTGATTGCTCTGGGCTTAGTCTTTACAGTAAGAAACAAATACTGGAATGATTAGTTTGGGGGAAAAAATTTTAGCTAGTTGCATGAAAAAAGAAATAATGACTACAGCCATTTCAGTTTTGTTTTGGGATTGTTTTGTGTTTTTTTGTTTTTGGAAATGAACCAAATCCAGTCTTTCTGGGAGAAAATAATTATATTGCATATTTGCATTTAATAACTTTGTCAGCAAAGTCCTGGAATGATATGTATCATGGCACTATGGAGGCAGCAATATACTGAGAATTAGAGAATCTGCAGTAAAATCTTTCCTCAGATACTTGGAATTTGTGCAGTGGTGGACAAGCAAACTATTCGGTCTCAATTATTCCATGATGTGCAGTAACAGAGGAGGGGAAAGGTGTAACATGGAGATGGTTTGTGAATAGATGATTTAAATATATCTTTAGTCTCAAAACCTATCACTTTAAACTCTATGGGCTTGTGTAGTCTTTTATTTTAAAGTATTTAAGGAGCCAACTGAGTGGTATAATGAACAGAATATTGCAGTCAGAAAGACATGAATTCAAATGCAGCATTAGATACTTACTGAAGATTGTGATCTTGGACAAGTCAATGACCTCCATTTGCCTCAGCTTCCTCATCTATAAAATGAGGATAATAATAGCAACCACTTCCCAAGATTGTTGTGAAGATCAAATGAGAGAACAATTGCAAAGCACTTAGCACAGTTCTTGACATATAGTAAGTGCTATATAAATGTTAGCAATTGCTACTGCTGCTACTACTACTACTACTATACTACTATTACTACTACTGCTGCTGCTATTGCTACTACTACCACCACCACAGCAACAACCATTACTACCACTATATCAAAAAGCATTTTAAGTACCTACTATGTGCTGGGCATAGTGCTAGGTACTGGGGCAAAATCTCTGTGATTCATATCTGATACTCCTGGCAAAACTCAGGCTATTATTCCAAGAAAAAATAAACTACTTTTAACCAGGCGTTTCCATCAGAAAGCTTGTTGCATAGTTATACATGGTAATTGTGGCAGTTTTGTTTAACTGTATTTTATAACAAAAGAAAGTTCTATTTAGGAGGAAGATTCATTGAGAACAACAAGCTTGAGTAAAACACTAGTAAAGGGTATACATATCCTATGTTTTTCACAACATCTAAAAGAAAATTAGAAAAACGCTTTATGGAGTATTTTCCACAGGACAAGCCTTTTTTAAGCTGGAAAAGTAACTCATGTTTACAAGAGTTAAAGCAAAACAAAGTTGTTCTTTTAAATATTCTACTTGAAAGTCACATGAGCTTACTCAGACTAACCTCCAGAAATCATTCTATTAGTGCTACTCTCTGATTTATGTACATGTTACAATCTCCAAATCTTTCTCTTTGCAGATAGGCTGAACTATATCAAGTTACTTGTGACTTTAGAAAAGCCATGAAAACGAATCCATTAAAAGGGACTTAAAAGACATTTGGGCTTAAAGAACTTTAAGATAAAAGGAAGAAAAAAAAAAAAAGTCAGAGAATAAACCCATTGGTTTTATTCTGCATGGCTTATATAAGCAAATAATATATCATATCAGCCTCTATTAAAGTATGTTGATAATTCCTTGCTTTGATCAGTGATCAAAACCTTCTGGGTATTTCTAAACTGCCAGAATGACCAGGGACCATATCTTACATTTCCATATATGGGCAATGATAATTATTTGTTCAATGCCTACCATTTATCCAGGTTCTTAAAAATGATAATGCTGATCTCTGAACTGGGTTTTCAGTACATCTAATGAGAGCCAGAAAAAATACAATTAAATGGAATCTTATGAATCTGACCAAAATCACTTTAAATTTTAAAAATATATAGAAAAGGAAAACTACCCACATATATGCATAAATAAGCCTTGTACTGGACATAGTAATAGCTACTAAGTAGGAGAAAAATAAAAGCAGAAGGAAAGTCCAGGGATTTCTGAGAGATAATATACAAAGAAGTGACTCAGCAGCAAAACTCATAGCCTTAAATATCAACAAATGCATAAAATATAGAAAAAAAGCCAGGTTGGGGGGGGGGAATGCAAAGAAGCATTCTTGCTTTCATAAGTATCACGGAGCTTTAGAGTAATGAGGCTTAATTCAACTCAACATTTATAAAGTGATCCTATATACAAGATGTGAGGGAAGATGGTAAATAGAGGGCTGGTTTTACTATCTGGTAGAAATAGGTGGATACAAGTTATGTGATATTGGGTAAGTAATTAAACTCTTCAGAGTCCTAGGATATGCCAATAAAATGATATGCTGGTCTGCATCACAGAAGGAAGTTTCTACACTTGGAATTCTTTATTACCATCAAAATACCAAAAATAGACCCCAAGATATGTGCAAGGTACTATGTTAGACATTGAGGATAAAATATAGAACGAAGAAGGAAGGAAGGAATGGAGGGAGGGAGGGAAAGAAAGGGAAAGAGGGAAGGAGGGAATAAGAAAGAAGGAAAGAAGAAAAAAAGCAAGGTGTATGATGCTTCCTTAGTTTCCTGAGTAACAATAAGTCCCTGAGAATCCTGTTAATATCTTAACTGCAACTGAAACTTGCTAGGTGTTAGAAGGAAAGGCATCCCTTCCTTCATCCAGTTCCTGCCAGTATGGATATCCCAAGTGAATTCTGTATTGAGGGCTCAACATCATTTTGAAGAGAGGGTAGATTTGAAACTTTGATCCCCAGTGTGTCTTGTAGGCTAAACTGAAGAAGTAGATTTTTAGTTTTTCTTAATCAAAAATCATTTTATTAAGTACCTACTATGTGCTGGGCATAGTGCTAGGTACTGGGGCAAAATCTCTGTGATTCATATCTGATATTCCTGGCAAAACTCAGGCTATTATTCAAGAAAAAAAAAAAAAAAGATTAATTGTAAATTGCAGGAAGAGACATTATATCACCCTTACTGGTTAAGAGTAAAGAGCTGAGAAACAGCTTTGGTAGCAATGTGCCTAGGACTGGAAACAGTAGGCAGAGCTTGCTGCAGATCTTCCCAGAGTATATGCACATATTCTCTCTCCTATCTGGCTTCAAAGAAATGGCCTTCTGGTAGCACTCTGAACTGTTTTCTTTTTCCTTTCTAATGATCTTTCTAGGAAGACTGAATTCCATAGACTGCCATGTAAGCTCTCTCTTCTGAGCAGATATGAGGAGTCACTTGGATTGAAAGAGATCATAGGATCATCAATCTAGAATATCCTGAACTTGTTCTCTGCCCTGGCTATGTTCCAACATACAGATTTTTGTCTTTCTTTCTACCTCTCTGTCTCTGTGTATTTGGATGTGTGTGTGCATGTGTGCACATGTTCTCTCTCTCTTTCTCTCTCTCTCTCTCTCTCTCTCTCTCTCTCTCTCTCTCTCTCTCTCTCTCTCTCTCTCTCTCTCTCTCTCTCTCTCTCTCTCTTCTCTCTCTCTCCCTCTCCCTCTCCCTCTCCCTCCCTCCAATGGGACATGAAGGTTATTCTGGAAAGGTAGACCAGAGGCCTACAAATCCTAGTAAGTTCTAGTAAGGCTTTAAATGTGGTCTCAGAAGCAGACTCTATCTGCTTTTCAAGGACTCACCTACATAAGTACAGAGAAGCTTATTACCAATAGGCTAGTTACTTGGAGATGGAATCTTCCTTGCTGCAAACCATAAAAACCTCATGCCTGTGAATCTTTTTTTTCTCATTTTTGTAGTGACTATTAAAATGGCAATAGGGACGGTCTGAGGGTGCAAAGAATCAGGCAGTTTTCCAACCCCACTCTCTAGATGAAACTTTGTCTAATATTCAAAAAGTAGACATACTTCTAGGGGAAGTGAACTGTGCCAGTCTTGATGTTCTTGCTATAAATGAAACCAGAAGACAAGAGGAAATTGCAACTAAATGAAACAATGATACATACTGACATTGTTCTCTTCAGAAATAATAATGTGCTTATATTTTACTAATATTGTTATTCATTATATAGGAGTTATTTTTATAGCTTTATATGTTATTACTGAGTCAATAATTCCCTTAATAGTTCATGTCCTTGAGAATTCATTTACTCTTGACTGAGAATTTTTCTGATAGTCAAAATAAAAATTAAACAGCAAGAACAAAGAAAACTTAGAAGGAAGCACAGAAAATCAGGATATCTTTGAAAACAGTGTGTAGTTGTTTTTTTTTTTTATCACGGGATTTTTTAAGTAAATAGTGTGAAATGGAAATTTGTGGTTTTACATTGAATTCTCTTTTCTTGTTGTGCTATATACATGGAAATGTTCTCTTTTTTAGTCTTTCTATTTAAGTTCAAGATGAACAAAAATTTTTAAAAATTCTTTAGATAGTACATATGCCTTGTAGTACCCATTAAATGCCTCTCTATCTCTCTAGAACATAAATATGACTTTGTGGATTTTGGCTTCCAGACAAACTTTCTATTAAAGGGATAAAGATCTCAGTAGTCTTGCCCCCTTCCCTATCATACTTGGAGTATAACAGATTCAGTTATAGCTGATATAGTTTGGGAATGACCACTTTTTTTAATAGTCTAATAAATGAGCTAACATTTTTCTGAGGGACATAATATATAACATGTAACCAGGTAAATAAATGTAAGAGAGTCTGAGATGGGGAAGGTAAAAAGGCCAATCAGAAAGTCTTCCTTTATGAGACAACTCTTGAGTAAGGTGTTGAAAGAGTTAAGTATACTAAGGTAAGAGGCAGAGTTGAGCTAGAAATATATGCCAGACAAGATAGTGAATAAAAATAGCAATCTAGTATTTGACAAACCCAAAGATCCCAACTTTTGGGATAAGAATTCATTATTTGACAAAAACTACTGGGAAAACTGGAAATTAGTATGGCAGAAACTAGGCATAGACCTACATTTAACATCACATACTAAGATAAGATCAAAATGGATCCAAGATTTAGGCATAAAGAACGAAATCATAAATAAATTGGAGGAACATGGGATAGTTTACCTCTCAGACTTGTGGAGGAGGAAGGAGTTTGTGTCCAAGGGAGAACTAGAGACCATTATTGATCACAAAATAGAAAATTTTGATTACACCAAATTAAAAAGTTTCTGCACAAACAAAACTAATGCAAACAAGATTAGAAGGGAAGTAACAAATTGGGAAAACATTTTTACAGTTAAAGGTTCTGATAAAGGCCCCATCTCCAAAATATACAGAGAATTGACTTTAATTTATAAGAAATCAAGCCATTCTCCAATTGATAAATGGTCAAAAGATATGAACAGACAATTTTCAGATGAAGAAATTAAAACTATTTCCACTCACATGAAAGAGTGTTCCAAATCACTATTGATCAGAGAAATGCAAATTAAGACAACTCTGAGATATCATTACACACCTGTCAGATTGGCTAAGATGACAAGAACAAAAAACGATGAATGTTGGAGGGGCTGTGGGAAAACTGGGACACTGATGCATTGTTGGTGGAGTTGTGAAAGAATCCAACCATTCTGGAGAGCAATCTGGAATTATACCCAAAAAGTTATCAAAATGTGTATACCCTTGACCCAGCAGTGCTACTACTAGGCTTATATCCCAAAGAAATACTAAAGAGGGGAAAGGGACCTGTGTGTGCCAAAATGTTTGTGGCAGCCCTTTTCATAGTGGCTAGAAACTGAAAAATGAATGGATGTCCATCAATTGGAGAATGGTTGGGTAAATTATGGTATATGAATGTTATGGAATATTATTGTTCTGTAAGAAATGACAAACAGGAGGAATACAGAGAGGCTTGGAGAGACTTACATCAACTGATGCTGAGTGAAACGAGTAGAACTAGGGGATCATTATACACTTCAACAATGATACTGTATGAAGATATATTTTGATGGAAGTGGATATCTTCAACATAGAGAAGAGCTAATCCAATTCCAATTGATCATTGATGGACAGAATCAGATACAACCAGAAAAGGAACACTGGGAAATGAGTGTAAACTGTGAGCATTGTTTTTTGTTTTGTTTTGTTTTGTTTCTCTTCTCAGATTATTTTTACCTTCCAAATACAGTCCTTCCTTTGCAACAACAAGAACAAAATTCGGTTCTGCACATATATATTGTACCTAGGATATACTATAAGATATTTAATATGTATGGGAATGCCTGCCATCTAGGGGAGGGGGTGGAGGGAAGGAGGGGAAAAACTCGGAACAAAAGGGAGTACAACGGATAATGTAAAAAAAAAGAATTTACCTATGCATATGTACTGTCAAAGAAAATGTCATAATTATAAAAATTAATAAAAAATAAAATTTTTTTTAAATTAAAAAAAGAAATATATGTCAGATATAGGTATATAAAGATACAAAAGTGAGAGATCAAATGTCAAGCTTGGGGAATAGCTACTAGACCAATTTGGTAGAAATCTCAATCATGTGAAGGGGAGCATTGTGAGATGAGGCTTACAAGGGAATAAAGACTCAGATAGGGGGTTGGGAGTGAGTAGGAATGGAAGGATGTCGATCCGGATTAAGGAACTTTTTATTTTGTTCTCAGGATAATAGGGAGCCATTGAAAAATTCTGAGCAAGAGGGTAGCATGGGCCAATCTATGCCACTGTAAGATTATTTTTAGTAGCAATATGGAGAACAGATTTTAGAAGAGAGACTGGAAATAGGGAGATCAATTTGAATATATAGTTATTGCTATATAGTCCAGGGCAGAGATAAGGGCCTGAACTAAGAAACTGGCTGGCCATGTGAAGAGAAAGAAAGAGATAGACACAAGGGATGTTATGGAAGCATTATTGAGCATATTTAGCAACTTGCTGAGGCAGTGGGATAGGTGAGAGAGAAGAAAGGAGAGGAGCAAGTCCAGAATAATTGAAGATAAAATGGAAAGATTCTACAGGGAAGCAATATTTAGCACAATACGGAACTAGGTAAACTATTAGTCAAGTCTTTTCTTCTGTACACAAATCCCTTTGGAGGGGCAGCAGATCAAGCTCCATCACTTGAGATCAGGTATGCCATTTTGGGTAGAACCATGACACATCTTTACCCAGATCCCTTTAGGATACATTGTTTCCAGAGAAAAAGATTTGACATTGTACTTTTCCTAAGAAATACAGTGGCAACCCACCAGCTCTTGGCTGCCTTTCCATAGAATATCACACAAAAGAGAACTAGAATACTGTCACTAAATGGTTACATTGTTCCCCAAAGACTTATCTGCCTCTTTGTTCACATGTGCTTTATTGTGAACATCTAAAAGGAGCTGATTTAAAATCTATTCACCAGCAACGCTGTTTTGCACTTCTGAGCCTCCAGAGTTGAGGAAGTGCAGTGTGGCACAATGGAAAGAACATGATATTTGAGTTGGAGAACTGGAATTTAAATCTTGAGTCTACCACTTATTGTGTGTGTGGTCTTAGGAAAGTTATAAATTTAGCCACAAGTATTGCCATCTGTACAATGAAAACTTAGAACCTCTAGGTGATACTGCAAATTAAGTGCCTGGCCTGGAGTCAGAAATACCTGAATTCAAATTTGACCTCAGATACTTCTTAAATGTGTGATGTTGGGTAAGTCACTTAACCCTGCTTGCCTCAGTTTCCCCAGCTGTAAAAAGAGCTGAAGAAGGAAATGACAAACCATCCCAGTATCTTTGTCAAGAAGACCCCACATAGTCTCACAAAAAGTTAAACATGATTGAAATGACTAAACAACAACAAAATGAGTGGATTTGACCAGATAAACTCAAGATTCCTTTCAACCCTAAATCTATAGTCCTGTGAGTTCAGCTGTGGTACATGGTGCCAGCTGTTTTCCTCCACCTTCACACATGAACTAACAATAACCAAGTATTTAGCATAAGCAATGAGAAATATCCACTGAAGCTAAAAGAGGAATTTAGGTATTCAGAATATAAATTTGATTTATATTTGAGATTCTTAACATGCTTTTCATAATACAATGTGATCAGATATCTTAAACAGTGTCTGTCTCCTTTAAATATGAAGGACAAGAAAATATTCTTTAAGTATTAATGGCTATATAATAAATTTTACTGCTTCCACAGAGAAGAGGGAGTGGACTTACAAGAGCATTATTAAAGTTGTTTTCATTTTGGATGTTTTCAATATCATATTAACTTTAAGCACAGAGTAAATTACAAGGATGGAGAGATGGAAAGGATTTTCAGGGGTCATCTAGGACAACACCCTGCCTTGAAAACAGCTCCTTGTTCATGAATTATTTGTTCTATTTTAAATGTTTCCAGAAAAAAAAAATTCAGCCATCTCTGGCATTAACCCATTCCTACATTGAAAAATCATCATAGCCAAGAATCTAGCAATTCCACATTTATGAAGTTCTTACTTTGCACAAAGCACTGGAAATGCTAGATCTGGCATCTCTCATATTTGATAGAATAAAGTAATTTTAGGAAAACATCAAGCATTAACTTAGTTTAGAAAATGTGTTTGAAATAAGGTGTGATATCTACTTCTCTTACCCACTATAGTCTGCCTGAAGACTCACAGGAACTGGAAACATTATTGAAGGCAATTTTCACAGTAGCAAAGAATTGAAAACAAAGTGGATACCCATCAGGCGAGGAATGGATAAAAAAAAAAAATTGTAGTACATGAATTTAATGGAAAATTATTGTAGCATAAGAAATGAGGGATATGAGGAATTCAGACATGTATGTAAAGATTTCTATGTACTGATTTAAAATGAAGCAGAATCAGAAAAAATACATATGTAATGACTCAATGTTAATGAAAGAACAAGGAAACAAAATATAGCATATTTGAATATACTCTATAGTATACTATATACTGAATATAGTATAATTATGAGCAAAGAACCTCCGAGGATAGATGAGAAAACAAACTTTTTTTAATTACAAAGATAAGGGGCCTATGGACATGGAACATTACAAATACTGTCAAATGAGGTCAATGTATTAGTTGGTTTTGCTGAATATTTTGTTTAATCTTTGTTACCAGGGAAGTCTCAATAGAGAGGAGAAATGGGAAGAGATAAATTCAGAAAGTAATATGAAGTAAAAAGACAATGACAACAACAACAAAAGGGATCAATAAAACCTTTTAAAAGACAAGAAAAACAAATTATTGAAGTACTAAGATAAATTAACATGGACTGCAAAGAAGAAAGAAGTTTCCTAAGAACTCAATTAAAATGTCTCCTTTCTTAGTAACAAATTTCTCAGCTTATAAACCTTTTTACTGAGAAAAAGAAACATTCTAATAGAGTATAAATATTCACAAACATCCCATGATGCTGGTGTGAACATGAAGTGTAAAGGGCTAGATCTGAGCAATGCACTTGAATAATGAAGCACGTGAGACTAATTGCCAATTGGATAGTTCCCTATTAATTTGTTTGAAGGTTGACCCTCCCCAGCTGTTCTGTGCTGACTTGATTGGTGGGACAAAGAGGGAGAAGTGACGTGTGTGGGAGGAGGAGGAGGAGGAAGAGGAAATTGAGCCACAGAAGCTGAGTCAGTCTCTCCTGGTGTTTGAGGGAGGAAGGTGTATGTGAGATTGTTAGACCTAACCCCCTGACCTTGACCGTAAAAGATCAAGAATAAAGACGTTTAGTGATCCTGACTCCAGCTGATTTCTGGGAAGTCAAGAGTTCCAGCAATAAAGGATACACCAGTCAAATCAAGATTTCCCTTTTCCACCACCCTCCATCCCCCAGCACACATATACATTATCAATATAGAGGATAATGTAATAAGAAAATACTTAACAAAGCTAGGGAAATTTTTTGCAACTAGTGATAAAGGCCTCATTTCTAAAATATATAAAAAACTGTCAAATTTATAAGAATATAAGTCACTCTCAATTTAGTCAAAGGATATGAACAATTTTCAGATAATAAAATTAAAGCCATCTATAGTCATATTAAAAAATGCTCTAAATCATTCTTGATTAGAGAAATGCAGGTTAAAATAACACTGAGATATCACCTCATACCTCTCAGATTGACAAAGATGACAGGAAAAGATAATGATAAATGTTGAAGGGGATGTGGGAAAACTGGGACACTAATGCATTGTTGGTAGCAGTGTGAAATGATCCAATTATTCTGGAGAGCAACTTGGAACTATACCCAAAGAGCTATGAAACTGTACATATCCTTTGACCCAGTAGTACCATTACCAGGTCTTTATACCAAGGAAATCATAAAGGAGGGGAAGAGACTGACATGTACAAAAATGTTTGCAGCAGCTCTTTTTGTAGTAGCAAAGAATTGGAAAACGAGATCAATTGGGGAATGGCTGAACAAGTTGTGGTACATGAAGGTAATGGAATATTATTATTCTATAAAAAGTGATGAACAAGTTGATTTTAGAAAGGCCTGGAAAGATTTACATGAACTGATGTTGAGTGAAAAGAAACAGAACTAGGAATACTTTGTACACAGTAACAGCAGGATTGTGTGATGATCAGCTATGAAAGAATTGGTTCTCAGTGATTAAATGATTCAAGGCCATCCCAATAAGCTTTGGACAGAAAATTTCTTCTGCATCCAGAAAAAGAACCATGGAAATTGAATATAAATTAAACCATACTATGTTCATTTCTTTTTCTTTTTTTTTTTTTCTCTCTTGTGTTTTTTTCCCTTTTGTTCTGATTTTCTCTCTCAACATGACTCATAAATAAGTGTGTATTTAAAAAGTTAATATACATGTATAGCCAGAAAATGAATATTTTAAAATTAAAAAAAAGAAAATACTTAGTATCTGATTGAAGGGCAAGTAGTTCATGGAGGAGGAGCAGAGTTGTGACTGTGGTGGTAGATACTTTAGTCATGGCTACTGAGGAAAAACAAAGCCATTGGGTTGTTTTCTATGGAAGAAAAATAAAAGAAATGATAAATTAATGGGTGAGAGGGAAAGAATTCAAGTTATTTAGTAGCATAATTCAGTATCATTCATAGTATCTCAAGCCTCAGCACTGAAAGGTCATCAAGGGATTTTGTAGCACAGCCCCTCTTATATCAGATTACTTTTCAAATAAAAAAAAATTATCTTTGCTAATATTTTATATTAAGACTATTAATTGGCCATTGCAATCAATTACCAGAGAGTTCATTAATCAGGCTTAGTGAGATCACAAAGAATATCCGTTATTGATTTATTCTGGCAGAGTAAAGATAATAGAATTTGATGGTTGGAAAAGACTTTAAAGTTTAAAACCTATTCTGTACAGAGGAGGAAACTGAGTCACCAAAATTATAAAGTAAATTGCCAATGGCAATTAAGGACTAAAGTTAGGATTAGGAGTAAGGTCTTCTGACTCCTAGCCAGGAATTCTTTTCATTATACAATAGCCCAGTATGAATCTGTCACTCAACAATTTATATAAGCCTCTTTTGAATCTGTTTTATATAATAGTAATAATCAGTAATAAAAATTGCTGGCATTTATTATCTGCTTACACCACCTCTTAAAAGCTTTGTGGATTTGCTTTGAACTATGTTGTAGACTTTTTTTTTTAAGAAAATGTATGAAAGTTGTTCTTCTTCAGTCATAAAAAGGATATCCTTAAAAGCCATAACCAAGAATTTTTTCACTTGAGATAAAACCAGAAGCAGAGAGAATACTAATGGTTAAAAGTCTCTAATCACTATGAAAGAGGAAGTGACTAGTCCTCAGTGTGGTGTACTTCAAGAAGTCAGTTCTTCCGAGTGAAGCACTGCTTATTTTGCCATAATTATACCTCTCACATCCCATCATTTTTATGAACTTTGATCATCCTTCATATTTCTAGAATTAATTATTATAGTTTGTTCTCCTAGACATATTTCCTTTCCCTAGATTCTCTTTCCATAGCCTCTTTCCTAACTAAGACCTCTGAAAGGAGAAATTTCTTCATCTCTCCTCCTGCACACTTGTAAGGAAAGAATCAAAATGAATAATATATGTGGAATTAACTAGATTTTCTAAAGTCAAACTATTTGAAATGGTAATTTCCTCCAAATATAAATCATTTTCCAGTGAGCTGTTTCCTGAGTATTTCAATTTGAAAGACAATAAGAAGAAAAAATATTTGTAGAAATAATAACAAACAGCTCTTCTCAAGACTCTTTATTCTAACAAGGCAGCCTTCATCCTTTAGAAGTCCTATAATGATGTTGTCAGAACACATATTTCTCCATAATTCTTCCCAAAATGTCAATGAAAAGCTTATTATGTTTTCCCTTCCATATTGATACCTTTTATTATAGGACTTGTCTCAAGATTTCAGAACTCTCTGTTCTTCATGCTGATCCATTCTCCTTCTTCTAAATCATCCACATTCTTGAAAGTTGTTAAAACTAGGATGTCTAAAAATCGAAAAGTATAATTGATCAGAATTCATCTAAATGCCAATTTATACTTCTCTCATAGAATTATTAATGAGTTGAATTAATTTTAACTAATATTAATTCTAGTGAAATTCTAGTACAACAAAAAGATTTGAACAGTAAAATCCACATATATTAATTGTCTTCTTCATTCAAAATACTCTGATAGATGCTTTAAAGAACAGAGTACAAAAAAATATAAAAAATAGAGTTTGAAAGCTTTGCCTTCACCATGTTCAGCCCTCCAAGGGCCTTATGACCTGGTTAGAAAAACAGTGTGAATGTGTGAACTATTTAAGCAATAATTCATGATAAAAGATGTCATAACAATTATGGTCAAATTAACTATACAGATAATAATTGCTAAAACAATAAAGGAGAGAAAATTTCATCATGTTTGCGTGGTCAAGGGGAAATATTAAAGGAAACTTTTAAGCTTATCCAGAGCCAACAAAAAACCATCAAATAATCACAAATTTTTCATATGAATATACAATAATTATTGTATTCATAATGAGAATCCTAAAGCCTGCAAGATAATTAAATGCTTTCTGAATCACAAAAGAAGTATTAACTGTCCAGTATCATTTTAGCATATAAATAGCTTATTATATTTTAATTATTTAAAAATCAGTCATCTATGTATAGTTTACATGATAATATTTAACTTTGTAAAAGTCTTTGTAATTGTTTCTTCAGTCTAATGTATAATCTTTGTTCCAGGCAACTCCTTTTCCAGGAATATATGAAGAAACAAACAAATGAATGAGTGAATAAAAACTAACAATCATGTAGCACTTCAAAGTTTGTAGAGTGTATTGCATAAATATTATATAATTATTTCATTTGATCTTCACAACAATGCTGTAAATAGGTGCTATTATTATCTTCATTTTACATTTGAGGGAACATAGGCTGAGTTTAGTTTGATTTGCCTAAAATAACAAAGCTAATGAATTTTTTACTCAAGATTCAGATTCATGTCTTGGTAATTCCAAGTAGAGCACTTTATCTACTGTGCCACCCTTTTTACTCTCTGCTTGTCCAAATCCCAACATTGCTTCAATACTTGACCTCACCATGAAGCTTTCCTTGATTATTCCAGTCTTACAGATCTCTCATCTATATGCTATTACACTTCAAGTTGTCCAGAGGTGTCAAACATATTGCCCATGGGCCATAACACTTTCAAGTATGTCCAGAACCAAATTAAAGTATTGGGAAATATTCAACAAAATAAATTAAAATACAATAAAACATTACATTTTAAAAACTAAATAAAAAGAAGCCCACAGGGATCCTTATTTACAGATTAGTGGCCCCTGTTTCTATTCAAGTTTGACACTACTGAAAATAGAGAAAAATAAAGAATGCTTCAATCTGTATTCAGGCACAATCATTTCCTTCTTTGGCTATGGATAAGATTTTTCATCGTAACCCTTCAGAGTGATTGTAGATGATTATATAACTGAGAAAAAAAAATCATTTACAGCTGGTCATCCCAGAATATTGCTACTACTTTGCATACAGTATATTTCACTTTGCCCATGGAGGACTTTCCAGGTTTTTGTGGAGTTTTTTTCCTGAGAGGATCCTGCCCATGATTTCCCAGAGAACAATAATATTCCATCAGAGAAACTTGCTTCAAAAAATTTTTTTCAATTACTACTGCTAATTATGTATTTATTTTATTTATATATATATATATATATTAATTTAATATGTGTATATTTATATAATACATATATATAATTAGCAATATATATTTCTCCCCATTTATTCTTTTTTCTTTTACTCTGACCCTCTTCAAAAGTGTTTTGCTACTGACCACTTCCTCCCCCCCATGTCCTCTCTTTTATCCCCCTCCTCCCTTTCCTATATCCCATTTCCCTCCTATTTTCCTGCAAGGTAAGATAAATTTCTATACTCCTATTGAGTATGTATGTTATTTCCCATTTAAGCCAGTTCTGATGAGAGTAAGGTTTACTCACACACTCTCTTTTACCCCTCTTTCCTTCCACTCTAAAAGCTTTTTCTTACCTCTTTTTTATGGCAGATAATTTGCATCATTCCTCTTCTCTCTTTCTCTCTCTTCCAGTACATTCCTCTCATCCCTTAATTTCATCATTTTTTTAGAAGATACCATCTCTTCATATTCAACTCACACCTGTGCCCTCTCTCTATATATTCCTTCTAACTGCCATAATAATGAGAACATTCTAATGAGTTGCAAGTATCATCCTCCCATGTGTTTTTATTTTTAACCCACAAATATATTATCATTTATTTATTCCATTTGGGGTATATTGATCTTTTCTTTCTCACTAGATTGCAAACCCCTTAAAAGCAATAATCATGTCTTTTGCAGCCTTCAAAACACTTAGATGTGTGTGTGACACATAGTAGATGCTCATTAAATACTTACTGGATACTTGGTTAATTAACTAGAAGAATTTATTCCCCAAATATTCTGGTTATATTGGAGATTTCCCTATTAGCAGCATTAGTATACCACTATATTGCTACTAAGTGGTCTTTCTGGCCTCATGAAAAAACAAATTCTCTATAAATTTACCTTTTTTAAAAAATCAAGGTAAAATTTATAAGTAGAAAGTGAAACAAAATTGTACATCAATTTCACAGAAAATTTTGATTTCCTGAACATATCAGCATTGGTTTGATAACTTAATTCAATAACTCAATTCAACAATGATTTATTTAATGTCTACTCTGAGCAAAACACTGTGTTGGGGGCAGGGATGGTACTGAATAAAGTTTAGATATGATTGATCCCTTCTGTTGTAAAATATAAATTTTTTCTATCTGGGATTGCTATGTTACACCAAAAACCAAAAAAAAAAAAAAACTATATTCAAATATTTCATTATAAAGGCATGCAAGGTACAAACTTCCTTGTGAGATTTAATGGGTAAAATCACTACTGAGAAAAGCCATTAAATAAGGTATAATGGAACAGAAGGCATTTCATTTGAATTTTAAAAGTTGAGTAGGATTTCAGTAGGTAAGAAGAGGGGCTCAAGTACATATAGCAAATGATTTCTTTTTGATTGAAGCATAATAATATAAGTGGATAGAAATATTAGAAAAGGCTGGGAAAGAAAGATGGTGCTAGTCTATGGGGAACCATACTCAAATTCTCAAAAAGAATTTGAATTTTACTCAATAGGTAATTGCAATCCAATGAACTTTTTAGAGGTGATACAAGGAAGATGAGTCTGGCAACTTTGTAAAGGATGTATCAATCATTTTAATTTCTTTAAATTTAACTAAAAGATGTTAGAATTACTGAATATGATTTTTACCTTAGCAATGTTTGGGAAAGGCTAGAGACTTTTTTTTTAATCATACAGCTGAGCTCAAATCTAGTTGACCACTGTCCTTGTAGCAGAAGGCCTGCACCTACATAAAACCAGTTAGAGTTTGCCCAGTCTTAGACTTGAAAATGTTCTTCCATATTCTCTCCCCTTCTTCCTCATACATATTCATATTTAAAATAGTACTGTATAAATAATGCATATAAACATTGTTCAAGGTTTTATAGGCCATTAACAGCAGGAGAGAATTCAGGAAAGAGGTTAAGGGATAAAGGCAAAAAGATATTCTCCCTTCTATTTATAGAATTCAGATTGTATTAAAAGTACTGATGGGCAAAGTGTAAACTGTGCAAATGTCTCTATTTTTAAAAAGAGGAAGAAGAGGGATAAAGAGTGTAAGGGGCTGAAACTCTTGAGTCAATGCACTGAGGTGAGACAATCAAGCACTTGAGGCTAATTACTGATTGGACAATGCTCTATAAGAATATGCTTGGAAAATGGCCTTTCCCACTATCCTGTGCTGGCCCAATCATTTGGTATATACAGAGAATTGTGGGAGGGACTAGGGGGTGCAGGGAGACAAGCCAGGGTCACTTCCATGAGAGAAATGACTGAGGTGAGGTTGCAGAGATCCTATGTGTCCACTCTCTTCACTTCTACCACTAAAGACCAAGAATAAAGACTTTTGCTTATCCTGACTCTGGCTAATTCTAAAGTACCCAGGGTGATAATGCCACATTTGGTGCCCAGAGTGGGTCCAAGGACCCTAATTTCACTGAAGAAGCCCTTGGAGGACCAGGAAATAGGATGAGTATTTTAATAGACAAACAGGGAACTTACTTTGTTAAGGGCTAAACTAGTATCTTTTCTAGCTGAAATGGGGCAGATATGAGGCAACCCCACTCCTAAGGAGATCTACAGGAAGCATACTCAGACTGATAAAGAGACAGGGTTTAATTATGATTTGGGAGCAGATTGATGGATTTATGGATACATTAGAACATACATCCCCTTGGCTCTTCAGTGAAGAAGATATAGGGGCAGATAATTGGAAACTAGTAGGAGATCAACTTTGTGAATATTATAATGATAATGGTTCTGATTCAATTTCCAAAGAAACATTCTATACATACAATATAATACAATTGGCCTTAAAGAATCCTGCAAGTTATAGAAAAAAGAAAAATTTTAAGAATAGCCAGATAAGGAAGTGTGAGGAAAAAGAGGAAGACAATGAACAGATTAATAGCAATATCACTAGAGGACATGTGGAGTTAAGTGAGGATGAAGGGCATGGTGAAGGGCGTGGCAATTCTCCCTCTGACCAGGAAGCTTCAACCCCACCTAAATGGGAACTGGTTCTAGATACGACTCCATCAACTTCACTTTCACCGATGGAGGGAGGAGTACTGGGAGAGGCAGTGATATCATCAGCAAACCCCCCCCCCCCCAGCAATCATCACCCCCTCCTATGATTAGATTGCAAAAGGCACTACTTAAAGTCATAGAAGAAGGCCAGGATTTAGCTGATTTGAAAATCAATATATATCCAGTAATTCAACAGTTTAACTCTTCAGGTCAAGAAAGTAGAAGATGCACTCCTTTTGATATAGAAATCCTCAAAGACCTGAAAAAGGCTTGCATTCTTTATGGGGCAATGTCAGCTTATCTTAAGATGTTATTACAGAATTTGGCTTATGAAGCCTTAACCCCTAGGGACTGGAAATCTATAGTAAGGACTTGCTTAGAACCTGGACAAAACTTGTTGTGGCTTTCTGAATATAGTGAGCTCTGTAGGATACAAGCCCAACAAAATAGTCTAGTGAAGTTAATCCTCCAATCACCTATGACCAACTAATTGGTGTAGGTTCTTATGCAGACATTTCAGTACAGATTAATTATCCCTTAGCAGCATGTGAGCAAATTGCTGCTGCTACTATCAAAGCATGGGCTTTTCTCCCCAGTAAAAACAACAAGGGTAAGGCCTTCAAAAAATTGCACAAGGCCCAAATGAACGCTTTGCTGATTTTGTGGGATGTTTGCAGATAGCTGTCATATGAACTAATGGAGAAAATGCAGTAACAGATATTATGATGACAATTTGCTAAAGAAAATGCTAATGGAGTTTGTAGAAGGATTTTATTAAGACTACACAAGGATGCTCCTTTAGAGGAGATCATAAGACACTGTGCCACAGTGGGCACAAATGCCTTTTATAGCCAGGCTATGATGCACACTTCCCAAGATCCCAACATGGGAAGACAGGGTCCCTTTTGGGAAGGGACTTCCAGACAGACTCGTGAATGCTTTCAATGTGGTAAAGTTTGAAAGCTCAATGTTGGCAAAAAGAGACATATGAAAACAGGGTGGGAGAACAAGACCCAAAACTCTATGTCCAAAATGCAACAGAGGCTTCCATTGGGCATCAGAATGTAGACTAATTCAGGGAAACAGGATGAGGGGCCCAGTTCCAGGGCCCAAGGCAAAAAATACTTGGGGCATGATGGCAGCTGATGCTACACACAGACATGATTAATCAGCCAGGAAGAAACCTGATGGGAGAAAGGGATTACAATTGGGGAGAATAGAGTTGTGTACAGCTGGGACAACTGAGATATCTCCTGGAGAGGTGAAATATGTTCCTGTTCAGCCTATGGATCCCTTGCCTCCAGGCACAGTAGGCTTGACTATTTCACCTCCTGAGTGTGCTTACAAAACAGTGTCCATCTGTACAGTGCTGTGGGAAACTGGGGAATGTGTAGATAATATTCCAGTCACTAATACAGGTAGACAATGTGTGACTTATCAACTAGGAGAAGTAGTAGCATCAGGTTTATTGATACAGACTTCTAATAAGCAATCTGGTGATAGTTGTCCAGATTCTGACTCCAAGCTTCAAAATCCAGGAATATACTAGACAGCTGCTGTGACAGCTGACCGACCTATGCTATCTATATAAATGGCATACCATTAGAAGTATTGGTAGACACTGGTGCAGATCACAATCATTAGAAGTGCCAACTGGCCCAGTCACTAGCCAAAGATTAAGGCAGACATCTACATGTCGGGGGTAGGAGGATCAATAGCAGCTAAAATTAGTGCTACCCCTTTCAGATGGACTTTTGAAGGTGAAACAGGAGTTTTTACTCATTTTATAGTTGAAAAAATCTCCATCAATCTGTGGGGAAGAGACATTTTACAACAATTAGGATTACAAATGAATACTTCATTTTTTTAAGCAGGAGTGCTATTGAAGGCCTGCCACCACTTTCACCTGTTCCTATCCAATGGAAAACTGATACACCAGTGTGGATAGAACAGTGGCCCTTAGGTAGCAATAAAATTCAGGCCTTATTAGATATAGTATAGGAGCAACTTAACCAAGGACACTTACCACCTTCTCTAAGTCCTTGGAATTCTCCAGTATTTGATGTAAGAAAGAAATCTGGAAAATGGAGGATGTTGACTGATTTAAGAAAAGTAAATGAACAGATGGAAACTATGGGAACTCTTCAGCCTCGACTTCCATCTCCTACTCAGTTGCCTAGAGAATGGCCTCTGTGGGTTATAGACATTAAGAATTGTTTCTATTCTATCCCTCTAGATAAGGAGGATATGAAAAGATTTGCCTTTTCAGTGCCCAGCATTAACTTAGCTGAGCCTTATAAAAGATACGAATGGACAGTTTTGCCACAGGGAATGAAAAACAGCTCTACTATGTGTCAAATGTATGTTGCTGCTGCTCTTATTCCAGTAAGAAAAGCATTTCCAAAAGTAATGTTATTACATGGATGAAATATTGAGATGTACACCTGAGGAACAAATATTAGAAGCATGTCTACAAAAGACCATGAAAACACTAAAGAACTACAAATTACACATAGCTCCAGAAAAAATTTTAAAATATGCTCCTTTTCAATATTTAGGATATGAAATATACCCTAAGGTGCTTACAGTACAAAAACTCTCCTTAAGAACAGAGAAGCTAAACACCTTAAATGACTTCCAGAAATTGATAGGAGATGTCCAATGGATGCGTCCAATGTTAGGGTTGACTACCTATCAATTACAACCATTGAATGACATTTTAAGGGGAGACAGTGCTTTAAACTCACCACGCCAGCTTACAAAAAAAGCTCAAGAGGCTTTGAGAGAAGTTGAACTGGCTTTATGCAATGTGGTTAAAAGAGTCACTCAAAAACCCTTAGAAATATCAGTTTTTGCTACACAAGAGGCACCCACAGCAGTCCTTCATCAGGGAGACAGTGTGATAGAGTGGGTGAACCTCCCAGCACAACCAGAACAAAGCCTTACTCCTTACCTAGTGCTTGTGGCTAGAATTTTATTAAAGGCCATCAAGCAAGCAGTATAATTACCTGGGATAAGACCTGACAAGATATACACCTTTTATACTAATGTACAAATTAATGTGTGCTGTGAAACCATCCCAGAGTGGCAAATTTTATTAGCTATGGCTCCAAATTTTACACACGGGTCTCCATTAAAGATAACCAGACTATTACATAATTGATGATGGATTCTTGAAGAAAAGGTTCTAAAGTTCCTCTTAAAGGACCAACTATCTTTACAGGTACATCCAAACATAATATTTGTGCTGTATACTCTTGTGACTTAACTATAGAGTTGTCAGAACTCCTTTTCAGTCCACTCAGCAGAATGAATAGTATGCACTCATTTTAGCTCTTACTTATTATCCAAGAGATATAAATATAATATCTGATTCAGCCTATTCAGTAGGTGTGGTACAAAGAATTACCACAGCCCAAATAAAATGTGTAGCCTCTAATATATATCAATTCTTTAAGGAACTTCAAGAGTAAGTGAGAAAGTATCCAGGTAAAATTTATATCTTGCATGTCCACTCTCATAGTGGACTTCCAGGTCTTATTTTTTATGATAATTCAAAGGCAGATAGCCTTCTAACCTTATTGGCCAATACTCCTTTATTTCAAGAAGCACAAGAATCTCATTTTAAATATCATCAGACTGCCCGAGCTTTATGTTTACAATTTGGAATAACAAGAGAAGAAGCTAGGAGTATAGTAAAAGCCTGTGCAGCTTGCCTTCCTTTCCACTCTCCTACACTCCTTTCAGGGAAGAACCCTCATGGTTTGAGACCTAATGAAATTTGGCAAATAGATGTGACCCATTATAAATCTTTTGGTTGTCTGTCTTTTATCCATGTTATGGTAGACACTTTTTCAGGATTCACTTTTGCAATACCAGCAGCAAAAGAGACAGCCCCAGTGGTCACTGAATTCCTTATACAAGCATTTGCAATTATGGGTGTGCCACAAGCAATGAAAACAGACAATGGACCTGCATGTACTTCTAAACATTTTGTACATTTTTGCACACAGTATAAGATTTTACACACCACTGGCATACCTTTTAATCCTCAAGGACAGGCAATAGTAGAGAGGAGAAACAGAGACATTAAGACACTCCTCCAAAAACAAAAGAAAGGGGGAGCCACAGGTAACCCTAGAGAACTTCTAAATCTAGCTCTTTATACAATTAACTTCTTGATTTTTTACAAAGATGCACTGGCTCCAGCAGACAGGTTTTATAACCCACCAGAAGGGCAGTGTCCAGTGCAAGCAGCTCCACTATCTGTAGATAATTGCCAGGTGATGTGGAGAGACCCAGAAAAGTGGTGAATGGAAGGGACTAGATAGGTTAACTGCTTGCGGGAGAAGGTTTGCTTATATCTCTACAGATGAAGAAGGAATCAGATGGGTGCCAGCAAGCCGTATTTGCCTTGTCCATCAGAGAGAGACGGAGCAGACCCTTGAAATGCAGAAGAAGACCCAAGAAACATCGGGTGATTCTGTTGCTGACTGTGCCCGCCATTGAACGAGCCTGGCAGTTATGGTGTTTGACTCATTGACATCAAAAATTGTTGGACTTCAAAATCCTCAGGAATCATTAGAATCCCTGAGACATGAAAAGATTGCTGTAGGACTTCATGTAGGAATCATTGGATTCTCTGAGACATGATAAGATTATTGTCGGACTTTAAAACCTTCAGTAATCATTGGATTCTCTGAGACATGATAAGATTGTTGCAGGACTTGAAAACCCTCAGGAATTATTGGATTTTCTGAGAAATGATGAAACTGTTGTAGGACTGCAAAATCTGCAGGAATCATTGGATTTTCTGAGAAATGATAAAACTGTTGCAGTACTTCAAAAACTTGCAGGGATCACTGGATTCCCTGACACGTGAAGCAACAGACGATATATTGGTCTTGGACTATCTCTTGGCTGCTAAAGAAGGTGTATATGTCACTGATGATTACATACCCTCTTTCTAGGACTTCTGGAAATCTTTTACACCACTATGTTGATTTATATTGTTTGTTATATCAGTACTCACATGTACAATTCATGTTTGTTACACCACATTGAGCTTGCCCAGGCTGTGGGGAGAGTCATCACTAATAGCCTGTGCTTTATTACTATGTGCTTGTGTAATACCTCCCATGCTGATGTGCATACCTGTCTCTAAAAAGACTCTTCAGCCCAGAAACCCGCTAGCAATCCCCACTTTCCTTTATTGCTTTTCATCTCCCTTCCTGAGAAGTCAGGGGTATGTGATTGCCTCCTTTTTGGGGTTCTCACCTCCCTGAGAAGTCAGAGATGGTGTGACCACCTGTGTTCTAAAACAAAAGAAAGCAGTAGATGTAAGGGCCTGAAACTCTTGAGTCAATGCATTGAGGTGTGATAATCAAGCACTTTAGGCTAATTATGATTGGACAATACTCTATAAGAATATGCTTGGAAAATGGCCTTTCCCACTATCCTGTGCTGGCCCAATCATTTGGTGTATACAGAGAATTGTGGGAGGGACTAGGGGGTGCAGAGAGACTAGCCAGGGTCACTTCCACGAGAGAAATGACGAGGTGAGATTGCAGAGATCCTACATGTCCACTCTCTTACTTCTACTGCTAAAGACCAAGAATAAAGACTTTTGCTTATCCTGACTCCAGCTGATTCTAAGGTAACTAGGGTACTAATGTGGTTGCCACAAAAGAGAAAGAGGAAAAGAAGGAGAGGAAGAAGAAATAATAATATATGAGGAAAAGGGATATCTTTCAGGACTTGGATCTTTTCCTTGATGTAACTTGGTAGCACTCCCTTCCTTCTTTCTAAGATGAGACTGTTGCTCCTCAGCCCTCTTTCTTTTTTGGGCACTTTGAACACTACAGAAAAATAGTTATCACAGGGAAGCTTTGGTAAAATGGCAAAACTATCAGCAAGTGAGTTCCTAAACACAGCAGAACCTTTCACTTATATGCTAAAGAAAATAAGATTCTCATAAAGATAAACCATTGTGAGTCTACATGGAATGGCATAGAGGTCTGTTTATAAAGTAAAAGAGGAGGCAGTGAGATACCCCATGATGACTCACCTTCCTGAATTCATATCCAGTGTTAGACACTTACTAGCTGTGTGACCCTGGGCAAGTAATTAAAACTTGTTTGCCTCAGTTTCCTCATCTGCAAATTGAGAGGGAGTAGGAAATGGCAAACTACTCCATATCTTTACCAAGAAAACTCCAAATAAGGACATAAAGAATAAGACACAATTGCAACAATTACACAACAAAAATTAAAACCTTTAGTCCACAGAGTAATCTTGTGTTTGAAGACTGTATGTGAGGACTAGTATATAAAGACTCTGGGCTAGGGAGATGGAAGGGAAAAACCATGCATTTTAGTTAAGAGGCTTGTTTTTGAACTGAAAATAGTATTCCCCTTCTAGCAGTCAATAGTTAGAGGTCTGGTGCCCTGGAAAACATAACAAGTGCTATCCACAAGAAGCTTAGTAGAGTAGCAAAACTTCAGAACAGTGATTAACATAGATTGCAACAATCTTTTGATGGGAGATGAGGAGAGACACACAAAAATAAGACAAATTAGAATATAAGCACCTTTAAAAAGTACAAGAAAATCAGTAAGAAATATATTACTTCTAAATAGAAGAGTTCAGGTAAAGTTTCTTGGAGGAGGTGGTACTTAACCTGGGTTTTAAAGGCAGCATGGCATAGTACTGGACTTGGAGTCTGGGAGACTCAACTCTACTTCTTAGGATCCCTAGCTTTGTGACTCTGGAAAAATTCATGTCCCTGAGTCTCCTCAGTTCCCTCATCTATAAAACGTGATTTGGATTCGATGGCTTCTAAATTCTCTCTCAAATCTAAATCTGTGAATTTAGACTAGAAATCCTAATCCTTAGATAAGGACTGTAAAAATTGACTTGGATCATGAAAAGTCTGGAATCAAATCCTAATTGATGAATAATTGGCTTATTTCTACCTATTTGAAGGCAAAGACATATCAGACTTAATCTATTTGGCCTCAAACAACAGAGCCAGAACTAAGTGGCAGAAGTTACTGGAGATTTCAGCTAAACTTGAACTTACAACTAGATATCTACTAAAATTAAATTACCTGAGATAGAGAGATCCCTATCAGTAGAGATATTCAAACTACATAGAATTTGTAAGGGATCTCAAAGAAAGGATGTCTACAGTAGGCAGGGATTGGAGGAAATGACCTCTACAGATCTTTCCAACAAAACATTTTATGAATACAGAATATGATTTTATGAGACTTTGAGCTACCCACCCCATTGCACTTGCTCATTTACATAGAGAGCTCCTCATTGTTAGAGGTATTCAAGCATAGTTTCATCAACTAGTGATTCCTTCATATAGCACTGAATTGTACTTTATATTCATTCTAGTTTAAATCAGTATTATGTTACTAACCTAGAAACTAAATATCATTGACATATCAAATGGAGTTGATCAGATATATATAATCAACCAATCAATAAATACTTATCAAGTGCCTAGTATGTGCAATGCATTTAGTGCAAAATAATCAAAAGCAAAGAAACAAAATGAGACTTAACCATGAAATTTTAAACAGATATAGGAAAAGAGGTTTGTTTGTTTTTTAATGTTGGGGATACATTTTATTGATGAAATCCTTTCCCCAGAAGCTGGGCAGGTCATTAATGAACTATAACAATAAAATGAAAACTATTACAATAGACCTGTGATATGATTAGAAGTTCTTATGCTGAGTCATTGTAGCACATTAGTAAGATAAATTTGTCATGTTATTAATATAATAAACTTCCCTTTCCATGGTTAAAGGGAGATTTATTACATACAGATCAAATCCTGTTACAGACTTCAAGAGTTTTTTGAAACCATACTGAATTAATTGAGCCCAAGTACCTGAGCTCCAGAGATAAAGTCTTTGCTCCAAGTCACTCTAAGGATTAAAACACCCACTTGAAGAATGGACAGAATGGGGTCATCTTTTTTTTAAATTTTGAAGTGCAAAGAGATTTAGAAATAGCATTTTCCTCTTAAATTTCTCATTTCTAAGTCTTATTGAAAATAATATTTGAGAATTATAAATTGTCTAATAAGTATAACATATAAAATCCCTCAATTATAGAACCCAATCCCATTAATTTGTTTTTTATTAATACTTCACAGAGCCCAGTGGTGATTTCAATAGAGTTACTTCCAAATTACTTAACTCAAAGGTTTTTTTGGTTCATTTGCTCATTTTAAATAATTCTACTTTTCTGGGATTATATATTTTTAAAGAAAGGAAGAAGAAATCTTGTCACACATCCACAATTAGGGGCCTCTCCCCCTAATCTCAGTGTACCAGAAAAACACAGATTTTGGACATAAATTTGTGCAGCACAAAGTGAAGACAGAGTAGAGTTGGAGGCTCTCCTGTGACAAGGAGCTTAATGTAATGGTTACCATGTAGGGCTTCGACTTAAGAGACTTGGATTTAACACCACTAAAGACATTTAGCTGTGTGATTATGAACAAGTTATTGAATCTCTCAGAGATTCAGTTTCCTCATCAATAAAATGAGAAATAAGGTCATTCCTACTTTCAAACTCACAAGATTATTTTGAAGAAAGTATCTTACAAATCTTAAAACATACTACTTTTAAATCATTACTAGTTTAATCTTCTGAATTCAAGCTATATGAATAAATCACCATCGCCTATTCCTACAAAGTGATATTTTCTGCATAATGAGCAATTGAGGCACAATAAATTTATTTGTACACCTTCTCCCTTTACTGTAACAACATTTACCATCTGAAAAAAGGAAGTTCAAAAGCATTTACAAAGTACCTACTATGTGCCAGGCACTGTGCTAAGTATTTTAGAAATATTATTTCAGTTGATCTTTCCAAAAACCCCATTTGATAGAGATTATTATTATTCTCATTTTCTCATTTGTGAGATAAATAAGTGACTTGCCTAAGATCTCATTGTTGTCTAAGAATGGATTTGAATCTAGATTTTCTTGACTCCAGATCCAGTGCTCTAACAGTGAGCATCACTTACTTGTCAACTATTTGTGCATTATTTGTAATAGCAAAAAACCCAGTATCAACTTATATCTAATAATTAGAGATTGGGAAATGGCTAAGTAAAGTTTGACATATACGTGGAATGAAATATTATTGGGCCATAAAAATGGCAAAAATACAAAGAAATATGTGAAAATATATGAGATGATACAAAATGGGAGAGGAAATACAATGGCAATATTGATAATAATAATAAGTCACAAAATCTGGGGAAAACAGATAAAATAAAAATTCAGAGAGAGAAACAGAAATAAATAGGTCTTTAGGAGAGGGGGTTACATTATTTATTTAATATTTTATTTTTCCCAGTTACAGATAAAACAATTTTTAAACATTTGTTTTTGAAACTTTGAGTTCCAGATTTTCTTCCTTTCTCCCTCTTTCCCCGAATTGAGAAGGCACATGTGAGGTTGTAGAAAACATTTCCATGAAAGTCATGTTGTGAAAGAAAACCTCTCCAAAAAACCCTCAAGAAAAATTAAATTTAAAAAAATATGCTTCAATCTCAAACAGGTCATTTCTGTTACAATATATTTTACTTCAATATTATAATGAGCCTGTGATCTCATGACTATGGGGATGACCTTCAACCATGCAGATTATAATCCATCTGTGTCTGCCCATTCTGAATGACTCTGGCCCATGTGCTTCTATAATTTCTCCATAGGGAGCTCCTCCTACAGTTTGGAAAACATCTTAATTTCTCTTGATACTGGGAGGGAAAAAAAGTGGATCATATAGATTGTCTATCACTCATTATTTACTCTCACCATATATTAGACTATCTTTTCTTATGAGTTGATTTTGTACAACTCTGCCTCACTTAAATCCAGTTCATGTACAACAACTAGTCTGTTATCATTAATATATATTTTTTTATTTTTAAGAACTTTAAATAATGGAAGTTCACAGGATACTGTATGATTATTTTTAAAAATTTTATTGATATATTTAAAAGCTTCTTTATATTGATTGTGAATAGACTAATAAGAAGTTGATCAGGGATTCCAATCCAAGATGTATAAAAGTTAAGGTCTAGTAATACCTTTTATGAAGAGAAAACAATTAAGTGACCTGTGTCTCTCAAATGAGCTAAAAATTCAATCATGAATCCTATAATGATAATAATACAGCATTTGCTACAAAGCAGTCTACCACAGCAAAGACCTGAAACAAAAGGGTTAGGTAGATCTCAGAAAGCCAAGAAGGAATCTGAAGTAACATCAGCTTAAGAGAAGTGTAAGAGGGCAGCTAGGTAGCACATCATATTAGATGATGGAACTGGAGTCAGAAAGACCTGAGTTCAAATATAGCTTCAGACACTTATCTCAACAGGTCACTTAACATTGTTTGCCTCAGTTTCTATTTTTGTAAAAATAAATTGGGGAAGTATCTTTGCCAAGAAAACCTCAAATGGGATCACAAAGAGACAGTAATAACTGAAATTCTTAAACAAAGGATACCAGATGTACAACTGCTTAGTGATGAAAAGGAAAACATTAAGAAAATCTTTCATGATTTGAGAATGACTAAGTTAAGTTGAAAAGGACAAGATGGAAGAAATCCCTGGGATTGGTATCTTTAAAGATGAAATATTAAAAGAAAATAATGGATTCATAGACTCATCAAATATTCAAATTGGAAGGGACTTTGGAAGATGATCTAGCTCAACTCCCTCATTTTACAAATGATGAAACAATTCAGAGAACAAAAAAAAAAAAAAAAAAAAAAAACTCCAATATGAAAAGCAGCACAAAATATTATGGAAAGAGCATTGAGTTCCAAACCTGAAAAATGAGTTTGTGTCCTATTTCTTCTACTTATGTACTAGATATATTTCTCTAAGACATGGTTTTCTTACGTATAAAATGAGAACATTGGTCTAAAGGTCTAAGGTTCCTTCCACTTCTCAATCTATGGTTGCATCCTACATTGGTTATTTTATATATATATATATATATATATATATATATAGTCACACAGCTAGGAAGTGTTAAGTGTCTGAGATCACATTATCACATTTGAACTCGGGTCCTCCTGACTTCAGAGCTGGTGGTCTATCCACTGCACCACCTAGCTGCCCTAGGTGTTTTATATTTTTAACAGTATTTTTTCAAATATGCTCCCATTTTGTTCCTCATATCAACTCTAAGAAGTAGGAAAATAAGAATTATCATTCCCATTTGACAGATGTAGAAATCAAGATATAGAAAAGCAATTTAGCAAGATTACAGAATGAGTTAATATTAGGCACAGGTGAAAAAACTAAGGCTTCCATCTCCTAATTCATAAAGCTTCCACCACAGTATCATCACTTTCTTCCACCCAATATCTTATATCCATTCTTTTCACTCACTCAGCCTCTTCTTAAGGCCCTCAACTTCTGTCCTCTGGATAATTATGATAGCTTTTTAGTTTATTTTCCTGCTTCCAGCTTTTCCATTTTCCATTTTTCTTTTAACTTAAATTTCTATTCCAAAACATAGATATAATCATGTCAATTCCCTACTCAACAATTTTCAGTGACTCCCCATCATTTCTAAAACAAGAGTTCTTAACCTTTTGTGTGTTTCAAAGATACCTTGGGCAAATGAATGAAGTTTATGGAGCTCTCCTCAATATAATGTTTGAAAAGGCATAAAATAAAATACATAGTATTATAAAGGAAATCAGTTATGTGAATTATAATTATAAAATATTTTTAAAACAGGTTCACAGATCACAGATTAAAAACTCCTGCTTTAGTATCAATTACAAATTCTTCTCTTTTTTTGCAATTTTTCAATTACATCTGGCTCCTTGTGACCTATTTGAGATTTTCTCAGCAACATTTCTGGAATGGTTTGTTATTTCCTTCTCCAGTTCATTTTACAGTTGAGGAAACTGAAGCAAACAGGATTAAGCAACTTGTCCCAAATCACACAGCTGGTAAGTGTCTGAAGCTGGATTTGAACTCACGAAGATGAGTCATCATGACTTAAGACCCAGCAATGTTCAGCAGGTTACCTTGCTTTCCACAAATTCATATACTGGTATTTCCCCTCCCCTCCAAATCTGGATCCAATCTACTATTTTTTATTCTTTTTAAAAATGCATTTTATTAAGAAAAACAGAAAAAGAAAAAAAAATAGGACAAAACAGAATATTTTCATGTGTCCAGTAGAACATCAAGGAGCATTCAAAATATGCAACAATAAATTACCAGTTCAAGAAAGAATATATAATAGAAGAAATTATATTCATAAGTGTCTATCTTTTCTTTACTTCCTTATAAGTTGTTCTTTTGTTTTTTGCTGTGTAATTTTTTTACCTTATTCCTTTTTTTTCCTTCTTTCATTTCTCTCCCTCACTTCCCTTAAGCAGGCTATATTTAAGTAAGGATATATTATGTATACATATATAGATACATACATACACACACATATACACATGTCTTTCCTATCCCTGCTAACTCTTTGATTTAATTCTGCCTCCTTAACTTCCTTGTTTTTTCCCCCCATCCCTCTCCACTTTTTTTATAGATTTTGGAGGCTGCTAAACCCTTTATGTATCTATAGAATGTTGCCTATTTAATGCATTCTAAGGTTTTCAGAAATATGACTCTTTTCCCCTCTCTAATGCTTCTGTATCTATTCTACCTCTGCACTTCATTTGTTTTTGTAATTTTCATTCAATATTATAGATAACTTTGATGGACATGATATTTTTGTCTATAAGCCTAGTATTTCTGATTGTTGTTAGAGATATGATTCCAGGACTTAATGTCTTTTATTGAAGCTGTTGATAAGTCTTGAACAATTCTAATTATAGCTCCAGTGTATTTGAATTGTTTTTTCTTGTTTCTTGCAAAATTTTCTCTTTGATCTGGAGGTTTTGAAATTTGGCAATAATATTCCTATGTGTTTTACACGAAGGATCTCTTTGATTGGTGGATTTTTTTTTTTTAATTTCTATTTTTCCGCCAAAATGTTTGTGGCAGCCCTTTTCATAGTGGCTAGAAGCTGGAAGATGAATGGATGTCCATCAATTGGAGAATGGTTGGGTAAACTATGGTATATGAATGTTATGGAATATTACTGTTCTATAAGAAATGACCAACAGGAGGAATACAGAGAGGCTTGGAGAGACTTACATCAACTGATGCTGAGTGAAACGAGCAGAACCAGAAGATCATTATACACTTCAACAATGATACTGTACGAGGATGTATGCTGATGGAAGTGGATTTCTTCAACATAGAGAAGAGCTAATCCAATTCCAATTGATTAATGATGGACAGAACCAGCTACATCCAGAAAAGGACTGGGAAATGAATGTAAACTGTTATTTTTACCTTCTGAATCCAATTCTTCCTGTGCAACAAAAAATTCGGTTCTACACACTTATATTGTATCTAAATTATACTGTAATATATTTAACATATATAAGACTGCTTGCCATCAGGGGGAGGGGGTTGGGGGAGGAAGGGAAAAAATCTGAATAGAAGTAAGTGCAAGGGATAATGTTGTAAAAAATTACCCATGCATATGTACTGTCAAAAAATGTTATAATTATAAAATAAAATAAAAAATTAAAAAAAAAAAAAAAAATTTCTATTTTTCCCCACATGTTCTATCACTCCAGTGTCAAGGTCTGGGCTAGCTCCTCTGAAGGGCTCAGAATCAGCCAGAGTCAGCATAAGCAAAAGTCCTTGCCCCACGTTTGGGCACCAAATTGTCAAGTTCTGTCGTCTCTCAATTGTAATCCTTCTCTGGGAGGAGGTTTCTTTTCTTCATAATCGTTTCCTCTGTGAGCAGGTTTCTTGGGAAGCTTCTGGAACTTCCAGCCAGAGTGAAGGTAGAATCTCCAATCTTCTTCTCCTGAATCCTGGCTCTGAATCTCCTCAAGCTTCCCTGAAGATCTCCTGGGAAGTCGTGTTCTTATCCCAGTCTAGATTTACAGACTCTTAACTTTTCCTTTTATCCTCCCAGAGAATGGGCTTGTGGGTACACCAGGGGCTTGTGGGAACTATTTACAACCAATGAGTTTGCTCCTTTTTAAAGGTGTGTAAACTCCTTTTCAGAAGTTTAAAAGTGTAAAGGTTTGAACTAAAGGTGTGAACTCTGAGCTAGAGAATTGCCAAGTACCGACTTACCACTTAGTAAGAACTTAACACTCCAGGACAATTTTCTTGGTTTATTTTTTGCATAATTGTGTTGTTTCTTTTTTTGGTCACAACTTTCAAGCATCCAATTATTCTTATATTTTCTCTTCTTGACCTGTTCTCCAGACCTATTGTTTTTCTTATTTTCACATTGTTCTATTTTTTTCATTCTGTATATCTTGTTTTGTTATTTCTTGATCTCTTATAGCTTCATGGATCCCCCTTGCCTAAGTCTAATTTTCAAAAAGTTATTTTTCATCTTTTAGACTCTGTACCTCCTTTTTGAGTTGATTAACCTTTTTTCCCCAAAAATCTTGTTTTTCCTGGATTAAAATTTTTTCCCCTCAATATCTGTCATTTGATTTTTAAATTCTCTTTTGAGTTCTCTCAGGGCAGGGAGCCATTTCATGTTTAGTCTTTGGGGTAGAAGCTTTTTTTTTTTTTTTAAACTGTAGGAAAAGTTCAGATGAACTCTGGTCTTCCCTGTTCACATACTATGTTTCTATGGTTGGTTTCTTTTTGGGCCAGTTCATTTTATTTTCTTACTGAAAAGTATTAATAAGCACCTCTAATTGTGGGGTGGGAGATGGCACCTCTAGCTTCCCTTCAGCTCTCCCCTCTTACCAGGAACCCCAAACCAAGAGCTCCCCACTCCTGCACACAGCCAGCAATGTGCACTGTTTCTTCTGCACTCACCAGGGGATGGTTCCTTCTCACTCAGGACTGAATCTCAGCAGCAAGCCGGGACTGGCATTCCCAATCATCTAGTTAGCATTATCTGCCCAGACTCAGACCCCAACTCCTCAGGTTCTCAGAAGGTGAAAGTCTCTGTTGTTTCTGCTGAGGCTCCAGTGGAGTCCTAATCCCATTTAGTGTTTGTGCAGAATTGACCAGGAGGTATTTACACTTCATATTGTTTAACCTCCAGCCTGAGGGTTTTTTCTGGATCTTCTAGGCTTGTACTAGTAGGACCCTAGTTCTGCCCCAAGTCTTCTTGATCTTTCACCAGTCTGAGTTTACCCTGAGGCACAATTTTTCTGTTTGTAAGGGAAATCTGGATAATTTGAAATTTCCAACCTTCCCACCACTTTCCCAGAATCCTCCTCCCATTTTTATTCTGGTTTTATTTCCTTTTCTGCACTTGATTCCAGTCAAACCAACCTGTTAACTGTTGTCCATATATTATATTAAATCTTATTTCTCTGATGATCATGGGATGTAAATACCAGATGATAGTAGGCACCCCAAATTAGGGTTCAGTCATGTGAAGAATCCACAGTAGTCTTTCTCTTTAGCAAAAGGGAGATTTATTCCTAACATTGAAGACCTCACTACTTCCATGCTTTTCATAGATGCTCTCACGGAGAAAAAGGCCTTGCTTGGGGAAGGAGGGGCAGAGCCAAGATGGCAGAGAAGATACACGTGGATTTGTGAGCTCCCTTCTTCCCTCATTACCAATTAGTTAAATCAGCCTAAAAAATAACGCTGGACTGATAAAAACCACAAGGACTGGAAGCACGACTTACCAGCTGAAGAGAATCTGGAATTTCAACAGAAAAGGTTGGTTCCAAGGGGAGAAAACAAACAAAAAAAAAAGAGGCCAGCACAGACAGGGTTGGACTGGTGTTGGACACACTGTGCCGATCAGGCTGGGGAGAACTCTGGGATCAGAGAAGCCACTGAGATAGAGGAATCTGACACAGGCTGTAAGCTCTTCTCTGCTTATAAAACAGCAGTTCAGAAGAGAAATTAAGCTACTTTAAAATATAAAGCCAGATCCTTAATCCACCCCAATCCGGAAGTGACCTAATAGATCTCACTGCTGCACAGACTGTGCAGCTGGGGGCTACTCCTTGGGGTAGTTGAGAGCCTGAACAGCCCTAGGCAGCCTCTAATCCACATAGTGCAGGACTCAGCCTAAGGCAATGGAATTTTAGCAGCAGTGAAACTCCCAGAGAAGCGGAACCTTTGTAATAGGGACCGAGGTTTCTGCGCAGACACTTTCAGTTTGAGAGCAGGGGTTTTTCACATCAGCTGCTGACATCCACTGCTCCAAGGGAGGCATTGGCTGGGGTTTGTGATGCTTTCACTGTTCAACCTTAAACAGCAGGGCAGTCGCTAGGCCACACATCGGGGTCCTTCACTGGGCACTCCTCACAGTGCAGCTGTACTAATCACCTCTGTGGCATTTCCAGGGAGGGGGGAGGGGAACTCTCTCCCAGAGCTCTCTCTTACCTCAGGCACAGGGTTGTTGCATTCTATCCCCCCAGTCTGGGAGGAAGCTGGTAAATAAATAAATAAGCTTCTTACCCCAAGGGCAGACTCCAACAGATTTTTAACAATGAGTAAGAAGCTGAAGAGAACTATTGACACTTTCTACACAGAGAAAGAGCGGGTATCCAACCCCAAGGAAGTTAACAGCAGAGAGTCTGCAGATAACACCCTAAAGGGGAACGATACCTGCCCATCATCACATAACTCTCTTCTAGAAGAGACTGTTAAAAAGTTAAGAGAGTTTGAAGAAAAATGGGGAAAGGAAAGAGAAGCTATGATAGAGAATAACAATGTCCTGAAATTTGAGTTGGAAAAAATAAAGAATTCACAGGAGATGCAGGGAAACAAAATTTGTGAATTAGAAAAGGTTAAAAAATCACAGGAAAATACGATTTCTGAATTGAAAAAGATGAAAAAATTCTCAAGAAAGTAGGATTTCTGAATTGGAAAAGATAAAAACTCACTAAAAAAATAGTGAAATGGAAAAAAATTCAACAGAGCAAAATAATTCATTTAAAAACTCAATTGGGCATATACAAAAAGAACTAAAAATGTGAATGAAGAAAATAACTCATTAAAAATCAGGACTGAATAGAAATGAATGATTCATTGAGAAACCAAGAATCAGTCAAACAAAACAACAAAAATGAAAAGCTGGAGAATAACGTCAAATACTTACTGGGAAAATCTATATACCTGGAAAATAGATGTAAAAGAGACAATCTGAGGATCATTGGACTTCCCGAAAACTATGATCAAAAAAAGAGCCTAGATTCTATTTTACAGGAAATCATCAAAGAGAATTGTCCAGAGATAATAGAAACAGAAGGGAAAATAGGTGTTGAAAGAATTCATCGAATACCTTCTGAAAAAGACCCTAAAAAAAGAACTCCATGGAACATTGTGGCTAAGCTGCAGAACTATCATACTAAGGAAAAAATATTGCAAGCAGCAAGGAAAAAACAATTCAAATATCAAGGAGCTACAATAAGGGTTACGCAAGATCTGGCTGCCTCCATCTTAAAGAATCGAAGGGCCTGGAACCTGATATTCCGAAAGGCAAAAGAACAAGGATTGCAACCAAGAATAAACTACCCAGCTAAGTTTAGCATTTTCTTCCATGGAAGAAGATGGTCATTCAATGAAACAGAGGAATTCCATTTGTTTCTAAGAAAAAAAAAAAAAAAACAGACTAAAACAAAAAATTTGATCTACATGCACAAGACTGAAGAGAAGCAGAAAAAGGTAAAAAGAACTTTTTGAGAACTGTATCTCTGTTGTGGATATACAGAAAGTCCACATGGATAATTTGATTTTACTGATATAATATTTTTTAAAAAGGAAGTAGTAAAGGGAAGGGGATAGTATCAGAAAAAGGAGAAGGAGAGATAAAAAGAGGGAAACCACATCCCAGGAAGAGGCATAGAAAATCTACCACATCTGAGGGAATTTAGAGAGGGGGAGAAATATTGTGTGAATCTTACTCTCATCAGAGTAGGCTCAAAGAGTAAATAATTGACATATTTGTTTTTCAGAGAATCCTCTCTCACCTCATTAAAAGGGGGGAGAGGAAAAGGGAAAAGGAAAAGGGGAATAAGGGAAGGGTACAAGAAAGGGGAAGGGACTTAAAAGGAGGGGGGAGGGATACTAAAAAGTGAGGGCTGTGTGTCACAAGTGGGGTCTATAAATTAAATATTGGGGAAGAGGTTCAAGGAGGTCAAGGGGAAAAAAAGCATAATCTGGGGATAATATGATGGCAGGAAATACAGAATTAGTAATTTTAACTGTAAATGTGAATGGGATGAACTCTCCCATTAAATGGAGGCGGATAGCAGACTGGATCAAAAGTCAGAACCCTACAATATGTTGTTTACAGGAAATACACTTAAAGCAGGGAGATACATACAGAGTAAAGGTAAAAGGTTGGAGCAGAAGCTATTATGCTTCAGGTAAAGCCAGAAAATCAGGGGTTGCCACCCTTATCTCAGATCAAGCAAAGCAGAAATTGATCTAATTAAAAGAGATAAGGAAGGAAACTGTATCCTGCTAAAAGGTAGCATAGACAATGAGGCCATATCAATACTAAACATATATGCAACAAATGGTATAGCATCTAACTTCCTAAAGGAAAAGTTAAGAGAGTTGCAAGAAGAAATAAACAGCAAAACTATAATAGTGGGAAATCTCAACCTTACACTCTCAGAATTAGACAAATCAAACCACAAAACAAATAAGAAAGAAATTAAAAAGGTAAATAGAACATTAGAAAAACTAGGTATGATAGACCTTTGGAGAAAACTGAATGGTCATAGAAAGGAGTTATACTTTCTTCTCAGCAGTTCATGGAACCTATGCAAAAATTGACCATATATTGGGACATAAAGATCTCAAAATTAAATGCAGGGAGGCAGAAATAGTAAATGCCTTCTTCTCAGATCACAGTGCAATAAAAACTACATTCAATAAGAAGTTAGGGGTAAATAGATCAAAAAGTAATTGGAAACTGAACAATATCATCTTTTTTTTTTTTTTTTTTCTTTAACGTGTGCACTTTTATTTGAACTGGTCTTAAGTCAGTGTACAGGTAAAGCTCTTCTCCTCCCCCAAGTACTGGCACCAAACTCAAAACTCAGCGGAAGACTGTAAAGTCTGCATTCACATCTATGTTGGGGGCAGGGAGGGAATTTAGGGGTCCATTTTTTTATGGCTCTGACAATTAAAAAAAAAAAGGAACAAATATTAAGGCGGAAGATACAAAAAGTTTGGTTTTTTTGTTTGTTTTAAAGGATTACATAATTTACATGTAAAGCAATACTAGTACCTTCCCCCCCCACCCCCCCCCCCCGGATTTGTTAAGTAGCTCCTTTGCTCTGTGTGTAAGAGCAGGACAGCCTTCATAGAGGCAAGTAATTCTGTAACAATGCATTTTACAATATTTGGAATGACTTAAAAAAAAACAAAAAAAACCATGTACAATCAGAGTCCTGAAGACACACTGTAGAACTTTGGGGATGTTCCCCATTTTTCTTCAAACTCTCTTAACTTTTTAATAGTCTCTTCTAGGAGAGACTTATGTGATGGGGGGCAGGTATCATTTCCCTTTAGGTTGTTATCTGCTGACTCTCTGCTGTTAACTTCCTTGGGGTTGGATACCCGCTCTTTCTCTGTGTAGAAAGAATCGATCATTCTTCTTGGCTTCTTACTTATATTTTAAAAATCTTTTGGGGTCTGTCCCTGGGGTAGGAAATTATTTATTTATTTCTTTACCAGATTCCTCCCAGACCGGATGGATGCAGCGACTCCTGGGCCTGAGCTAAGAGAGAGCTCTGGGAGAGAGTTCCCCACCCCCTCCCTGGAAGTGCCCCAGAGGTGATTAGCAGGGCTGTGCTTTGAGGGCGCTGTGTGTCCTAGAGACTTCCCTGAGGCTTGAGACTGAACAGTAAAGGCGACTCAAAGCCCAGCCAATGCGTCCCGTGGGGTGTGGATGTCAGCAACAGGTGACGTGAAAAGCCCCTGCGCTCAAACTGGAAGTGTCTGCCAGAAACCGCGGTCCCTAGTTCAAAGGTTCTGCTTCTCTGGGACTTCTGGGGCTGAGTTCCACAGCCTCCAGCCGAGCCAGGCACTGTGTGTTACCTTGGGCCGTGTCCCCTCCGCTTTTCAATCTCTTAACTACCCCCACGTGAAAGCCCGGACAGCTGAAGTCAGCCACACTCACAGTGCCGAGATCTGCTGAGTCACCCCCAGGATTGGGATGATTCTAGTATCTGGCTTATATTTTAAAGTGGCTTATTTTCTCTTCTGATCTGCTGTTTTATAAGCAGAGAAGAGCTAACAGCCTGTGCCAGATTCTTCTATCTCAGTGGCTTCTCTGATCCCAGAGCCCTCCCCAGTGCGATCGGCACAGTGTGCCACCACCCAACCATCTGTGCTGGCCTCTCTTCTTCCTCCCCTGGGAACCAACCTTTTCTGTTGAAACTCCAGATTCTCTTCAGCTGGTAAGTCGTGCTTCCAATCCTTGTGGTTTCTATCAGTCCAGCACTATTTTTGAGGCTGATTTAACTAATTGGTAATGAGGGAAGAAGGGAGCTCACAAAATCGCGTGTATCTTCTCCGCCATCTTGGCTCCGCCTCTTCGAATCCAGCCATTCTGGAGAGCAATTTGGAACTATGCGCAAAAAGTTATCAAACTGTGCATACCCTTTGATCCAGCAGTGCTGCTATTGGCCTTATATCCCACAGAAATACTGAGGAGGGGAAAGGGACCTATATGTGCCAAAATGTTTGTGGCAGCCCTTTTCATAGTGGCTAGAAACTGGAAGATGAATGGATGTCCATCAATTGGAGAATGGTTGGGTAAATTATGGTATATGAAGGTTATGGAATATTATTGTTCTGTAAGAAATAGCCAATAGGAGGAATACAGAGAGGCTTGGAAAGACTTACATCAACTGATGCTGAGTGAAATGAACAGAACCAGAAGATCACTGTATACTTCAACAACAATGCTGTATGGAGATGTATTCTGATGGAAGTGGAAATCTTCAACATAAAGAAGATCCAACACACTTCCAGTTTGTCAATGATGGACAGAAACAACTACACCCAGAGAAGGAACACTGGGAAGTGAATGTGAATTGTTAGCACTACTGTCTATCTACCCAGGTTATTTATACCTTCGGAATTCAATACTTAACGTGCAACAAGAAAATGGTATTTACACACATATATTGTATCTAGGTTATACTGTAACATATGTAAAATGTATGGGATTGCCTGTCATCTAGGGGAGCGAGTAGAGGGAGGGAGGGGAATATTTGGAAAAATGAATACAAGGGATAATATTATTAAAAAATTACTCATGCATGTATACTGTCCAAAAAATTATAAATATAAAATTAATTTTAAAAATTTTAAATAAATTAATTAAATAAAAAAGAAAAAGAAAAAGGTCTTGCTTCCTCACTTTGGCTTCCTAGAATACCTATTTCCCCAAAGCACCCTCAGACACAGTCTGCTTCATGGATCCCTGACTTTTGCAGGTAGCACTATCTCCCTCAGTGTTTATTCTGAACTTCCTGTATACCTCTAGTACAATGCACTTTCTTGAAGGAAGAGACTATTTGATATTTGGATTTGTACCTAGAATATGTAGCAGTAGCAATATGTAGCAGCTTGCCTGCCACATTGTAGGCACTTAAGAAATGTTTGTTAGTGTGAACTGAAATGACTGGAAAAGTTATGACAGTAGAAGAAAACAGGATTGAAAAGAATATTTATGACAATGATAGATTATGGATCTAGAAGTGCGCCTCAGAGCCCATCTTGTCCAGGATTATTTTTACAGATCAAAAAACTGATTTGACAGTAAACAAGATTTGAACCCAAACCCTCTTATTCTGTAACAGCTACTGTTCCTATTGTACCACACTGTCTCCAAGAGCAACAGTTTATGTGCACTCTAAAGCAGAGAGTGAACCCTATTTGGTCAGAGCAGGAGTGGGGTGGCAGGAGACCTTACATTTGTCACTCTGCAGAAACTAACAGCTCTTGTCCTGGTTTCTCAGTCAAATCAGATAATTGAGTTTCTTAACTTGCGTTAGGGTCACTCCAGAAAAGCATCCAAACACTCTTCAAAGCAAATAGGGGCTGCAGTGGGAAGAAACACTAGAAAGTATCCCAAATTAATCATTATTAAGGCTCTAGTCCAAAAAGTAGCAAAAACTTTCTGCACAAAGGGATATAGTGGCTTTTACCACATCCTATAAGGGTTGGTCATATGCCAGCATCCTCTTAGAAGAGTCATGGCAGTAAAAGAAAATGACAGAATTGACTCAGATTAGAAAAAGTACATTTCAAAATGTGATAGATTAAGACCTTCTGGGATTCTTAATCATTAAGGTTTTAAGAGGATTTCCATAGATTTTAATTAACAAAAATTTACAATCATGTTGAAATTTTATAAGGGAGTGTATGTAGATATACACATATGCCTTTAGTGGAAAATGGGCTTATTGTTCTGTTATTTACTTAAAAGTTTTTTTTTTAAACATTTCAATTGACATTTTAAAATTTAAAAGTTACCTTATATGAAAAGAAGTCCTTTCAAATTCTTAATCTGTTTGTATTGTGCCACCATCTTGCTCCTTTTCCTGGCTCTTAGACGTACCACGAATAGTTCAGATCACTTCAGATCATCCCCTTCCCCACCAGGGACATTCTATAATCAGATATATTTCACACCTTATTTGGTGCTTACCTTCAATGGATTCTAACTCAAAGACTGGGCAAAAAGTGGGATATATGCTGCTTTTCTAATTCTCAGTTTCCTTTTCTTAGGCAATAAAATGCAAAATTCTCTGGCCTGGGAGAGAGGGTCTTCAGACTAATCACTTCACTTTCACTAATCTTGTAAGCCCTTGGGCATCTGCTTCTCCATATTATTGGATAAGGTAGCTCAGAACTTGAGGTTTCCCCAGAAAGGAAAGTTTGGCCTATCAAGATCATGTATATGTTTTATTATACACTAAAACAAAATGTATTTCAGGACAAAGCCAGAGAAAGGGGTAAGTGTGGGGAAAGCAAATATACTTTTCAATGCAAGGATTACACATTGATTAACAATGGGCTTCTTAAACTTTTTCTACTTATGACCCTTTCCTGCTTCACCCCTGACAAATTTTTATACAGCCTGAGTATATAGGTATATAAATCATTTATTGATAATAGATCATAAAGAAATTTATTTTATAATAATTTGTTGGCATAAGTACCATTTATTAAAGACAAAAACAAATTTGCATACTAATGAGATGGATATGTTTAAGACTATAAGAATAGGCAAATAAAACTCAACATGAGTCTACATCCCTACCTAAACAGTGCAAAATCTTGCTTTGCTTTTATCCAAAGTGGAAACCAGAGCAGTTTCTCAGCTTATGTGCATCTTTGCAAGTTCCCAAGGATGTCTTCCATGTGCAGTCTTTCCCCAATCATCTTCAACTCTCTTTCTCCTCAAGTCTGTTCTCATTCAACCTTAAATTTGTTTGGAATTCTTCGCCTTTAAAAATAAAACCACAAATCATCTAAGACTTCAATCTACAATGTCCTCATTCTTGTCTTTCTTTTTTTCTGGTTTAACTTTGCAAATTAATGGTCTATACTACCTTATTTTCTTTTCAATCCTCTTCTTAACCCTTTTCAATCTTGCTTCTGCCAATTCTATTCCATGGACATTTCTTTCTCAAAGATAAGCAGTGACCTTCTTTTAGCCAAATCCTATGAAGTTTCCCCCCACCCATTTTTACTCTAATGAACTAGTCCTCCAATTCTTGATACTACTGACAACCCCTTTTTCTGCAAACTTCATTTGGTTTTTGTGATCTTGAACTGTGCTGGCTCATTTCCTGTCTTGACAATCAATATTTCTCTGTTCCTTTTCCATTTTATCTGATCTTAATACTTTCCCTATGAGACTAGCCAATTTATCCTGTATATGTCTTATTTGGACCTAGATGGTTAGGTGTTATTTCCCTCGTTAGAGTGAGAGCTTCTTGAGAGTTGTTTTGTCTTACTTACATGTCCAAAGATTAGCACAGTATTTGGTGCATAGTAAGTGCTTAATAAATGACTTTTTTTTTAAATTTAATTTTATAATTATAACTTTTTTTTTGACAGTACATATGCATGGGTAATTTTTTACAACATTATCCCTTGTACTTACTTCTATTCAGATTTTTTCCCTTCCTCCCCCAACCCCCTCTCCCAGATGGCAGGCAGTCTTATACATGTTAAATATATTAAAGTCTATTCTAGATACAATATATGTGTGTAGAACCGATTTCTTGTTGCACAGGAAGAATTGGATTCAGAAGGTAAAAATAACAGTTTACATTCATTTCCCAGTGTTCCTTTTCTGGATGTAGCTGATTCTGTCCATCATTAATCAATTGGAATTGGATTAGCTCTTCTCTATGTTGAAGATATCCACTTCCATCAGCATACATCCTCGTACAGTATCATTGTTGAAGTGTATAATGATCTTCTGGTTCTGCTCGTTTCACTTAGCATCAGTTGATGTAAGTCTCTCCAAGCCTCTCTGTATTCCTCCTGTTGGTCATTTCTTACAGAACAATAATATTCCATAACATTCATATACCATAATTTACCCAACCATTCTCCAATTGATGGACATCCATTCATCTTCCAGCTTCTAGCCACTATGAAAAGGGCTGCCACAAACATTTTGGCACATACAGGTCCCTTTCCCTTCTTTAGTATTTCCTTGGGATATAAGCTCAGGAGTAGCATTGCTGGGTCAAAGGGTATGCACATTTTGATAACTTTTTGGGCATAATTCCAGATTGCTCTCCAGAATGGTTGGATTCTTTCACAACTCCACCAACAATGCATCAGTGTCCCAGTTTTCCCACAGCCCCTCCAACATTCATCGTTATTTGTTCCTGTCATCTTAGCCAATCTGACAGGTGTGTAGTGGTATCTCAGAGTTGTCTTAATTTGCATTTCTCTGATCAATAGTGATTTGGAACACTCTTTCATATGAGCGGAAATAGTTTTAATTTCATCATCTGAAAATTGTCTGTTCATATCCTTTGACCATTTATCGATTGGAGAATGGCTTGATTTCTTATAAATTAAAGTCAATTCTCTGTATATTTTGGAGATGAGGCCTTTATCAGAACCTTTAACTGTAAAAATGTTTTCCCAATTTGTTACTTCCCTTCTAAACTTGTTTGCATTAGTTTTGTTTGTGCAGAAACTTTTTAATTTGGTGTAATCAAAATTTTCTATTTTGTGATCAATAATGGTCTCTAGTTCTCCCTTGGACACAAACTCCTTCCTCTTCCACAAGTCTGAGAGGTAAACCATCCCATGTTCCTCCAATTTATTTATGATCTCATTCTTTATGCCTAAATCTTGGACCCATTTTGATCTAATCTTAGTATGTGGTGTTAAATGTGTGTCCATGCCTAGTTTCTGCCATACTAATTTCCAGTTTTTCCAGCAGTTTTTGTCAAATAATGAATTCTTATCCCAAAAATTGGGATCTTTGGGTTTGTCAAACACTAGATTGCTATTTTTATTCACTATCTTGCCCTGTGAACCTAACCTATGCCACTGATAAACTAGTCTATTTCTTAGCCAATACCAAGTGGTTTTGGTGACTGTTGCTTTATAATATAGTTCTAGATCAGGTACAGCTAGACCACTTTCACTTAATTTTTTTTTCATTACTTCCCTTGAAATTCTCGACCTTTTGTTGTTCCATATGAATTCTGTTGTTATTTTTTTCTAGGTTATTAAAATAGTTTCTTGGAAGTCTGATTGGTATAGCACTTAATAAATGACTTAATAGCTGACTGACTGATTGGTCGAACTTCCTAGAGTCATCAGAGCAAGATTGCAGAATGAAGTTCATCATGTAGGAGATACTTAATAAGTAGTTGATTTAATGAATAAACACAGCTTTGTTGAATGCCTAAACTCTATTGCATCTTCTTTCCACATACATTAAACAGTAAAACTACCATGGAAGAGAAAGAGTTAAGAGAATTGGGATTTGTAAAAAACAAAAACAAAAACTCAACAAAAAGTGCTGTTGTCAGGTGATTGTCAAAAATGTATGCCATTTTCTTTTTAAACTAGATCTGTGATTTCATCAATTAGGAAACTCTCAGTTGAGGAAAACTTTTGCTATTAATGTAGATCAGCACCTTTCTTATGACTTACAATTTTAGACATATGACACACAAATAAGCGAAGTGATATGTTCAAAGCCAGATATCTATATGTGAAAGAGATAGCAGTTGTAGCCAAATTGTCCTGTCTTTCTATTCCCTATTCCATGTTGTTTTTCTTTTACTCACATGGAAAAGCAAAGAAGGAGAGAAGGGGATAATAGAAGGAAAAGGAGAATTTTCTTGAAAACCAACTTGATTTTTTGCCAATGAAACCTTACTCAAGAGAACTAACTATGGATAGTTTAAGTGGTCCCAGGCATTTAATTCTGTAGTAACAAGTAGTTTTTATTGTTTTTTAATTAAAGCTTTTTACTTTCAAAACATATGCATCGATAATTTTCAACATTCACCCTTGTAAAACCTTGTATTCCAAATGTGTTTTCTCTCCCTTCCCTACATTCCCTCACCTGGCAGCAAGTAATCCAATATACGTTAAACATAGGTACTTCTATGCATAGTTCCACAATATCATGCTGCACAAGAAAAAAAATCAGATCAAAAAGGAAAAAAATGGAAAAGAAAACAGAATGCAAACAAATAACAAAAGGAGTGAAAATACTTTGTTGTGATCCACACTCAGTTCCCACAGTCCTCTCTCTGGGTGTTTATGGCTCTCTTTATCACAAGACCTTTAGAACTGGTCTGAATCATCCCGATATTGAAGAGAGCCACATCCATCAGAATTGATTATTGTATAATCTTGCAGTTTGTCATGTATAATGATCTCCTGGATACTGGGAAATGAGTGTAAACTGTTATTTTTACCTTCTGAATCCAACTCTTCCTGTGCAACAAAAAATTCAGTTCTACACACATATATTGTATCTAGAATATACTGTAATATATTTAATATGTATAAGATTGCCTGCCATCTGGGGGAGGGGGTTGGGGGAGGAAGGGAAAAAATCTGAATAGAAGTAAGTACAAGGGATAATGTTGTAAAAAATTACCCATGCATATGTACTGTCAAAAAAAAAGTTATAATTATAAAATAAATTAAAAATTAAATTTAAAAAAAATGATCTCCTGGTCTCCCCAGGCCTCTCTGAAATCATCCTGCTGATCATATCTTATTAAACAATAATATTCCATAACATTCATATACCATAACTTATTCAGCCATTTTCCAACTGGTGGGCACCCACTCAATTTCCGGTTCTTGCCACTACAAAAAAGATCTCCCACAAACATTTTTGCACATATGTGTCCCTTTCTTTCTTATATGATCTCTTTGGGATACAAGCCCAGTAGAAAAACTGCTGGATCAAAAGGTATGCACAGTGTGATAGCCTTTTGGGCATAGTTCCAAATTTATGCATATGTTTTGAAAATAAAAAGCTTTAAAAAAAAAAAAAGCCTAGAAGTATATATAAAGCATATGAACATACATCCGCCAAAATAGGCACAGGCACTCTACAAACATAAACATAAAATACTTCTTATACAAATAAACTCAGGTCTAAATAATTGAAGTAATATTTATCATTCATGGGTAGATAAAGCCAGTTTAATTTTTAAATGACAATTTTACCTACCTAATTTATTTAATATTATTCCAATAAAATTACAAAAAAAATTATCAAGTCAGAAAAAACAATAAAAAGTTCATTTAGAAAAACAAAATGTCAGAAACTTCAAAGAAGCCAGGAAAAAAAATGTAAAGGAAGTAAATTTAGCAATGTCTTAAACCATATTATAATAGAGAACATTGTTGAAATGAAAAAAGGATAATTTCAATGATTTTCAATTAAAATTTTTTATATAAGCAAAATCTATGTAGACAAAAATAGAAACAATGGAGAAAATTGGGGAAAAAACTTTCATAGACTATCACTCATATAGGATGTGATTGAGTTGGAATATTGTTGTGGTATAGAAAATGATAAACTGGTTGATTTAAAAAAAAAAAGATGGAAAAACTTGGACCTATGAAGGAAGACACTATTCACCTTCAGAGGAATAGATTATAGATGGAAATAAGCATAATACAATCTTACATTTATGTGTATGAGTATATATATATATATATGTATATCTATATATGTAAACACACAGGTATGTTTATATCTGTGAATGTTGCATGTATATACTATGACATACATACATATACACATATATGTGTGTGTGTGTATGTAAAAGAGGTCATTTTTTGCCTCATTTCTAGCTCTAATCATTGATTGGACACTGCTTCAGTCAAACTGAGACCTGGGAAAGATCTTAATTTAAAAAAGGTCAAGGTCTCCCACTGCATTTGAGCCACCTCCAGTCATCTTGATCTATATGTTGTCACTGAGCCCAGACGATTCTGGAGGAGAAAGTGAAGCTGTGTCTTTGTCCAGCCCTTCCTCATTTAAACCCTATTTACTTACATGTCATGGTCCTCTTTGAGGATGAAGGACAAACAACTACACACACACACACACACACACACACACACACACACACACACACACACACACATTCCTACACCCCAATCCATGCTTAACTATAGTCTTCTTGGTGGGTGGGAGGGTAAAAAATTAAGTAATAAGTATCCAACAGAGAACAAAAGAAAACCAATAAGGAAGCAAAGAAATCCCCAGCAGCTTTGAAAACAATGTGTAGTATTTATTATGTAGGTTTTATTGAAATATATACTTCATTTTAAACTTAAATATAAAATGAGAAAAGAAGAAGAAACTTTGCCATTTTGTATATAAGTTTAAAATAAAGTTTAAAAACTACCCCCAAACCTCAGTTTAATTTGTGATGATGTTCTGCTTCCTACACACTTCATTGATTAAGTTTTCAAGGATATTTTGAGGTTTCTATTTTCAGTGGGGGACAGTGAATAGAAAACTGGCTTGGGATCAAGAACTGGGTCCAAGTTCTACTTTTGAGAGATACTGGCTGTATGACTCTGGCCAAGTTATTTAACCTCCTTCCATGTTTAGATAATTGCTAAGATTGTTGCAGGGAAGATGGAAATTTGCATTGGTAGAAGGAGTAAACTTATCTGGGACTTCCCTTTATTAATGAACTCACAAATCTACTCCTAATCCCTATTTCTATGATTTACTTTTTCATCTGTGAGCCCACAAAAGATAACAAGCTTCTGAAATCTAACCACTAGTTCATGTTTTTCTTGGTATTCAGTAGATGCTAATTTTTCATGGCCTGAAATGATGTGTTCCATAGTGTACATTTCTTTGTACAATGTACATGCATCAATAAATCCAACATCTGTAAGAATAACTTATCTGTAATATTTAATGGTGATGTTCTGGTCCCAAATTGTCATCATAAAGTTTTATTGCTGTAAACAAATTTTTACAACTCAACCATTAGTTCAATTCTTCCTTCTGACATTTTATTGATTGAGGTCCCAGGGATTTTACCCATGAAGAGCTTTTTGATTCCACTTTTGGATTTTAACTGTTTCCACAGGATATAACCAGAAGCAAACCATTTTTTGTTACATTCAATAAATCCAGTGACTTATGCCTATTCGTAGGCAAAGTATTTTCCAAAAGTATTTTCATAAGATTTTAAACTCATTTGAGATACTCTGTCAATTCTCCTCCTTTTTGATGAAGAAAGATTACTATTTCTCTAGCTGCCTTAGGGTAATTGATAGTATTTTATGTATTGTTTACAGACTGTCTTTTAATGATCAAAATCTGTTTTGGTTCATTTTACAGTTATGAAAATGATTGTTATGGCTAGGATTACATAAATGTTTGTTGTTGTTGTTAGGCCTCCACATTAAAAGGAAAATATAGGAAGTGGTAGTGATTTTTTTCTTCTTCATACAGTCTCTGAGAAGTGAGATTATGAACATTCAAATGCAGTTACAAAGCATGGAATATCAGATCTTGCCTTTTTCCTAACCCACTCCAATCTGTGCTTTCTTAAATGGATAAACAATTATATACAGCTCCATGCTGCTGCTACTTTATTTAGTTACAGTGCATGGCTGTGAATAGCTCATGTTGCTGGGATAAACAGTGCAGATTTTCAAAATCAGTTTGCATTCAATACATATTTCATGTCCTTTTCCCCCCTACATTGCTGCTGAAAAACTTGCTTTTATATGGTATTTTCTAGGCTTCAGGGATTATTGCTATATGTTTCAAAAGGAAAGAGAATATTTTAATTTATTACCTATGTGGAGGCAAGGCAGAAGGAGAATTATCTGTACAAGATGTCCTGGGAGTTTTCTTCCTTTTGATACAGTGGTTGGAAAATAAATGAATAATTTCACTAAAGGTTCATGATTGCTAGGGATTTAAGTAGGGTGGGGTGAGGGCATTGAGAACAGTTGTAAAAGAGCTTAATCAGAAGAAATAAGAAAACAGCACCAAGTGAGCAAAAGGAATTAGTTAAGGAATCATATAGAAAGCCTATTTCTATCACCTCCACCTTGCAGCAGAATCAAATCATTTACCTAGCCCCATCATACTCCCTTCTTTAACCATTGCTATTGCCACTGCCCCAGAAACAATTTAAAAGTCTTCCAGAGTCCTTGCCCAAAGGGGCCAGCACTGAGGATTAAGGATTTCATGCTTCTTGTCCCAAGTGTCCCAAGAAACATGCTTGTTTGAAAAAAAAAATGCTATTTGTTATTCTGATTACCTAAGATTTGTTGCTGAATGGGATGATAAAGGGCTTTGTACATAGTACAGCCTCTCTCCTTCATCTTATAGATAAGAAAACTGAGTCACAATGGTAGAGAGCAAAGCCTGAATTTAAACCTCAGTCTTTGAACTCCAGGTTCCCTATTACAACATTACTTAGAATTTCCCCTCCAGTAAGAAGATGAGATGAAGGGCTTAGACAGCTACATGGCAGAGAGTTTTGGTTTTGGACTCAGGAAAGCCTGGGTTTAGATCCTACCTGACACTTAGCTGTATGACTCCCGAGAACTCAAACTTCTATCAGTCTCAGTTTCCTCATCTGCAAAATGATAATAATACTTATGTCATGGGTTGCTGGGAAACAAATGGGAAGCACTGTGCAAATCTGTGGCTGTTATGTGTCAGCAGTGAGGAGGATGAATAAAAAGATGATCATGATATAACCTTCCTCAGACTCTCCAAGTTATCCAAATGCAAGATTGTTTTCTTCTCTCATTCCTAATGTAGCATCTTTCTGATGATCATAACTACAATACTGAGAATAGCAAACACGATCATTATACTGAATCTCTCTGTTTTCAAAGGATTCTCACATTTATCCATTTATGTTCTCATTGCTACCACCCTGTTTCAAATATTTACCACCTTACAATCAATAATAGCAAGATCATAAAGGCTTCTTAACTGACTCCTTTGACTCACTTTCCCCTTTTGTCCTTCCTTATCTGGTAGACCACCATATTAATTTTTCTAAAATACCTTTTTCATTAAGTACTTCTCTAAGATCTAAGAATGATAACAACACCACCAACAAAACTGTTATTTCATGAACACTACACAATTATAATGACCAAATTGGGTCTCAAAGAAGAGATAAAAGATGTCTTTTCTCTCCTATTTTTGTAAAGACCAAAGACATTAAATATAATGTTTGATTTGGTTAGTTAGTATTGCTAAATTTTGTTTTTCATAATTCTGTATTCTAAGAGAACTTGAGGGGAAACATATTATGAAATGAAGCTGATGTTTAAAAAAATTAAAACATTTTAAAATGAATTATAATTACTCTGTCTTGAAAGAAAGTCTTACCTCTCTAGCCTGGCATTTAAGACCTTCTACAACCTGTTTCTCACTTTCTAGTCTGGTCTCCCACTGCTATCCCATCTAAATTACCTGCTCCAGACTAAATGAGGTACTCACTGTTCCTGAGCACATCTTACCATTTTTAATTTTTGTGCTTATCTCATACTATCTCTAGGATGCCTTCATCTTCTCTCTCTTTTGTGCCTATTAAAACTCTACCTATATTTCATCGCAAAACCCACCTTCACTAAAGCGCTTCCTAATTGCTCCATCCTGAAATGTCCTCTGGGTCTCTTCCTTGTTCTCATAGCACTTCTCATTAGCTCATTTCCTGTCTGTATTATAACTACACTGTAAGCCCACCAAAGGTGAAAGCCAAAGTTTCATCATGAGTCACAACAAACTCTATTATAGGCCTTTGAATAAGAAAGCATTTAATACATAACTATTGATTGATCATGTTTACACACAAATAACTTTTATCCAAACCGACCAGCATTTGTTTTTAAAGCTCCTATTATGTGCCAGACACTGTGCTAAATACTGGGGATACAATGAAAGGCAAAAACAGCTTCTTTAAAGCAGCTCACATTAATAGGCTCTATTGTGAATTGCTTTCTTTCATGAAGGTGGATGGATTTGTACTGGACCCTAATCAATCTCTCCTCAGGTCCCCCTGGTGGTCAAAAGCAAGTATTTGCTAGACAGTGGGCTCAAATTAAGGGTATAAGCTCTGGAGTCAGCAGACATAATAAACTAACTGGCCCTGGGGATTCTTAAACCCTTGACCTTGATATTATTGGCACTCTCCTTTGGGCTATATCACCTTACTGCTAATGTGGCAGCATTCTGAATCCTTGGGAAGAAAGATAATAATATACTGTTATTAGATCTGGAAAGACAGTTGGTATTTGGTACTATTGTTTTTTTTAAGGCACTACATACACATTTAATATCCTCTACTTTCAGTGCTTAGAAAAATAGTCTTTTCTCCATCACTTTTCCACAAAGCATGCTTAATTTTCAGAAGACCCTTAATGAATGGAGGAATTAAGGCCAACACTTATTCTTGTACTTTCTCCCACTAACAAGCCTCCTGCCTATGTGTGATGCCCCCTTTTCTGTATATGATCTTGTTAAGCTGAGAAATTAATATTGCTATCAAAGCCATTGATGCAGACTGTTTTGTTCATCTCTGACAACTTATGCCTCCCTTTCTTACTGTGTTATCAACATTAACATTTCAATTGAGTAATCTGCTATGTAGGGGGAAATATGAGAGATCTGTCACGTATGGATAAAGTGAGGAAGGGGTTGGTTGTGTGTCAGGTGCACAGAGCCCTTGAGTCTGAGGACATAGAGAGCTAAGGGAAATGTTGAAGAGCCATTGAAGGCAAAAAAAGAGGCAATGTGGTATGAGGAAAAGAGTGGATTCTGAACAAGAAGATATGGGTCCAAGTGTTGGATTTGCTACTCAGTAATTCATTCAGCTCAGGAGAAGCTCAGTTTCTTTCTGTGAAAGTGAGAGAAGCATATTCATAGACTCTTTTTTTTTTTAAAAATTCATTTCAAAGAACGAAAATAAACATTTTCTTAAATAATACAATAAAAAGGAAGACTGCACACAAAACTGCAAATTTGTCATGTACAACTTATTATTCCCTCCAAATATATAATAGTTATCATGTAAATTTCCTTCCCCCCCTTTTTCCCTTTCATCCTGCCCCCTCAGCATTAGACACAAATAGTTATATAAATGTGCACACACATGCATACATATACCCACCCTATATATATATATATATATTATTTATGTGCCTCATATACCTATATGCTACATATATCCATATATGCCTATATATATTATATATATATACATACACACATATATTATGTGTATATAATTATTCTATTCATACTTCTACATATCAGTAACTTCTACTCTAAAAGACCATAGGTCTTGGAACACTATATTTTGAAAAGCAAAAAAGCTGGGGTGGTAGCCTAGAATAATTTCCCCATCAAAGTTGAGTATAGTCCTGAATAGGAAAAAAAATGGATATTTATGAACTGAAAGATTTTCAGTTATTTGTAATGAAAAGACCAGAATTCAATGGAAAATTCAATATAAAAGATCCAAAAGAAATTTAAGGAAAACATTAAGGACTAATTGTAAGGTACTCATTAAGATCAAACTGTTTATTTTATATATATATGAAAATGTTAACAGTATTCACATATGCTTAAAAGCTTCATGAATCACAGAGTGTCATAGAATCAAAAGGATGAAGTTATCTTATTTGTAAGTCAGTTAGTTGTGCCTCCTCCCTATACTATTCTGAATAAAATAGAAGCTAACCTATTTAAAATATGCCCCAGAAAGGAGTTTCTGCGCCCTTTCTGTGCACCATTTTCTAGTGTTCAACACCCCTGGTAGGATAACACTGCTCTGCATTTTTCATTTTGTTTGTTATTTGAAATGGTGTGAATATTTCAACCCACTTTCACATTTGACTTCCTGGGTTGCTATGTTTTTAGACTAAATGGAGAGGACAGTGGTCATGAATTAAAATTGATTATGGAAGACCTGCTATTCCCTTGTCCTTGGCTTACTCATCATTTTAAAAAACAAATCCAGCAAAAGGAGCAGGAGGAAAAGATGAGGACATGGATAGCATTATGATGCTGCTTCTCACATCAGACTGAACTTCATGAAGTTAAATTACATATGTTAAAGTACCATGCCAAAAACTGGCAGGAAAAGTCATAAAAATGTAATGAGCTACCTTGTGAAGCAAGGGGCTCCCAGTCATGATCTCATTTGATCACTGACATATGGAAAAGCTTTTTGTATATATCCTGACTCCAAAACAGAATAAAAGGTCACCATTACTTACTTGCCTTTTCCTTGTTGTTCTGAACTTGTGGTTTTACTGATTTGGGGAACACCTAGTAAGAAGACTCCTATTCTCCAATTTATAATCTTAGTGTTGCATTCAGTTCTGATAAATTAAGAGATTTCCCCCAAGTCACAATTTGACATATATGGGATTTGAACTCAGGTTTTCCTAAAATTGGTTGTTTATCTACGGTGCCTTACTCATTGCCTCTCAACTTCACATTACCATAACAAAATTATATTGTTAGACCACTACTCCCAATTTGGCCAAATATGAAAAAAAAAAATAAATAAATAAACCCAACAAACCAAAATCTTTGCCTTCCATTAAGGATAAAAAACAAACAAACAAAATGCTTAAAACATCAATAGAACAAAGTTTATAACATATACTACTACTACTAACAGTAGTACTAACTGAGACTGAGAAGTTGAACTTAGCTATGGCTCAGAGCTACTTAGTTATCAGAATCCAGAATATCTATTGTGCTGCCCAGCCTCTCAAATAACAAGTTGCATTGTACCCATAGATAAAGGAAGAGATATAAACTTATCAAATCTTCTCCAGCAAAATTATCCCTAATATCTAAGTCATTAACACTTTTAATTGGGGCTTTGCCATTTATGATGACCAGCAATCATATATAACTCATGACTAAGGGGAAACCCCTCTTAGTCATAAAAGATGGGGTTCAGGAGGTTGCCACAAGAGTCATTGAATTGCCAATTTATTAGTTAATCCAGGCAGGCATCACAAAGCAGGGATCGGATCAGTTGTCCTAAGGGAAGTCAGCATGGATTTTGGAAAGCATGCAATACCATTCATATTGGCCAATACTTAGCTGTTTCAGAATAAGTTTTCTGTTAGCTCATTTGGGCTGATCTCCCTAGACAAAATGGTAACTGTTTATGGAGATCATAGTGAACGTGGAAGTGGTCTGGGACACATTCCAGCTCACAACTGTTAGAACAAGTCTCGTGTCCTACAGAGTCCATAGAGGGGAAGAAAAGTAATTAGTCAATAAGCAACTATTTATTAAGAGCCTACTATGGGCCAGACAGGAAGCTAGGTAGTGCAATGGATAAACCACTAAGCCTGGAGACTGGAGGACTTACATTCAAATCCAGACTCAGACATTTACAAGCTGGGCAAATCATTTAACTCTGTTTGCCTCAGTTTCCTTAACAAGTTGGAGAAAGAAATGGAAAGCCTCTCTAGTATCTCTATTAAAAAACCTTGTGGAATCACAAACAGTTGGACATGACAAAAAAAACTGAACAACAAAAATGCTAGGCACTGGAAATACAAAGACAAAAAATATAATTATTCTATTGCTCAAAAAACTTAAAATCTTCCAGGAGACATAACTTTACATATGGAAAAATATACAGAATGAATATGTAAGTTAAATAAATATATGCATATATGCATATAATGCATGTGTGTAAATATACAAATTGTTCAGTTGAAAAAATAATGCATTTGGAAAATGCAGGTTTAAATCCTAGCTTTGACACTTTCTACATATGTGGTGTTAGATAAGGCACCTAAATTCTCTGGACCTCAGTTTCCCTAGCTGTGAAATGTGGAGTTTGGAGCAGATGACCTCAGAGGTCTTTTCTAGCTCTAAATCTATAATCCTTTTACCCCAATAAAAGGTAGTTAGGGAGGGCCATCACTATCAGGGGAGAAAGAACAAGTTAACTAGTGTCCCACCAGACATAAATTTACATGTGCAACCCATATGTAAATTGAGCCTGTAATATTTGTCAAATCTGTTTAGCCCAGGTTTTTGATCCTGTACTAAACTCACAGAGACAGAAACTGAGACCTTGACTCCCCCGATCTTGTGATTTCCTCATTTTCCCATTGCTTCTGTCCCTGATGCTACTTCCTTGGATCTGGTTCTTTCCAGGTCAGTGACCTGTCCCCTGCTTCATGGAAATGGCCTGTTAGACTGCATTCCCCACAGCCAGCCAGCCATCCTAATATCCATTCCCCTTTAGCCACTCCCTCTTGCCACTTTGCTTTCCCAAGAACGGGGATTTCAATCAACATCACAAACCCTGCTGAATTAAGGCTATTTTCTGACACCATAAGAGTCGTCTAAAAATGAAAAGGAAAGTTGATCCATTTTTCTTCCTTATTTTAATTCCTACATTTTGTGATAAGTGCCTCTCCCAAATGAGTGCTCTTGTGATAAATCAGGGCCAGTGCTAGGGGAGAGAAAAGGAGAACCTTCACCCCAAAATGACATATGTAAATGAAATGAATTGAAGAATATTCTTTGCAGCTGGGACCATGACCTCCAGAAAGCTTGGTAATGAGGGATGCTACAAATCTTCCAGTCTGTGTCAGATCAATTCATGGGCTATGTGGAGCAACCAAAGATGAATTCTGAGTCTTTCCCCTTTATATAAGACAGACCCATCTCTGTTGTACATCCGTTTTCTATGATTAGCAGGGCTTCTAGGGAAATAGTGAGGGGGGAAAGGTGTTATCTGTTGCTTCTTCTCCCAAAAGTTTTGGGATTTAGGGTTGAAGAAGTGAAGGAAGGAGAAAAACAAGCTAAAACCTGGCCCAGTGGCTGATGTTACCTAAGTCTTGAGCCTGTTCTGATAGAATAGGGGCCCATTCTGATAGCCTTGGTCAGATTATGAAAGCCTTTCCTAGCACGCAGGGGCTCATCCTTCATGCACATGGCCATTATGTCATAACTGGTCTCATAACAAAACAAAGAAGAAAAATGCCAATAAGGATGCTCATAGTTTGATTTTTGATTTAACTTTTAAATATCATGAACCAGATACCACCTGCTAAAGTATGTAATAAATATAGTAAATGGGTCAATATTTATTTTGCATTTGATATAGTCATTTCTTTTTTTCTTACTTTTATAAGTAGTATTTTAGTTCATTCTGTTATAACTGATGCAATGTAAAATTGTGAAGATGGAATTAGGGACATAATACTCAAAAACTGATTGGAGTTGTAGCCTGCTGAGTCTCCCTATCATGTAGTTGCTGATTTAGCCAGCCCACCCCTCCTAGGAGTGGTTCAAACAGTAGCCTAAGGCCATGGATATTGCCACTATTTTTGTAGCATTTATGTATTTCTTAACCATTTAATATATATTAAACTGCTACAATTTGCATCATGTACCTATCTTTTATGTATCACTGACAGAGTTTTTGAATGTTGGTTTTTTCTAATCCCAATTTCCCCATAAATTCTGTGGTTTTACTGTGTGATTTTACATATGACAAATTGAATTTTAAGAATTCAAATGTTGTATGTTAATAATACTAACTGAAACAGAAATATGTATATATATATGAAAGAGTCATGGCAAGCCCCAAACCAGAAATAAGCCGTGACATCAATCAGCATAGTCAGTCACTAGGACCCAGCTCAGGTTCTATTCAAGCCTCAGGTTATACAGCTTAGTACAAGAACCTTTGAAGCTAATAGAATATGAAGCCTTCTTCTTCCCATAGCATCTCATTGGGGTCCTGGGATTTATGTGATATGGGGGCATATTTATTTCAGATCACTTTTTCTGGCTATACTACTTTTTACCTGAGTGGCAATGGATAAGTCACTTAATAACTCACTGAATCATTCATTTGTAAAATGAGAGAGTTTGAATTAGTTGACTTCCAAGGTCCCTTCCAATTCTAGAGTTAAACTCTCAAGATCCCATAATGTTCTTCTAGAACAGAAAAACTGTATGAGAATCAAAACATATTGCATATTTTCAGTTATTTTTTCACTTGTGTTCAGCTCTCCATAATCCCATTTGTGGTTTTCCTGCAGTTTGCCAATTCCGTCTCCAGCACATTTTACAGATGATGAAACTGGGGCAAATAAAGTAAAGGGTCTTGGTCAAGATCACATAACTTGTAAGTATCTTCCTCAGGTATTGAGTATTTGATCTGAACTCAGATTCCTGACTTCAGATCTAGTGCTCTGTGCACTATTGCATCTCCTAGCTGCCCTTATTACATACTAATTAGTTATAACAATGGACTAAATTAGAATGCTTAGAAGCAGGTCTAAGAATATACTAATGCCATGTGTTTGTGGCAATTAAAGAAACTAACATAAATAGAGCTTTAGGAGAGAGATAACATGCCATGCAAAGCTGGTTAAAAAAAAAAAAGGCATTATCCTGAAAACATTGCAAGTAGCATGTCTACAAGCTTGTTTCTCACTCTGAGAAATGTAGTCACTGAGTAGAAAAGAATAAATATAGATTAAATGAAGTACCATAGTAGTAAGAAGAGATTATAATGGAAAATATAAAAATAAAGCAGTAAAGGAGCACAAATGAAATCAGGGTATAGAAAAATATTCCTAATGTTCCAAATTTAGCCCCAGAATTTCCAAACAGTAGCTCTCTCTGGAGTCTCCTGGAACCACCCGTTCCACCCTCTCTTGCCAGATTAATCACATTCAAGCAAGGCTCAGATTGAATCACTCCCTTTCTGAAGCACCAACCAAACCTTCCAAATGAATCCAACCCAACCCAAAAGGCATCGAGAAAGCTCCTTCTGTTTCCTTTCCACTGCACTAGGCGCTAGGAGACAAAGTAAATCAGAAACATTGCCTGTCCTCAGTGAGCTTACATTCTACTGAAAAGGGTTGGTTTGGGAAGCTGGAGATCCTAGACTAGACAGCAGAGCCTGTATTTCCAGAATCCTCACACAAATAGGGTCAGCAAGGTGACTTGGGGCTTAGAGTGCTAGGTCTGGAATCAAGACCACCCAAGGTCAAATCTGCTTCCTCTGAGACTCTGGGTAATTTCCTCCACCTGTTTGCCTCATTTTCCTCATCTATAAAATGGAGTTAATCATGGCACCTCCTAGGGCTGTTGTAAGGATCAAATAATACAATAATTGATCAAATGCTTAGTGTAGTGCCTGACCCAGAGTAAGGACTAAATAGCTATTATTATTACCCCTTCCTTTCAGATAATTTGTTGTTATTGCTCAGTCATTTTAGTCATTCCAACTCTTTGTGAATCCATTGGGTTCCTGGCAGAGATACTGAAGTGGTGTATCATTTTCTTCTCTAGACTATTGTTTCCTATGCCTTCCTACCTCCAATATGTCTCTACTCATTTTGTAAACCTGGCTCAAATATAAATTCCGAATGCCTTCCTTTTCATGTCATTTTCTTCTGTTCTTTCACAGTTATTTTTCAAATGTCACCTTCCTCCCTGATTCCCCTGCTCACAGCATTTGCTCCCTTTTCTGAATTGCTATAGAATTTTGCTTTTGGCTATTTCACACTTACCACATTCTAATAATAATAATGACTATAATTTACCAGTTTATGCCACTTTACAATATACAAAGTACTTTCTTTACAGCATAAATGTCCCCACTTTATTATCCTGATTTTATAGAAAAGGAAACTATAGCTGAGTAATATTAAATTCCCTGCTCCAAAACAGCTGTTTAGAGATGTAAACATAGGTCATCCAAAGGTAGTGTCTTTCTTTATCCTATCTGGATTCTCTATGATAATCAATTTTCATTATGTATAAAAATTCCTTTTTACCCCTTCTAGATTGCAAGATACTTGAGGGCCGGGACAAAGTTTCACTCATCTTTTTATTGTTCTTATTTCAGAAAGTACTTCAGTAAGACCCTTCATGGGAAGGGGAAGCAAAGCTCTCAAATCATTGCTCTTCTAGTGGGTCCTGATCAATTTAACCCAGGAACAGATTTTCACAGGAAGAAGGATAGTTCTTCAGTTGTTCCTTCAAGTCATAGACAAATGGAAAGGTATCCTTCTAGTTGCTCCCCCAGCATGGCTAATCTGCCTAAAAAGCTGGTTTTTGTTTTTAATAAATAATCTTCAAATTGTTTCTTTTTAGCAAATTTCCCACTAAGACAGTAGCATGCCTCCATGATTGTCCATTTGCCAGGATGTACACATCTGTGTCAATTTGTTTGGCTAATGGGATTCTAATGGCACTGGTATTAGAAATATTTTAACAAAATTCACTAGACAAGTTCATTTTGGGTCCCCACCTGGGAAAAGAGAAATGATAATGGCTGAAAAAGCAAATCTGAAGATAAGGGATAAAGAAGATGAATAAAAGATAACAGAAGGGGGAATGATATTATGCACATCCATTTGAAAGCTAGTTTTCTGCCAGATGTATATAAAATATATTTATTTAGAATGTGTAATTTATTTTTCTGTTGCCCTTTAAATCCAGAACATTCTTGAAGTTATATATATATATTTCAGGACATACACCTGAAAAAAAAGAACCCAAAACTTTCTGTTTTTTGATTCCTCAATCACCAGCCATTAACTCATTCTATTTACACTAAGTTGATCTAAGAGCCCTGTTCTAGGTGAAGAAGTGACTTCCTTTTTTTCCTCTATTTTCAGATTCCCTTTATCAATGTATTTCAAAGCTAGATTATTAGAACTAAAGAGCTCATTAGGATGTTAGATCAATTAATTCATTCTTTTTTCACTGGATCAAAACACAGACAAAGCTGGCTATGGCCCTGGGAACACTGAGGGCAGAGACTTGGCATCAGGCTACACCTGGATTCTAAACCATATAATCTGAGGCAACTCATATCTTTCCCATGACCTCAGTTGCCTCATCTAGTATAAAAATATTATAACAACATTGGCATTATCTATATCTCACAGGGTTGAGTTTTTTTAAACAGGAAAGTGCTTTGTAAACTTTAAAATGCTATATAAATGTCAGCTATTATTATTCTTTCCCTTAAAATTTCTAGACTTGAAAAATTAAGTCTCATAACTATTTTAGTTGCAATATTCCTTCTTAAGGCAAAATTTACCCTGAAACATTTCTAAACCGGTTCCTTTCTGTCCTTTCTTCAAAAACCAGTGCACCCCTTCTCATATGCTATTCCTTGGAGACTGGTATATTTCTCCTCTGGAAGATCATGGGCAAATCACAATCTCTCAGAGACTCCCCAAGACTGTAAGTAAGACTGTGGATTAGAGCCCATTTATCTGTTTTGGGAGATGAAGCCCCTTATTCTCATGAAATCACAGGTAAAATACAAAGGACTCCCATACCCCAAAGAAAAACTCTCCCATATCTTGAAGCTTAGTTTTTATCCCACTTTTTTCTTTTTTCATGTGTGTGTGTGTGTGTGTGTGTGTGTGTGTGTGTGTGTGTGTGTGTGAATGTGAAGCAAGCAGGGCTAAGTGAGTTGCCTGGGTCACATGGCTAGTTAAGTGTCTGAGGTCTGACTTGAATTCAGGTCCTACTGACTCCAGGGTTAAAGCTCTATTCATTATACCACCTACTTTCCCTTTACTGGATTTGTCCACTCATATCAAGTCCTCTTCTTGAGTAAAATTTCTCACATTAAAAAAAGATGAAGAATATTTTCATCCTGTAAATTAATACTGAGATAGCACAGAACTGAAATTAAAAGAGACCTCAGTTTCATCCAGAGCAGTGTCTTTTCCCCACTCATAATACATCTTGAGACCCTTAATTATGGACTATTCTTACTGACACACAATTGCTTGTGGGCGTGGTAAGGACTATGGAATCACGATCCAGGATCTCTGGTTGGATCTCTCACTGGGTAATTTGCACTCTTAAGAACCACACACTTGAGAACTTCCCCTAAAATTATCCCAAAGGGATGGTGAAACCCAGTTCAAGTTCATTCAGCTATGGAGTACCTCCTGACAATTCTCCAAATCAAAAGAAATACAACCTGGGAGAACTCTATAGCATATAATTACAAGCTACAACTCTGTTGGGACTTGCTAAACTTGAACACAGTAAGATTTACCTCTTTGCTGTCACTTTTAATTAAGCAGCACTATGTAATTTATGTCTCTTAACAATTAAGCAGTGGTCTTTATTATGAGTAAAAATAAAATATAATGCCACTGCAGGGCTTGGGCATCTGAAATTGCATCTTCATTATTGAAGTATATTCGATATTTGACACGGTTTTCCTTTGATGGCTCTATTTCTCTCCTCCATTTCTCAGTGGTTGCGAGTCTTCCTGGGGTTCAAGCTTTTGGCCAATTCTCTTCCATTCTCTTCACCTTTCTTCTTCCATTTCCCTCTAAAAGATCAAAGAAGTAATGGAAAGGAAGGGAGTTGAGATGGAAGGTACAAAGGTAATTATTCTGACAGGGCTGGTGGAATAGAGGGGAAATATTCAAGTTCTTTTTCCTACTTCAAGTCTTGGTAAGCACATAATACTCAGTCTAAAGAAGCATGCATAACAAAGCCCAAGTAGCATTTCTTCTTCCTATGAAGCTTTCCTGATTTCCCTAATTGTTAGTTTTCCTCTCTTAAAATTATATTGTATATGTTTGAATATATGTTTGTCTATGCCTATATATGTACAAGTTGTTGCACCTGGATGGATTGAAAGTTTCTTGAGGGTGGTGATGGTTTTACTTTTGCCTTTTTGTCATAGAGCTTATTGCAATGCATGGCTCATAGCTAGCACTATAAATGTTTTGTGAGTTACTGATACAAAAATCCAACTGACTCAGCTAAGAAATTCCTTTAAAGCCCTAAATTACAGAGAGAGCACACAGACACAGATATAGAGATAGACAGATGGACGGACGGAGACAGACAGATGGATGCATGGATGCATGGATATCATTTACCTCAGTGTCTTTGGAGAGTCTCATTGTATCTAGTCGACATTCCTCTTTCCATTTTTTTCAACATCAGAGCCTCATACTTATTTTAGCAATAATAAAGAAGAGGAGGGAATAGCTTGTATTCCAAATTCCTTACATCATCTAGATCCTCTTCAGGGGATTCCTTACTCATTTAAAAAAGTGTAATTATTAGAAGAAACAGATAGTGGAAAAAAACTGAAATATTGAAATAATGAAATATTATCAAGAGCCCTTTAAAGCTTGAGGGTCTTGCCTGAAAAGGGAGAGTTAAACAGATATGATTGATCTAAGTTTCTCTAAGCTAAAAGCAAGCAGATCAATAAAAGGAAGCTGAATTCTGAATAACTGAAAAACCAATAACAGTCTTAGGAAATAAATAATTAAACATACTTCTTCACTCATGGCAGAAAGATGGGAGACTATCAGCACAGTTTATTCTGTCAGATTTAGTCATATATCAGGTGTTATTGTTTGTTTTTCTTTGTTATAAAAAAAGAGTTCAATCAAATTTCCACAAACCACAGTGGTATAAAAGCAAGAAGCAATTTCAAAAAAACAATTTTTCTATAAAGAAGAAGTTATGACAAACTAACATCATTTCCTTTTTTGACAGGATTTATAAATTGGTATATCTAGATATACCTGAATTTCTTCTGTTAGGCATTTGATAAGATCTTTCAGAGTTTCTTTATGTATAACATGGAAAGATCCAGACTAGAAGATAATACAGTTGTTATATAGATTTGGGACTGGCCAAATGATGAAACCTAAAAAGTAGTGATTAAAGAACTGACGTCAATCTGGAGCAATGCCTTTAGTGTCAAGGCCCTGTACTTGGCCCTGTTCTATTTGCATCATTAACTTGGATGAGGTCATAGTTGGCATGTTTATAAAATTTGCAGATGTGAAACAGAAAGGGGTAGTTAATATGAGGATGAGAAAACTAAAGTCCCAAAAGGAAAATATAATCAGCCAACAGTTTTCATGGGAAACAAAACAAAACCAAATCTAGAAAGTTTAGTAGATGAAAGCTCAAGATGCATCCAAAGTATCTTTGGGCTTATTAGCAGAGACAGAGCTAAAATGGAGAGGATAATAATTAAATTATTATCTCTCCTTTGTCAGGCTCCAATTCAGTTCTGGGTACTATATCTTAGAGAGGATTTTGGCAAATTAGAGAATATCCAAAGGAGAGTGAAGAGGGATAGTTACCTGGTGAAATTATATCATATGACTTATTGCTAAGATGTCTTCCTAAATAGGAGGCAGACCACTCAGCTTCCATATTCTTACTTCAGTGATAATGAAACAAGAACCATATCCAAAAAATAATCAAAAAGTCAAATTAGAAACAATAAGAAGTAACACATTTCACCTTAGAACCTCATGAAAAATTAGTCATAATGCCATGGACAATGAGAAAGAGAGACTCTCAAACAAACAAGCTCCTTACCAGAGATGGGGAAATGCAGATCCTGTAAGACTCTTTGTTCAGAGGCAAAAGGCTCCTCTTAGAAAACCCAAGAGTGGTCAGAAAGCCCCAGAATGGGGAGCTTGGAAGCCCTGAGGTATAGGAATGGACAATAACAAGCCTGATGCCATAGTGCTCAGATCAGGCAAAACAAGTCAAGGACACTGAGATATATTGTGAGGTTCTAAAAAGTACTGTGCACACCCAGTGATCAGAACACTAAGTTTTCCTGAGGGAACCTGAGCCCTGGGAAAGCAACTCAAGAGCCCAGAAGACCTAGGGCAAGACTTAAAAGAGCTACTTTTCATACCAAGAAGTATAGCAGGGAAATTGATTCTGGTCCTAGCACAAAGCTCCAATTTAGGAACTAAAGCCAGAGAGAGTAATTAAACCAAATTAATCAACAAATATCAACAACTATTGCAAATCTAACATCACAACAACTTTAAGGGGAAAATGGATTTACCACAAGGACTATTAAGTAACTAGAAATAAAGCAAGAGATTTTTAAAAAATGAAACACACTCTTAGGGAGAGAATGGAAAGGAGAACAGTTTTGAATAGGAAGTAGTAAATCTTACTCAAGAAATGGGACTTAGTGAAAAATAGAATAGATCAAACAGAAATCAATTACTCCATTGGAGAGCAAGAAATATTGAAACAAAATCAAGATCATTTAAAATAATAATAAGAAAGTGTAAAATATCAGTTACCAAAAACAGTTGACCTGGAAAACAGGTCAAGGAGAAATATCTTTTTTTTTTTTTTTTTTTTTTATTTATTTATATATATATATATATATATATATATATATATATATATATATATATATATATATATATATATATATTTTTTTTTTTTTTATAATATTATCCCTTGTATTCATTTTTCCAAATTACCCCCCCTCCCTCTATTCCCTCCCCCCGACGACAGGCAATACCATACATTTTACATGTGTTACAATATAGTCTAGGTACAATACATGTGTGCGAATATCATTTTCTTGTTGCACAATAAACATTAGAATCCGAAGGTACATGTAACCTGGGCAGACAGATATTAGTGCTAACAATTTACATTCACTTCCCAGTGTTTCTTCTCTGGGTGTAGCTACCTCTGTCCATCATTGATCAACTGGAAGTGAGTTGGATCTTCTTTATGTTGAAGATTTCCACTTCCATCAGAATACATCCCCATACAGTATTGTTGTTGGAAGTGTACAGTGATCTTCTGGTTCTGCTCATTTCACTCAGCATCAGTTGATTTAAGTCTCTCCAGGCCTCTCTATATAAGGAGAAATATCTTAAAAGAATTATTTAATTTCAACAATTCTGGAGAGCATTTTGGAACTATGCCCAAAGGGCCATCAAATTGTGCATACCCTTTGATCCAGTAGTATCTCTACTGATTTACATGTGCAAAAATGTTTGTGGCAGCAAGTAACTGGAAAATGAGTAGATACCCACCAGTTGGGGAATAGATGGATAAATTATGGTATATGAATATTATTATTGTTCTATAAGAAATAATGAGCAGGGTGATTTCAGAGAGATCTGGAGAGACTTATATGAACTGAAGCTGAGTGAAGTGAGTAGAACCAAGAGAACACTGTACACAGCAACAAGATTATGTGATGATCAACTCTGATAGATGTGGCTCTTTTCAACAAAGAGGTGATTCAGGCCAATCCTAATAGTCTTGTGATGGAGAGAGTCATCTTGCACCCAGAGAGAGAAGTGCGGGGACTGAAGATGGATCAAAGCATAGTTTTTTCACCTTTTTGTTGATTGCTTGCTTTTTTTTCTTTCTCATTTTTTCCCTTTTTGATCTGATTTTTCTTATGTAGCATGATTAATGTGGCAATATATATATAGAAGAATTATACATGTTTAACATATATTAGATTACTTGTTATTTAAGGGATGGGATAGAGGCAAGGGAGGGGAAAATTTTTGAAACACGAGGTTTTACAAGAGTGAATGTTAAGAACTATCTTTGCAAGTGCTTTGAAAATAAAAAGGTAGGCAGCTAGGTGGTGTAGTAGATAGAGCACTAGCCCTGAATTCAGGAGGACCTGAGTTCAAATCTCATCTCAGACACTTAACACTTCCTAGCTGTGTGACCCTGGGCAAGTCACTTAACCCCAATTGCCTCAGCAAAAAAAAAAAAAAAAAGCTATTATTTTTAAAAATAAAAAACTTTAAAAAGCAAAAAAAGAAAGTTATTTGATTTCCTGAAAATGATGACATACCAAAAGTCTGAACACCAAACAGCATTGTCTCAAAAGTCTTAGTAAAACATAAAGTGCCACTAAAACTTTTGAGACATCTTGTATTTCAAGAAATCATAAATTTAAAAAAATTGCTCAAATCAAAGCAGAGAGCAAAGTAAAGGTAAGAAGACTCCAACAATGATCTCCTGAAACAAATAGGAAAAAAAAACAAACAAACCTAAGAACATCATACACAAAATCCAGAACTCCTATATGAAAGCAAAATGAAAGTCTTCAAAAAGGAGTTCAAGTACCAACGAACAACAATCTGGCTCAGACATGACCTGGTAGCTTCAACTAAAAACCAGAGGAAATTTTGGGAAACAATAGTCCAAATGGTAAGAGAAATAGACTTAGAATCAAAGTTGAGTAGAGACCTCCAACAAAGCTGAGAAGAGTGTCATTGGAACATTTTATGAAATGTGCAGAAGAAAATAGAAGGCATTTAAGAAGGAAAAATTGTCATTTAAAAGAATAAAGGACTCTTTAGACTTCAAGAATTTCTGATGAAAAGATCAGAGTTGAATAGAAATTTTGAAATACAATGTGGGAATCAAAAGGAACCTAAAAAGGTAAATTTATTTAAGCAATTAGAAAGATGTATGATAAAGTGCTAACATTTTAATAGAAGAACAAATATCCCTTCATAAATAACAGGTCTTCAAAAACCTTTAAGAAAATTTTAAGAAAAACAGAGAACCTGGAGGTGGATTGGCTCTGTTTTGAGAGTTTTAAGAGAGGAAAGAAAAGAAAGGATAAATATAATGTAATGGAATATAAATGTAATGTAAAATCTAATAAGAATAAGGAAGATGAGTATTCTCAGGAGTAGGGTTTATGAGAAGTGTATGTAAACAGAGATAAAGGAGTGGAGGGAGTAGTTATCAGATGAACTTTATCTTATCTGAAACAGACAAAAGAAGGTTGAACATGTATATACACACACACACACACACACACACACACACACACACACACACACACACACACACCCACCCCAGAGTTTGGTAAAGGAATACTTCAAACTTAATAGAGAAAAAAAATGGGGATGAAAGATGGGGATTAAAAGAGGATAATTCTGAGGTGGGAATAGTGAAAAGCAAATCAAACTTTCTTATCCTGAAGGGAGTATTATTTAAGGGGATGCCTGAGGTTGCCTTTGAGAAAATTGGGGAATGGCTAAACAAATTATGGTATATAAATATAACAGAATATTGTTATACTGTAAAAAAATATACTGAGATTATTTCAGAGAATCTTAGCTGGTATGAACCAATGTAGAGTGAAATGAGAACTAGGAAGAAACATTTATGTGAAGATAACATTGCAAAAAAAAAAATTTTTTTTTTTGAAAGATTTAGGAAGTCTGGTCTCCAAGGGGATTTCTATGAAGCATGCTGTTTATCTCCTAAGTACTGACTGATACAAAGAGAGGAAAAATACATTTTTGGACATGACCATTATGTGAATTCATTTTGCTTAACTATGCTTGTTAGAAGATATTTTTTCATCTTTTCAATTAATTGATATACCCACTCACCCCAAAAAAAAGAGTTCTGTTGAAATATTTATAATTCACAGAAGAGAACAGAAGGAAGTTAAGAAGAAAGCACAGGTGTGTGAGTCAGATTTGAAATTAATATATAAAATGGATAGATAGATATTAAAGCAAGTGGTATGAAATAGGGATGGGGAGGGTTCTGTTTTGTGTATGTGTACTGAAGCTGGGTACCACATGTTGCATAGCTCTGTGTGATTCAAAGGGAGATAGAATAGACATCTTTATTTTTTCCCTCCTCCCCTATTCCAAAGGAGACTTTAATTCCCAGCAGGGGGGAAAGTAGGAGGTTATGGTCAGAAGCTTAGCCATTCAACTCTCTTCAGAAAGAGGGGATTAGGCTAGAATTATATTTATCTGTTCCCTTAAATACTATTAGTCTAAGGCAGAGGTTCTCAAACTATGGCCTGCGGGCCAGATGCAGCCAGCTGAGGATGTTTATGCTGCAGCTGGGTTACGGCAAATAGGCTGAGGGGTGAAGACAGAGTGTGAGTTGTTTTTTTTTTGGTTTTTTTTTTTTTTACCATAATCTGGCCCTGCAACAGTCTGAAGAACAGTGAACTGGCCCCTATTTAAAAAGTTTGAGGACCACTGCTAAGGGCTATACTTTTAAGGTTCAGGCCAAACTAATGATTAATAGGGAAAGGAGAACTCAAGCTTTACATGAAAGACTTGATTCACTTCCCACCAAATATCACTTCTGCAATGAATACCAATGGGAAATAGCAAAGAAACATATTAATCTAAATTAAAAGGAAAACAAATCAAAGAAACTATACATAGGAGAATATGTCATATAATACAGAACTCCTATTTAGGAATTACCACACTCCTAAATTTGAAAGAATCCTAGATGATATCCAAGGGGAAATTCCCTGAAGTATAGGAAGTTGGGGATAAGAACATGATGGAAACTACTAGCACCTCTAATGTTGGCTTCTTCCCATAGTCTTATTCACTCTTCAGGAACTTGAAGTTGAGTTAACTTCATCCATTTATCCTCACAAAGCTGGAAGTCAGAAGCTCCCAAGGTGATTGCCAAGCTGAACAGTCTCAAAAGCGTTCAAAAGATTACAGAAACTTGAGGTTCCTGGAGCTCTTTTCTCTTCCACTCTCAACAACTGTTACCTATCCCTCATGAAGGCAAGGGTATTGATCTCCATGGATAAGGGGAGTCCCCTATCAATAGGTGTTGGGACTTAAATATGGAAATATCCCCCTTCCTCTTTCAGGGGAAGGGAAGAGAAAGAAAGGGAAGGGAAGGAAAGGAAGAAAAAAAGAATGAAAGAAGGAAGGAAGGAGAGAAGGGAAGGAAGGAAAGAAGGAAGGAAGAAGGAAGGAAGGAAGGAAGGAAGGAAGGAAGGAAGGAAGGAAGGAAGGAAGAAAGAAAGAAAGAAAGAAAGAAAGAAAGAAAGAAAGAAAGAAAGAAAGAAAGAAAGAAAGAAAGAAAGAAAGAAAGAAAGAAAGAAAGAAAGAAAGAAAGAAAGAAAGAAAGAAAGAAAGAAAGAAAGAAAGAAAGAAAGAAAGAAAGAGAAAGAAAAAGAAGGGAGGGAGGAAGGAAGGGAGGAAAGAAAAAGAAAGAGAAAGAGATAGAAAGAAAGGAAAAGGAAAAGAGAAAGAAAGAAAAATATGAAAAACATATGGTGATAAATTGAAGGAACTGAAAATGTTTAACCTGGAAAGAAGAAAAATTGGGGTTTCATGATCATTGTCTTCAAATATGAAGGGTTCTAATGTGTAAAAAGAATGACATTTCTTCTAGTTGGCCCAAAGAAGCAAAATAGAGCAGGAAAGAGTGGCATATTTTATTCTAACATTAAGAAAATTAAAACAATATAAAAGTATTATAGTCTGTCAAATGATAATGAATTTCTTATCACTAAAGATATCAGGAAAAGACTCAATGACTACTTGTTGAGGATATTGTATCTGGATGATCCTGGACAAGTCACTTAACCTCTGCATGCCTGTTTCCTCAATATAAAATGGTAATAATTAACATTATATACTTCATAGGGTTGTTTTTAGGATCAAATGGGATATTTATAAAGGGTTTAGCACAAGTATAGTACACAAATGGCACTATATAATTACTTATTCTGTCCCTCCCACTTGGTCTTGCAAGTGTCAATGATTGAGCCAATCTCTTCAGAGGGATAACATATCTCTTCCAGAAATTCTCTGACATTCTCAGGTTTGGTACAAATAGAAAAGTGCCACAAAATTAGCATCTGGAGAACCTTACATTCACAGAAATCTTCTTCAGTTTTGTTTCTCAGCTAGATCTCCTCCATCACCATAGTAAGCACTTTTTTTTTTAAGTGAGCATTCATTTTCTGTTTTATTCCTTGCCCGATTTTTATAAACAAACAGTTATTTTTGTTATGCCTTAGAAGAATCTTAAATAATTCTGATATATGAATGGAAGACACCTGATTGGGAAAGAGCCCAAGGAAGCATTTTGTTCTATCAAATAAAGTATATTTCTTCTTAGCTTTTATTTATTTTGAGTTTACATTTATTATCTGCCTCTCCCAGTACACCTCCTCCCCATGGAACCATATGTAAGAAAAATAGTACCCTCCTAAAAATATGCATAGCATAGCAAAACAAATTCCCACACTGGTGATAAGCAACAATATATGGCCTATTCTGCATTTTAACTTCAACTCTTTAAGTTCAAACTATCAGGAGGTGGGTAATAAGCTATAAATTTTTTCTTAGCCTTATTCATTTCATTTTGCATCAGTTTGTGGAGATCTTCCAAATTTCTTTTGGGATATGTCATTTCATCATTTCTTTTAATTAAATAATATTAAAAGATTTTCCTTAATCAATAAATACAATGTGATCTCATATTTTTAGCAAGTTTCAATTAATTGCTTAATGATGTAAAGCTTGTTCATAAGTGTGTTACTGAGGCAGATAATATAGATGGACACAGCTATTTAACAGAGATGAACAGGTAGAAGAAACTAGGTTAGATTGCCTTTAGAAAACTGTGAAACACTTTTAATAACTCCAAATTTTCCTAGGAAGTTTGGGATCTTGAAAGGAAGAAAAGCCCATCTTTATAAAAGCAACATTCAACAGGAGTTTCTGTATGGGAGACAGACACGAAATACAACAGTCTCCAAATAATTAAAAATGAACATGATGCAGAAGGCATTACACAGGGGTATGGTGATCAAATGATCAGGTTATAATATACAACCAAAAATGAAAAAGAATAAATGATATTATCAAAGAACAAGCAGAAGAGAAGGCTTTTGAAGAAGTATAATAACTGGATAAGTGGAATATCAGGCTGAGCAATCGCATGAAGAAGGTGAGGGATAATAAATAAGTGATTATTCTGTACACTGCTTCACTAGTACTCTCTCTCCATGTCAAGAAAAAACACAGAAGACATCTAACATGTTAGAAGAACCCCTCTTTATGAATTTATGGGAGGCCATAAACAAGAATCCCACTTGAGGTAACTTTTTCAGGGACTCCCAAGTGCTACAACACATTAGAAAACATTAAAGTAGGGATAAAGGTCTTTTATTATTGATTAATTCCTTGGGGTTTTTTTTGTATCCCCAGAGCTTAGCATGATGCATGAAATTTAATGGTGGTTGTCCTTCATTATGAAAGAGAACCAAAACTGGTATTTAATATGTGTTTAATATTAGATCCTAGTTGGCTGTCTAAAGTTGTCCAAAGAAAAACATACATATATACTCATCAACTTAGATTTTTAAAAGTCATACACATACAAAATGAAAACAAGGATGGGGAACATAGGATGAATATAAAAATGTGACATGGCCTTTTAAGAATTGTGTTAGGGTTTGACAAACCCCAAAATACCAACTTTTGGGATAAGAATTCATTATTTGAAAAAAACTGTTAGAAAAACTGGAAATTAGCATGGCAGAAATTGGATATGGACCCACACTTAACACCATATACCAAGGTAAGATCAAGATAGGTCCATGATTTAGACATAAAGAATGAGATCATAAATAGATTAGAGGAACATAGGATAGTTTACCCCTAGACTTGTGCAGGAGGAAGGAATTTATGAACAAAGGAGAACTAGAGATCATTATTGATCACAAAATAGAAGATTTTGATTACATCAAATTAAAAAAGCTTTTGAACAAACAAAACTAATGCAAACAAGATTAGAAGGGAAGTAACAAATTGGGAAAATATTTTTACAGTTAAAGGTTCTGATAGACATGTATTATCTGTGTGACCCTGAGCAAGTCACTTAACACCATTTCTTCCAGTTTCCTCATCTATAAAATGAGTTGGAGAAGGGAAGAAAGTAAGGTCACAACAGAGTTAGACACAGATGAAATAAAAGAATAACAACAATAGGTGATGTCATTATCCCCACGTTAGAATGAGTAAATGGAGGCTTGGAAACTTAAATTGACTAATTTATGATAATATTAATAATAAAAAGATGTTAGGATTACTAGGTGAGAACTCAGGTTGTCTGGACAGTGACAAGGTGAGAATTCAGGTTGTCTGGACAATTACAAGGTGAGAACTCAGGTTGACTTGATAGAAGGAGCAAGCTCATTGGCTGAAGTGGTTCTTCCCAGAAGCCCTTGCATTATCCCACGCCCATTCTCTGGGAGGATAAAAGAGGCAACATTGGGCCTGGAGAGGTGATTGGACTGGAGAAGGACAAGAGTTAAAGAGGAGAAGTCTCTGCATTAAATCAGGCCTGACGGGGCTCTCTGGAAGGGAAATCACTTCTCTGGACAAGAGTTAACAACAACTGCCTGGAGACAACGGTTCACTACAGGAAGAAGAATCTGTCTGAGAGATTTGAGTAGACACAGCAGATCTCCTCCCAGATTTTATACATGCATATCCTGTGATTGAAAATATTGAAAACATATTAAAGATTATTCAAAGCAGGCCTCAAACTAAGCTCTTCATAACTCTTAAGACTTCTCTATACACTATGTTATGACAAAAGAATGAGAGAAAATAGATTGACAGATCAACAAAAAAAAAAAAAAAAAAAAGGTTCTGATAAAGGCCTCATCTCCAAAATATATAGAGAACTGACCCTAATTTATAAGAAATCAAACCATTCTCCAATTGATAAATGGTCAAAGGATATGAACAATTTTCAGATGATGAAATTAATCTATTTCTACTCATATGAAAGTGTTCCAAATCACTACTGATCAGAGAAATTCAAATTAAGACAACTCTGAGATACCACTACACACCTGTCAGATTGACTAAGATGACAGGAAAAAATAACGATGAATGTTGGAGGGGCTGTGGGAAAACTGGGACACTGATGCATTATTGGTGGAGCTGTGAAAGAATCCAACCATTCTGGAGAGCAATCTGGAATTATGCCCAAAAAGTTATCAGACTGTGCATACCCTTTGATCCAGCAGTGCTACTACTGGGCTTATATCCCAAAGAAATACTAAAGAAGGGAAAGGGACCTGTATGTTTGTAGCAGCTCTTTTCGTAGTAGCTAGAAACTGGAAGATGAATGGATGCCCATCAATTGGAGAATGGTTGAGTAAATTATGATTTATGAATGTTATGGAATATTACTGCTCTGTAAGAAATGACCAGAAGGATGAATTCAGAAAGGCTTGGTGAAACTTACATGAACTGATGCTGAGTGAAATGAGCAGAACCAGGAGATCACTATACACTTCAAAAACGATACTGTATGAAGATATATTCTGATTGAAATGGATATCTTCAACGTACAGAAGATCTAATTTAGTTCTAGTTGATCAATGATGGACAGAAATAGCTACACCCAGAGAAGGAACACTGGGAATTGAGTGTAAAATGTTTGCACTTTTGTCTTTCTACCCAGATTACTTATACCTTCGGAATCCAATTCTTACCATGCAATAAGAAATTTGGTTTTACACACATATATTGTATCTAGAATATACTGTAACTCATTTAACATGTATGGGTTTGCCTGTCATCTCGGGGAGGGAGTAGAGGGAGGGAGGAGAAAATTGGGAAAAGTGAATACAAGGGATAATGTTGTAAAAAAAATTACCCATGCATATGTACTGTCAAAAAATTATAATTATAAAATTAATTTTAAAAAAGAAATAATAAAAAAAAGAAAAAAAGAATAGTGTTGGGAATGTTAAAGGCTGTGATCTGCTAAAGTTAATTGTCAGTGTTGAAGATAGAACCCCACTCTTACCCTGAATTGTGATGTGTGTATGTTTCTATTATATTGGAGAAAAGAAAAGAATAAAAGAAGGAATAGAACCATGACTGGGATAGATATTAGAATGATAATGGCTGATAATGAAAAAACAGTTTTATTCAATTCAAATTGCTTCTTTGGGGAGAAAAGGACAGAATAAAATGGCTAATAAGGTTTTTGAAATCCAAGATAAATAAGGAAATTATATGGAAATATATGACTGGCTATGATGAATTCAAATCCAGATAAATTATAAGTATCTAAAAGGAATTGACAGATATGATGATGAATCATTGTCACTGTGATTTTTGAAAAATCAAAGGAAACTTTGAGAAGCAGGACTAGAGAAAAAAAGATACTGTCTCTGACTATGAACCACTACATAGAATTCTCAATTCCTCTATTTTTGTCTGCATTTTTTATTTCTTTCACAGGCTAATTATACACTATTTCAAAGTCTGATTCTTTTTGTACAGCAAAATAATTGTATGGACATGTATACATATATTGTAGTTAACTTATACTTTAACATATTTAACATGTATTGGTCAACCTGCCTTCTGGGGGAGGGGTTGGGGGGAAGGAGGGGAAAAGTTGGAACAAAAGGTTTTGCAACTGTCAATGCTGAAAAATTACCCATGTAAATATCTTGTAAATAAAAAGCTATAATAATAAAAAAAAAGAAATGATACTGTCTTGATTTTCAAATAACCAAAGAAAGTGAGTTTGATTTCTATCCCTTCTAAGATTCTGCAATTTATCATTATTTCCATATTGTATTATGAATTTGGAAAATATAAAGAATAAAGACTCCAGTTTATGAAACTGAATTTAAAACAAAGGCCTATATAAATATGTGAGGTATTATTTTGTCATTTGGGCACACTTTCAGTCAATCTCTAAATAGCATTTCTTTAAAGCTATCTAATAGCCCCAGATGTTTGAGATATTGTGTTTTTAGTGGACCATGGTCGTCATCATCATTGTAATAGTGATATCACCATGATCTCAGTTACCCAGGTCAGAAACTTTAGAATCACTAAAAGCCATTAGTTAAGTCAATAAGTAAATAGTAAAAGGATATAAACAAACATTTCTCAAAAAAAGAATTATAAACTTTTAACAACAATATGAAAGAATACTCCAAGGAATTAATAATTAGAGAATACAAATCAAAACATCTCTGAGCTTTTATCTTATAACTGGCAAACTGGTAAACTTGACAAAGATGGGAATACTCTATTGGAGAGTTGTGAATCAGCACATTAACATTCTGTTTAAATGTTGAAGTAGCCAAACTATTCTAGAAATATTTTTAAATTCTGCTAAAAAAAGCTGCTGGATACAAAATAAATCCACATAAATCCTCAGGATTCTTATACATCACCAACAAAATGCAACAGCAAGAGATACAAAGAGAAATTCCATTCCAAAGAAATGTTGAGAGTATAAAATATTTGGGAATCCATCTACCAAAGAAAAGTCAGGAATTATATGAGCAAAATTACGAAACACTTGCCACAAATATAAAGTCAGATTTAAATAATTGGAAAAACATCCAGTTCTCGTGGATAGGCCGAGTGAATATAATAAAGATAACAATACTCCCCAAACTAATCTATTTATTTAGTGCTATACCAATCAGACTCCCAAGAAACTATTTTAGTGACCGAGAAAAAAATAACAACAAAGTTCATATGGAAAAATAAAAGATCGGAGAATTTCAAGGGAATTAATGAAAAAAAAGTCAGATGAAGGTGGTCTAGGTATACCTGATCTAAAACTATATTATATAGCAGCAGTCACCAAAACCGTTTGATATTGGCTAAGAAATAGACCGATCAGTGGAACAGATTAGGTACAAAGGACAAAAAAGGGTACAATTATAGCAATCTAGTGTTTGATAAACCCAAAGATACCAACATTAGGGATAAAAATTCATTATTTGAAAAAAAACTGTTGGGAAAACTGGAAATTAGTATGGCAGAAATTAGATATGGATCCACACTTAACACCATATACCAAGATAAGATCAAAATGGGTCCATGATTTAGGCATAAAGAATGAGATCATAGGTTAGAGGAACAGAGGATAGTCTATTTCTCAGACCTGTGGAGGAGGAAGGAATATATGACCAGAGGAAAACTAGAGATCATTATTGATCACAAAATAGAAGATTTTGATTACATCAAACTAAAAAGTTTCTGTACAAACAATACTAATGCAAACAAGATTAGAAGGGAAGTAACAAATTGGGAAAATAGTTTTACAGTTAAAGGTTCTGATAAAGGTCTCATTTCCAAAATATATAGAGAACTGACCCTAATTTATAAGAAATCAAACCATTCTCCAATTGATAAATGGTCAAAGGATAAAAGCAGACAATTCTCAGATAATGAAATTGAAACTATATCCACTCATATGAAAGAGTGTTCCAAATCACTACTGATCAGAGAAATGCAAATTAAGACAACTCTGAGATACCACTACACACCTGTCAGATTGCTAAGATGACAGGAACAAATAATGATGAATGTCAGAGGGGATGTAGGAAAACTGGGACACTAATACATTGTTGGTGGAGTTGTGAAAGAATCCAACCATTCTGGAGAGCAATTTGGAACTATGCCCAAAAAGTTATCAAACTGTACATACCCCTTGATCCAGCATTGCTGGTATTGGGCTTATATCCCAAAGAAATACTAAAGAGGGGAAAGGGACTTGTGTGTGCCAAAATGTTTGTAGCAGCCCTTTTCATAGTGGCTAGAAACTGGAAGATGAATGGATGTCTGTCAATTGGAGAATGGTTGGGTAAATTATGGTATATAAAGGCTATGGAATATTATTGCTCTGTAAGAAATGACCAGCAGGGACTTCCGGCCAAGATGGTGGCGTGGAGGCAGACAGCTGCTTGAGCTCCTCGTTTTCTCTCAGAACTTACTTCATGACAAGCCTCAGACTTAATGCTTGACCCAGAAAGAAATCCACAAATAATCACCAAGAGAAGACATCCTTGAAAGTTGCCAGAAAAGGTCTGTGTTTGCTCGGGGGAGGGTCAATCAGACTGGGCACAGACTGAGGGCAGGCAAGCCAGAGTGAGATAGGCAGCTCACACAGGTCAGACCAGATGGGGAGGGGTACAATCTCTGCCGTTTCTGCGAAAAGACTTTTTCCCCAGTGTGGATACTCCATCTTGGCAGCAAGCCAGGAGCAGGGAAAGGGTGTAAACACTGGAGGTGAAGATTAAAACCCCAGAAAGCTAGCGTCTCTCAGAACCCGGCCATCCCCAACCCCCACCTGGACTGACTCAGCACGTTCTCAGAGCCTCAGAGAGCAGACTCAGTACAGTCATTGCTGTTCTGTTAGTAGCTCTCAGCTGCCCTACCCCCAGTCTGTAGAGGAAGCCCATTAATACCATCCAGCCCCATCCCCCACAAAACAGACCAATTGATTCTCTTGTCAGTTTGCTTTCTTCGATTCCTACTCTGACAAAATGATCAAAAAATTCAAAAGGGCTCTAACCATTGACAGTTTCTGTATGGAGAGAGAGCAGACTTCAAACACTGAGGAGACTAAAAACAGACTGTCCCCAGATGAATCCCCTAAGAGGGATATGAGCTGCTCCTCAATACAAAAGAATCTCATAGAGGAAATCAAAAAGGCTCTCACAAGAGAGCTAGAAGAGAAATGGGAAAAGGAAAGGGAAGCTTGGCAAGAGAGCCTGGAGAAGTCATCCCATGCATTCAAAGACAGAGTGGATAAAGAAATCAAATCATTGAGAAACAAGATTAGTGAGCTGGAAAAGGTAAACAACTCCAAGGAAAACAGGATTAGTGAGCTGGAAAAAGAAAACAGCTCTCTAAAAAATAAAATGGATAAAATGGAAAAAAATTCCATAGAAGATAAAAACTCAATTGGACAATTACAAAGAGATATAAAAAAAGTGAGTGAAGAAAATACATCATTGAAAATTAGACTGGAACAAGTAGAAATGGGACTATTTAGACTACTTACTTCTTCCTCTGTTAATCTGGGCAAGCTATATTTTTGAAGGTATTCTTCCATTTCATTTAAGTTATCAAATTTATCGGCATAAAGTTGAGCAAAGTAGCTCCTAACTATTGTTCTAATTTCCTCTTCATTAGTGGTGAGTTCACCCTTTTCATTTTCAAGACTATCAATTTGCTTTTTCTCTTTCCTTTTTTTAATCAGGTTTACTAAGGGTTTGTCTATTTTGTTGGTTTTTTCATAAAACCAACTCTTAGTTTTATTAATTAATTCAATAGTTTTTTTACTTTCAATTTTATTAATCTCACCTTTTATTTTTTGAATTTCAAGTTTTGTGTTTGTCTGGGGGTTTTTAATTTGTTCCTTTTCTAGCAATTTTAGTTGTAAACCCAATTCGTTGGCCCTCTCTTTCTCTATTTTATGCAAGTAGGCCTGTAGAGATATAAAACTTCCCCTAATTACTGCTTTGGCTGTATCCCACACATTTTGGTATGATGTCTCATTATTGTCATTTTCTTGGGTGAAGTTATTAATTATGTCTATGATTTGCTGTTTTACCCAATCATTCTTTAGTATAAGATTATTTAGTTTCCAATTATTTTTTGGTCTATTTTCCCCTGGCTTTTTATTAAATGTTATTTTGATTGCATTATGGTCTGAAAAGGATGCATTTACTATTTCTGCCTTACTGCATTTGATTTTGAGGTTTTTATGCCCTAGTATATGATCAATTTTTGTATAGGTTCCATGAACTGCTGAGAAGAAAGTATATTCCTTTCTGTCTCCATTTAGCTTTCGCCAAAGATCTATCATATCAAACTTTTCTAGTATTCTATTTACCTCTTTGACTTCTTTCTTATTTATTTTGTGGTTTGATTTATCTAATTCTGATAGTGCAAGGTTGAGATCTCCCGCTATTATAGTTTTGCTATCTATTTCCTCTTGCAGCTCTCTTAATTTCTCTTTTAAGAATTTAGATGCTGCACCACTTGGTGCATACATGTTTAATATTGATACGGCTTCACTATTGATGCTTCCCTTTAGCAGGATATAATGCCCTTCCTTATCTCTTTTAATTAGATCAATTTTTGTTTTTGCTTGATCTGAGATGAGGATGGCTACTCCTGCTTTTTTGGTTTTGCCTGAAGCATAATAGATTCTGCTCCACCCTTTTACTTTTAGTTTGAATGTCTCATCCTGTTTCAGGTGTGTTTCCTGTAAACAACATATAGTAGGATTCTGACTTTTAATCCAGTCTGCTAACTGCTTCCTCTTTATGAGGCAGTTTGCCCCATTCACATTTATGGTTAGAAGGACTAATTCTATATTGCTTGCCATCCTATTAACCCCTGCTTATGCTTTTCCCCTTTCCTTCCCTTTTACCCTCCTATCCAGTATTAAACTGGTAAACACCACTTGCTTTTCACAGCCCTCCCTTTTTAGGATCCCTCCCCCACCTTAAAGATCCTCCCCTTATTTTATCCCTTTTCCTCGAAATTACTGTATTCCCTTCCCCTTAGCTTACTCCTTCCCTTTCACTTTTCAATGAAGTGGAAGAAGTTTCACCATAAATCGAATATGTCTATTGATACACGCTATGTTCATCTCCCTCCTTTCTTTCTCTCAGATATAATAGGTTACCTTTGCCTCTTCATGAGATGTAGTACCACCACTTTATACTTTTTTATGATATAATCTCCTTTCCACCTCTAGTTTCTAAGACAAATTGTACATATGTTCTTTACTTATTTTTTTGACAGAAGTATAGTTCTCAAGATTTCTTTTTACCTTTTTTAGAAGTCTCTTGAGTTCTGTATTTGAAGATCAAACCTTTTATGTAGGTCTGGTTTTTTCATCAAAAATAGATGGAATTCATTTATTTCGTTAAATGTCCATCTTCTTCCCTGGAAAATGATGCTCATTCTTGCTGGGTAAGTTATTCTTGGCTGCATACCAAGTTTTCTTCATAGAAACCAAGAGGGAGTCAAGCAAAACCAGAGAAATGAGACAATTGAAAAGACTGTCAAGTACCTTACCAGAAAGACAACAGACCTGGAAAACAGATCCAGGAGAGACAATTTGAGAATAATCGGACTCCCTGAAAAATGGGAGGAAAAAAAGAGCTTGGACACCATTTTCGAGGAAATTATCAAAGAGAACTGCCCAGACATTCTGGAAACAGAGGGTAAAATAGACATTGAGAAAATTCATCGGTCACCTACTGAAAGGGACCCTAAAATCAAAACTCCAAGAAATATAGTGGCCAAGTTCAAGAACCATCAGACAAAGGAAAAGATATGGGAAGCTGCTAGAAAAAAGCAATTCAGATATGGAGGATCCACAATAAGGATAACCCAGGATCTAGCAGCATCTACCTTAAAAGAACGAAGGGCCTGGAACATGATATTCCAAAAGGCTAAGGAACTTGGTATGCAGCCAAGAATAACTTACCCAGCAAGAATGAGCATCGTTTTCCAGGGAAGAAGATGGATATTTAACGAAATAAATGAATTCTATCTATTTTGATGAAAAAACCAGACCTATATAAAAGGTTTGATCTTCAAATACAGAACTCAAGAGATTTCTAAAAAGGTAAAAAGAAATCTTGAGAACTATACTTCTGCCAAAAAAATATGTAAAGAACATATGTACAATTTGTCTTAGAAACTAGAGGTGGAAAGGAAATTATATCATAAAAAAGTGTAAAGTGGTAGTACTACATCTCATGAAGAGGCAAAGGTAACCTATTATATCTGAGAGAAAGAAAGGAGGGAGATGAACATAGTGTGTATCAATAGACATATTCGATTTATGGTGAAACTTCTTCCACTTCATTGAAAAGTGAAAGGGAAGGAGTAAGCTAAGGGGAAGGGAATACAGAAATTTTGAGGAAAAGGGGTAAAATAAGGGGAGGATCTTTAAGGTGGGGGAGGGATCCTAAAAAGGGAGGGCTGTGAAAAGCAAGTGGTGTTCACCAGTTTAATACTGGGTAGGGGGGTAAGAGGGAAGGAAAGGGGAAAAGCATAAGCAGGGGTTAATAGGATGGCAAGCAATATAGAATTAGTCCTTCTAACCATAAATGTGAATGGGGAAAACTGCCTCATAAAGAGGAAGCAGTTAGCAGACTGGATTAAAAGTCAGAATCCTACTATATGTTGTTTACAGGAAACACACCTGAAACAGGGTGAGACATTCAAACTAAAAGTAAAAGGGTGGAGCAGAATCTATTATGCTTCAGGCAAAACCAAAAAAGCAGGAATAGCCATCCTCATCTCAGATCAAGCAAAAACAAAAATTGATCTAATTAAAAGAGATAAGGAAGGGCATTATATCCTGCTAAAGGGCAGCATCAATAATGAAGCAGTATCAATATTAAACATATATGCACCAAGTGGTGCAGCATCTAAATTCTTAAAAGAGAAATTAAGAGAGCTGCAAGAAGAAATAGACAGCAAAACTATAATAGTGGGAGATCTCAACCTTGCACTCTCAGAATTAGATAAATCAAACCACAAAATAAATAAGAAAGAAGTCAAAGAGGTAAATAGAATACTAGAAAAGTTTGATATGATAGATCTTTGGCAAAAGCTAAATGGAGACAGAAAGGAATATACTTTCTTTTCAGCAGTTCATGGAACCTATACAAAAATTGATCATATACTAGGGCATAAAAACCTCAAAATCAAATGCAGTAAGGCAGAAATAGTAAATGCATCCTTTTCAGACCATAATGCAATCAAAATTACATTTAATGAAAAGCCAGGGGAAAATAGACCAAAAAATAATTGGAAACTAAATAATCTTATACTAAAGAATGATTGGGTAAAACAGCAAATCATAGACATAATTAATAACTTCACCCAAGAAAATGACAATAATGAGACATCATATCAAAATGTGTGGGATATAGCCAAAGCAGTAATAAGGGGAAGTTTTATATCTCTACAGGCCTACTTGCATAAAATAGAGAAAGAGAGGGCCAACGAATTGGGCTTACAACTAAAATTGCTAGAAAAGGAACAAATTAAAAACCCCCAGACAAACACAAAACTTGAAATTCAAAAAATAAAAGGTGAGATTAATAAAATTGAAAGTAAAAAAACTATTGAATTAATTAATAAAACTAAGAGTTGATTCTATGAAAAAACCAACAAAATAGACAAACCCTTAGTAAACTTGATTAAAAAAAGGAAAGAGAAAAAGCAAATTGTTAGTTTTGAAAATGAAAAGGGAGAACTCACCACTAATGAAGAGGAAATTAGAACAATAGTTAAGAGCTACTTTGCTCAACTTTATGCTGATAAATTCGATAACTTAAATGAAATGGAAGAATACCTTCAAAAATATAGCTTGCCCAGATTAACAGAGGAAGAAGTAAGAAGTCTAAATAGTCCCATCTCAGAAAAAGAAATAGACCAAGCTATTAACCAGCTTCCTAAGAAAAAGTCCCCAGGACCAGATGGATATACATGTGAATTCTACTAAACATTTAAAGAACAACTAACTCCAATGCTATGTAAACTATATGAAAAAATAGGGATTGAAGGAGTCCTACCAAATTCCTTTTATGACACAGACATGATACTGATACCTAAACCAGGTAGATCGAAAACTGAGAAAGAAAACTATAGACCAATTTCCTTAATGAATATTGAGGCTAAAATCTTAATTAAGATATTAGCAGATAGACTTCAGAAAATCATCCCCAGGATAATACACTATGACCAAGTGTGATTTATACCAGGAATGCAGGGCTGGTTTAATATTAGGAAAACTATTAGTATAATTGACCATATTAATAATCAAATTAATAAAAACCATATGATCATCTCAATAGATGCAGAAAAAGCATTTGATACAATCCAACATCCATTCCTACTAAAAACGCTTGAGAGTATAGGAATAAATGGACTATTCCTTAAAATAATAAGGAGCATATTTTTAAAACCATCAGTAAACATCATATGTAATGGCGATAAACTAGAACCTTTCCCTATAAGATCAGGAGTGAAACAAGGTTGCCCGCTATTATCATTACTTTTCAATATAGTACTAGAAACTCTAGCCTCGGCAATAAGAGCCGAGAAAGAGATTCAAGGAATTAGAGTAGGAAATGAGGAAATCAAACTATCACTCTTTGCAGATGACATGATGGTATACTTAGAGAACCCCAAAGACTCTGCTAAAAAGCTATTAGAAATAATTCAGAATTTTAGCAAAGTTGCAGGATACAAAATAAATCCACATAAATCCTCAGCATTTTTATACATTAACAACACAATCCAACAGCAAGAGATACAAAGAGAAATTCCATTCAAAATAACAGTCAATAGTATAAAATATTTGAGAATATATCTACCAAAAGAGAATCAGGAATTATATGAGCAAAATTACAAAACACTTGCCACAAAAATAAAGTCAGATTTAAATAATTGGAAAGACATTCAGTGCTCTTGGATAGGCCGAGCGAATATAATTAAGATGACAATACTCCCTAAACTAATCTATTTATTTATTGCTATACCAATCAAACTTCCAAGAAACTATTTAAATAACCTAGAAAAAATAACAACAGAATTCATATGGAACAACAAAAGGTCGAGAATTTCAAGGGAAGTAATGAAAAAAAAATTACGTGAAGGTCGTCTAGCTGTACCTGATCTAGAACTATATTATAAAGCAACAGTCACCAAAACCATTTGGTATTGGCTAAGAAATAGACTAGTTGATCAGTGGCATAGGTTAGGTTCACAGGGCAAGATAGTGAATAAAAATAGCAATCTAGTGTTTGACAAACCCAAAGATCCCAAATTTTGGGATAAGAATTCATTATTTGACAAAAACTGCTGGGAAAACTGGAAATTAGTATGGCAGAAACTAGGCATGGACCCACATTTAACACCACATACTAAGATTAGATCAAAATGGGTCCAAGATTTAGGCATAAAGAACGAAATCATAAATAAATTGGAGGAACATGGGATAGTTTACCTCTCAGACTTGTGGAGGAGGAAGGAGTTTGTGTCCAAGGGAGAACTAGAGACCATTATTGATCACAAAATAGAAAATTTTGATTACACCAAATTAAAATGTTTCTGCACAAACAAAACTAATGCAAACAAGATTAGAAGGGAAGTAACAAATTGGGAAAACATTTTTATAGTTAAAGGTTCTGATAAAGGCCTCATCTCCAAAATATACAGAGAATTGACTTTAATTTATAAGAAATCAAGCCATTCTCCAATCGATAAATGGTCAAAGGATGAACAGACAATTTTCAGATGATGAAATTAAAACTATTTCCACTCATATGAAAGTGTTCCAAATCACTATTGATCAGAGAAATGCAAATTAAGACAACTCTGAGATATCATTACACACCTGTCAGATTGGCTAAGATGACAGGAACAAATAACGATGAGTGTTGGAGGGGATGTGGGAAAACTGGGACACTGATGCATTGTTGGTGGAGTTGTGAAAGAATCCAACCATTCTGGAGAGCAATCTGGAACTATGCCCAAAAAATTATCAAAATGTGCATACCCTCAAGGAAATACTAAAGAAGGGAAAGGGACCTGTATGTGCCAAAATGTTTGTGGCAGCCCTTTTCATAGTGGCTAGAAGCTGGAAGATGAATGGATGCCCATCAATTGGAGAATGGTTGGGTAAATTATGGTATATGAATGTTATGGAATATTATTGTTCTGTAAGAAATGACCAACAGGAGAAATACAGAGAGGCTTGGAGAGACTTACATCAACTGATGCTGAGTGAAATGAGCAGAACCAGAAGATCATTATACACTTCAACAATGATACTGTACAATGATGTATGCTGATGGAAGTGGATATCTTCAACATAGAGAAGAGCTAATCCAATTCCAATTGATTAATGATGGACAGAATCAGCTACATCCAGAAAAGGAACGCTGGGAAATGAGTGTAAACTGTTATTTTTACCTTCTGAATCCAATTCTTCCTGTGCAACAAGAAATTCGGTTCTCTACACATATATTGTATCTAGAATATACTGTAATATATTTAACATGTATAAGACTGCCTGCCATCTGGGGGAGGGGGTTGGGGGAGGAAGGGAAAAAATCTGAATAGAAGTAAGTGCAAGGGATAATGTTGTAAAAAATTACCTATGCATATGTACTGTCAAAAAAAAAGTTATAATTATAAAATAAAAGAAAAGAAAAAAAAAAGAAAGAAATGACCAGCAGGATGAATACAGAGAGTCTTGGAGAGACTTGCATGAACTGATGCTGAGTGAAATGAGCAGAACCAGAAGATCACTTTACACTTCAACAACAATACTGTATGAAGATGTATTCTGATGGAAGTGGATATCATCAACATAAAGAAGATCCAATTCACTTCCAGCTGATCAATGATGGACAGAAACAACTATACCCAGAGAAGAACACTGGGAATTAAATGTGAAATATTAGCACTACTGTGTATTTACCCAGGTTACTTATACATTCGGAATTCAATACTTAACTTGCAACAAGAAAATTGGATTTACACACATATATTGTATCTAGGTTATAATGTAACACATGTAATATGTATGGGATTGCTTGTAATCTAGGGGAAGGAGTGGAGGGAGGGAGGGGAAAATTTGGAGAAATGAATACAAAGGATAATATTATTTAAAAATCACTCATGCATATATACTGTCAAAAATGTATAATTATAAAATTAATAAAATAAAATAAATAAAAAATAAAATAAAATTCTGCTAAAAATGACTAAAATATTAATGCTTTTTCATTTAGAGATCCCACTGTTAGACATGTGTCCAAGGGAGAGCACTAATTAAAAGACTCACTATTCACCAAAAAATTCACAGTACTTTTTTATAATAGCAAAGAATTAGGAAAAAAAAAACTGGTTGCCTGGGAAATGTCTAAATAAATTGTGTACATGAGTGTGATAGAATGTTATTGAACTGTTACAGATAAGGAACACAGAGAAGCATGGGAAGACAGGAACTATAGCAAAATGAAGTTAGTAGAAGCCAGGAAATAATATACAATGACTATCAAAATGCAAATGTTATGAAATTGTAATGACCAAACTTTAACCCTCCAAAAAAGTTTATTTAATATTGGAATTAATTATTCTATAAATATTGATGGAATTCACTTGTAAATCCATTTGGCCTTGGAGATTTTTTTCTTAGGGAGTTCATTAATGGTTTGTTCAATATCTTTTTCTAAAATGGGACTATTGGGGCAGGTAATTGGTACAGTGGATAGAGCACCAGTCCTGAATCAGAGGATGTGAATTCAAATGTGGCCTCACTTAACACTTTCTAGCTGTGTGACCTTGGGCAAATCACTTAACCCCAATTGCCTCAGCAAAAAATAAAATTAAAATAAAATAAAAAATAAAATGGGACTATTTAAGTAATTTTATTTCCTCATTTGTTAATCTGGGCAATCTATATTTTTATAAGTATTTATCCATTTGATTTAGATTAAATTTATTAGCATATAATTAAGCAAAATAGCTCCTAATTTTTGCTTTAATTTCCTCTTCATTGGTGGTAAGGCCACCCTTTTCATTTTTGATACTAGTAATTTGATTTTCTTTCTTTTTTCTTTCTAATCAAATTAACCAAAGGTTTATTTTATTGATTTTTTTCATAAAACCAACTCCTAGTTTTATTAATTCAATAGTTTTGTTATTTTCAATTTTATTAATCTCTCCTTTGATTTTCAGGATTTCTAATTTGACATTTGGGGTTTTTTGTTTTTTTCCCTAGCTTTTTTAGTTGCATGCCCAATTCACTCATCTTTTCTTTCTGTGTTTTATTCATGTAAACATCTTGTGACATAAAATTTTCCCTAAAAATTACTTTGGCTATCGTTTTGATATGTTGTCTCATTATTATCATTCTCTGGATGAAATTATTGTTTTAATGATTTGTTGTTTGACTCACTCATTCTTTAGGATTAGATTATTTGGTTTCTAATTATGATCTATTTTTGCATAGCCCTTCCTTATAAGTAATTTTTTATTGCATCATGATGTAAAAAGGATGCATTTAATATTTCTGCCTTTCTGCCTTTGATTATGAGGTTTTTAATGCCCTAATACATGGTCAGTTTTTGTGTAGGTGCCATATATTGCTGAGAAAAAGTATATTCATTTCTATCCTCATTCAATTTTTTCCAAAGATCTATCATACCTAACTTTTCTAAAATTCTATTCACTACTTCTTTCTTGTTTTTATTGTGGCTAAATTTATCTAGTTCTGGAAGAGGGAGATTGAGATTCCCCCACTAGTATAGTTTTGCTGTCCATTTCTTTCAATTCACTTAATTTTTCCTCTAAGAATTTGGATGGTATACCACTTGGTGAATATATTTTAGTATTGATATTTCTTCATTATCCATGGCACCCCTTAGTAAGATGTCATTTCCTTCTTTATTTCTTTTAATTAGATCTATTTTTGCTTTTGCTTGATCTGAGATCAGGATCACTACCCCTACTTTTCTTACTTCAGCTGAAGTATAATAGATTCTGCTCCAATCTTTCACCTTTAATCTCTTGTATCTCTTTGCTTCAAATGTATTTCTTGTAAACAACATATTATAGGACTCTGACTTTTAATCCAATTTTCTATGTACATCTGTTTTATGGGAGACTTCATCCCATTCACATTCACATTTACTAATTTTGTATTTCCTGTCACCCTATTTTTCCCTGTTATACTTTTCTCTTTCCTTTCTCCCCTTACCTCCTCATCAGTGTATTGCTTATTATTATCTCCCTCAATCTGCCCTCCCTTTATAGACCCCCCTTTTTTCCCTCCTACCCTACAGTGAGAAAAATTTCTACACCAAACTAAGTACTTATATTATTCCCTCTTTAAGCCAGATCTGATGAGATATAATGTAATTTACCCCATTTTAGTCCCCTTTCCTCTTCTTACAGTACAATCCCTTTTCCACTCCTAATTTCTTTTTTATATGATCACTAATTAAAGTTACTTTATAACTACATCCTCTCTAAGTATATTCTTTTATACCCTTTTAACTTCCTTGACAAAGATACAGTTCTCAAGAGTTACATGTTATCATCTTTCCATGTAGGAATGTAAACATTTTAATCTTTAAAAAACAAGTTTTGGGGGGGGGAGCTAGATAGTGCAGTGGATAGAGCACCAGCACTGATGTCAGGAGGACCTGAGTTCAAATTTGGCCTCAGACACTTTACATTTCCTAGATATGTGACCCTGGACAAGTCACTTAACCCCAGTTGCCTCAGCAAAAAACAAAACAAACAAACAAAAAAAAAAACACAACTAGGTTTTTTCCTTCCATTTATCTTTTTATATTTCTCTTGAGTCTTGTATTTTGAAATCAAACTTTCTGTTTGGCTCTTGTTTTTTCATCAGAAATGATTGAAAATCCTCTATTTCATTGAATGTCCATCTTACCCCCTAAAAAATAATGCTTAATTTTATTGGGTAGTTGATTCTTGGTTGTTGTCCAAGCTCCTTTGCTTTTCAGAATATCATATTCCAAGACCTCCAATTCTTTAATGTTGAAGCTGCTATCTTGGGTAACCCTGATAAGGGGTCCTCGATGTTTGAATTCTTTCTGGCTGCTTGCAGCATTTTCTCTTTTATCTGATAATTCTGAAATTTAGCTACAATATTCCTTGGAGTTTTCATTTTGAGTCTCTTTTAGGAGGATTCTTTCAATGACTATTTTACTGTCCGGTTCTAGGATATCAGAGAAGTTTTCCTTGATAATTTCTTGAAAGATAATGTTAGATTATTTTTTTTTCATCATGGCTTTCAGGTAGTCCAATAATTCTTAGATTCTCTCTCCTGAATTTATTTTCCAGCTCAGTTGTTTTTTCAATGATGTATTTTACATGTTCTTCTATTTTTTTCATTTTAAAAAATTTGTTTGATTCTTGATTTCTCATAGAGTCATTTCCTTCCATTTGTCCAATTCTAATTTTTATTTTCTTCAGTTAGCTTTTTTTTTAACCTACCTTTGCATTTTGCAAATTGTACTTTTAAAGGAGTTGTTTTGTTCAGTATATATATATATATATATATATATATATATATATATATATATATATATATATATATATATATATATATATAATTTTATCAAATTTGTTTTTAAGGAGTTGTTCTCAATTTCTGTGCTTCCTTTTCCAAGGTGTTTCCCCCCGCCAAAAACTTTTATAACTATCCTTCAATATTCTCATTTCTTTTTCCCATTTTTCTTCTATCTCTCTTTGAACTCTTCCAAGAAAGCCTTTTGAACTGGAGACCAGTTCACATCCCCCTTTGAGGCTTACTCTGCAGGCATTTTGCACTTTCTGTCTTCTTCTGGGTTTATATTCTTGTCTTCTCTGTCTCCATAATAGCTTTCTATGGTCAGAACTCTTTTCACTTTTTTTGCTCATTTTTAAAGGTTGAAGTCTACTCTTAAGGCATAGGAGAGATCATCCTGAGCTTCCTCTGAAGGTGACAGGGATTTCTTACTAATTGCCCTGGGTTTGATGCTGCAGACTTCCCCCATTCCCTAAGTGGCCTGGACAAGTCCTGCCTATTATGCTGGGATTCAGGAGTTCACAATTTATCTTCTGTGGTTGTGTTGGAAGTCTCATATCTGGTCTGCTGGTCTGGCCTTCTGAACCAGGACAGAGTAACAAACACTGATGTATTCTGACTAAGAGCCTCCCACTAGATTCCCTGCATTGAGCCCCCTCCTATGCTGCACCTTCACTAGAACCCATTCCCCCTTGCCCAGTTAAGATAGACTTTTCCTTAAGTCCTTCCAAGATATCTTAAACTGGAAAATTATTACAACTTAAATGTTTTGTGGGTTCTGTCACTCTTAAAACCATTCAGAGATTTGATCATTGTTGATTCTGAGGGAAGCCAGGAAGAGCTCAGGCAGTGTCTTGTCTACTCTCTGTCATCTTGGTTTTTCTCTTTACAAATTAAAAAACAGAAAAAAGATAATGGAGAAAGGTAGGCTCATTCAGGGCAGAGGCCGGCTGGTTCCCACACCTCGTATGACCATGCTAAGCCCTGCTTGGGCTCGTATGACCTGGACTCTCCCAGGCAGCAGCTGGGCAGATACTAAAGTTCATTCTTAAAATTGGATTCTGTTAGCTGCAGCTGCTGGGGCAGGGCGAGCAGGATGAAGTTCCTACAATTCTCCAGTATTTCTTTTTTTTAAACCTTATCTGATGTGAGGAGGTTTAATAGAGATCCATAGGCTATAATGGTCTTGTTATCAATCTCCACAACTGAGATACATTCATGACTCAGAGGGAGGGAGGTAAGGAAGGCAGAGGGGTTTACTGAGTATTCCCCTCTTCTTGTCATCTTTCCCCAGAGCCACATCATGCAGTGCTTGAGTTTGTTTAAAGGGTTTCTCAATACTTTCTGGGGTGTTTTCCCCTTTTCAGCATCTACCCTATCATTTATCTAACGGGACCATATTTTTCTTTCCTAATAATGCAGAAGGGACTCAAAAACAAAATAGGAGAAAAATTGAAAAGTTAAAGAAGAGTTAACAAGAGGTTACTACTTAACTAATTTTTTTCTTTACTTTTTTCAGTTTGGGCTTTCTGCCAAATTAGTGTCCTTAATAGCCATAAAACAATGAAATTATTAATCTTTCCAATTGATTTTAAAACTTTTATAAGATTCAATCCTTATTTTTCCTTAAAATAAGTTCTACAAAATGACACCTCAAAACTTTCTAAGATGTTTCAGAAGGGGAATGAGTTTCTGGAATTACCCCCTAAGTCTCAGGAGTTCTTTCCTACATTCTTAAAATGATGAATTGCCAAACTCCTCAATGATTAATTTCAAAACCTCCAGAATCTGCTAAGATGTTTTTAGTGGTTCTCCAAATTTCTATAGTTCCAATTTGGCCAGTGTTGTACCACAGGGAAAAAATTTTTTTAAAAGACTTTTCTTCCTTTCTTATAACCTAATCTCCTCTGAAAAGCCTAAAGTTCATTAATCTTTCTAGTGTTGTTTCTAGCTACAGCCCTTAGAAGTTTTTCTGTCTGGTTGCATTTTAAATCTTTCAAGGTAATAGAATTTAACTTAGAGCACAAACATGATATGAACATTTTGCATCCTATAAGACAGACACAGACAAAATGACAATACAAATACAAACAACAAAGCACACAATTCTGCTTTACCTGATCAACCCCAGGCATGCAGAAGAAAAAAACAAAACCAGAGGTACATGTAGAAACCAGAGGCGTGCAGAGAGGCCAAATTACAGAGTGTGTCATTCAGTAACTAAACATTCTCTTAGCAGGGGCTGAAACTGGAACAGAGGCAGGTAAGGTTTTCTTGGCTTGTAGAGGGGCCAGAGCAAGACAGAGCACTCAGGCACTATCGGTTAGGGAATGCACACAGTGCTGAAGTGTGCTGGGAAAAAAGAAGTACACAGCAACAAATTTACAGAGTTTTCAGAGGCTAGAGGATATTCTTACCAAAACCTAGTTAAGGGAGGGGCCCTGGAGTTTTCAGAAAAAATTCAAGCTCATTCAATAGCTGATCCAATATTGGAGTACAAACAAAGAGCAGAGGACTTACCAGACAAGATGGGGGGAGAAGAGTCAGACTCCAGAGAAATAAATCTCCAGTAGTCTCTAGTCTGCTTATACTAGTAATGGAAAGTCCATTCAGTCCTGTTCCATGTCTAATCCCACTTCTGACACTAATGTCAACTGGACCAGAACTAGCCTCTAACCTATAGGTAGTTAGAATAGAGATAGAGCAGGCAAGAGATAGGAAAATCAGGACACAGATAATTAATTGCAGAGTGAAGAAGATAACATTTGCACACAGAAGCCTAACTTCCTAGAAAAAGGGCTTAGCATTGCTGATCCTGGGGTCACTTAATACATGAGAGAGGTTGGACCACAACACAATCATTCTTAGGTCTTGAGACAGTTCTCATGGTTGGCATTTCTTGAGACAATATAAGCATTCTTGGATCCCACGGGAACAGTCATTGCCTCAAGTTTGGGGGTCATGAATATTCTGCAGGCTGCAGAGTCAGAGTTCTGTGAGACAAACAGGAGTGAAGTACCTGGTAGTTACAAGGAACAGGGATTGTGAACATTGATGGATGTCCCTGGGAAATAGAAAGAGCTAAATTCCTCCATGAACACCTGGTGCTGCTCCAAGCAATACACTTTGCCAAGGAGTGAGGTCATTCAGAACATGTAAGATTACTATTTTGCCAAGTTCAGGGTATAGTATGCTTGCTAGGCCTTAGCTCTGGGAAACGGGGTCTCCAAAATATTTTGACAATATTATCAAGAACTCTTTCCCTACCATATATGTAGTATTAAAGTAATGGCTTCAAGTACCCTATATAGGTATCTAAGTATTAAACAAAACTCAGCCTCAAACCATTCAGTCTCCTAACAAGAGGCTTCTCTCTTCCAATACCACTGTTCACTCCCAAATTTCCAATCATCCACCTGATTAGTGGGAGTTACACAAAGCTGTATTTAAAAAATAAGTTGACATTGCTCCAGGGAAATTAAGTTGGCTTCCTGCTTCCGTGGAGAAAAAATGTTTGGGGATATGGTCCTTGATTGCTAAAGAGCAGTTATATGTGTAAAGCACTAGTCGTCACCTGAACCAAGCAGTTTTGCTGAGTCTGAATTCAAATAAGGAACACTTGGAACTACTATAATTTCTCCCCCCCTGAAGGTTCAACACTAACGTGGAATTGTTGAGATAATTGTTAGGTTGCTGGTATCTCACCTGATACTCTTTTTTGAAAACAGGTTATGAGGCAAGTTTAGCTATGGCACTATTCAGCGAGGTCATCTGGGACAAAAGCTAATTTTACAGTTTTCATCACTGCTTGCCCCATACTGGCATGTGCCACATGAGAATATCACAAACCCTGACAGAGACAAATGTCCATCAACACTCACTCAGATACCACAACATAGGAGAAGGTAGTCCAGGGCAAATGCCATAATGTTGAAACCATTTACCCCTTCCTCCCCTGGCCTTTCTTCCTCATCTTTGCTCATTTTTCATGTCAAGAAATACATAGTCCACCATGGACACTGGCATGCTGCACCCAAGCTGGCTTCATTTCTTCCTTCATATGCCAGTCATCTGAGTTTTTAACTCTCCATACACCACTGTAATCAATTTATCCTCTCCCCATTTGCTTTCCAGCAAGTAAGCCATTTGGGCCATACCAAATAGTTTGGGGAAAGGAATGATGTATAAGAATGCTAGAAACATAGATTGGAACTACTTTTGTGAAAGCCTTTACATGTTAAACTGAACAGTTTGTGCTTGATTCTAAAGACATTAAGGAACCACCAAAGTTTATTGGGAAAGGAGATGACATTAAAATTTTTTTTCAATATTTTATTTTCCCCCAATTACACATTAAAGACAATTTTTAGTATTAACTTCTGAAAAAAATTTGAATTCCAAATTCTTTTCCTCTCTCCTCTTCTCTTTTCATTGAGAAGGTAAGAAATTTTATATAGGTAATACATGTGGAGTCATGCAAAATATTTTCATGTTGTGAAAGAAAACAAGAGATAAAAAAAACCAGCAAGAAAAATAAAAGTATGTCTTGACCTGCATTCAGGCTCCGTTGATTCTTTCTCTGGAAATGGATAGCATTGTTTTTTGTCAAAAGGAAATTTCAGATTCCTTGGACTACAGTCTATTCCCTACTTTGTCCTCCAACCTAACCTTTCATGCTTCACCTGAGTTGTTTCTAGTTTAGTTCTTCCATTTAGATAGACAGTTCCTATCATAAGGGAGAACAAAGATGTGGGTCTCAGTATGAAAAGTCTGGAAAGGTGGATTGAAGTCAGAGGTGTGATGGAGGCAGTTCAAACTGGCTGACTGTTAAATTTTCACTGTGGGCAATTTGTGACTGGGGAATCAGAAAACATTGCACATCAGTGCTAGATCCATTGTGTTATTATCTAGATTTAAGTGATTTAAAATAATGCAGATTAAACATAAAAGTGATATCTCTCCCTTCCCTCTCCATCCTTCCCAATGGCGCACCAGTTTTTAAATATTTATTAGCATGATGCTAGTTTGAGCTAAATAATAGAGAAATAAGACTAAGGACTCTATATTTCATCTTAAAAGCAATAAGAAGCTATGGGAAGTTTTTGAATTAAGGAGTCATTGTCAAACTAATACCTGAGTGGGAGATGCCTTGATAGGAGAGAGAATTAAGGTAGGGAAAGCAATTAGGAAGACACTGTAATAGTCCAAGAAATAAGGGGGAATAGTCCAAGTTATTAGAGGAGAATTATTAGAGAATAGTAAAAGAATATGAAAGATGTTATAGAATTGGCCAAAATTGGCTGTTGATGGAAGAATGAAGTAAGGGAGAGGGAAAGATCAAGGGTGAACGTGAGGTATGGAACATAAATGACTTGTGTGATTGTGATACCTGTCATTTGCCACTCACTACTATTTGTCTTGAACTTCACACTAGGTTCCATTAATGGGTGGAGCTGGCAGCCAGGCTTGATGAGTGAGGGACTTGAGAACATGCCGTCTTCCTTGTCAAGATTTTGAGTCTTAATGGCAAGAAAGTGAGCCTAGAACTGATAAAATGAATTCAGATTCATAAGTCAAAGTAGTAGAGGCAAAGAAGGAAGCAAAATATGCTGTTGTTCAGCACAAAATACAGGAAGAGGGAGGAGGCAGTAAGAACAGTGAATCAGCAAAATATGAGCAAGAATCAACAAAACGAGGTATAGATAAGTTAAAGTATTCAGGTTGAGAAAGAGATCCCACAATTACTCACATGTCAACGGACATGCCTGAAGGCTTTTAAACTGAAATACAGGCGCCATTCCCTTTCTTGGTTTTGTTTTGCTTTGGATGAGCCAAATTGGAGGTCTTCTCCCATTTACCTCCAAGGAATATAAAAGACTGGATCCAGAGAATGGCACATTAATACCCTGGATTACTATTTATCCATTTATGTATATGTCCATTCTACTTAGAAAGTGTAAGTTCTCTGAAAATTTACTTATCTCTTGGCACCTCAAGTGCCTATTTAGAGTATGTGTTCCACAAAGCTTTGTTCTAGTTCATTCCCTTTCCAGTTCTTCCCGTTCTCCAATCTTTGACCCTTGGCTATCTTCTCATCCTGAAAACATCTCTTCTGTGGCCCTCTTCTCTCGTTGGTGAATTCCTTCTGGAGCCTCCATTCTGAGGAAGGGCACTAATCTTCATTTTGGTTCTGCTTCTGGTTGTCTACACTTTACACAACTCCATAATACCTCCCCTTCCCAACTTTTTCAGCTCCCTTTTGTGTGTTGTTTAGCCCCTTTAGAACAGAAGCTCCTCAAGGACTGAGAATGACTTTCTTATTGGTAACATTTGTATCTCTAGCAATTAGTGCAGAAGCTAGCATGTTGCTGTTCACTTATGTACGATACTTTGTGACTGTGTGGACCACAGCATGTTAATGCTGTCTATGAGGTTTTCTTGGCAAAGATATTAGAAACAGCAAAAGAAAATACCATAGGCAGAATGGTTCATGGAATCATGAAGAATTAGACACAACTGAATGGCTAAACAATAACGTGTATATTTCTTGCACATATACATAGATATATTTAATATGTGTATGCCACAGAAATATATATATATATATATATATATATATATATATATATATATATATATATATATATACATGCACACATTCCAGGGTTAGTTAAGTAAAGGTTCTTGGGAAATGAGAAATAACACATTTTCACAAAAACAGAGAAGTCAGGCTGATGCAATCTTTTCCCAAAACCTCTTCTGACAAAATCAAACTAAAAATCAACTCACACACACAAAAAGGCAATCCTCAACACATATCTATAGTTTACTGAAGGTGGCAGTGAGAAAACTTGAAAAGTGACCAAGTATTTGCTGGGTGGAGCATTTGGTCAATCAATCAATCAACAAGCATTTGATAAATAATCATTACTTGCCCGGCACTGGACTACATGCTGATGATACAAAGAAAAAAAAAAAAACAAACAAAAACTGTCCGTGCCCTTAAGAAGCTTACATTCTGATGGAGGAGACAACACAAATATAAATAGGTTCATGGAAGGTAACTTTAAAAGGAAATGCACTGGCAGCCAAGAGGGCTGAGAAAGGTTCCCCATGCAATGTTGTCACCTTTAAGCTAAATTTTGAAGGAAGCCATTGATTTTAATAGGAAGAAATGAGATGGTAAAGCATTCCAGCATTGGCAGACAGAGAGATGGAAAATGGAGTATTGTCAGTGAGGAACTGCAAATAGGCTACTATGTTTAGATCATTGAGTAAAGCAGAATAATGTCTATGAAGGTTGAAAAGACAGGAAGGGACACTTGTGAAAAGCTATGAATTACAACCTAAGAAGTTATTTATTTATATATTTAATACTCAAAGTAAGTGGGAACCAGTAGAATTTACCAAGTAGGAAGATGACATGATCAGACCTATGTTTGAGTATATTTTTAAGGTGTTCAATTAAATAAATTCTGAAGGGAGGGCAGCTAGGTGGCACAGTGGATAGAGCACCAGCCCTGAATTCAGGAGGACCCGAGTTCAAATCTGGTGTCAGATACTTAACACTTCCTAGCTGTGTGACCCTGGGCAAGTCACTTAACCCCAGCCTCAGGAAAAAAAAAAAAAAAAAAAAGGATAAATAAATTCTGAAGGAATCATATTTCTCCCTCTTTCCTTTCTTCCTTCTCACCTTTGGGTTAACTAGATGATTTCACTCATTCCTTCAAATCAAGTAAAAGTAATTGGGTTGACGTTTTTGCTGGGTTGCTGTGCATTTTATTTGTGTATTTCTTTTAACCAGACTTGACTTGAAAAACAACTTTTGTGGATGAGATGAATCTATGCTTCTCTTGGATTTGGCTAAAAATAAATTCAAGAACTAAAAGACACTTTGGAGAAAAATCTGATTTGGAGAGATTTGTTGTATGCTCAACTACTTCTCTCACTGGCCTTTATAAAACAGGTTGCCATCGTAGTGAGAGAAGCTAAAAAAGAAGGCTTGTTTTATTTTCCCATGATTGGTTTTCTTTTAGAGGTACACAGTGGAATAGATTAAAGCAGCTTCTATACTTCAATGATTGAAGAAAAAAATAATTTGAAAAGTAGAGAGGGTACTTGAAGTATCTGAGGGATTCAAACATCCTATATTAGTCTTTTATGTCTTTTACTATTACTTTGCAGCTGTTTATCTAAATTTGCAAATTAGCTAAATTTGCAAACAATTTCCTCAATTCCTCAAATCTAGCCCATTTTTAATCATCTATTTTCATGAAGGATTCTAGGGGGAAAATGAAAAAGATCTCTTTAATTTTACCATCATTATCCAATAAGGCAAGAAAAAGTGGATAGGGAAGCAGGAATTAATCATAGGAACTATTGTCTCATTATACTTATCACACTTGTTTTTGTTTTTTGTTTTGGAAAAGGATCATGGCATCAGGAAAAATGCCATGACATGAAAATAAGTTGGATTTAAGTGAGGAAAGGCTGTGCAAAATTACTTGCCTGACTTTCTCCTCTGGAGCCATATGGATTCTAGTGGCAAGATATAATAGATCAGGATGACTAGAGATACCCCGGATGCAATATTAGGCCTTTGCTTTTTTAAGTTAAAATCGTTAACAATTCTCAGTTTGACTGAGGCAATGCCCATCCAGAGGTTAAGAATAGATAAGAAATGAGCAAAGAATGGTCTCTTTTACCTAGTCAAATAATAATAATACTTTTCATTACACTTAAGAGTAATGCAGAAAGCTAGCAGCATTAGGGTTTTTCTAGCTTCTGTGGCATTCATAAATCATGAGAGTATGGCATGGAGCCAAAGGGCAAACAGTTCACTCTCCTCTTCTGCTGTTACCCTCCCTGAACCAGGAAAAAAATTGCTGGGGGTTTTATTATTATTTTCATACCTCATCTGACCAAAGACAGAAATACAAGCCAATATTATGTTGTGTTTTTTTTTTTTTTAAAAACCACACAACTAAAAATAAGAATTGATTTCTTAACCAATACCTAATGAATAAATTCTGATGATTAATTTTATAAATTAACTCAAAGATATATGATAAAGAGTTTTTGTGTGATTGGGAAGGGAAGACAATATGATATTAAAAAGTATTTGACATGGAATCAAGAGATGTCTGGGTTTGAATTCTGCTTCTGAAATTTATTAAGTACGTATATTATGGTATATTCTTCCCCCATCCAGAATTTTTGGGAGAACTAATTTAGTACCATGATATTCAAGACTTTTACAAAAGATTTCAGTATAGACAGAACTAGATATAGAGACAAGAAGATAGAGACAGAGAAAACTGAGCATGCTGAGCTTCCTGCCATTCATCTTATTTCTACTGTCATTCTTCAAAAACTTGAAGTATTTTTTCCTCCACATTTCTCTTAAGAAGCAATTAAATTCCATTTTACATTATGTGCAATATTCTGTGCTAGGCAATGGGAGTATTTTTTTTAAATCCCCATCTTTAAGGAGTTTTAGAAATCAAGGCATTTTGCTGGGAGAGTTAGGAGAGCAGGGGAGATACAAAATGTACAAACAAAGCAAAATGAGGAAAGAATGCTGATGATTGGAGAAGTCAACGAAGGCTTCCCATAGGAAGTGACATCTGAGTGCCTTGAAAGAAAATAAGGATTCTGAGAAGATCAAGAGAAAGGAGGACATTCTAGACCCAAGGGACAGCTTGTTTAAAGGCATGAAGCCAAGGACAGCATCTCTAGATGAAGAAATAAGCCAAGAAATAGTGAATACATCCTTTATATAACATAATGGAATCAAAATAATTGACTCAGAGACAATGAGCATGTGGAGACTTAGTAATGAAATCCTAAATTAATGAGTCAAAGAATAATCATAAAAACAATAGAAACAAGGAGGAAAATGTCATTATTACATTTTCAATAAAAATATGCTTTGAATCCCAAAGTATGTGAATCATTTAAAAGTTGTCCAAATGTTTTCAGTCATGTCTGACTATAATATTACTTAGAGGGACAGCTAGGTGGTGCAGTGGATAGAGCACTATCCTGAAGTCAGGAGGACCTGAGTTCAAATCTGACCTCAGACACTTAATGCTTCCTAGCTGGGTGACCCTGGGCAAGTCACTTAACCCCAATTGCCTTACCAAAATAATAATAATAATAATAATAAAGTAATACTATTTAGAATTTTCTTGGTAAAGATACTGAAGAAGTTGGCCATTTCCTTCTTCAGCTCATTTTATAGATGAGGAAGCTAAGGCAAAGAGGATGAAGTAACTTGCCCAGGATCACACAGCTTGTTAGTAACTGAGGGCCAGATTTGAATTCATGAAGATGAGTCTTCACAATTCTAGGCCTGTTTTTATCCACTGCTCCACTTAGCTGCCCCATTTTTAAAGAAAGCTACCTAAATTACACACACACACACACACACACACACACACACACACACACACACACACACACACACAAAACTACTTAGGTAGTAAAAACAGTAACTTTTAGAGACTTCAACATTCATAAATGGAACAGAAGCAAAATTTAAGGATCCGAATAGAGTGTTATAAAATTGGATTGTGTAGACTTTAAGCATTTATTAAACAGAAATATTAATAAGCACCCCCATGTTCTGCAACACAGAATAGGTCTAAAGGATAGACTAAGGGCTGGAAATGTATTATATTCACAACTGTCCTTCTGGGGGTTGGGAAGAAATGGCATTGTTTTCTGGGAATCATGATCATTGGCAGCATTTGCATAGTGATACTTAATAATTAATAATAACAAGAAGAATATCTTGGTATCACTATTTTAAGGAAATTTGTTTTTATCCTTATGATACTATCAAATCTAAGTGATTTTAACAGTAATTATATCTTACATGAAATATGAGCTTTCACTGAAAATTGAATGGATGCCCCTCAATTGGAGAATGGTTGGGTAAATTGTGGTATATGAATGTTATGGAATATTATTGTTCTGTAAGAAATGACCAACAGGATGAATACAGAGAGGCTTGGAGAGACTTACATCAACTGATGCTGAGTGAAATGAACAGAACTAGGAGATCGTTATACATTTCAACAACAATACTGTATGAGGATGTATTCTGATGGAAGTGGAAATCTTCAACAAAGAGAAGATCCAATTCAGTTCCAATTGATCAATGATGGACAGAATCAGTTACAACCAGAAAAGGAACACTAGGAAATGAGCGTATACTGTTTGCATCTTTGTTTTTCTTCCCAGGTTATTTTTACCTTCTGAATCAGATTTTTTCTTCTGCAACAAGAGAACTGTATGGGTCTGTACACATATATTGTATTGTATACTTTAACATGTTTAACATGTATAAGACTGCCTGCATCTAGGGGAGGTAGTGGAGGGAGGGAAGGGAAAAGTTGGAACAGAAGTGAGTGCAAGAGAATGTTGAAAAACTGCCCATGCATATGTTCTGTCAATAAAAAGTTATAATTAAAAAAAAAGAAATATAAGCTTTCAGTGGGTAGGAAGGGAACCAATGAGATTTTAGACGTGTCAAAAAGGAGATTGTCCATAATGCTGAGAATCTATTATAACGATGTAACTTTATCATTTGCTCTGAAATCTTATAATTTCCTATTTTAGAAAAATTCAGCTAGTATTTTGTGAAAGTATAATGTAATTACTTTAAATCTGTTTTAAAAGCACTTTTGTTTTTAAATATGTTGTTCTGGTAGGTATGCAATTTCTTTTGAAAGATAATTCTAAGAATCTTTTTTATGCCTGATCCTGTTGTGATATGGCTCTTGAGGACAATGATCTCAGCAGAAAGAAGATGCACCATTTACATTTATAGCAGTCCTAAGTTTGTAATAACCTATGTGAGGTAAAGGGTTTCCTTTAAAAAAAAAAAAAGAACAAGAAACAGAAATTAATTCCCTTTTGATTGGAGTCCATGCTATGAGCGTTGAGATAAATCTATATACATCTACAATGCTCACCACATGTGGTGAAAGGTGGGAAGACAAATTAAAGTATTATTTCTGATTACCTGGAAGTGGTTAAAAAAGGATTCTCTTAGAAGAAGCGGGAAGGTATTTGGAAATAAAGATAGCTTTTGATTCTAAGCCGCCTTGAAGTCCAGTTAAAAGGAGGGGGTTATGGTTACCACATTTTATTTGGGCTACCAATTTATGACAGAATCATGCTGTAAAAATGAGAGAACAGCTAGGAAGGAGCTGTCAAGGAATGATACAGGGTCATCATAGTCAATTCACCTTAAACTGGTTTTTTGTGCTCTAAAGTCTAAATTAATTTACATTGTCTTCACAGAACATAACTGGGTGGACATAGCATTCTGCAGAATAGGAAAGGGTATTTCTTCAGGACATAACACAGACACAATACTTAGAGCCTAGAGAATATCCAAACTGCCCCCCAAAAAACCCTTCTTTGACTTCCAAAACATGCTATCAAAATTATCCAGCTAGTTTCAAATCAAAGGAATTAAAAACCAGACATCTTAATGTCCTGCAGTATAAACATTCTGGTTTATTACAGTTCTGGGCCCAAATGGAAGAAACCTGGGAATTTTCTGGGCAACCAAGCTATTCTTTCCTTTCCTTAAAATTTTTGCTACCCTTTTTTTTTTTCTATTGTGCTAAGGGGATCCACATTTAAGATTAAAGATTTGAATAAGATGATAAATCAATAATAAATATCGATGATAAAGTTATGAAAAGTGTTAGATCTTAATGAAAAGTTTGCACATTATAGGTTTTTATATTTCAAAGTGGTTTGTTTCTTTAACATTTGAATTTCTGGCAAGATGCATGAGAAGTTATAGGTAAGTCCAGCTAATCCTGATCATCTTAAAAAAATAGAAATGCACCAAACAAAGTAAATGTAGCAACTAAAAAGGGAAAAAAGAAAGATCTTTCAAGGAATCTTCAACAGAAAATACATAACAGAATGACAGATGAAATTAACAAGCAAAGAATTCCTAATGAAGAAATACTGATGGATACAAATACTATAAAGTAAGAGAATCCTAACACAATAATCCAGAAGAAGAGAATAATTCTGAAGTAATTGCAATTAAAACCCTAGAAAAAAGATGGAATGGCCAAAATAACCCTCATAGTGGCTATAAAACATTGTAAGGAAATTATATGGAATAAAAAATAAGAGTTAATTTTTAAAACTCAAGACTATATATCTCAGAACCAAAGGTAAAAAACCTTATGAAAGTAATGGATACAAAAAAACTAAAGAGTAGATGGAATTAAAAATTCAGCAAGAATTATTAATTTAAAAAGATATGACACAGAAACTGACCTACAATATAAGACTCAGAAACATAAGAATTATTGATTTTTCAAAATAGTATGATTTTATATTAAAAAAAAAAAGACCATATTTCAAGGAACAATAAAACTTCCCAGAAAGATTGCCACCAAAGAGCAATGTAAATAGAATTCACAGGATACTAGCAGACATAAATCTCAATTTTAAATCATCCAGAAATAGGATTGTCAAAAAGCAGAACTCCAAAGTCAAAGAAAAAAAATTCTCAGGAAGAGAAATATTATGTACCAAGGAACCTTAGCCAAAATCACACAGACTAACCAGCAACAATTAAAAAATTATCACCAACAATTGAAAAATTAAAAGACAGGACAAATTATGACTTTCCAAAAAAGTTGAGGATAATTCTACTGCCAGAATGGGAAAAATGATTTTAACAAAACTGATGATTTCTAAAGATTTCTTTTGAGAAAAATTCGAAGTGAGCAGATTATTTCAACTGCAAATACAAAAAAAACAAAGTAAAATGAGGAAGGTAAATAAGTAAATTGCTCAAAAGGTTAGGTGATAATATAATGTATTTGTTCTGAATGAGTGAAAAAATAATGTTCCTTTGGAACTTTCCTCTTCAAGTTTAATAACCATCTAGGTAACGGACTGACTCTGGGATTCTTTAATTGGTCAAAAACGTAGTATAGAAAAAAAAAAGGCCACTTCTGTAGCCGTCTCTTGGTGAGTTTCTCCTGGAATATTAACATTCATTTTGAGAAAGGACCCATGTCAGCCATGCACACTCCAAATCCAATTCAGCCCTTGACCCTTCAGATTATATATTGATATTATCCACACATAAGTACCTCCTGTTTGCTTCCTTTTCAGCTTCCTTTTTTATGTGCTTTCATTATAATGCAAGCTTCTTTTGAGTAGTTGTTCAGCAATTTAGTCATGTCCAATCCAACTCTTTGTGACCCCATGGACCAATTGCCCATAGGGTTTTCTTGGTAAAGCAGCAGAGTGGATTTCTATTTTCTTCTCCAATTTTATAGGTAAGGGGTTAAATGACTTGCTAAGGTCACACAGTTAGCAAGTGTCTGAGGTCACATTTAAACTCTGGTCTTTCTGACTCCAGGTCCAGTGCTTTAGTCACTACACCACCTTTTGAACAGAGACTCTATCTTTGTTTTTTTTTTCATACTTCCAGCACTTGGCACAAAACAAAATAAACTTTATAAATATTTATTGAGTTGGATTATTTTTCCTTATAAAAATATTCTTTATTGTACAGGATAGTTCTCTTGAAAGGAGGAAGAGGAGAAGGTATAGGAAAAAGTTAAGCATTATAAACAAAGATAATAAAAATTTGTAGTTAAAAAATGAACAATTCAAAAACTTATAGGAAACATGAAGTGACACAGATCTTAGGGAGTTGAGTCAAAAGAATAAAAAGAATGTAACTAAAATAAACATGGAAATGTAACAAAATTTTCACAAAATACTAGTCTATTACTATGTTAATTACTATTATATTACTATCAGAGTCAGAATTAAAGAAAATGTCTTCTTTCAGCTAAAAAAACAAACTGGTAAATGCTTTTCCTGGGAATATAAGGAAATATATTTGGCTATTTATTGAAATCTATCTACTGAATCAAAGTGAAATAATTTAAAAATTTTTGCATAGGTATCAACTTAAATGCCTAAGATATTTTAATAAGTAATTATATTCTCATAACAAATATTTCTGTCTTGTCAATATTACCCTCTAGGATAAAATATGATTGCAGCATAAATTTATTTCTTAGATATCATTCTATCAATTCTATCTGGGTCATCTTGGGAAAATCAATTATCCTCTCTAATCCTTCACTTCAACAAGATATCTGTTTTCTAGAGCTAAGGTCCAGAAAGCAGGCAGTGCCTTGAGCTTAGCATGACAACAACCCTTTGTGCTCACCCTCTGGATGATCTCACCCATGGCAAAACCTCAGAACTGGGACTTATGATTTACCTATTTCCTCAGAGATCCTGGCCTGAGAGTAAAGCTGCAGCAGAAAGTGAGTAATCAAATTACTTGACACAATCCCTGTGTTTATAACCACTACGTGAACTGAAGCAGGACTGCATTCCTGTTCCTGCCTTGCCAACTCTTGTTCTGGACCTCACTGAATAATCACAAGGTTCACTGACCCTTAAGACGAGACAATTACAAGGCTTGGTGACTCTAACAATTTAAAAAATTGTCCTGTAACAATTTTAAAAATTGTAAAAAAAAAAAAAAATGCTAACTGTAGGGAGTACTTACTCAAGACCTCAGAATGACTATGTTGGGTCCTGCCTTTTTGTGGTTTTCATGCTTCAAAACCCTACCCATTCCACAAGCCACAAGCCATAAGCCCTCCTTCTCAAGACGATTTCAGTTTGCAAACATGTTTTCCTTACTCTGAAATTAAACTTCTATTTGATTCCTGCCTCTCCTGTCTCTGATCTGTTCAACTTCAGTCATCCACAGTTAGAGGCCAATTCTAGTTTGGATGTCAGTTTCTCCATTTATAAAACAAAGGACTATATGAACTCTAAGGTATCTTCAAGCACTTTGTCTGGCAACAAAGCCACAAGACAGATAACATCACTATTACCTTAGTTATACACAATACCTAAGGGGGGGAGGGAAGTTTCTTGATTTCTATATATTTAGTAATAACAGCTTTTAAACCTTCAGAAACCTTAATTTCACTTTTTATTTAACATTTTTGCAGGTTAATGGCTGTTTCTCTTAAATCATTCTATAATTTACCTCCCTTATACTATGTTAACTTCCACATTCATTTGTGATTTCATTTTGAGGGATTTTTTGGGGGGGGTTGTTTTTTGGCAAAGATACTAGAATGATTTGCCATGTCTTTCTCCAGTTCATTTTTACAGATGAGAAAACTGAGGTAAATAGGCATAAGTGTCTTGCCCAAGGTCCAGCACTCTATCCACTGTGCCACCTCACTGTCCCCGTTTTATTGGTTCATTTTTAATCATTTCTGAATTTTCTTTTGAATACTTTAATTCCCCTGAATTATTCCCAATGTAATGAGTACAGTCTCTTAAGTATAAGGTTGAAGGCTATATTTCCCTTACCCTCACTTAATAGAACAAAATGATAGATTTTTTGCTACTATATTTTCTTTTCCTTTATTTCCTTTGAGAACTTTTCTCTTCAGTAACTTTCTAAATAGTATTAATGAGTTCTTATAATTTGTTTTCTTATATTTAACAAGTTTTTCATTGGGCCAATTTATTTTCTTGATCATTCTTCCTGGAATAGTTGCTTGATATTGTCTATGAATTAAGAGCTGCAGACAGTTTTTTCAGGGTTTCTTTTAGGATTTTGGAGAGACTTAAAAGCAGACTTAATACCTGAGTAAATCAAACCAATATTTCTCAACAGAAAATTTTAAAATCAACGTAATATGACAACTCTTTGATTCTCTGAAATTTAACTATAGAGGTCATGTAATAAGCCTTCATCTTTGTAAAATATTTTCAAGAATTATTAGCAAAAATAGTTCTATCTCTTTAACATATGTCCTTCCCTAAATCTTAAAGTCAGGGACAATTTTTAATTTAGAGGATTTAAATGTAACTATTAAAACTGCTTAGTCAGCAAGTGAGTGTTCTCAAGACAAACTCCATTGATTTCTTTACCGGTAGCTTAGTATATGGAAGTAAAAAATTTTCAGAGTGGCAATTGGACAGGGAATCTCTAGGGACATTAAGGTGAATTTGAGAGGTTGCTGATTGAGCCTATTGTAAATCCAGTTTATTGGCTTTCCAATTTACTCTTTCATTCCAGATGACAGTATTATGGGAAAACTGAAAATAAAGTTGATGATCTGCTCTACTTCTAGTTCTGATCATGGGTAAAGAGACAGTAGCAAAAATAGAACTATACTCATCTATGTTATAAAATTTGAGGGCTACCAAGAAAGCCTTCCTTCCAGTCCTGGACATAACTAAAATTCTGCCACTGCCGATTTTCTTCTCCTTTAAAAAAAAAAAAATCAAACATTCTTGGAAAGGTCTTGGCATATAATTTAGCTTTAACAGTTGTTACAAAAACAGGGAGGCATTCAAATAGGGTGAGGGAGAAGATAGCTTTTTTTCCCCCAATTTTTCAATAGTATTTTATTTTTCCAAATATAGGCAAAGACATTCATTTCTGTAAAACTTTGTGGATGTAATCACAAAATGTTAAGTAGGTGATAAGGATTTGCCTACTTCAATATACCCATATGAGCTTTAATATAACCAAGCACTTAACTGACCCTAAATACCACTAGTACTAACAATAATGTTCATATTTTCATATTGTTTTTAGGTCTCTAAAGAACTTTGTCACAACCCTGGGAAGTAGATAGTGCACTGCCAAGTTCCTGAAAGATGAGGGTAGAAGTGTTGAAAACAAATTTCATCTACCTAATACATTTCATTTGAAGTCAGTCCAGATAAAGATGAGGGGGAAAGGAATGGTTCTCAGTCTAGGCCACAAAGTAACCTTGTGACTTCTTATGATTCAAAGAGCATTGCAAGCTGGCATTTCTATGGATGATTTCATAACATTTTATACACTTAAATGATCTTGGAAGTCACTCAATCAGACCCCCTTCATTTTGTAGAAAAGGAAACAGAATCAAAGAAGGGACTTTTTCTAGGGTCATATAGTTTGTTGGTTGCAAAGATGAGGGAAAAAATAATCTGACTCAGGAAAATTTCACAAGTCAAAATGAAAGCCTGTTTGAATGAAAAGAACCTGAACTTAAAATTATCTAATCCAGGGATTCCAATTAAGTTGTTCTTGGGACATTTGGGGATTCATGAATACAAATTCTTTAATAACATCTTAAACAATAATGATTCAGTTATGTTACAAATATATTTTGTGACCGTCAGCAGGTCACTTAACATCTCTGGCTTAGTTTCCCCATGGAAATGGGGATAATGGGGGAAATGGAGAGAAAAGCAGCCCCTTCCTCCAAGGGTTGCTATGAGGATCAATTAAAATTTTATGCAGATACATATCCATTTGTAAACCTTAAAGCTCTATATAAATTCAATTTTCTATCTTTTTTTTCAGGCATGGATTGAGCTAGATAGCCTCTGAGATCCCTTTCAACTATGAAATTTTTCTTCTGTGATCACAAGCATGAGCAATTTTAAAATGTTATGTTCCTGTAATGATTACTTTAATTCTTGTAGAATGTCCCATATAAAAATGCCCACAATTTTATAACCAGAACTTTGTGATTTTATAGCATTTTCATAATTATGTATATAAGATGATTTTATAATTACATAAATTTTATTTTGGATCTTATAAGTGACCAAACTTCTATTTATAAGCATTTAATGAAGAAATCAAAAAGAGTATTAATAGTATTAAATTTGGGGATTTTACAACCTGCGTGCGTGTGTGTGTCTGTGTGTGTGTGTGTGTGTGTGTGTGTGTGTGTGTGTGTGTGTGTGTATTGGGAACTGATATAGTTGAGAATTTCTAGTTGTGTGAAAGAAAAAACAATCCCAGAAGTAAATTGAATTTGCCCAAACTCATACAAGCAGAAGAGCTAGTATTATAAGTCTAAAATACAGTGTAGGAATGTAGCAGTGATTAGGAGGGAAAGCAATTTTACAGAACTAATACACACTAATGTGTGAATCACAGTTCCCTTACTCAAGTGAAAGCATCTGTTATATTTTTAAATGCAGATGCTTACTAAAGGACTCTCATTGGCAGAATTTCAGTCAGTGTTAACATGGCAAATTAAAAAAAAAATTCAGGCAGTGTGGGAGTAACAATGTTTTTGGGCAGCCACTGAAACTCTTTTGGCATTGGATTCAAGTGTCTTGCCCCCAGCTCAGCTCCTAGGAACTATTCCTTATTTTTCACTTTTCTTCCTCTAATTTAACTAGCATTTTATAAAGTTACAGGATTTCAGAGTCAAAAGGACCTCAGAGTCTAGGTCAGACTATGCCTGGAAAAATATATAGAGAATTGCATTTTTATAGAGCTTTTGAGGTTTACCAATGGATGTGTACTTATGTATGAAATTGTATTTGATCCTTAAACAACACTTGGAAGAGCTGCCATTATCATTTTATAGATGGGGAAACCAAAGCTAGTAAAGTATCTGAGGCAAGATTTAGCTTTCTTACCATTTTAAAAAGTGGCCGTCCAGTATTTGCTTGAATAATTCCAGTGAAGGAGAACCTACTTTCCTGAGGCAGTCCATTCTACTCATGAACTACTAATTGGTTTGAAGTTTTTCCTTATATTAAACAGTATTTGCTTCTTTGCACTCCTGCTGTATCTGGTTCTGCACTCTCTGGAGCCAAACAAAACAAGGCTAATTGCTAATATATTAAGGCCTATAAAGTCCAAGGTACTTGGTACATAGGTGCTAAGGATATAAATACAAAATGAATGCCTCGATATTAGACAATATAGGAAGACATTGTTGCTGTTCAATCACGTACAACTTTTGTAAACCATTTGGAGTTTTATTGGCAAAGATACTAGAGTGGTTTGCCATCTTGTCCACCTCATTTTACAAATGAGGAAACTGAGGCAAATAGGGAAAGTGAGTTGCCCAGGGTCACAAAGCGACTAAGTGTCAAACTGGATTTGAATCGAGTTTTCCTGACTCTAGGCCTGGCACTATCCATGGAAACACCTAGTTACCCCATAGATAATATAAGGAGGCAGGAGAGCGCTAACAAAAAGAAATGCTCCTCATAGCAGATGTGTGTATATAGAGACAAACATACATACACTTATTACAGATATAGCTTCCAAGACTGCTCATATCACTAGAGATAGAATAATTGTTCATGTTGAAATTTATTGGATGTTATTTCAAATAATTAGGTCCTTAAAAAGCGCTTGTATGGGAGAATATTCTAGAATACAGCCATGTCTGGGGTGGAGATTGGAGGTAATTAGAAGATATTGTCCTGCCCTGAGGTTTAAGACACAATTATTAGTTCAAGATTCTGTCTGGACTTAATCAGGATCTCCCATCTAATCTAAATGAGATGCTAACTGGAAATCATTATTTATTAAATGAAGTAGAAACCTTTTAGTCAAAATGTGCAATCTCAAAAGCAGGTTCAAATACAAAAGGCACACACCATACCATCCTTCCCTCATTGCTTAGAAAATAAATGAATGGCTTCATATACTGTGAGTATACAAAATCAATAGGCTATCAGTTCTTCCTAGGCTTAATCAATAAAGCAAAAAATCCTAAATCTACCCTATTAACAAAGTCAAATCCCACCTAGGACTTAATAAGAATTAACCAGTATCTCTAAGCCATTTCATAATCAAGGTATTTGAAAATCGAAGCATTCAAGAAACTAACTTTGCTGAATAATTCAAAAGGTTAATGCAAGTATTTAAGTAATTTAGGTGCCCTGTTCATTAGTCAACTTCACCAGCCTCTCCCTCTTTAAAAACAAAAAACAACCTTTTTCTTGAAAATCTTAACTTTGGGTAAGACTATAGGCCTCATTAAGTATAAGGCTAAAAACCCAATTTAATCCCAATTCTGTTCCTGTCCAATGACTCGATTTCAGAGTTCTTGGAATTCACTGATGCCCCATCCTCAGATTCCTTGTTTGTGAAGAGAATATTTTTCCTCATAAACTGAGGTGTAACAAATAAAACTATTAATAATATTATAATTATATATATCATATATTATTATATAATAATTATTATAAGTATAATTATAAACTATAAATCCCTTTGCAAATATAAGGCAGGAGATAACTATTCTGACTGTTATTTGTCTTAAACCTTTCTTTGTCCCGCCCACATTTTAAGCTTTAAGATTAAATTGGTTTTTATTTGTTCATTCCTTTGCTTTGAGGCTCCTTTTAGACTGCTCCAGTTTCCTTAAGCATTCTTGGACTCCTACTTTGCCCAGGAGTGAAATTACTTACCACTCTTATTGTCTAATTATTCTGTCCTGAGCTCACCTTCCCACACACCAATATACATCCTTTACTCAGAAAAGAGAGCAATTTACTCCATTCCTTTATATCCCTATCACCCTTTGCTGTACCCATCTACCCTGAAAAAAAAAAAAAAAAAACACCAAACGCCCCCAAATGGTCAAGTGATGACTTCAGGTTTAAGGACTGAAGGTGCAAATTGGTTGCAAAAACAGTTTCTACAGTACTAAGGCCACTATGAAGTACTCTCTCTCATAGTGCCTTCCAATGGTGCCCTCCTCCTTACTCTAGCTAACACATACATCACATTTTAACCCCAAGTCTAATGTCTGTGAATAAACTCCCTTGAATAAATAGCAATGGTGAGCCATTTTGTATGCAACCCTAAATGGAATTTAGAAAGGAACATAACTAAAGAAGGTAAACACAGTCACCTGTTAGCTGCAAGGAGGAAGAGCAGGACATCTGTGCCCCTGTGTGAGTTTTTTTTTTCTTTGACAAAGGGCAGATTTATTTAGGGGGGAAGGGGTTATAGACAAAATAAAGGGATACAATAGACACCAGGAATAATAAATATAAAAGAGAATTGGGAGAGTATATAGTTAGACCAAGGAAAAAGGTATATTTCCCAGGGGAACTCACAATTAACCAGAAAAAAAGGAAATACTCCCATGAGTTGGGAGAAAGCTATTGTCTGGTAGGTTAGATTAAGCAGAGTTAGAGGCAACTGTTGGAATTCACATAGCTCAAAGCACTATCTACACCTTCCTGACGATGAAATAATCTCCCTCTCCCATCATCCTATTTCAACAATTGACTGGGTCTGCAAAAATGAAGATAATACCCATCTCTCAGGGTTGTGAGAGGATATACTAATATTTGTAAAGCACTTTGCATATCTTTAAGTGCTTAATAGACCCTAGATTTTATTGTCATTATTTTGAAATTCAGAGTCTTCCCTTGAAGTCATAGTCATTTTTTTTTCTGTCCACATCCTCCATATCAAGATGATTGATAATCCTTATATTGCACTCAGTATGCATACTGACTGCAGACTGACTCTGCCAACCAACTTCTAGGTTGTGCTTCTAACCTGCTATGAGCCTGTGAATGAGATAACCAAGCTTGTTAAGGATGATTTGTTAAACAGATCACAAAAAGGCCCTGAGCAAGAACCTAAGTGGTAAAGTATGCATCTCTGTGACAAAAACTTCAGCACATGTTTCTGGAATTTTAAAACAAATGCATTTCTGGTTCTGGACTGTGGTCTGAAAGTCTGTTTTTCAGATAAACAAGGCATTAATTAGAACATATCTGAACATGAATAGCAAAGCAAAGTTAGGAACCAGGTCCAGGTCCATTTATCTGGATATGGACAGTGAACATATCAGTAATTGGAATTTGAGTGGCACATTTAGGAAGAATAAAAAGTCCAAAACTCAAATGTTTTTTATCTCAGCTGTACCTGTACCATCTAAAATGAATACTTAAGAGAGGCAGCTAAATGGTGTAGTGGATAGAGAACCTTCCCTGAAGTCGGGAGGACCTGAGTTCGAACATGGCCTGAGCCTCAGACACTTAATCCTGAGTGGCTTCATGACTCTGGGCAAACCACTTAATCCTGATTGTCTCTTCCTCGCTGGCCCCCCTTTTTCTCCTCCCCCCAAAAAAAAACTAGAATAGAATTCATCTACACTTGTCCATCCTGGTCCAATCCATAAATTTATCACAGGAAGTCCACCAAATGTGCTGGGGGCATTTTTCTTGATACCCTCATGTTGATTGGCTACCAATGGAGCATGTAGCCATCAGTTTTCTTCTTTTTACTTTTTCCTGATTAGGCCATCTGAGTTTATCTTTACAGTGATGTCTCCTGCAGAATTTCTTACCTGTCAAATGTTCAGCAGGCTCAGGCCCACAATTCTTTTACTGTTTTCCAACTTTAATTCTTTAAAGACTATTCCACAGCTCATAGCCATACATCATCATCAGGGGGATACTAGTGTTAATATAGACTTTATATTCAAGGGTCTAAGGTCTCATTAACAGAACTCTCAATTCCCAGAAGTAATCTAGCCAACTCTTGCTACTTCTTATTTTTGTCTGGCCCAGACTGTTGTTATCCATACATAATATCTGATGAACAGCAATCTTACATCACTATATAATTGAGCTATCTGGATATTTCTAATTTGGTTATTCAAAACTAGTTAACTAATTTCTAACTTGGTTATTCAATCAATATCTTGTATTTAATACAAAGTGCTCTAGCAGATTGTTGTAGGGCCCATTAATACATAAATTAAATTGCAGATTACTTTAGACTTATGTAATAATTTAGATACATGAATAATATGAACTATGGAGCATTTCACTAAGAAAGTCAATATAAAAAATCTGGCAAAATGTATGGAATCATGGGGAAAACTTCTTGCTATATTCGTGACCATAATGTTACACCAGGACTTCAAATGGCAGAGTTGGGTGTTATAGTCAGGGATTCAACTGGTGGTTACTTAAACAGAAATAACCTAGAATCTTAGCTGTGCAGCAGTCTTTCAGTGACTACAAGACAAAAGGCAAGAGGGATTTGATATTCTTTGTCACCCATTTTAAACCATTTTTAACTCTTCAGAAATTTATACAAATGATACTGGCTTAATAACCACGAGCCTTTGGGTATCTAACACTTTGGTGTTATATCTGCCTGAGATTTGTATTTAAAACATTTAATTAGCAAGGGAATATGAGGATTTAACCCCCTGCTCAATGCTACCATCATATAGTTGACTGCTACCAAGTGTCAGACTACTGACTCCAATTAGTTACTAATTGTAATTGAAAGTGAATGTAATTACCTAATTAAAATCATCCAATTCATACACATATGGATTTCTGATGTGGTGATCCATTACTGAAAAACTTAAAAGATTCTAATCTAGCTCCCATGAATTTGAACAAGAATCTCCTCTTAGATTTGCCATGATACTCTGCATCCCTTTTAAGCATTTATGAATTATTTTCTACTATAGTCAACATATTCACCTACCAGATTGTAAATTTCATATCAAGAACCATTTTTTATCTAAGCTTTATCCCTCCAGTGCCCATCACAGTAGTTTGAACACAGTAGGTGATTAATGTTTGATTAAAGCCAGGTTATCTCTTAAGGGTTGGAGAATGTGTTCATTTCCTATTCAGAGAATTATAGAATTCAAGAATTGGAAGGGATTTTGGATATCATCTAGTCTAATGCTATCAAACTCAAATAGAATCAGGAGCCATTAAGGCATATATTAGAATACCTGTTTAACCATGTTGACTTAGTTTTTGAAAGTACTATTATCTATATTCTATTGTATTTCTATTTTGTTTAAAATTTTCCGTTTACATTATGACCTGGTTCACATTATATTCAGGCATGTTGGGAGTTACATGTTTTGACAGCTCTGATCTAGTCAGAGTCCCTTGCCTAGAATTCAGGAATCAATCACTGAAGAGAGATCACCCATATTCTTACAGGCCTCCACTGTGGATGGGAAAGGATTGCTTCTTAGAAAGACTGCAAAGAGAGCTCCCATTACCTGGTAATTTTCATTTAATTGCCTTCTTTGCCTCCTCCCCTTTCTCTACCCTCCATGAGTTCTGAAATGGGAAGAATTGTACATATTCATCTAACTATATTTAGAGAGTGAATACATTAATTATTCTAACCAAAGACAAATAAAGCATTTAGAAAACTGATTACTTTCCAAATAGAAGACATTTTGAACAAATATGTTGAGATATGAGTCAATATGAAAAAGATGTCATCCAGGTTTGTTTGTATTTTTAAATTCATTTGGCTCCATTTAGGTTTCAGTAAAGAAAATACTTAGTAAATCAGAATTTTTACATTTCAGGTCTCATTTTCAAAAGGATGTTAATGTGCTATATTTTGAATAGAAATGTTTTGCAATCATTATTAGCCTTGGAAATACTTTTGTAATCCATCTCTTACTAAAACCTTTATTCAAATATTCTGGGATGATCAATTCTTTATATATACTACAACAAAGGAGAGTGCTGGATTTGGATTCAGGAAGATATGGTTTTAATTAAATCTAACTTCCGGCACTTACCAAAAACAAATCATAAAACTTCCCTAAAACCTAAACATTTTCTTAATATGTTATCTGCAGATAGTTACAACTAAGGTGCTGCCCTCATAAGTGATTAAATGATAGTATTTTGGCTGATTCACAGAAATTAGCACTTATGGACAGAAAAAAGAATTGAAACGTATCTGAAAATTTAACATACATTTTAGGATCTCAAAAAGTTTTTAACAACTGCTTTAGATTGGCTCTGTGCTACATATCTATATTAAATATCATTCTAGAAGCTTGATAAAGAAAAGCCACATCCATTATGCTTGTGTAGGACTTTCATTTTTGTAGGCATTTATTTCACATGTCCAGCACATGAATGAATTCATGTAACAGATGTAAAATTAATCAACTTCAAAGTGTCTCTAGGAACTAGATTGAAGTCAGTATATCATTTCCAGTCTTCAATCTATATCTGGCCACTGGACCCAGATGACTCTGGAGGGGAAAGTGAGGCTGGTAACTTTGCTCAGCTCTCCCTCACTTAAATCCAATTCACTTGCATGTTACATCCATTCCATGATGTCATGTTCCTCTTCAAGAATGAACATGCTAACAAGCATGTTCTCATATTTTGCTAAATGTTTTTCATTTTATTGGGCACAATTTTACAGATTCTCTACAACATTCCCACTGATCTGTGGTTTCATCTATGGAGGTAATCTAACAATGCAGAATAAAATCTATCCATACCTGCCCATCCCATATGATTTTGCTCACATCCTTCTACAAATTTGCCTTGAATAATGGTGGGGAGTCCACCTATTGGATTGGATGCTTTCCCTGTGTTTTCTTCATGTTCTGTGAATACCGATGGAACATACAGGCTATTGACTATCCTTCATGACTGGTCCGTTGTTTTATCTGTTGATATTATATAATTCTTCATACTTAATGTAATATAATAGCCTGCTTATGTACCTTTCCAAGGCCCCTTAGGTAATCTTTAACTCTTCTTAGCACAGTGGTTTCAAACAGTGGTCATCTGTACATAAAGATCCCCGTGGGTCACATAATGACTTAATTTCAAATATAATTGCTATCTATATTTTATCATATTTTATTTTGTTAAATATTCTCCTATTTTAGCCTGGTCTGGCACAAAAGAAATAATTTTGAAAAATTAAAGACAATATAAAATTAAAAATAAAAAATTTACTAGAAGCTTTTTAAAGACAAGCAAAACTGATAAACCATCAGTTAATGTTTTAAGAGAGAAAAGAGAGAAACAAAATTAAATTAAAAAAAATTCACCATAGAAAATAAAATTATGTAAAAATTCTATATTAAATTATATAAAAACAAAACCAAAAAATTATCTAAATTAAATGGATACCTACCAAAAAAACCCAAAACCAAAATAATCTAAATGACCAAATCTCAAAAGAAATTAAGCCATAAAAGCTATAAATGAATTTATATTCTATTGCATTTCAATTTAAGCTGAAATGAGTAGCATAGTTGTTGAAAATGTGCATAGTAGCTATAAGGATTTTAATTCAATCTCCATCAAAGATTTTTTAGTACTTTGATAGAATTATCTAATGTTATTAAAAACTAAGTTATAGAAGAATTTCCAAATTGGAGGTGAGCTCTGTGTGTGTTTATTTTTTTATGTTAGAGGGAAGCATACAGAGAGCCCTTTCCATCATCTGTCCACTACTAGCAGCAGTGCTATATTTGAGTATCTCAAGTAATGAGTTAGGTATGGTTAAGACTGAATTTCAAAAGATGGAGATGATTTGATTAAAACACAATAAAACAGTCTTTTTTATTTTTATTTTTATTTTTTCCTGAGGCTGGGGTTCAGTGACTTGCCCAGGGTCACACAGCTAGGAAGTGTTACGTGTCTGAGACCAAATTTGAACTCGGTCCTCCTGAATTCAAGGCTGATGCTCTATCCACTGCGCCACCTAGCTGCCCCCTGAAAACAGTCTTAGTAACTAATACAACCTCAACTCAGAAAAGCTCTGATAAGAAAAAAGAGATGGTAGAAGACACAAGTTCATTGTGAAGCTCTTCAGCAATATCATAGGATTCTCCCAAGGAATTTTGGTGTTCATGGATACAATTGAAAATTCCACAAGTAGCGTAGCTTTAAAAATCAGTAACCTGTCTTCCTTAAAACAGCTTCAGAAAAATGATTTACTAAAAACTGCACATGTAATGGCCAATTGTCTATTAGGCAGTTAGTTGGAGTCTTTGATGAAGAGGTCAAAAGGAGGGCTCAATAGTCTTTTAGTAAGAGGGAAATAAGAAACTACCTTCCAGAGCATCAGGAAAATCTATCTTAATGCCAAGGGCATGTCTCTTCAGAAAGAGTGGAAGAGGGTAAACTAGAGGCAGTCTCTTTTCTATGCTGATATTCTACTTAAAGATATGTCTTAGTCCTATTTTATAAATTATGAAACATTAGCTGATGAGATAAATGATTTTCCCAGGATCATATAGCTAATAAGTTTCTGATTTATAAGTCGAACCCAGGTCTTCAAGCCTCAAGTTTAGTATTCTAACCATTATATGTTGTGTGGTACTATTATATGTTGGTTATATTATATGTATTATATGTTGGTTAAATGCATAAATGTTAGCTGCACTCAACTCTAATGTGAATGAATGCTTTTAAGTGCCTATATGTGCACTGTACTTTATAATTAAGGCTGCATTAAGCACATTATTGTGAGGCTTATCATATATATTCACTGCTGCTCAAATGCATCTGATGTAATTGTAAGAAGACTTCCAGGATCCAAGATGGCAGAGTAAGCAATGAATCTCTCTAACTCTCCCATATTCGTCTCTGGATAACCATGAAATAACACCAAGATAGGTTATGAGCTAGAAGAACCACCAAGGAAATAGGGTAAAACAATCTTTTAGCCCAGGAGACTTGGAAGATTGGCAGGAAGGGTCCATCTCACTTGGGTAAAAGTGGGGCACAGTCCAGGAAAATAAGCTGGCAGAAGAAGCCTTACCTCAGTAGACTAGGAAGAAATCCTAAGCCCTAGTGTTGTGGAGTGGGCCAGTGCCAACACTAGGACCCCTGCATGCTTTAGCATAGCCAGGGTAACCAACAGACTCCAGCTCCTGAAATTACCTCATACTCTGGTGTAGATCCCTGGCACATAGGCATTCTCCAATAGCCAGACTTCCATGGGCATCAGCCCAGCCTAAGCACACAAGCATCCTCCAGTGGTCAGACCATCATGTGCTTCAGCCCGTCCCTGAGCAAACAGGTAGACACCATCCCAACAGGTGCCTCAGCAAACAGGCAGCCACAGCGTTGCTTCAGCTAGCTCCAGGGAGAGGCCAGACCAGGGAAACACCTCCATCAGACCTCAGGGCACATCAAACACCACCATGTCATGAGAGCTGGGGGGGGAGGGGGAGGGGGAAAGTTACAGCCTCCAGCAACACCAGACATCTCCACCCTGCCTCCTCAGTGCAGCAGTAGACATGAGAGTTCCTGTGAGTCTCAGGTGATGGGGAAGACCAAGACACAAATTAAAAGAGGGCAACAATGTAAAAACACCTATGGCCAAAACCCCAAAGAAAAATGGGAAGTAGTCTCGAGCCCTAAAAGAATTCATGGAAGGAGCTTAAAAATCATGTAAGAGAAGTAGAAGAAAAATTGGGAAAAGAAATGTGATATAAGAGAATTATGAATTAGGAAACAACCAGTTGGAAAATTGCTTCAAAAGTAGAACTGGTCAAATCAAAAAGAAGATACAAAAATCCACTAAAGAAAACTCCTTAAAGAGTATAATTGGACAAGTGGAAAACAAAGTACAAAAACTGAGGAAAACATTATTTTAAAAGTTAGAAAAGGGCAAGTGATGTATTTGTATAAGACTAAAAATGTTTCACTGAGAAAAATGAAGGCGTATGTAGTCATTAAGTAGATATTTTCTTATGTACTATTTATCATTTTCTTGATTCTTTTCCCAAAGACAATATGTAATTGAACTTGTTTCTGTGAGCAATGATTTCATTTTGCCAAATTCCATTAATTTTAAAAGTCTCTTGACTATGTCAACTTTATTGAGAGGGTATGATTTTTTCTAGGCCAGGGGATCAATGCTGATTGAATAAAATAATACATAATAATACACACATTCCCTAGACAGACTCACTGATAGTTTATCACTATTGAGATTAGCAACCCAGAGAAACAGAACTGGGGGTTAGAAAATCATTCATTCTCTGAGAAACAGAGTTTAACACCTCCTCAGTAAGATGGAATAACAATGTAACTACCCAGTTTCAGATCTTTAATAGCATTGAGGGAATAACATTACCATCTGGCTACCTCATAGGTATTGTAAAATTTCAAATGAAATAATGTTCACAAAGCATTTTGCAAACCTTAAAATCTATATAAATACAGGTTATAAAGCACCAAGGTACAATGTATTGTTCCTTTTAAATAAATTATACATTATCCAGACCTACTTAGACAACTGGGTTTTCTCAGTAACATTTTGTGCTCTGAGTCTACTCATTGGCCACTCAAAAACTTCTTTGCCCAGTGAAAATTACAATAGGTTCAGAAAATGTTGATCATATAAAAATCTAGGAGATCAAAGTCTATTCATTACTGCTCCTTAAACCAAAATATGGACAATCATTGGATCTCAAAGCCTATACATCATCTCTCAAATCCAAGATATTCATCCCCTACTCTAAATTCACCCACAAACTGCTAGAATGTCAAGCTCCTTTTCTCCCGAGTCTCTTTCCTCAAAGGGCTCACTGTGACTTAGAAATGCTATTTTTCTTTTTCCCTGTTTTTTTCTTGGTTCCCTGTTATTTCTATCAACTTCATTCAGAAGCTCATCTCTGCCAATAAAATCAGATATTAACTTCAATATAAATAAATGCACCCATGGGATGACTTGACAGTTCTAAGTTAACCCACTGCCTGAAATACTCCTCCACAGCCATATTTTAGGCATGAATCCCAATGAATAAGTAAAATTCCACTTCAATTAGATTCAGCCTATTATTCTGACCTGTCAAGATCTTTGGGATCCAGATTCTATCCACCAATTTGTTAGCTCTTCTGAGCTTCATGTCACTTGATACCTTCGTCCAAATAAACTGATCAAAATGAAAGCATATTCTTCGTCTGCATCTTAAGAATTTGTATACTTCACAAAGTCATGAGAATCTATCCTAATGCCAAGAGCATTTTTTCTTCAGAATGAGTAGATGAGAAAGTAGATCTATAATTAATACATCTAAGTCCCACTTTACAAACTATGAAACTATGAAACTGAAAAACTAGGAAATGACTCCTTTCCCAGCTAACTTAAAAGTCATTTCTAAATAGAAATAGAAATTCATCCTTTCTTTTCCTCAGCCTCAGTCCACTACCACTGACTTTCTACTGCCACTGACTTTCTACTATTTCCTTTTATCTGGCTCTTTAAAATTGTAGTACAGTGGAAAGATCAATAGATTTGAAAATCAAAGCTTGTGGGGTTGAATCCTGGATCTACTTCCAATCACTCCTGGACTCTACCAAATCCCCTACCTTTCTAGTCCTTAGCCTTCTTATCTGAAAACACACTAAATGTATAATATTGGAAGGTCTTTTATTGTTGAATAATTGGCGGCAATAGAAATATTAGGAAAAACAGGTCTAACAACTGAACTATCTCAGCTAAGAAAAATACATTGTACATCTACATTGGCAATGTACATTTCAGGCTTCATATGGACCCAATTTTAATAAATAGCCAGTTAGTTACAATAAAGATAGTTTTTTTTTTCTCCCCAAACCACACCCCTAAATGTATTCGTGTCAAAAATAGTAAATAAGACCATCCTTTGCTCATTTTAAAATTCAGGACTTTAACCTCCCCTCTTCAAGCAACTACAGTGGTTTACCCCATCAGTAGTTTTCAGCACCAAATATAAAACCCTCTTTTAGTATTTGACCTGGCCAGTCTTCTTTTATCTTACTCATTCCCATGGATTCTGTAATCCAGTGCCATTGGCTTCCTCACTGTTCCAACAAGGCCCTCTCACTCCTCCCTTCTGATTGTTCCCTATTCCCAGAATGCTCTTTCCTTATCTCATCATACTAGTTTGCTAGGCTCCCTTCAAGTTCTACTCAAGTTCCACCTCTTACAGAAAGCCTGTCCTGATTCCCTTTTATTCCGTCTTCTGTTCAATATGTCCAATTTATCCTGTCTACCCCTTGTTTGTAGGTAGTAGTTTTGCATATTACCTCCACTATTCTTTCATCTTCTTGAGTACAGAAAATCTTATCTTTCTATGTATTCTCAATGCCTGGAACAAAGTAGGTGCTTAATATATGCTTATTAACTGAAGAGTTGTTCATCTTGTCCTTGAACACCAATGTTACAAATGTAAGTTAAATCTCTTTAAAAACCCAAAGTAATAAAGCATTGTAAAAGCAAACTGGTGCATAGATCATATATTTGAACATATTTGTGCTTTTAATAAAAAGGATGAGGTTAGTATTATATTTAGCCTAATAAAAAATGCTGCCAGGTCCTAACTCTTCTGTCCTTGGATGAAAAACAAATTTTATTCTTTTAGTGGATTAGTAAAACATTTTTCCTATTTAAATAGCACAAACAATTCATAATCATTTTTAATAGGTGTCCCACATAAAAGAATCCAGTATAGTCATATATTAAATCCGAGAATTCCAAGATGACATTCTAAGTTTTAACAGCTTCAGAATGAGTTTAAGTAACTATAGTAACTCAATACCCTCATGGCTGTTCCTACCCTTCATCAGATCTGTGCTAGTCATTATTAATCATCGATTTGTGTGGACACACATGAATAGATTTACATGCTTAGTGGAATTTGGTCCGTTTCTCCTTGGCATAATTAAAATTCGATTTATAGAGGTATATTTAGGGTCAAGTTGGACTGAGAGGCTACAGAGTTCTGGGTCATTTCAATGTTGATTGTTAATTCCTTCCTTACTAAATTAAAAAAATAAAAAGCATTAAGGGCACTAACAACCATCTGCTGAAAATTAAGTTAATTTGAAGAATTAAGTCTAGATTAAGGTTACCTCCCATTATAATTCCATGAGAATATTAAAATCCTTTTGTTGCCTAGAATTTTATTCTATAGTGTAGAGTTTTAGAATTGGTCAGTAATCATGGATTCAAATTTTTCATCAAGTATTTTCTCTCCTACCTCCTACCCCAAAAGAAACAAAAAAAAAAAACAACCCATAATATGTACAGTCAAGCAAAAACAAGTTTTTGCATTATCTATGTCCAAAACTCTTAAGAATCATACAGTATACTGATTCCATCCCCTGTCAGAAGGTGGGTAACAAGCTTCATCATAGGTCCTCCAGGATTAGGGTTGGTCATTATGTTGATCAGGCTTCTTAAGTTTCTCCAAGTTGTTTATCTTTATAATGCTGCTAATCTATAGTTTTTCTGGCTCTGCTCATTTGACTCAGTTCAAGTCTTTCCAGATTTTTCTGAAACCATCCCCTTTGTCAATTTTTATAGCCCAAAAGTGTTCCATTACATCCATATACCATAATTTGTTCAGCCATTCCCCACTTAATGGGGATCTCCATTGAGAGATGTATTTGCCACTACAAAGGGTTGCCATAATTATTTTTGTACATATGGGCTCCTTGTGTCCCTCTTTGGCTGGATTTAAATTCTACTTGACTCTTACTGACTATGTGATGTAATTTCTTTAAGTATTTGCTTCTTTATTCATTAAATGGGTATAACATTCACATTACCTAGCTCATAGGACTATTATGGAGAAAGTACTTTATATTTTAATCTGAAAATAGTGAACCAATGCCGAGTGCTGTATTTTATGAGAGGATTTGACTGAATGTATTGAAGAAATGACTGAAAGTTCTGTAGAACTTAATTCAATGGGTCAGTCTCATAAGCAAACTAGAAAAGAACATACTATGTGCAAGACATGCTTTTTCTCAAGTAACTATTCTATCAGGAACACCACTATCCTTCCAGTTACCCAAGATAATGGCATTAAAAGTCATCTTTGACTCCTTTCCTCTCCCTTATTTCCCTCATCCAATCCAATCACTTGACAAGTGATTCTATCCTCTTATTTTTCTATTCAAAATTACCATTATTATTCAGTCCCTTCAATAATTCCCCTATAAACTCTTATAATAGTCTGAATATTAAACTAGTCTCTTAAAATATATATATATATTGGGACTTCCGGCCAAGATGGCGGCGTGGAGGCAGACAGCTGCTTGAGCTCCTCGTTTTCTCTCAGAACTTACTTCATGACAAGCCTCAGACTTAATGCTTGACCCAGAAAGAAATCCACAAATAATCACCAAGAGAAGAAACCTTGAAATTCACCAGAAAAGGTCTGTGTTTGCTCGGGGGAGGGTCAATCAGACTGGGCACAGACTGAGGGCAGGCAAGCCAGAACGGGACAGGCAGCTCACACAGCTCAGACCGGAGGGGGAGGGGTGTGATCTCTGCCATTTCTGCCAAAAGACTTTTTCCCCAGAGTGGATGCTCTGTCTTGGCAGCAAGCCAGGAGCAGGGGAGAGGGTGTAAACACTGGAGGTGAAGATTAAAACCCCAGAATGCCAGCATCTCTCAGAACCCGGCCACCCCCAACCCCCACCTGGATTGACTCGGTGCGTTCTCAGAGCCGCAGAGCGCAGACTCAGTACAGTCATTGCTGTTCTGTTAGTGGCTCTCTGCTGCCCTACCCCCAGTCTGTAGAGGAAGCCCATTAACACCATCCAGCCCCATCCCCCCGCAAAACAGACCAATTGTTTCTCTTGTCAGTTTGCTTTCTTCGATTCCTACTCTGACAAAATGAACAAAAATTCAAAAGGGCTCTAACCATTGACAGCTTCTGTATGGAGAGGGAGCAGACTTCAAACACTGAGGAGACTAAAAACAGACTGTACCCAGAGGAATCCCCTAAGGGGGATATGAGCTGCTCCTCAATACATAAGACTCTCATAGAGGAAATCAAAAAGGCTCTCACAAGAGAGCTGGAAGAGAGATGGGAAAAGGAAAGGGAAGCTTGGCAAGAGAGCCTGGAGAAGTCATCCCATGCATTCAAAGACAGAGTGGATAAAGAAATCAAATCATTGAGAAACAAGATTAGTGAGCTGGAAAAGGTAAACAACTCCAAGGAAAACAGGATTAGAGAGCTGGAAAAAGAAATCAGCTCTCTAAACAATAAAATGGATAAAATGGAAAAAAATTCCATAGAAGATAAAAACTCAATTGGACAATTACAAAGAGATATAAAAAAAGTGAGTGAAGAAAATACATCATTGAAAATTAGACTGGAACAAGTAGAAATGAATGACTCAAGGAGAAACCAAGAGGGAGTCAAGCAAAACCAGAGAAATGAAACAATTGAAAAGAATGTCAAGTACCTTACCAGAAAGACAACAGACCTGGAAAACAGATCCAGGAGAGACAATTTGAGAATAATCGGACTCCCTGAAAAAATGTGAGGAAAAAAAGAGCTTGGACACCATTTTCGAGGAAATTATCAAAGAGAACTGCCCAGACGTTCTGGAAACAGAGGGTAAAATAGACATTGAAAAAATTCATCGATCACCTACTGAAAGGGACCCTAAAATCAAAACTCCAAGAAATATAGTGGCCAAGTTAAAGAACCATCAGACAAAGGAAAAGATATTGGAAGCTGCTAGAAAAAAGCAATTCAGATATGGAGGATCCACAATAAGGATAACCCAGGATCTAGCAGCGTCTACATTAAAAGAACGAAGGGCCTGGAACATGATATTCCGAAAGGCTAAGGAACTTGGTATGCAGCCAAGAATAACTTACCCAGCAAGAATGAGCATCGTTTTCCAGGGAAGAAGATGGACATTTAACGAAATAAATGAATTCCATCTATTTTTGATGAAAAAACCAGACCTACATAAAAGGTTTGATCTTCAAATACAGAACTCAAAAAATTTCTAAAAAGGTAAAAAGAAATCTTGAGAACTATACTTCTGCCAAAAAAATATGTAAAGAACATATGTACAATTTGTCTTAGAAACTAGAGGTGGAAAGGAAATTATATCATAAAAAAGTGTAAAGTGGTAGTACTACATCTCATGAAGAGGCAAAGGTAACCTATTATATCTGAGAGAAAGAAAGGAGGGAGATGAACATAGTGTGTATCAATAGACATATTCGATTTATGGTGAAACTTCTTCCACTTCATTGAAAAGTGAAAGGGAAGGAGTAAGCTAAGGGGAAGGGAATACAGAAATTTTGAGGAAAAGGGGTAAAATAAGGGGAGGATCTTTAAGGTGGGGGAGGGATCCTAAAAAGGGAGGGCTGTGAAAAGCAAGTGGTGTTCACCAGTTTAATACTGGGTAGGGGGGTAAGAGGGAAGGAAAGGGGAAAAGCATAAGCAGGGGTTAATAGGATGGCAAGCAATATAGAATTAGTCCTTCTAACCATAAATGTGAATGGGGCAAACTGCCTCATAAAGAGGAAGCAGTTAGCAGACTGGATTAAAAGTCAGAATCCTACTATATGTTGTTTACAGGAAACACACCTGAAACAGGGTGAGACATTCAAACTAAAAGTAAAAGGGTGGAGCAGAATCTATTATGCTTCAGGCAAAACCAAAAAAGCAGGAATAGCCATCCTCATCTCAGATCAAGCAAAAACAAAAATTGATCTAATTAAAAGAGATAAGGAAGGGCATTATATCCTGCTAAAGGGCAGCATCAATAATGAAGCAGTATCAATATTAAACATATATGCACCAAGTGGTGCAGCATCTAAATTCTTAAAAGAGAAATTAAGAGACCTGCAAGAGGAAATAGATAGCAAAACTATAATAGTGGAAGATCTCAACCTTGCACTCTCAGAATTAGATAAATCAAACCACATAATAAATAAGAAAGAAGTCAAAGAGGTAAATAGAATACTAGAAAAGTTTGATATGATAGATCTTTGGTGAAAGCTAAAAAGGAATATACTTTCTTTTCAGCAGTTCATGGAACCTATACAAAAATTGATCATATACTAGGGCATAAAAACCTCAAAATCAAATGCAGTAAGGCAGAAATAGTAAATGCATCCTTTTCAGACCATAATGCAATCAAAATTACATTTAATAAAAAGCCAGGGGAAAATAGACCAAAAAATAATTGGAAACTAAATAATCTTATACTAAAGAATGATTGGGTAAAACAGCAAATCATAGACATAATTAATAACTTCACCCAAGAAAATGACAATAATGAGACATCATACCAAAATGTGTGGGATACAGCCAAAGCAGTAATAAGGGGAAGTTTTATATCTCTACAGGCCTACTTGCATAAAATAGAGAAAGAGAGGGCCAACGAATTGGGCTTACAACTAAAATTGCTAGAAAAGGAACAAATTAAAAACCCCCAGACAAACACAAAACTTGAAATTCTAAAAATAAAAGGTGAGATTAATAAAACTGAAAGTAAAAAAACTATTGAATTAATTAATAAAACTAAGAGTTGGTTCTATGAAAAAACCAACAAAATAGACAAACCCTTAGTAAACCTGATTAAAAAAGAAGGAAAGAGAAAAAGCAAATTGTTAGCCTTGAAAATGAAGAGGAAATTAGAACAATAGTTAAGAGCTACTTTGCTCAACTTTATGCTGATAAATTCGATAACTTAAATGAAATGGAAGAATACCTTCAAAAATATAGCTTGCCCAGATTAACAGAGGAAGAAGTAAGTAGTCTAAATAGTCCCATCTCAGAAAAAGAAATAGACCAAGCTATTAATCAACTTCCTAAGAAAAAGTCCCCAGGACCAAATGGATATACATGTGAATTCTACCAAACATTTAAAGAACAACTAACTCCAATGCTATGTAAACTATTTGAAAAAATAGGGATTGAAAGAGTCCTACCAAATTCCTTCTATGACACAGACATGGTACTGATACCTAAACCAGGTAGATCGAAAACTGAGAAAGAAAACTATAGACCAATTTCCTTAATGAATATTGATGCTAAAATTTTAATTAAGATATTAGCAAATAGACTTCAGAAAATCATCCTCAGGATAATACACTATGACCAAGTGGGATTTATACCAGGAATGCAGGGCTGGTTTAATATTAGGAAAACTATTAGTATAATTGACCATATTAATAATCAAATTAATAAAAACCATATGATCATCTCAATAGATGCAGAAAAAGCATTTGATACAATCCAACATCCATTCCTACTAAAAACGCTTGAGAGTATAGGAATAAATGGACTATTCCTTAAAATAATAAGCAGCATATATTTAAAACCTTCAGTAAACATCATATGTAATGGCGATAAACTAGAACCTTTCCCTATAATATCAGGAGTGAAACAAGGTTGCCCACTATCACCATTACTTTTCAATATAGTACTAGAAACTCTAGCCTCGGCAATAAGAGCCGAGAAAGAGATTCAAGGAATTAGAGTAGGAAATGAGGAAATCAAACTATCACTCTTTGTAGATGACATGATGGTATACTTAGAGAACCCCAAAGACTCTGCTAAAAAGCTATTAGAAATAATTCAGAATTTTAGCAAAGTCGCAGGATACAAAATAAATCCACATAAATCCTCAGCATTTTTATACATTAACAACACAATCCAACAGCAAGAGATACAAAGAGAAATTCCATTCAAAATAACAGTCGATAGTATCAAATATTTGGGAATATATCTACCAAAGGAGAGTCAGGAATTATATGAGCAAAATTACAAAACACTTGCCACAAAAATAAAGTCAGATTTAAATAATTGGAAAGACATTCAGTGCTCTTGGATAGGCCGAGCGAATATAATTAAGATGACAATACTCCCTAAACTAATCTATTTATTTAGTGCTATACCAATCAGACTCCCAAGAAACTATTTAAATAACCTAGAAAAAATAACAACAGAATTCATATGGAACAACAAAAGGTCGAGAATTTCAAGGGAAGTAATGAAAAAATTAAGTGAAGGTGGTCTAGCTGTACCTGACCTAGAACTATATTATAAAGCAACAGTCACCAAAATCATTTGGTATTGGCTAAGAAATAGACTAGTTGATCAGTGGCATAGGTTAGGTTCACAGGGCAAGATAGTGAATAAAAATAGCAATCTAGTATTTGACAAACCCAAAGATCCCAAATTCATTATTTGACAAAAACTGCTGGGAAAACTGGAAATTAGTATGGCAGAAACTAGGCATGGACCCACATTTAACACCACATACTAAGATTAGATCAAAATGGATCCAAGATTTAGGCATAAAGAACGAAATCATAAATAAATTGGAGGAACGTGGGATGGTTTACCTCTCAGACTTGTGGAGGAGGAAGGAGTTTGTGTCCAAGGGAGAACACTAGAGACCATTATTGATCACAAAATAGAACATTTTGATTACACCAAATTAAAAAGTTTCTGCACAAACAAAACTAATGCAAACAAGATTAGAAGGGAAGAAATTGGGAAAACATTTTTACAGTTAAAGGTTCTGATAAAGGCCTCATCTCCAAAATATACAGAGAATTGACTTTAATTTATAAGAAATCAATCCATTCTCCAATCGATAAATGGTCAAAGGATATGAACAGACAATTTTCAGATGATGAAATTAAAACTATTTCCACTCATATGAAAGAGTGTTCCAAATCACTACTGATCAGAAAAATGCAAATTAAGACAACTCTGAGGTATCATTACACACCTGTCAGATTGGCTAAGATGACAAGAACAAATAACGATGAATGTTGGAGGGGCTGTGGGAAAACTGGGACACTGATGCATTGTTGGTGGAGTTGTGAAAGAATCCAACCATTCTGGAGAGCAATCTGGAATTATGCCCAAAAAGTTATCAAAATGAGCATACCCTTTGACCCAGCCATACTACTACTGGGCTTATATCCCAAGGAAATTCTAAAGAAGGGAAAGGGACCTGTATGTGCCAAAATGTTTGTGGCAGCCCTTTTCATAGTGGCTAGAAGCTGGAAGATGAATGGATGTCCATCAATTGGATGGTTGGGTAAATTATGGTATATGAATGTTATGGAATATTATTGTTCTGTAAGAAATGACCAACAGGAGAAATACAGAGAGGTTTGGAGAGACTTACATCAACTGATGCTGAGTGAAATGAGCAGAACCAGAAGATCATTATACACTTCAACAATGATACTGTACGAGGATGTATGCTGATGGAAGTGGATATCTTCAACATAGAGAAGAGCTAATCCAATTCCAATTGATTAATGATGGACAGAATCAGCTACATCCAGAAAAGGAACGCTGGGAAATGAGTGTAAACTGTTATTTTTACCTTCTGAATCCAATTCTTCCTGTGCAACAAGAAATTCGGTTCTACACACATATATTGTATCTAGAATATACTGTAATATATTTAACATGTATAAGACTGCCTGCCATCTGGGAGAGAGGGTTGGGGGAGGAAGGGAAAAAATCTGAATAGAAGTGCAAGGGATAATGTTGTAAAAAATTACCCATTAATATGTACTGTCAAAAAAAAAGTTATAATTATGAAATAAAAAAAAATTAAATTAAAAAAAAATATATATATATATCTATATATATCTATCTTTTGATATTTAAGCAGGCTATCACCGGGAAATCTTTCTGTCAAGAAACCCATTTGAGACAACAGTCCATACAATATGAATTCTGATTACCCCTTTCAGATGAAAGCCTCTAGAGAGGATAAAATCAAAGCAAAATGATTGGAAATTTGAGAAATGGCTAACCAGCCAATAGTATCATACATAATGATGATGACAATAGCTAGCATTCGTATAGAGCTTCAATGTTTTCAAAGCACATTACAAACACTTCATTTGATCCTCACACCATCTTGGGATGTGGGTTGCATTACTTTTCCCCATTTTATAAACAGCCAAACTGAGGTAGACATTGAGTAATTTGTTCAGGGTAATACAGATAGCTAATTATCTAAATGCAAATCTGGACTCAGATTTTCCCAATTCTAGAAACAGTGCCCTAGCCACTGTAGGGGAAAAGAGCACCAAATCTCAAGCTGGAAAACCTGGGTTCAAATCTAACCTTACTGTGATTCTGGAAAAGTCACTAAAGTTCCCTTAACCTCAGTTTCCTCATCTATGAAATGGAGATAACAGTACCTTAACCTCGCAAGGTGGTTGTGAAGATCCAATGAGATAGTAATACAGTGCTCAGCACAGTGCTGAGCATATGGTGAGCACTATATTCTTGTGTTGTTTTCAGTCACTGACTCTTTGTAACTCTTTTTGGGGCTTTCTTGGCAAAGATACTCATATGGTTTGCCATTTCCTTCTCCAGCTCATTTTACAGATGAGGAAACTGAGGCAAACAGGGGGAAGTGACTTGTCCACAGCTGATCTGGACTTGGAAGGATGAGTCTGACTCAGACCCTCTATCCATATGGAGTCATATATGTTATGTATATATTGTATGTGTATTTATATATATATATATATATATATACATACATATATATATAGTTAGCTATGATATATCTATATATAACACAAATATTATATACTGTGTGTGCCACCTAGCTACTTCATAATACACACACTTGATGTTTATTGAATGACGACTTTGTCATTAAATTTGATGTACAAAGCATCTTTAGAAGTTTTAGAAACTGCTATTATCTTTAAAATGTATAATTAAATCTCAGACATTTGAGATAGTATGTTATAATGGAAAAAGCAATGGTTCTGAGGCTGAGGAGCTAGGCTCAAATGAATTTGCTGCCCACTTTGGGCAGTGATGATCTCATAATACAGATTGATACACATTTCTTTTGAACCAGAATAGGTAGGAATATTTTATGATTTTAAAAAATTTCAATAGTATTTTATCTTTTCAATTACATGTATAATTTCCAATACTTTTTAAGATTTTGAATTTGATTTTCTTCTTCCTTCATCTTTTACTTGCTTCCTCCCCAAGACAAGGAATATGATATAGGTTGTACATGTACAATCATTTTAAACATATTTATATATTAAACTTGACTATATGTGTAATAGGATTTTTGTTTTGTTTTCTCTTAGTGGAAATAAGGTAAAATGGCAGGGAGAGGTGAATTTCCCCAGACTGATTTTAAAAAACAATGCAGCAGTGAAGTTGAGAAGGATGAGAATTGAAAAAAGAACCATCTGATTTCACATTTAAGAAGTCACTGATCAATTTGGTGAGAATGGTCTCAGGTGAGGGATAAGGCCAGAAACTAGACTGCCAACAGGTTAATAAGGAGAAAGGAATTGACAGCACTGAGCACTGACATCATTTTTCAAAAGTTTGGCTAAGAAAGGAAGTAAGTTTTTAAGTTTTTTTTTTAAAGGCTTGGGAAAACACATGTACATGTTTATAGACAGTAAGAAAAGAAACAGTAAAAGGAGAGAGTAAAAGAGGATGCTGTGTATACAATCTGCCAGAAAAGCTGGCTAGAGATAATAAGGGAGGTAACAAGTAGATCTGGCCTTGACAAGAAGGGCCATTTTTTCACCAGAGACTGGAGTAAAGGAACACATACTGGAGGATGATTGATGTCAAAGGGCTGAGAGATGAAGAGAGAGAAAGAGCAAGGTAAATGGCTTTGATCTCCACTAAAGGATGAAGTCCAGTCCTCAGGTTAGAGGGTCTGTGGGAAATTTGAAAAGTTTACAATAGCCTATTTACATCGGTGGAGGGAATTTTCTTATTACTTATGAAATCACATAGTTTTCTTACACATATGAAATCACAAGTCTAACTCTATACCACTTCCTTAGAAATTATGCATGTACATCCTTGTAAGAAATATCTATTAAAGGTAGCAAGGTAGCATTTAAACATGAGAAAAAAATTGATAAAATAAGAATCTGCACAAAAAGGAGGAAAAATTTATATACTGCTGCTATCGGATATTAAACCCAATGTCTTTAGGTAATATTTCTCAATTACCAGTCCAAAGATGGTAGTCTGTGTTATTTAATGATACATAAGTTTTACCAATAAAGATCCTTTTAAAAAAACTAGAAAAAAAGATTTAACTCCTCCCTTTTTTTAATGCTTTGCTCTTCTCCTTTGCTCCTGAACCCAACCCTTTGTGTAATTGTGGGGCTCACATTATGGGTAAAAGGTAAAAAATGGATAAAGGTAAAAAGTTCCATAGTTGATTATTATCTATGGTATTAGTCTGTATCACAATTTGGGTTAGAAAACCCTGTTCCTAACTTCATGCATTTTCACTAGCTATCTTCTATGTCTGAAAAATTCTCCCAATCTCCTCTTCTCTACTTGACTATATAACTTCAGGTTCTAGCTTAAGGTTTCACTTTCCGCAAGGTTTTCCTGATCCTTCCTTAATCTTAGTGTCTCCCTCTGTTGCACTCAGGGAACATGTGGATAGAACATTGGGTTTTATTTCCATCAGGAAACCTTGAATTCAAATCCAGTCTCAAACACAATTACTAGATGGGCGAGGCACTTAACCTCTTACTTGCCTCGATTGTAACATGACAATAATTAGCACCTACCTCTCAAGGTTATAAGCAGTGTCCCTGGCACACAGTAATGCTTGCTGACAACTTGAAATCTTGAAAGCTTGACATCTGGTCAGGTTTTTTTGTTTTGTTTTGTTTTTGCTACCATCTACTTCTCCCTATTATCTGTCTCCAGCTCTAATAACTGTTGTTAGGTTCTCAGGAATATAATTAAGCAAGTATACAAAGGCATATGTATAAGGAAACTACAAATAGAGGCCATTTATGCCACTGTTATAGATGGTATCATAACAAAATTGATACATTACACCAGGATCAAATGCAATGTTTTACTATTTCTAACTTTATATTATTGTCATTAATATTTATTGGATATCTGCTAAATAAGAAGGGCAACTGAGCTTATGAAGATGTGTGAAAAATAGTTCCTGATAAGAGAAAATTTGATTGTCAAATTCAAGACTAAAAAGCTGCATAAAATATAAAACAAAGGACAAACTTAAATTATTGAATAAGGTTAAACTGTTTATATCCCTAACCAAGATGATACTTGTAACTCTAAAGAATCCTATCTTAATTGGTGCAATTAGAAGGAATATACAAAGAGGATGCAGGTATTTTTGACTTAGATGGGATGATATAAAAACAAATTTAAGAGGTAAGAAAGAGGATTACACTGGAAGAAGAAGAAAGGGAAAGGCAAAATGGAGTAAATTATATTACATAAAGAGATATGAAAGACTCATATAAAGTGAAAAGAAAAAGGGAGAAGAATGATCATTGTTTGAATTTACTCTCAGTGATTTGGCTCAAATAAGAAATCTCAGTGGGGTAGAGAAATCTGCCTTACTCTATAGTAACGTAGGAGGGACAGGACATAAGAGGGGCACTGATAGAAAGGAGGACAGACTGAGGAAGATGGTGATCAGAAGCAAAACATTGGGAATGGGAAAAATAGGATAGAAAGAAATATAGTTAGTAATCATAACTGTGAATATGAATAGGATAAATTCACCCATAAAAAGGAAGTGAAGAGAGAATGGATTAAAAACTAGAATCCTTTAATATGCTGTTTATAAGAAACATCTGAAGCATACACACACACACACTCACACACACACACACACACACACACACACACACACACAGAGTAAAGAGAAAAGCATATATATTATGCTTCAGGTGAAGTAAAAGAATCGAACAAGGTTAGCAAGCATGATCTCAGACAAAGCAAAAGGAAAAACAAATCTAATTAAAAGATACAAAAAAGGAAACCATCTTGTATCTACCTGAGAAATTTTTGCAGATTTATAAAATAGGCATAAAATAGGTATACAAATTGTACATTTACTGATAATAAATCACAATTTTGTGAATTTACAGGACCCTGTATGAGCTCACAACTACAGTATAAAAATCTAGGCCACTAACAATGATATAACATCAATACTATATATAAATACACACCAAATGGGAGAAGTTAAATGATTTATGGGAGAAAAAAGACAGCAAATTACACTAGGAGGGAATCTCAACTTCCTCCTCTAAGAATTAGGTAAATCTTACTACAAAATAAACAAAGACATATTAAGGAAATAAATAGAATTTTAGGAAAGTCAAATATGACAGAGCTCTGGAGAATACTGAAGGGGAATTAGAAAGGAATATAATTTTTCTCAGTCGTCTAGACCTACATATAGATCAACCACATATCAAGGCATAAAAACCTTAATTAAATGCATAAAACCAAAAATATTAAGCATATTTAGATCACGATGCAATAAAAATTATATTTAATAAAGGACAGTGGAAAAATAAATTAATTGGAAACTAATTAATACTAAAGAATGAATGGGTGAGTCATAGAAAGAATAAACAATTTCATTACAAAGAATGATAGTTTAATTTCCTCATTATCTTCATTTTTCAAGAGTTTTTTAGTTTATTTTTTTCTTTTGGTCTGTTTCTACTTTAACATTAGTTAAAGTAGATGTGTTTTACATGATAACACACAAATAAACTATATTAGGAAGACAGAAAATTTGGAACTCAAAAATGAATGTTTTAAAATGGCATTGCATGTAATTCAAAAAATATTTTAAAATAATTTTTTAAAAAAGAAAACATCAGAAGAAAGAAAATCCACTGCCAAGTTATCTTTCAGTGATCTAGGCTTTACGTAGTAAAAGTCAAAAATCACATAATTTTGAATATGGAACAAACCATAGCAGTTACTTCATTCAACCTATACTCTCTCCAATCTTTCCCCAATCTTTAGAAATTAAATCCCTTTTATTATTTTTTTATATAAATCTATTCCCTTTTTATCATTCCTTAATAACTTGGTTATTTTCAGTCTTCTCTTAATTTGTTTTACCTTTTCTTACTTTATTTTGCCATCTGCCTTCTCTTCTCTTTGAATTCTTTTCCTCTTCTGATTGAGTCCTCCCTTCAACTTTCCTTACGGTTTTCCTAATCTGTTTACAGTATTCCAGGCTAAATTCAAACTTTGTCTTTTTAAATCCACAGCCATACAAATCAATTCCATAACAATCAGAACAGAAAGCAATGTGAATTTAAAGACAAGAGTTTTGAAAAACATAGGAAGAACTGACTATAATTAATGACTTCCCTGATTGTAGATAGTAATAAAAAATCATAGATGTACTGTAAATTATTGGGAAAATGTTTTTATTGACAAAAACAAGAGTGTCTGAAGAAGTACGTTTTGAAAGGGGGAAGAGAGGTATTTGGCACACATTGAGTTTGAATAATGGCATGGCATCTAGACAATGATCAAAAAAATGTCAAAACTCATGCATTGTTGGTGGAGTTGTGAAATGATCCAAATTCTGAAAAACAATCTGGAACTATGCCCAAAGGACTATCAAATTGTGTATAACCTTTGACCCAGAAGTGCCACTATTGGGTCTGTATCCCAAAGAAATCATAAAAAAGGACCCACATGTGTGAAAGTATTTGTAGCAGCTCTTTTTGTGTTAGCATAGAATTGGAAAATAAATAGATGCCCATCAATTGGGGAATGAGTGAATAATGTGTGGCATATGAAGATAATGGAATATTACTGTTTTATAAAAAATGATGAACAAGCTGATTTTAGAAAGGCCTGGAAAGATTTACACGAACTGATACTGAGTGAATCAAGCAAAACCAAGAATACAATACAGCAAGAATGTGTGATGATCAACTATGAAGTGAAATACTTAGTTCTTTTCAGTGATCCGAAGCAATGCTAACACATTTTGGACAGAAAATGCCACCTGTATGCAGAAAAAGAACTATGAAGATCGAATGTAAATCAGCATGCTATATTCACTTTTTTTCTGATTTTCTCTCCCATGATTTTTCCCTTTTGCTCTGATTTTTCCCTCTCAACATGATTCATAAAGCATTGTGTATTAAAAGAAATTACAAAAGAAAAAAAGTAAAAAATGTGTGATTGAATAAGTCAAGCGGTTATGGTGAGAGTTGTAGATTTGGAAGTCATCAATATAGGGGACATAGTTAAAGACATGGCAGTAGGTGAGATATTGAAGATTTTGGTCTATTTCTACTTTTACAATACATATACATGATTGCACATATATAACCAAATCCATATTTTGCTATGGATAGAGAAGGAATTAGGATGTAAGAGGAGGAAATAGTTAAGACAGAAGATAAACAGCTTAGAGGGAAAGAAAAACAGGATTTTAGAGCCAAAAGCAGAATGATGATGTGGCCAATTAAAAAAAAAAAAATCTTTTTACTGCCTTATAATTTATGAAGTCTTTCCTTATCCTTTTTAATGCTAGTTTCTTCCTTATCATTATGTTCAATTTTTCTTGTACATTACCACTTGGATATAGTTGTTTTTAATGTGGTTTCCACCATTAGATGACAGTCCTTATGAGGTTAGGTTTTGTCTTTCTTTTTATCCCTGACAATTTAGTTGTCAGGGCAATCAGTCAGTCAATACTTAAGTAGCCACTATGTGTTGGGCCCCGTGCTAAGTACTGAAGACACAACAAGAGGCAAAAAAAGAGTCACTACAATCTAATGGGAGATACAAGCAAACTATACATACACACACACACACACATATAAGGCAAGTGATATACAAAAAAAAAAGGAAATGACAGAAGAGTTAGGCATTAGACTTAAGAAGGTTTAGGGAGGATTTCCTGTAGAAGATAGGATTTTATTTGGTACAGACAAGTCAATAAGCAGGGTTGAGGGAGGGAAGTCTCCAGGCATGTGGGACAGCCAGAGAAAATTCCTGGAGCTGAAAGATGGAGGCACATGTTAGGTACTTAATCAATGTTCAGTGATAGACTACATTTGATCTTCACAATGGCCTTGTGAGTAAAACAAGAATCACTATTCACAATCCCTTTTTTCCAATTGGTTAGTAAACAAATTAACTTTTCCAAGGTCACATGACTAATGACTAATGGAGCTAGAATTAGAGACTTGGTCTTGACTTCTATTTTATTTCACTCCAATGCATGGCTTCTCAGTAGCATGATCAGAAGAGTCTGGATTTGGCTATTAGGAAGTCACTGTGAAAAGAATTATTTTTGTAATTAGATTGCAAAGGGATGAGAAATTAAGAGAAAATGTGGACATCAGGTAACAACTATTCTTTGGTGAAATGTAGAAAGAGAATGGTAGTCTGAAAAGTGTAATGCAGACTTTGGAGGAAAGCTTTTTCTAGGCTAGACATAATGCAGCATGTTTACAGGAAAGAGGGAATGAACCACTACAGAAATGGAAGATAGTAGAGTGAGGATATTAGTGATAGAAGTCCTGGAAGAGGTAGGTGAGGAAGACATCAAGAATTTAGACTGAAGGAGTTAGCCTTCAACAGAAAAACATTTAAGACAAGAGCAATAAAGGATCTGCGACAATCCAAAGAAATTTTGAGATAATAAAGATATGACTACAAGAATGTTTTGAGGTGAGATGAGAGAGTTTGAACTAGATGACCTCAATTTATTTCATAAAATAGAAGGCAATGTCAATGACAGACAGTGAGGCAACTCCAAAGAGTAGGACTTGAATATGGAAAAAAAAAAGTTTAGGACAGCCTCTGGGAGAACATGAAACAACTAAAGAAAGGATGAATAAAAGGAATTTTGAGTAGCCATAAAGACTCAGCTGATAAGTATAAAATAACAGATTTGTATTGGATTCAAATCCTTTTGTGTGTGTAATTTTTGTCCTAAAATGTTTGACAGGTCCAAGAGTAGAAGTGAAAGATTGGTAGGTGGGGTGAAAAAGGAATGTAGGGGTGAGAAAATCCAATGTGCTAGAAGGAATATCATTTAAAAGGATCACACTAACTAGGAAGGCAAGTAGCATCATAAGGAACCTAAACAGCTAGGATAAGGGAAGAACTGCAGTTCACCTTGAAGGAAAAAATTAGTTTTTGTGTATGTGTGAGAAAATGAGAATGGAGGTTAAGGACATTAAGGGCACAAAAAGCAACTGAATATTCAATCAATATTTATTGTCTTCCTCATGTAAAGTACTGTGCTAAACAAAAAACTGGAAAAGCAGGATATTAACACAGGCTGTCCTTTCAAATACTTTACATGATAATTTAATGGGGTATAGTTTACATTAGCATTTTACAGTTTACAAATCATTTTCCTCACAACTCTGTGAGACAGGTAGTACAAGTATCTATTATCCCCATTTTATGGATTAGTAAACAAATTCAGATAACTTGCTTATTAAAGCATCACACATTTCTTGAGTACCAGTATTCAGGCCAACTTTAGTCTAAGCCTTCTAACAACATCTAGAGCTCTTCCTGCCATATGTCCCCAACATGGTCTGGGATTTTACCCCCTATTTTCAATCAGCACATATCTATTAATTATTTCCTAACATTCAAAGTCCTGTTTTAGGTGCAATGGCAGAAGTGAAAATACATAAATCTATTCTAACTTCCAGGGGCTCAAAATCTAAGGTGGGAAACAAGACAAACAAAAATTAAAATTAGTTCAATATTAACTGCATACAAACTTTTAAGTTACAGGAAGGATAGTAAGTGTTCTAAAAAGACTTTCCTGAAGACTACTTTTAGATAGGTTTGAAAAAATAATTATGACTAAGGAATTAAATGACTGGACAGTCTAAAATGTTGTTTCATTTCTTTGCTATGTTTTGTTATTAATGAACTGGCCTCACTATAAAAATCAGGATTATTATGTTTGTAGTTTTGTTTTGTTTTTTCCCCTTAAAAAACTGGGTTTTCCTAAGACATTCTTTTCTATCCTTTTCTGTTTCCATCTAAGTCTGATGGTTTGGAACAGGGTCATAACATTTAGAGCAGTAAAGGGTCTTGGATATGACTAGAGCCATGAATTATCTTACCTAAAGTTTTTATAGCTAGTGCAAGATTGAAACCCAGATCTCATACTTCAACCCTATATCCCTTTCCCGGTTATCAACTTTACTTGAGGGCTAAGGAGGAGTAGGGAGAAGGGGGCACAAAAAGTTGGTTTAAATCTCCCCCCATTTAAACATATACCATCTTTCTCTTCCTCAACCAAATACAGGCTTACTATTAATGGATTAAATGTCGATTCTCAACACAAACTTTTTCCCCTGAAACTGCTGGGCCTAGAGAAAACTGTGTTCTGCCTAAAACATAAATGAGAGATTTTTATAAGATCTCATTTTCTCTAAACAATTTAGCATCTTTTCTCAAAAGTTTAAGACAACTCAAATTAACATTTAACTAAACCTCAAGAACATTTTTTTAATATCCCTAAAACAAACTAGATTCTGTAAGGTTCAACTGTGTCCACAAGGGGTCAGACAAAGGCAATCTTTACTTTCCTTGATTTCTATCTTTCCAGAGACCAAGAACAACCATTAGGTGTAGCTGCTCACATGGAAAATTCTTTTGCTCAGGAAACTCAGAAGCCTAATTATCTAAAATCAAAACAAATAGGAAATGCCTGCTTAATATAAATTCTATCGAATATTTTTAAAATTTTGAGTTCAAAGTCATTGTATCTTTTTACACTAATTTACAGTCTCTTTAAAGAACTGATAGTAATTCATATTACAAAAATTCTTAGGTCAGACTTTTATTAATAATAAAATATAGCAAATTTTATTTGAGTTTTTATTTCACGAAGTTTATTCTGAATATGTTAGATTTTATTTTTAAACTATCACCTGATTTTCTAGAATATGCAATACTACAATACACTGGGAAAACTCTTGATTTAAACAAATGCAGAAAGGTGGGAAGAGAAGGGAAATCTTTTTACCCCATTGACAGACATCAAAAGATTTAGAGAAGGAAACAAGCTTTTATTTATTAATTTCAATTACATGTCAGGGTCCGTGATATGCTTTAGGGTTATCAAGACAATAATAAGCAATCTTTGCCCTCAAAGAGTTTACATTCTCTACTGGGTAGAAATTGAGAATTGGAAGGAACTTTGAAGGTGACCTAACCCAGCTCCTTCAAAAGTAAAGTCTCCTTTTATACATAAAGTTGCGGTCCAGACATGGGATAATTTGTTCAATATGTCAGATAATAAGAGGAAGAACTAAGACTTGAACCCAGGGCACTGACTCCAAATTCTCTCTTCTTTCCTAAGTATCATACTGCCTTCTAATAACTCACAGAACAAAAATCACAGTTCACTCAAGTTTATATAGCTTTAGAGGTAAAAGAGGGCAAATACTGTCATTGTCATTTCACAGATGAGCACAAGTAAAATAACTTGCACAAGGTCACAGTATCACATATGTAACATTTTCTGATTCTTCGCCCTTATCCCCAAATTAAATGTCTCCTAATAAAACAGAACTCCTTAAGGGCAGAGTGTGTTTACATTTTTGTCTGTTTAACCTAAACAGATAGCACATTTCCTGGCACATATATTAGACTCTTTAATATTTGACTTTTTGATTGGTAAGAGACTGATGAGCTCATCAATTCCTCAAGTCAAGAACAGGTTTCTTTTTAACATACTCCTCGATGGAACTTTTATGGTACTTATAGATGAAATAAAGCCATGGTCATCCCACTGCTATTTAAGAGTTGTTTAAAAAGCCCAAATCAAATCAGTGTTTTTACATAATGGTACTACTTTCTTATGAAAACTCTAATCTAAATTTATTTCAATAAAAATTAATAACTTTTAAAAAGTCTTCCTAAATGAAAAATTCTTCCAAAAATAGTGGTCATTTGATGATGTTTCATTGGTTCTTTCAAGGACATGAGATTCCAGACAGAGGATCCTAAAGCATGCTGAAAACTGCAGTGATTACGAAGTCATTTTATTCAATACCATCATATTGATCATTTTCATATTCCTGTTGAAAGTTTGTAGGAAAATATCGTAGGAATGTAGACACAAAAGTATCTTTGGGTCTATCTAGAACCTATGCTAAAATGGATATTTATAATAATAAAAGTCTTATGTCAAAGTTTTACAGATTCCAGAAGAGAAGACAACCCTAAGGAAATAGGGCAAGGATATAATTTTTGATTTAGCATTCTAAAAGTTAATCTCACAATTAGGAGATCCGAGTATTAAGAAACCCTTACACTTTAGACAAATAAGGGTCCTACATTATACTACTGAATTCTCTGCTACTGAAATTTGGGAATAATAATCACTTGATTAAGGAGTAAAAAGGTCATTTTTTATTTTTGACCATGACTTCCTAAACAAAAGGAAAAGGTGTTCACTGCAACAAAAATATTGTTAACTCATAACATAAATTTTGATCTTAAAAAAAGTATCAATGATCTATTCACATTCACTTACCTCATCCAAAAAGGAGAACAAGGATCTTTAGACGAGTTAAGGATGTCATCTGTAGCTACAGAATGAAGTAGGACAAAGATAATTGGCAGGTTAAGTTGTTGAAACAATGACTATAGTTTTATTACTATTACATTCTAACCAACTAAAGGAACTAGTTACACCACTATTGGTAATGATAAATTTTCTTTGAATCACTGTTTGTTTTAAAGGTATCTTGTTTAGTCCCTTTAGCAATAATCACAGTTCATCTATAAGTAATGAGTCTTTTTAAAAATTTAAACAAGTCAATAGGTATAGGATTTTCCATGTGTATTTGCATAGTTGAAATATGTATGACAACAAAGAAAATGGGTCAGTCTTCTAATGGGATTAAGAATGATAGCAGCTTGAGTGCTTCAGTTTCCCACAAAATGAAAAAAGAGCTGGAGTCTATACCTGGAGAGGAGAAGGAGAGAAGAAGAGGAGGGCAGGAAATGGCAAAGAGAGAAAAGAGGAAGAGAAAGAGGGATAGAGAGATGCAAACAAGTATTTATTTATATACAAAAATACAGGACTTCTTTTTATGGTGGCAAAGAATTGGAAATTGAGGGAATTCCTATAAGATAATGGCTGAATAAGTTATGATATATAAAAGCAATGGAATATAATTGTGCTGTAAAAAAAAACAAGGGGATGGTTTCTGAAAAACTTTGAAGACTTATATGAATTGATGCAGAGTGAAGTGAGCAGAACCAAGAGAATAATTTAGATAGCAATGGCAATATTATAAAGATAACTTTGAAAGATCTGGGAATGCTGACCAACACAATGACCTAGCACAATTTCAAAAGACTGATTAATGATGAAACATGCTATCCTTCTCCAGATATAAGTTGACTGACTGAAGCAAGCAAGCACACACACACACACAAACACATGTGTGTTTTTGGACATAGTGAATATTTTTCTTTTTGACAATACATATTTGTAATGGGTTTTATATTTCTTGCCATCTCAATAGGGAGGGAGATGCAGAGAATTTGGAAATGAAAATAAAAGAATTTGTTTTTCAAGATAAGAAGCATTTATTAAGTACTTTGTATTACATATTTTTTTCCCTTTTTTTTTTTAAAAAAGACTTTAGAGGAAAACCACTTCACATGCTAAATAGACAAATCTATGGGAAAAGAGACAAGAGGAATGATCTGTGATTTGTACTGGTGGAGTAAATATTCACATAGACAGGAAAATATACTAAAGAATAATTTTAGGATTTTCCCATACCAACAAATGTGTTGTTTTTTTAAAAAATGTGTACAAACACACAATTTGCTCAAATTATTGCCTATAAAGCTGTTTTAAGGAGTGTGGGAATTTTTTTTTTCTTTTTGTTGATTAGCATTAACTAGGATTTAGAAAAACACTATGGGATCATAATAGCAAAAGATAAGGTGGAAAACATAACATTATCATGGCCACTTATCTCTTCTACCAATGAATTGAAGGCAGCCCTTACCTTAGAAAAAAGAATAGTGGAATAGGAACTCTCTTAGGAGAACTCTTATGAAACAAAACATGCAAAGTAGATTTATGAGAAAGGTCTTTTTTAGCTTCATTTTGCTCTTAAGTCACTAGCCCTTTCAGAAAGAAAGGTAGCCCAGATATGGGCAATAAGTAGAAAAGCTAAACTTTAGATCAGAAACTGTCATGATGAGTTAGTAAATTTGCTTTAGGAAAAGATTTCCTCTTCCCCTCTCCTATGATTTCAGGGTGAATTAGAACGTCTAGGTAAGGAGGATAATGTTCTTGCAGTTTAACACAAAACCAATGAGAATTTTTAAAGGGTAGAACTATAGGACTATAAACTCAGAATGACAAAGGCCCGAGGAAAGAATCTTTATCAGAAATGAGGATGGGATGTTAAACTGAATGGATTCCATTAAAACCCCTTAAGAAAGAATAAGGCTGGCTTCTGCAAAGTCTTTGCAGGATAATCAGAAACATATAGGAAAAATCTTTAGTGAGTCAGATTAGTACCTTTTGTAATTCAAGAGCCTGAAATGTATAAATAAAATTGAGAAATAGGTTAATTTCCATGAATTGTTTTGCTTTTCCCTGAGTCAGCTTCACTGCCTAAAGAATCAGAACTTGCTTCTATTTGGACTCAAGGTCTCTGTCATGATCTTATGGCAAACACATCAACTCCAACTGAGCAATAAAAACACAGTCTCACTATTCATAGTTCTGCATCTACCCCCCAGTAGCCTCCAAAGTCATTTAGGGCACAGAAGGTCATTTTTTCATCTTTTTATCTTTATGACTTTCTAATTTTCTTTTATCCTCTCAGGAGCTTGGTATAATGCTTCATGGATGCAAGGCCCTTAATAAATCTTTTCCAGTAAAGAAAAACACAGTCCACACAAATTAAGTCTGATCTAACCAATTGGAAAAATATTAAATGCTCTTGGATAGGATGAGCAAATATAATAAATTAGAGGAATATAGGATTGTTTACCTCTCAGACCTGTGGAAGAGGAATGAATTTATGTCCAAAGAACTAGAGATCATTATTGATTACAAAGTAGGAAACTTTGATTATATCAAATTGAAAAGTTTTTGTACAAACACAATCAATGCAGTTAAGATTAGAAGGGAAACAATAAACTGGGAAAACATTTTTATAGTCAAAGGTTCAGATAAAGTACTCATTTCCAAAATATATAGAGAATTGACTCTAATTTATAAGAAATGAAGCCATTCTCCAATTGATAAATGGTCAAAGGATATGTATGAACAGACAATTCTCGGATAAAAAAATTGAAACTATTTCTAGTCATATGAAAAGATGCTCCAAATCATTATTAATCAGAAAAATGCAAATTAAGACAACTCTGAGATACCACTACACACCTGCCAGATTGACTAGAATGACAGAGAAAGGTAATGCAGAATGTCGGAGGAGATGTGGGAAAACTGGGACACTGATACATTGTTGGTGGAACTGTGAATATATCCAGCCATTCTGGAGAGCAATTTGGAATTATGCTCAAAAAGTTATCAAACTGTGCATACCCTTTGACCCAGCAGTGTTGCTACTAGGTTTGTATACCAAAGAGATCTTAAAGAAGGGAAAGGGACCTGTATATACAAGAATGTTTGTGGCAGCCCTTTTTGTAGTGGCCAGAAACTGGAAACTGAGTGGATGCCCATCAACTGGAGAATGGCTGAATAAACTGTGGTATATGAATAATATGAAATATTATTGTTCTGTAAGAAATGATCAACAGGATGATTTCAGAAAGGCCTGGAGAGACTTACAGGAACTGATGCTGAGTGAAATGAGCAGGGTCAGGAGATCATTATATACTTCAACAACAATACTGTATGATGATCACTTCTGATGGACGTGGCCCTCTCCAACAGTGAGATGAACCAAATCAGTTCCGATAGAGCAGTAATGAACTGAACCAGCTACACCCAGCGAAAGAACTCTGGGAGATGATTATGAACCACTACATAGAATTCCCAGTCCCTCTAATTTTGTCCGCCTGCATTTTGGATTTCTTTCACAGGCTAAATGTACACTATTCAAAGTCCGATTCTTTTTGTTCAGCAAAACAACTGTTTGGTCGTGTATACATATATTGTATTTAATTTATACTTTTAACATATTGAACATGTATTGGCTGACCTGCCATCTGGGAGGGGAGGGGGAAGGAGGGGAAAAATTGGAAAAAAAAAAAAGTTTTGGCACTTGTCAATGTTGTAAAATTACCCATGCAAATATCTGGTAAAGAAAAACTATTATTATAAAAAAAAAAAAAAAAAAGAAAAACACAGAGCTACTTGGAGTAGAGCCGGCCCACAGCTACCCATGCCAGTGCAGGTCCTCATTTTACATCTCAAACCTGGATTATGCCAATAGCCTTCTGAGTTAGTCTCTAAAGATACATCTTATTCCTCCAATCTCCTCAAAGCTACAAACCACTTGAGAGGGGATGTGTCATTTTTCCTTTTTATATCTCAGGGTCTTACATAAAATTAGACCCTTCACTAACATTTGTTGAATTTAATTAGATGCTTTATGTGGCTAACATTTGCTATTTCTCTTGAGAATATGGATTAAATACATGAGATTGTCAAGATATTTTAGAGACACTCATTTCCCAGAGCTAAGACCTAGCAAGCAGAGTGCCCTGAGCTTGGCATAACAACAATCCTTTGTGTTCTGGATGATCTCGCCCTCTGGCAAAGTAGATTACTTTTACCAGCACCAGAAAAATCCCCTATTTCCCAGAGACCCAGAAGCAAGTGATCCATTACATCTTCTGACATGCTCACAATTCCTGTCTCTTGCAGCTACTATAAGTGAACTGAACCAGGTACTGCCCTCCTGTTTCCACCACACTAATTCTAGTTCTCTGTTCCACCACGAAATCATGAATTTGGAAACTGTTCTTACAGAACCCAGGAATGTCTGTCTGGGAAATGCTATTCTAGCCCTAACAAAGATTACGTTGTGGGCAAGCCCATTTGTCGTTTCTTAGGAATATAAAGCACTGCCTATATCCCAGCATGCTAAGCTCTGCCCATCAAGAGGACTTCTGGTTGTAAATGTTCTCCTCACTTTAAAATGAATTCAAACTTCTGTTTGATGACTAAATCTCCTGTCTCTGTAGCCTGCTCCGTTTGATTCTGGCTACCCATAAGATAGAAACAGGTTCTACTTTCACAGTAGAGCATCCCAATGAACTTACATACGTTGCCAGCTTTGACCCAATGCCTGCTTCTTGGATGAACAGTTAGTATAACATGTCCTGGGCTTTCTTCTTTCTGAATGATTTCATCAGGCCTCATGGGTTTATTTGCCATTTCTAGGCCAGTAACTCCCAAATTCACACATCTTCTTTCCTGAGTTTCATTAGTTGCTAAACTAATGCCAAACTTATCTGGTCTGAATTGGAAATCACAAAGACAGTTCAAATTCACAAATCAACTATGGGCTTCATTATCTTGACAGCCCAACCTGTCCTTTCCCAAAGTTTCTCTACTCTTGTTAAGGGTATTTAAATACACTCTATTTATTCTACTTCAAAATCTTATAAAAGGCATCCCACCCCTCTTCCCTTTCCACCTCACATACCTCGTTACCAAACTTGTTGCTTCTACCTCCTTATCTCCCTTCTCTGACCCCTTTTTCCTCTACACACAGAAGCTACCACTCGAATTTAGAGTCTCATCATCTCACAAGTGAAATATTCTAGAACATTCTATCAGTCTCCTTGCCTCCAGTCTCTTTCCTCCTCTAGGACCCATCTACTAAACTGGTATTACTAATGCATAGGTGTGACCATATTTCCCCTTAAGAATCTTCAGTGGCACTCTGTTCTACAATGATAATTGCTCTTTTTGGCATTTAAAGCCCAGAGTCTAGCACCAAACTACATTTCCTGACTCATTTCACAATACCCGCTCCCGTTCCCCCACCCCCACATACACACGGACCAATCAAACTATTCTATTAATCATCACCTGTTTGGAATTCGTATGTCCCTTCATCAAGTTTTATTCTTCAAAAGCCACTTGCTTACATAAAATTTTTCTGATTCCTCCAGTTTTTAGGGTTTTCGCCCACCAGCAAATTAGTATTTATTTTGTATTTCTTTAGGATATACATGCAAATTTATGTTGTTATTTCTTTTGAGCAAAATGTAAGCTTTCCAGGACAGGAATATATCCAGCACTGAGCATAGTTCCTAGCACAAAGCAGTCAATATCTAATGAACTTCATCAGAAAGCACAAAAGGGAAAAGTGTGTGTTGACTTTTGGCTCATGGTTATTAAAGTTTTGTCTTTCTCCTAGCATAGGGAGGAGTTAGGCATTGCCATTGTTTTTAAGCAGGGTCAAACCTTTACCATTAATTTCAACCAAATAACCTTGAACATGGGTTATTTGCATAGGAAAGAGGAAAGTAGAAGTTAAAAGTCAATAGTACTTAATACAAATGGTAGGAGCAGCAAAGTGTTTGACTGTTTTTCCTCCAAGAAATTCAAGAATCCTTTAGGCTATATTTGAGTTTCTCCAAGTTAGGACTGGCTCAGGATAAACACAAAAATCATTTTATTTGAATCTGACCCTATTCTAGGCACCAAATATGTTTATTAGCTTTGCAACTGACCTTTCCCATTTCTTAAATAAGATGTAAGTATAATTTTATGCAGCAGGCCATCACTCTGAAAAGATTAAATCTGAAATGTATCATCATAAACTATCAGTGAGATATTTCTACACCTCATCATAAAACATACATACAAAACACAAAGTTGTGTTAAGAATGGTTTGGTTTCAATAATACAGAAAACTTCTTCAATGTAGGAATATTCTAAGAGCCTTCTATGAACATTTTAAAATTTTATAGAAAAATTCTAAGCATACAATATAAAAATGAAAATGTCACAGCTGAGGAAAGCATAAAGCATGGATGGCATTCTTTTGAGGTTATTTACTTGAGCTCCTTATAAAGTTAAGCAAATTTAGGTTTTTTTCAAAAACTTTTATGATTTGCTATGGTATTTTAATGTTCACAAACTACCTGGAATGCTCTTTTCTCAATTAAATTTCTATCTAGTTCTCAAGCTTCAACTTACCTGCAACCTCCTCTGTGAAACCTGACTACTCAGGTCCTCACTTATTTCCCCACTCTTATTAACTCATAAAATACACAATTTGCTAAATGCAGTCTTATTTTACTTGTTTAAAATAAATCTTACACAGCTAAATTATATACTCCTCAAAGGCTTGAAGTATTTTATTTTTGTATCTCTCTTAGTACCTACCAGAATAAGGGTTAAGAAATAGTTGGAATTTAAAACTATCTAACATGATCGATCAATTAAAAAAAGGACAAAAAAAGAGAATGCTTTCTGCAAAGAGGAAGGTTGTGAAATTCAGGTCTGCTTTTGCTGTGACGGCTTCATTGAGTCATTTTCCTGTCACTGACCTTTAAAGAATAGACAACACCCTCAACTCAATTCTTTGTGTTCTGCTTTCTTCCAACTACTCTCAACTTGGAGAATTCATTCACTTTAAGAACCTCAACATCACCTCTGTGATATAGAAATCCAATTTTATTTCTCTTCTAAGACATCTGAATTCTAGCACTATATTTCCAGATATTGGCTGGACATTCTCTCAAATAATATGTTATCTTGTCTTCTCTCAAAACTCAATATTTAAAACTAAAAACATTTATCTCTTCTAATTTGAGTTTTCTTTCCAACTTTCCTATTTCTTTCTGTACCATCTTATATCTCTTTCCTTCACTCCATATCTCACTTCAATCCTCTTTCCTTAAATCTTCAAATCAACACTGACTTTATCTTTTGCCCTCAATTATCAGTTATCCCTTATTCCTATTCCATCTTCCTTAGAAATACTGTTCAGATTCATTCCTCCTTCATTACATGGCCATATTCTGCTATAATCACAGTTTGGGCCATTCACCACCTTGTAAACCAGATGACTGGAAAATCCTGATTTCTCTCTTTAAATCCATACTGCTACCAGACTTAAAACATTACCTCATAACTATATTTGTATACAACTTCTTTGCTACTGTTTGTTAAACAATTTTCATTCACTAGCATTTATCACTATTTCTCAAGAAAGAATCCCTATTCAAATCTTGACCATCTGTGTGCCATTCTCACTTATTATATGTCTGGATTTATACATGTTCATTCTTCTATTTTAAATGTATCTCTTACCTCTCCATTAATTTTTTAAAATCAAATCCTATCAGCCCTTCCTTTAAAAAAAAAAAAAAAAAAAAAAAAAAAAGGAAATAAAGGTTTCCTTAAGAGTAATATTAAATTAAAAGATCCAAATTTCAACAGAGAGGACTTGTTTTCTTATTGGATTCTTTCCAATTCTATAAAAGTCTTCTTTTTCTGTATCTATGTGAGTGCCTACCTGAATTATGGGCACAACGTAGGCACTTAATAATGTTCAATTAATTAAAGAATGCAAAATACTCTCCTTTTCTTCACCTGAAATTTTGCATTTTCTTTTCTTTCCTTTTTCTTCCGCTTGTCTTCTTTCCTCACCTTATTTTTCTACAGGAGAAAAGACAAAAAATTTGATGACATTGAGAAGAGGGGGGAAGAGAAGATTATACAGGAAAGAACAAGTTTTCCTACAATATACATGACTAACAGGTCTTAATTATCCTATTTCTTGGAAGCTGGAGATACATAACATGGGGAAATGTCTAAAAAAGGCAGAAAAGTAGAAAGGTACTCTTTTTCTCTTTCTAGATACATGTCACTTCTATGAATTAAAATTGGGATGATGTTTAATCAAGGGAAAGCTACCATAGCCATTCTGATTTAAAATATAAAAACATATAAAATAGGCCATTTATAAAAAAGATTCTTTATCCTGGGAAAACATCACTGTTTACTTGAGAAGAATGGTATCTAATAGGGTGACATATAGGGATTTAGTCTTATAATCTGAAATGGCAATTTACCAAAAACAATTATTTTAATAAATGAACTGGGTAGCAGGTGAAATGCAGACATATACAACCTGTTATTACAAACATAGTCTTGATATACTGAATTTGTAAATCTTGCTGAGTCAAACCTGAATGCACTGAAATATAAATGCTTTAGGATAACAATGAAAACTGGTTTTTTAGGGCTGTCTCAACTGATAGCAAATATTCAAGTTAAGAGGTATATTAACAGGAAATAGCCAAATCCTTTTTACCCTTTCCATGGAAGTCTATTTTACAACACATGCGTGTGCACATGCATACACACACACACACACACGCATGCTCATGCATCCACACACATATAAATTCTTCACCACGTATCTTCTCCTCTATGTGTAGAGCTCCACAGGTCTGGATCAGGTGAGACAGCTCAAACAGCCCCAGGGCGAAGATCATGGAACCATGTAGAACTAGATCAATATGCTTTGAGGTGTAGATGTTGGATTTTAGCAAGAAGCACTTAACTTGTTCCAGAAGTCGAAAACGTGTTGTAAAACAACTGTTGATTATGTAACATAAAACTGACACTAAAAACTTCTGCAAGATCTTTTATATTACATTGTAGATTAAAAACTGTAGTAAGTGTTTCAGATATTTAAATGAGCACCAAACACTACAAAGTGTAACCAACATGGTTCTATTAAAAACTATCTTCAACCATGGCATTCAAGGACAGCAATACAATATTTTCTTCACAAAGTAACTAATATAAAAATCTGAAAAATGCCATAAATTCATTTATGAGCTACTATTCTCATATAGGTATGTAATCAGAACATACTTTCTATTAACAACTTCCTGAGGTATTTTTGGTGGTTTAATTTTATTGTACTGTTGGATGCATTATCTCTGATCATCCTTTCCTAAAATGATTTTTAAAAGACCTGCAAAATATTTTATTGCGTAGGACACTATTAGTGACACAAAGAGTGGAAACTGCAAATATGTGGCAATGGAACAAGTCTTACAAATATTGCATTTTAAGAATCTGTTACATACATTTTTTACAGTTTGTCTCCTTTAAAAAACTGAAGTTACAGCTAAGAGTCAACAAAGTACAGTAAAGCATTTCAGGAATGTTAGAAATTATAGTCTAAGATGAATGATACAAAGGAAAAAAGCCATAATTCTTGCCGGCTATATATTGTATTGCCTTCAAAAGCAACTGTACATGTTGTAATCAGTTCATAGCGTAAATATTTCTACTAATCTGTTTTGGGAGAGCAAATGTCTTTCAAGGTTTCAAGTTCCTCTATAAGCTTCTTGTTCTGAACTTCCAGCACTGCAACACGACTCTCCAGACATTTTACATATTCTTTCTTTCGACGTCGACATTCTTTAGCAGCTTCCCTGCAAAAAGCAGAAGCAAAAAGGGCAAACAAAAAACCATTTGCATGCTATTGGCAAACAGATTGAAGAAAGCTTGGTATAACTGTGTGATCATGGTTGCATTCCAAATTTTGGAACAACACTCCCAATTCAGTTTCAAATACTAAGCCAAACTGGATTCCCAAGGGTCACAAGTGTCCCTTCCACAAGTCCACCTGGCAATTTGTAGAATTGCTGCATCTCATGCCTTGATTAGAGTTCACAGTAAACAAGGTCCAAGTCAAAGACAGTTACTCTGCTTTATGGCAATAAAGATCTTTGAGGGCCTTGAGTTCCTCAATGAGAGTCTTGTTTTGGTTTTCAAGAACAGCCACACGATTTTCAAGACATTTGACATACTCCTTCTTCTTCCTGCGACACTCCCGAGCAGCTTCCCTGGAACCAACACAAGGCAAATGACTACAGGAACAACTCCCAGCACAACAAAGAATGGCTCAATGAACTGTTCTGCCCCCCAGATCAACAGCCACTCAAGCCTGGTGCTGATTCATACAAAACCGTACAACAATTACAACCAAGCACATGCCTTTTGTAAATGACTGTAATGCAACAAACAACTACATTCAATTTGCCCAGAATCTTTGTCAAAACTGGGTTTTCATAGGACATTATGTTCCATAATCACAGTGATCAGATCAATGAATTGCTTTTCCTTCACACAAAACAATAAGACCACATTGCCAACTGCATTTCTATATGTGACATTTATATTTCCTTTCAATTCTCCTGATTATTATTATCTACCAGGAAACTCATAATTCTATCATCCTGAATTGAATTTTACTTAATCAAAAATGCTTAGAAAAATTAATCTTCAGAAAACCTTAATAAAGAATCATTGATGGAGGTTTTTTTGTCTTCATGCTAAAATCTAAGCAAAACAAGACAGGTTCAACTGCCTTTATCTTATCAAAAGATAAGTTTTTCAGCTGCAAAAGACAACATATATAAAACAAGTCACAAAAATGCATTTTTTTCACTTCAGGCCCTATTGAAAGGGCACTATTCCTGAAAATAAGAGAAATACGGAATACACAGGATGAAACACAGGGCTCATCACCCTAGGCAATTTAAACACAAGACAAGCAGAAGAGCAAAACAACACAGAAATATGAGAGGAAAGCTGCCAAAATAACTCACACGGGAAGGTCAAAACTTTTTTCTACGATGACATGCATTTAACATCCATTATACTTCATTAAAAGCACCAGAGGCATCCATGAAGAAAAGCAGCCAAAGCAACAAAACAAATAAAAAGGAATAAGTGAGATTAAATTGGTTATTTTCACACACAATGGCCACCAAAAAGTAAAGAATACAGCCAAAATTCCCCTTTTTTTGGGGGGTGGATTTCAGGGGAAGCAAATGTTACATTTAACTCTTTGCAGTATAAACCTTATGAAAGCAAATTTTTCTGAAATATTACCCTTCTTCCTTTGCAAATCTAACATGTAACAAAAGTGGATCATCTTAGAATAACCTTGCTTTGTGGCAAAGCTGTTACAGTACTAATTCAATCCATCTTAAAAAGACAACTTTGAAGCTATTTTTATTTCATAAGCAATATCTGCATAATTGTGCTAAATGTATAAAAGCTGTTTAACAATAATTAGAACTATTTCTAAAGTTGAGTTTAATGTAAATGTATCCCCAAACATAATCTTTTAGAGATCTAATTTAAAGACTGACTAATTGGTAAATATTTCTATTTCAGGTAGTAGACAATTTATGAATGAGCAGTTGAAGTTCACACCCAAAAGCAGTGCCTATTTTCTAAAAACAATAAAAGCATTATGTCAAAAGTTTTCAACCTTCTCAACTGATTAGAAGAAATAAGACAAAGTTGGATTTATCTAATAAAAGATACTGATTAATGTAATTGATACATATTGCTAGTTTTAAAAGAAAACCAAGCTTATTCACATATTTGTCAGTTTTAAAAGATTTTCCAACTATCATCACCACTGGGACTGAAATCACCTCAGGAAAGTCAAAGTTCTCATAGTACAATTATTTTAACATTTACTGATCTGAAATAAAATTAATTCAATAATGTAAATGAACAAAAGTAGAATTTTAAAGCTCTTAACAAAGTTTTGTAGGTTTCCAAAAACAATTGCCATTTCCTTTTTTTCTTGAATATATTTTTGTAATCCTATACTTTGGAGACTCAGAATTTCCAAGCATAAAACTTAAATGATCTCACCAGTAGATAGTACATATCTAAACAATACTTAGATAGGAAAAACACCTGCTATGCCTATTTATAGCTGGCTCAACTTTCATGTACTGTTATGTCTACATATCTTTGAACCTTTGCTCTCTGCCTCCTCTTATTAAAGAGACATATATGGCAAGTAAACAAGGAGGAGAATACTGGAAGAAATAAAAAACTGCCCTTAGTTTAACAGAAAAGTAGATGTATGAAAAAACTGTTGATGGGAAAATTACAGCGATTGGGGTGATAAGGGGAGTAAAAAGGAAAAAAGGGAAAAAGTTCTGAAAAGCTCTTAGATTTGAATCAAGAAATACAAGTCTATCATATGAAAAGGTCTAAGTATGATATATACACGTCTTACAGGTATGTATGTACTCTACATAGCTCATAAAGGAGGGACCTGAACTGAAAGCAATCTTTTCATGACCATAGATGTCATTTAAAGGGACTTAACAGAACAACAACAAAATGAGGCCTCAAGAAGTTGGATTACTTGTCCCCTGTTGTACAAGCAGTATGCAGCAGTTCTTATATTTGAACCCAAGTCTTCTGGTTCCAAATCCTGATCATTTCTACTGTGCCATGCTAACTGAAGTGAATCAGCCTTATTACATTCTAGATAAGAGTAGCATAAGCACAAAACTGCTTAGATAAGAGGATTTCAAGAATACTGACTGGAGAAGACTTCATTAAAAATATCTCTTCCTCTTAACCTCACTGATACCTACAATTCCCTAATTAAATTCTGTTCCTACCCAAATTGCAGATATGTCTAGGAGCATTAGATATTAAACTTTACTCTTCATTTAGTCTTTAATATGAGTGAGCTTTGTCTTGTAACCACAGCATGAAATACAATGCTTGGTATACATAGGTACTTATTAAATAAATGCTTGATGACTAAATTATCTGATACCTCAGGAAAACCTCAAGAATCAATGAAGATATAAACAAACTGACCTTTGAGGTAACCAAAAAAAAAAAAAATTAAAGAGCCCCTCATCTTTCAAGTTCACAAGCATCTAAGGCAAATATACAAAAGAGATTTCTCCCAAAAAGGTTTAGTTATAAGATAGGACAATGACCTAAATGTTCCTAATAGGAACTTATTATTGCCTGAAGTTCTTTCCATTTACTATTGAAAGTATTCAGGATGCTAAAAACAAAAGTGTAAAAAGTGCTGAGCAAAAATAAATAAATAAATAAAGAGTATCTTAATTCTTCAGGGCAGCTAGGTGGTAAATGAGTAGAACACAGAATTCAAATCCAGCCTCAGACCCTTCCTAACTACATGATTCTGGGCAAGTCACTTAACCCTGAGTGTGTCAAGTTTCCTCAGATGTAAAAGGAGCTGCAAAAGGAAACCACAAACCTCTTCACTATCTTTGCCAAGACCACCTCCAAAAGGATCATGGAGAGTCAGACATAACAGATACACAACTCAGCCACCATGAAGTCCCTCCTCATTCCCAGCATGTACTACAAGATTAGGAGACAAAAGAGGGAGGTCTCTGGTGTAAGGAGCAGTGCAGAGAGAGGACTAGCTGGAGCTGGCTGGCTCATGCTCATTCTCTCCCTATCCTATATTCCTTCTCTGTCAAAAGCAGAGCAAGCAGTACATTTTTTGGCTGCAGATACCCCATTTTTGAAAGGAGTCTTAAAAGTTTTGTTGTAAGCCAATGAGCTTGACACTTCAATTTCTAGCAAAATTCTAGAACACATTCTCAAAAGAAAAGTGAATGAAGATAGAAAAAAAAGGAGCAGAAAACACAATCAGCACAGTTTCTTGTCAGTGGCCATGCCAGACTAAGCCCCTTCCCTTTGGTGACAAGGTTACTAGACTGGAAGATCAGGGAATTGGCTACTATTAGAGCCTGCCGAGATTTTAAAAGAGAATTTAGTCAAGTCTTTCATGTAATTTATTTGGTAAAAAAGAGATGAGATGTGTGCTAGGCAATAGTATGATTAGTAGATTCAGAACAAGTCAAATGCAAGACCCAAAGAACAGTCAACTTTGCTCAATTTCATCTTTGAAGGAGATTTTCAATGGAGTGCCCTAGGGAGCAGTGCTTTGGTCCTAAGTTTAACATCTTTTTAAAATTGTTAGGATAAAGGCAGGGCCCGGCATGCTTATTAAATTTGCAAATAACAAAAGCTGAGAGAGCAATCTGATTTCAAAAAGATATTAAAATATTAAAACATTGGTCTAAATAGTATAAGTTGAAATGTAATTTAACAGGAATAAATGTAAATTTGTAAACTTAGATAAAGGAAAGCATCTGAAAAAAAAAAAAAGTCTGGGAACTACAAGTTTAATGAGTCACCACTGATATCACAAGACCGTCAAGATGCTAGAATAAGGAAATTACACTGCTGTCATGTCACTTTAGAACCTACTTCTACTACTAAATTTAATGAAGGAAACTGCTATGATCAAGAGCATTCAGGGGAACAACCAAGACCTGGAAGAATATTTTCATGCCACTTTAGCTGTGTGATATGTAATCACACAGAAGAGGGATTAGATTTTCTCTGCCTGATCCTGGAAAACAGAACTGGGAACAATAGATATAAAATTGCAGAGATACAAATTTAGGTTTGAAGTAAGGAATTATGCTAACTAGTACAGTTTTTCAAAAATGGAGAAGGGCTTCATTTGTATGACAAAACAAGATATAAGTTCATTTGTATATTTAAATCTTATCAGTTATGGATAAGACTTATGGATAAGAACATAATATTGTGATATCTCTTTCATATTTTGTGTAAACCATTAGATAGCAAATGAATATTCTTTTTTCATTATTAGCACCTAGCTAAATATTTTTAACATTATAGGTTTACAAAAGCCATGTAACCATAACATTTTCTAACATGTGCATCAAATGAACACAAAACTATGCTATTGATATTTTCCAGGATTCTGACAATGCTATTTAAAAATCAACCAATAAGCATTTATATTAAGCATCTTTCATGTGCCAGGCACAGTGCTAGATGCTGGGAATACCTGGGGGGAAAAATAAAATGTTTTCTGCCATCAAGAAGCTTAAATTTTATCCAACAAGAAAACATCTATATAAACGAATACACAAATAATATATTCAAAATTAAGACAATTTTGTGAGGGAAAGCACTCAGAAATCTGAGAGGAAATCAGCAGATATGAATTCATTTAAAAAAGATGATAATGAGGTAATAAGATAATAAAGGCCCACATTTTTATAGATCTTCAAATTTTGAAATATTTCATTTGTGTTCTTATCCAAAATAATGCAATACAATAATACAACACAACAACAAAGATATGTGTTGTTATTAACAGATGAGGAAACTGGTTCAGAGAGAAATTAGTATATTGCAAGGGTCATATAATCTGTGTTGGTTTTAAGGGAACAAGAGCTTCCAAGAGGAAAAACTAAAGGGGGACTCTATTTCAGGCATGAGATACTGCCAATGGAAAGGCACAAAGAAGGGAGATGTGTCAAGAACAGCTACAGGAATTCTATTTTAGATAGGTTTAATTTATGGGACATTCAGTTTGATATAGCCAAATGGTAGTTGGTGATGAGACCAGAACTCAGGAAGACAATGTAAAGACTGGATACACAATCTGGTAGATTTCTGCACAAAAATGATAATTAAACCCAGGACTGAATGAGGTCATCAAGAAAAACTGAATACAAAAAAAGAGGAAAGAGCTAGGATAGCTTTGGGGCTCCTTCCAAGAATATGGAGGAGAGCTTGGAGAGGAAAGTAATGAAAATTTAGAAAACAAGAGTAGATAAGAGAGGGCAACGAACAGTATTCAAATGCTGCAAATATCAAATGAGAAAAGGCTATCAGATTTAGCAATTAAGAAATTATCTCTAATTTCAGAGAAAGCCCTTTCAACTGAATAATGAAGTTAAAAGCCAAATACTAGGGTTTCCAAAGTACGGAGGGAAGAAGAAGAGGGAAATGGGTGAAAAGAGTTGTAGTTACTAAAGGAAAGGGAGAGATAGGATGAAGGCTGATAAGCATGTTAGGATTTTTTTAAGATTTTTAAGAATGGGGAAAATTGACATAAAAAAACTAGTATAGTTTAATATCAGGTCTTTCACAAAGTAACTCTTGATTTTTGACTGATGCTTATTCAAATCTGTAGGCTTTTTAATGTGTTCAAATAATGGATCCCAGGGAACTAGAAAGATATTAAGATTCTGGTGGATAGGTATCATTTCCCTAAATCTGAGTTTCCCAATGTGGCAATATTTGTTCTAACATGAAAATAATAAAAATAACATATTAATTAGTGCTGCTTCTTGGTCGATAATAACTACCACCAACAAAATGTAGGTGAAAATTTTTTACCATCTCATGTCTTTATGTCTATCATCCCTATAATTCCAAAAGGAGAGTGACAAAAAAAAAAAATTAAGCTCTGCTATTATTACACTTTCAAATGTCTCTGAGCATCAAATAAGAAATACAATTTCTAGGCTAACTAAATGTTTATAGCTAAAGTGCTAATTAGAATAACCAAAGCCCCGAGCCACCCTTTAAGCTCACAGAAGCTCAGGATAAACAAATGTCAGTACTGAAAATGGTTGGGGAATCCTCTGAGCAGCACCATAATATAATAAAAATTGTCCAAAAGGTTCCTGGGTTATTATTTTGATTCTGCAAGGGAATCTTCTCACCCTACCATTATGTTAAAAAAAAATCATAAAAAATTTTAAAAATAGAAAAGAATGAACAATTCATATTTAACAAATAGGCTTTTCAAAGGTCTCAAACTGAGAAAGTATTTTTCCACATAAATGCATTGATGCTAGAAATATGTTTACATTATACTGACATTAATAATAATATTAAACTTCCATGTTCTTTTAAAAATATTCCTTTTAAGAAATGTGAAAATAATTACTGCTAACAATTACGGAGCACTTAAAGGTTTGCAAGGTGCTTTAAAAGTGTATTAGCTCAGGGCAGGTAGATAGTGCAGTGGATAGAGTACTGATTCTGAAGTCAAGAGGACCTAAATTCAAATACAACTTCAGACATTTAACACTTACTAGCCGTATGACCCCAGGCTAGTAACTCAACCGAACTGCTTCACTTAAAATAAATGAATGAATGAATAAATAAATAATAAATAAAAGAAACATTAAAAAAAAAAAAGTATGTTGACTCATCTGATCATCTCCCTCCTTCTTCCATAGAGACAGGATGAGTATGAAACAAACTATAGATACTAACTGAATGAGTTAATATATTTTTGCTTAACTACATTACTTTTTCCCTATTTTTTCCCCAAGGGATGACTCTCTGAGAATGTATAAATACATATGTGGAAATCAAGTGACATAAAAATAAAATATATTCATAAAACCTTTAAAATAAAATGTTTTGTAAAGAAAACTTTTCATCAGTTATTACTAAGGGGAAAAATGATGTGATTGTGAAAGCAGTAACTGAACACCATCACCATCCTTAGCAACAGGCAGAAATGCACCTCCTTCCTGTTGATGGAATAGTTTTGACAATTGAGAACTCTGAATATAGAGCAATCTAATGTTCATTGAATTGGGGAATAAAGATTTATGTAAATATCATAGAACACTTACTATAGTAAATTTATTTTTAAAAATCCAAATATTTTAAAACAAAGAAGAAAACTAACATATGTTTTAGCAAAGTTTCTATCAGAGAAAATTTTGCTTTTTGCAGTAGTTTCAAATTTTCGATGAAACATCTTACCTATTTTTCATAAGCCTTAATTCTCGTTTGCGGGTTGCCTCTTCCGCTAGTTGCTGTGGACTATGCAAACTTCCTGGAGAGGCTGCCATTACGACTCCCTGTGGCAAAGCAGTAGTAGGAGTTCTGATCTGGTAGGTTGGCATGTCACCAGTAGCTGCTGCAATAAAGTAAAACATTATAAATTTTATATAAACAACTCACAATTTTAAATTTCACAAAAAAAAAAAAAAAAAAATGACCTCAATGAAATGAATGGAAACGTGAGATTTTTGTTTTACAAGTTATAAGGGGCTTTTGTTAAATTAAGGATAGCTTTGTCAAAAATTATGCCAGACATGCTTTATCAAATGAAAATTAAGACAGTTAATACATCTGCCATGCAACCTTAGCATTATACAGTACCTTCTCTATTCTCCATAATGCTTTAACCATTCCCTGAAGTTTTATGACTTTAAAAAAACATATTATTTTAGTACTGCAAAACACTAACTAGAAAGCTAACCAGAATCAAGAATCTGAAACAAGAATCTCATACTTCATATTTTACAAAAGAAACAAACAGTTCATATCAGAGGTTTAACATGTCTGTATGTATCTCTGTGTTTGTATATGTGTGTATATATACATATATATATATATATATAAGCATGGGTATATGATCATATGTATATATAAATAAAATAGCTTCATGTAGATTTTCTAGAACTCATTTGTTCATTTGAAAAATGTTATTGGACCACTGGATCTCTAAGATTTCTTCTAGTCTTAAATTCTGTAGACCTAACTCAAGTTTCCAATAAATTCATCAGCTATAGCTAAAGCATTCAACTACTCAAGTATTTAATGAATAAATGAATAAGTTAAAGAATTAATAAAAACTTTTGGTTTAATGAAACTTCATGAACCACTACCCTGGGGTAAAAAACTTGGCATAATCAAAAATATGAATTCATTGTGTTCTATTTATTAAGGTAAAATGTATGCTAATACATTTCAGATACCAATTCAAAACAGGTTAAAATAGTTTTCTGCTTTTCAGTTAATCTTCCAAAATTCAACAATGTACAACATGTACATATCATCTACTCTTCAGTTAACTAAAGTTTTACTGTCCTAAAGAGAGCACTGGGTTAATGTATCTCCTTCACAGCCAGACATATTATCAGAAATTGAGTGAGGCACTAGAACAATTTAGTTTAGCAGTTTAAATAGGAAAAAATAAGTTTTCATCTGCACATGTTTTTTTTTTTTTTTTAAATATACTCATAATGGATTTTTTTCTTGGAATCTTAACAAAAATTTCAAGATGAAATAATCAAACTTTACATACTTATTTCAAGTCAAGTTTTCATGTTATAATATGAAATTTTAGAATGAATTATTTTAATTGTAAAAGGTGCTATATATAAATAATATATACAACATTTGTCTAATTAATAGATGATTTAGATGACAGATTACTGCCAACTGTCAACTTAATTTTTTGTCAGGTGTTATCAACATACATTATCACAATATTCTTCAGTCTCCATGCTATTACTGTTAGATCCTAGTCCACATAATATATTCTCATTTAGATGTGCCTAAAGAATGACTCCTACAGAATCTAGCATATGATTTCACATAAAATTGTCAAAAAAATACCAACTGGTGGCTCCCATAAGGAGAATATTTTGATCAGATTAGGAAATAATTTAAGAAGGAACCAAGGGCTGAGGATCACAGGCAATATGTATTGATTAAAGTACCTACTATGTGCCAGGCACTGTGCTAGGTGCTAGGAATACAAAGAGTGAAATATTCCTTACTCTCATGAAGCTTACATTCTAAAAGAAAACCTTTATTTTAAGGAGATTCAGATAATTCAATTCTTTAAGTATTTTAGAATGTTACTGCTGAAAAACTAATCATTTTCAATTCTTTCATTTTATGTAGGAAAAATTGCAGGCCAAGAATGAATGAGTGATTTGCCCAATATTCTATCATGTTGGTACAGAATCTGTACCAATTGTACTGCTGTACTGATTCCAAATTTACTCTTTTCACTATACCACATAAGTGTACAACTAAGGTTTTCATTTTTTCATCTTCTCTTTGCAATATTTGGAATTATTTCTTTTTGTATTATAGAACACAGTTCAAAGAAGCAATCTTCAAATATACTCTTGTCTTCACTGAAAATATTCATACCTTTCACTACCACCCAATGAGAAGTTGCTTAGCTATGTAAATAAACCAAATCAACATAGTATTTCTATGCCTTACAAGATCAACACCTGCCATTTCAATTACTAAAGGGTACTCAAATTACTATGTTTCACTATATCAAATATTTCGTAAAATAATTTGTTGTTACATAGGATCAGTTAGAAAGGAACATAATATAATGAAAAAAGGACAAGAATTGGAATCAGGCATCCTGGATGAAAATTTTCTGACAAATACTAGATGTGTTAGACAAGGTACATAATTTCTTAGAACCCTGAGCAATTCTTTGAGACTATAAATTAAACAATTTGCCCCTTTCTACTCATAGATCCCAGAAGTTCCATATAACAATGAAATCAAGAGTTTGGAATAAAAAATGATCCCCAAACCCAATCAGTTCTGGCTTGAAAAAAGTTTCCCCCCCACCCTTGGAGGCTTTTTGTCATATAATTGAGCATCTATATGAAAAAGAAAAAAAATGTGTTTAGCATAAATTATAAAAATACTTTCTATCTAATTCATTTTCAAATAGGCAAAACTTAACCAAATTGGCAAATGCCTAGTAAATTCAGAATTTTTGGCTCTCACTGTTATTTTTTAAAAATAATTTTTAAAAAGGATCTTTGGAAAAATATACACTTTTTTAAACAATATCAGCAAATTTCATGAAGAGTTCAAGTGGGTAAAGAATACATGTTTAGAGAAACTAGTCTTTTTTGAAGGCTTCCTTTTTTCAGACCATTCCTTAAGATCATGGATTATTTAAAATGAATTTTAGAAGCTGAAAATATCTGATTACCAAGTGTTACCTAACACCCAATTCCTGATATAAAAAGCATACACTTGTATGTTCCTTTCATAGCCTTACTTGACAAGTCAGATAGGTATCCTATAGTCACATAAGAAATTCAAATTGTGCATTCCAACATTTAAGAAAATCCTTTAAAGTCTTGACTTAGATCCTTAATTGAATACTTCTTATTGTACATTCTAAAAGAAAATGTACCAAATTGTGGAATAATGTTTCTGTCAAAAACTTCCCCTGTGGAGCATATAGGATAAACAACAATAATAAACTCTTGTTTCTTTTAAGAAAATCATTGTCGAATTACTCTATCATAATATACTGCTAGCCAATTTTTCAAAAGAATAAAAATATTTGTGATTTTTTTAAGCTTAAGATTACTTTTAAAATGAATATGAAAATTAAGAATCACAGAAGACCAAGTGGTAAGTAAAATAGCAGAACACACTATAATCTACAAGCACTACAGGAGTAAAGGAAAACATGAAATTTCATAAAAGGTATATTCTGAAAGATTTCTAAATTAAATTAGCTAATTTATTGTTACTACAAATTAATATTTACTGATTCTCCAATAAATTGAAAGAATCATCCTCTACAAGTTTCCCATCACATCTGGTCTAAGAACAAAGTTGTTACAAAGTGACAATGCTTAATTAATCAGTTATTCCAACTTGAAGATATTTCAATTAAATGCTTCTCATTTTAGCAAAGAAATGTTATAAAAGGCTACTAAAGGCTAATGGGAAGTTTTCAAAAGGCATTTTCTTGTTTGGCTTATGTTCTTGAGATCCTTTTAAATTTTATAATTCCTCATTTAATGAGTATTTTCAATCATTGAAACAAAACATGAACAATGTGCCTTACTAGTGTTGCTATTCAACGTTATATAAAGTGCCAAAGAAATGGTTTTAATATGCTAATATATATAAGCTCAATAATGTCTGCCAAAAATACTTAAAAACTGAACAGAAAATATGTTTCACCTCTTTAGAACAGGGAGTCTTAAGGGTTAATTACCTTATTTTAAAAACATAATATGTGTAAGCTGTGTTTCAACATAATTGATCTTTTGTAATCTTATGAATTTTGTGAAGCTAAAAACATTATGCAAAAAAGGGGGCTAAAGGTTTCACCAGACTACAAAAAAGGGATCAATGACACAAAAAGATATTAACTTTTGTTTTAGAATAGCAGCATCTTTCAATACTAATTCAAATACTCAAACAACATTTCTTTATGAAAATGCTTTATTGTGAAGAAACAGTGAGGTAAGATAGTTAGAGCCCTAAAGATTTGCATTCAATTACTGCCCTGGATTTAAGCATTAGTGCAGCCATGGACAAGTCACTTGCTCAGAGCTCCAGGGAACTAAGTTTCTAAGACTATATAAAGTAGCACAGAAAATAATGATCTGCTCTGCTCAGCAAAGGTCATCACTGAAAGCTATGACAAGGGACCACTTTGGACATGTTTATGTAATAGAGACATTAAGTACATAGACACAGATATTCATATTTATGTACATATAATTATCCTTGGCAATTTTTAGAAATCTGACATTTTAAAACTGCGCATCATATTAAATGAAGCACTATATATTTCACATGAAAAGCTGACTTTGGAAATAGCATGTGCCCTTCATTACAGTACTGCCCAGATTACTACTGTCTGCTAAACATAAAATGCTATTAGTAAATCAACTAGTTTTATTATTTGGAACTTTATTTTTAAAAGAGCTGCTTGTAATGCAAAAAATAAAAGTTTGTTCAATTTATTTTTAAGCAAATTTACAACTACCAGATCTGTGACTCTTCTTATAATTTTACACTTTACTTTTTTAAAATTTTTTCATTATGATTTTTTCATGCTCATATTAACATTCACACAAGAGGTTAAATGGACTCAGTGAGAGCAATACCAGTTACTAATTTTAGAAATAAACAATCATTTTAAATCTGTGAATTATATTACTATTACCGAGATTTAAAATTATACACATAGCTAATAGTTGTTTTCAAATATATCTAGAAAACTAAATTTCTAATAAAAGCTCCTTCAACCTGGGATTCACAACTTTAAATTACAGCTGAAATTTAAAAAAAAAAAAAAAAGTTTGAGGCTAAAGAGTAAAAATCGAAAAATAAATTTTATTCAGTTTCTACTCATTTAATTTGCTTACTTTAAAAAACCCAAAACAAAGCATATTTAAAATAAAATATAACACATGCTATTTATTCAAGAAAGGGGACTGAATTGAAGTGACTCTGAGGTGTTAAATCACCCTTCACAATTAACTCATTTTAGTTCCATTGTGAGGTTTAGAAAAGTCAATATTAAACACCTGTTTTATCTAAGCGAATTAAAAAAAAAAAAAAGAAGTAAATTTCTCAAGATTAATATCTCAAAAATATATTTTAAAACTATTGAATAATAGTCTCTCAAAGTCAAGTGGTAATGAGAGAGGAAAAAAAACCTACATTCAACACAAAGTATTTCCCTCACTGAGCACCAGAGAGCACCCCACTATTAGTAAGTTCCTCTACGGCTGTTTAAGACAGACTTATTCTATATATAGTCCTTTCTTCATAAGGCATCTCAATGAGCTCTCTCCCTAAAAGGATTCTCAATTTTACCATATAAGCTTGCTACATTATCTCCTACACCTTTACTCATGCCAGCATTCCTGCTTTTAAAGCAGATACTTACCTTGAAAAAAAAGAAGCAAAGTTTTTGTGTCTACTGAGGTTAACAGCAGCCTTACAAATGAAGAAAGCCAGCCACTTAACACTATCTATCCAAAGCATTTGGCCAAGCAGAAAGGAACTGACTAACTCAGAGCATGACTCGGAGCTGACGTCAATGTGCATCTTGTTTGGAGTTTAACTTTTCCACTTCCCTACTGAAACATGATTCCAGGAAATTTAATGACGTCAGTCTTTTGAACTCAATTAGCTGAGGAACAGACCATTTTAAAACAGAGGAGGAAAGAAACACACAAGCACATAAGAACATGAAAACAACAGCTTTTTCTCCTGTTTTGAGCTATATTCTTATGCTTCAGTATAAAATTTTTTCCAAATCTTATTTCACTTCCCGTGCTGTGTACATTTTTCACTAGTTTGCTAGGCTCACCTCACAACAGGTTGCAATAAAGTGACATAATAGTTTATTCCTGCTGAGCATTAGTCTTAACTACCTGAATATTCATAAAAGAAAAAAAATGACTCCTGAATAAACAATGAAATGCAGAACTGCATTGTATAATTACATTTCAGAGTTACAGTGGTGAAAAGATAGAAAAGGATAAGATTTATTTCTGCTTACAATGCTAAAATTACTATTCCTGAACAGTACCTAGACATTTCTAATGTTTTATCTTTAATTCACTACGCAAAATGTATTCTGAAAACTCCTACATAAAATTCCTACCTGTGTCATCTCCAGTTACAGCCATGATCAGCTAGCTTCTGCTACAGAATTTTCTTGTTCCTCTAAGACAGTTCAACAGAAAATGTTCCAAACTAGCAGCATGTACAGGATGACAAATAGGAGTACTGACATCACAATGACATCACTGGCTTATCAATGCCATCAATTTACTTTGTCACTGAATAGTTCATTGCAACAGAAACCTAATGAAAAGCTCCTGCTAATGATACTCACTCCCATTTTCTTCCAAAATCTACTAATAAAACTGGCTCTAACAACTCAAAGAAAATGCCAGCCTCATGAGCTTTTAAGAATTAAAGCCATTTTAATGTTATTTTTATATTGTTTTACTGGAAATTTTGATACAAATTTTTATGAAATCTAAAAATACATTTGGTTTTCTTCATTTATATATTAATTTGTAGATTAAAAATTTGGGGGAAAAGAAAGGCTTAAGAAATATTAATTTTAAAAATGAACATGAGATATTGTGATTTTCTGTCCTACAAAGGGAATTTTTTTTTTTTTTGACATTACATCAATTAGGGCTTTCTATGCTGGCTTGATAGCATATTCTACTAATAAAGTTAGCAGATATTATAATTGTTTTGATGTTTTTGGTCACCTACTATGCCAGAACATTCATCATCTTATTTTAGGACTCTAAAGATCCATGCCATCCTCTCTACCGACGGAGAACATAATCCCTTTTACTCAGATGCTATTTATTTAGAGTCGCTACGGACCAAAAAAAATCATCCCCATGTGGCTAAATCTAGCTAAATTGGTCCCTGGACAACAAGACAAGAATGAAGTATATTACAGGCCCATGCTGGCAGGCTTATCTCAGGTTAGTAGGACCACCCTGACCTTGCATTCCACAAGCATAAATAGTTCTTTGAGAAGTTAGGCTCCCAAACATGCAACAATGAATCATCAGAATTGATCTTTTAAGATTAAATTATCACTGCTATAGGAACTTTGTAGGTGTGTTTCATCTTGCTTCACCTAAAATTGTATTAGAGATTCTAAGCACAGCTAGTAGTGATAATTACAGACATCAAATTTTAGTTTAAATATCAAAACCAATCCTCAACAATTTTGGAGTTTGCTTTAAACACTGCAAACTTTTATCTGTCCTTCGTTTACTTTGTGTATATTTTGTTTCCTACTCTGACAGAATTTAAGCTCCCTGAAAGTGTCCTGTCTCTTTATTTGTATTTGTGTTTGTATTCTGGGGGCATGGAGGAAGTTAGCACAGTACCAGACAAAAAGGAGGTATTTAAGAAAAGCTTGCTGACGTTGGCTCTATTGGTAAACCATAATATACTTCTGACTGAAAGGAAGCCAGCAGAGAGGATATAGAGATGGCCTTGAAAAGTCAAGAAGACCTGGCTTCCAGGGCTGTCTCTGACATCCCTTTGGGAAAGTCACTTAATCTCTTATTGCCCCTGGCAACTCTCCAAAAAGATTGAAAACTACAGCAATCTGAGTTGTCAATCTTCATTAACAGAGGGAGTTTGCTCACCAGGAGTTCCTTGCACTAAGAGAACACAAGTGTAGACAAGAAACAAACAAAAAAACAAGAGAGTCTGTGTATGTTTGTATAAATGCCTTTTCCCCCCTCGCAGCAATCATTTCCCACAATGCCAGCCATGACATGCCATTCTCCTCTCCACTTTGCTAGTTTAGACCCTCATCACCTCTCACCTGGACTATTTTAATAGCCTCCTAATTGGTCTCCCTGCCTCCAACCTCTCCGGTCTCCAATCCATCCTCCACGTAGCTGTCAAATTGATATTCTTAAAACAGAGGTCTCGCCATCATGTCACTTCTCTGCTGCCAGTGGCTTCCAATTGCTTCTAGGATAAAATACACACTCTTCCATTTGGCATTTAAAGCCCTTTACAACATGGCTCTAACCTACCTCTCCAAGATTATTAATAGCAGCACACTGCTCTCCATCACATGCACACTCCCTCTCTTGCCTCCATGCCCATGCATGTGCTGCCCCCCTCCCAAGATGGAATGTGTCTCCTCTTTGACCTCTCCCTCCTAACCTCATCATTTGTGTCCATATGCCTCCCCTTCCCTCCAGCCCCTGCTCCCAGCTACTGCTCTCTAAATACAATTACTTTGGCCTTACTTGTATTTTGGAATTTATCTTGGGGTTCACTGTATTCCCCTTGATACGGGGAAATTTTAGGGGAAAATTACAGTTTTAAACTATTAAAGGTTACCATAAGCTTTATGATATTGGGAATTATCTCATTTTTGTATTCATATATTCAATTCCTTAGAACAAAACCTAGCACATAGTAGGTGCTTAAAAAAATCTATGTTCAGTGAATGAATATGAGAGAGATGGTAAGGCCAGCTATAGATGGTTTAGTGCAACTCATCCCTGCTAATGGAAAACTCAATCAAAATAAAAATTTTGTCCTACCAACAATGGGTCTATACCAATCTTATTAAGAGCTCAAAGTTATATATTATATTATCACTGTAATACTAAAACATAACACACTTCAAAGAAAGAATAATTTTCACCATTTTACAAATGAGGATACAAATTTTTAAAAAGTAAACTAAATTTCTAAAAGTGATCAAGTTGATAGAATAACAGAAATGACATATGTATCCCCACATGAATGTTTAGTGCCCTGAATTAAACATCAGGTATCTGAAGTTTCCCTGGGAAGTTTGATGAAGATCTGAAAGACTAAATGGATATAGTAAAGTTAAGTTCATTTTGAATTCCACAGGGAATAACCACGTTATGCCTCTGCTTCCACCCTGAGTAGACATGAATCACTGGGAAGATCCTAAAGCCTCTATTAATACAGAAGTAGGCCCAATACATAGTCACCAAATTTTAGGGGCTTTAGAGTCATCTCATGCAGTCTTCTCATTTTACAGATGAGGAAACCAAGGCTTAAAGTGGTAAAAACACTTTCCCTCAAGGTCAGAAAATAAATCACAGTATCAGTACTAGATTTCAAATTTCCTAATGCTTACCCCAATACTCTATTAAAAATTTACTACTTTTTGGTGGGGTTTTTGTTTTTTACTAAAAATAATGCTATTACTGTGTTCTTCTAAGGGACAGTTTAAAACCAATTCCCCAGGAACCTAGTTCCAGTCTGGACAAAGCATAGTGGATTGTGTGTTGGCCTTGTGTTCAGGAGAACCTGAATTCGAATCCTGCCTCGGACACTTACTAGCTGTATGATCCTGGACAAGTCACTTAACCTCTTTCAGCCTCAGTTTTCTTATCTGTAAAATGGGGACAACAACAGGGTTGTGAGGATCAAATGAGAGAATATAAGTAAAGCGCATTGCAATCCTTTAAGCGCTATGTAAATCTTATCATCATCACTATCATCATCATCATCATCATCATTATCATCATCATCATCATCATCTACTGACAGAGTAGTAAGACTGGTTGGAAAAGTGGCAACGTATCCAGAGGTCTCTTGACTCTAAATGCTGGCAGAAGAACAAAACTGAGTTTCAATCCGACATAATTAACTTGTATCATTTTAATGCCTCAACATTTAAAATACTCATAGTTTATTTTTTCTCTTATCAGTTTTGTACTTTGTCCAGAAATAAGCTTGTTGCTTTTTTAAAAAGCTACGGCACAGAATGAGAGGTTGCAGTAGGGAGGAAATTATTGTTCATCATCTTAGAAGTTATACTTTACCCTATACCAAATTTATGCTAAGAGTCAAATAAAACAAATATTTACTTTAGGGGAAATTTCTGATAAAGGACGGGGGATATGCTATCTATGAAGGATTGGGTGTATCATTAACAGTTCTTCAAATATTGTGAGTATATTCTGGATAAGTTATATGATAGGCAAAGCTTATAAAAAGAAAAGCAAGTATTTTCATGTTATGTGTCTGCTGTAAAAGCTGCTATTTACTGTTGCAAAACTAACCAAGTAAAGAGCTCAGCCTGGTAACCTTCAAAACCAGTGTCACAAATATGTACAATAAGTAAACACCATTCAAGAAGAGAAATGCAACTCGGGATTTTAAAAAGTTATCACTTCACATAAAATTAATAACACACACAGCACTCTCAGCTGACTAATCTTTAATGTCTAATAATGTAATTCACCTAACTGAACAAAATGATTAGAATGATTTATAACAAAGTCTATCAAGCTGTCTGGTCATTCTAATAGCATGGAATTAGTGCACAATTATGGGTTCATTTTATTTCTATGTGCCAAAGAGTGTTGGGGTAAATGAGAAGGGAATTTGGAAAGTGTTACCTAGACTTGTGATTTCATTGATTTAGGGAACTCCTCATGTGGAAAATCCCTCCATTGATGTAGATTTGCAATTCATCTGCAACTTAACAGTCTGATACTGAGAGATTGACTTGCCTATAGTCATAAAGCTAATATGGAGTAGAGGCAGGGCTTAAATCCAGGTCTTCCTTTCTTCAAGGCTGGCCCTCTTGAGTATCAAACTCACTAGAGAGAAAATTGGTATTTGAGAATTCTTTAACATTAAAGATTAGTGAAATCTGGATTTGTTTTGAAATTATCTGGTGGCAATTTGACAGCAGTATGATAGGTAGGGGAAAAAATCCACCTCAACCATTAATGACTGTGATAAAACTAAATTCATCCTAAAAGACATGCAATAAAGATTTAAGTTCTTATCCATCAGAGACTAGGAACTTGTAGAGATACAATATATATTACTGACCCCAAAATTAAGAATATTTATTTAGTAGAGTAAATCAATAGGATTTGGATGTTGTCATTTTATAATTTTACATTAGCTTTAATTTTTCTAAATGTTCCCAAAATTTTACTACTTGGTGGGAATTAAGCAATTTCTGTAAATGGCTGTTTGATATACTAAGATATTATATCTTCCTTAACTCTCTTCCTTATTAAGTGGTCAATAAAAAATTGCTAATGTCATTTGAAAAGCCACACCACCAAGAAATGGTGTGAATCATTTAAAACTATCTAAACTTATTGTATTAATAAAATATACCTTGGACAACAACCTGGCTGCCTGGTACAAAGAACTGCTGTGTGCCATCAGCTGATTGTGCTGCATACTGTACAATTGTAGCACCTGGTGGAGGAGCTCCTGAATTTGTCATTGTTAATGTCTGTAGTCCCTGAACACCATCAGATCCTGGATTAGAAATCTGGATTGTTCCACCTTGGGCTATAGCAACTTAACAGAAAAAAGAAAAGAAACATTAGAAACTGTGAAAAATCATACTTAATAATCCTGAAATGGAAAACATACACTTGGATATTTTAATTCTCAGGTGGCTTTCTATTTTTCAAATCACCATGGAATCTCTGCCTTTCTATGTGGCATTTTCTTAGTGAATAGATGAGAATCATCAACTTAAGTCAAGGAATATTTCTCTTTAAAAGCCCTTAAAGCTAGTTTTATAATGTTCTTTTTGAAGGTGGGATAAGGAGTAGGTTTGGGCTTAAAATAATTTTAGATCAAAATAATTATTCCACTATCTTCCTGGTTAACTGATCTTTCAAAAGACATTGAAAAGAGCCTCAAAATTTTTCATGGCACCTACTGAATTTGTTGCCACCACATTCTTTTCTCCATTTGTCCAGAATGATTTGAGGAAATATTAAGAGTCAAAGAATGATCTAAAATAACCACCAGGGACTCCCTTACAATTTTAATTTTACTGAGGCACTTTTAATAGCAGAAAATCAATATTTTTTTCTATTAAGTATATCTGCTATTAGAAACTGGGAAAACTTTTGTCTCATAATGTTTCTACTACTGAGTAATAAATCTGTACTTTGTTCTGTTTGAGTAATCATAAAAAAGAAAATAAAACTTTAATTCTTATATATGATTTTAAAGAGCACTATAAAATGTAGAGTTCTTTTAAAAATCTTCAAATATTTTTCAAAGACAGGCTTTAAGTAGTTTTAGCCTTTCTATACCTGACAAGAGTATGGAATGGTATTTTAGACAGAATACTGCCTTCTTAAAAACAATAGGAAATATAGTCATATTTTTAGCAATAGTCTAATGTTAAAAAAAGAAAACTAATAATCATTTTCAATCACCAAATTAAAATATCTTTTTTTTTTTTTTTTTGGTGAGAGATAGAGAAGATTTAATCAAATAAGACTTTAAAATGAAAAATAAAATATGCTAGAAAAATATAACCACAAAAACTGAAATCTGATAAGTACAATAATGTAACAATTCAATTTAAAACAAACATTCAGTACAGATGGGGGTCAATTTCAAACTTCCATTCTTAGGAGAAGCAAGTAAATAAATGATCTTTTAGTTAGAGATTCATATAATTGGGGGAGGGGAAGAATTCCAAATAAACATCCAAATAAATTTTTCAATCAAAGATTCAGGTATTTATATAATGACAATTAAGAGTTCCTAAATTTTGGTATAACACTGGGTCTAATTTAGTTGAAAAAAAGAGCTAAAAAAATTCTTATAAAATAATTAACAAAATGTCACTGAATATATTTAGTATGGAAGATGAATAAAATTTATCTGTACAAGGACAGAAGGGTTTAATGTAGAACTGGAACGTTATCAAAGTCTGATTACCCACAATACTTGGGAAATGTATTTGTACTTATGCTTACTGAATTTTCAAAGGAAGTCTTTTTATTCCTCATAGAATATCATTCTAAAATACATTAGCCCACTTTTCCTATCTTTGTAAGTAGACTATACTGAATATTCTTTGATGATTCAGTGCTTCAGGATCATCATTCTAAACATCAATGCTTAAGTGTAAAGGACTACAAAAATGGAAGAGGAAGGAGGTTGGACTAAATGTTTACTAACCTCAAAATGTAACTATAAATTTGGCTTCCCTCTAAATTCTTGATCAGAACTTGTTTTATGATTTTCCCTTTTCAAAGTGCAATGTCAAAAATTCTAGATGATCAAGGTTTATCAATGTAAACACTACATATATTCTTCTAAAATTCAAATCCTGACTTTATATATGACAGGCCTTCAGTGAATGCATTTAAGCTTAACAACAAACAGCTTCAACTTTTTAAGAGCTGGAATAACAGCTCTTATAAATAAATGATTTACTTCTTTTTCAAATTTATCATTTTTGAAATTAGTATTTCATATATACATGATAAAAAATGTTATATATTTGCCAAAGATATAGAAAATAAGCAAACAATAGAAAGCAATTATGTGAGCTCTTCATTACTCAGCCTTAGGGGGAAAAAACCTTTTATAAGGATATAAATATAGAAAATGTAAAGTAATATCCAAATATTAAAATATTTGGATTTTGATGGTTTTAACACATCATGGGATCAATTTGTAAACTTTAATTCCAAAAATCTCAAAAAACAATGTAAGAATACATTGCATATACTTTTATCCTTTAGATATCTTTTAATCAACTTTTCCTGAGATCATCACTAAGGTTATTATTATGACTTCATGTGCCTTTTTCCAATCTCCTAAATTATAACAAACTTCCAACTAACCTGCTATGTTCTCTGTGCAAGCAACTGTTACCAACAAGCTTAAAAATGTACTTCCTTCTCCTTTTTTTTTTCAACGATCTCATTTATTCCCAATGATTTTCAAAACAGTACTTCTTCCATGGTATACAACTTCCACAAAGAAAAGTCTATCAAGAATCTCTTACTTTCTTAGGAATTTTTGTCTTTCATTTACCTATCAAATCCCTCTAGCATAAGCAAATATTGAAGATGGCTAAATGACATTTCATTTGTTGATTGTGTTTACATATTTTTTATCTGACATAAAGATACAGTTTTCTCTATAAAGGTTTATAATTTAATTTTTAATACCCTAAACAAAATTTCCAAACACCCAATGGCAGATTTCAATGATCTATCTTATTCCAACTTCCTTTGCTAAGTCAATCCCTATTGTGCAGCAACTATTCAAGATCATAAAAGTACATTTTTTTCAACTGACATATGATCTATAATGAAGTCAAAGATTCTATTCATTTTAGCATGAAGTCCTTTTTAGAATCTAAAATTTTAATTTTCACTGTAAAATACATGCATAGTTTTCAAATGTCTAACACAAATTGGGAAATAACTTCTGTTGATTTTTAAATATCATTACAAAATTTATTAGGCAAATAATTCAAGGACAGCATGACAAGCAATACTCATCAACAGGAGCAGAGAAAAGTTAATAATAAATTCATGTATCATGAGTATTAACAATACACTTCTAAAATGTTAGTAGATCATTTACATAAACAAGGTTCAACTTTCAGGGCCATTAGTGACTATGGATAAATAAAAATTTATGTTTTTCCCATAACACATTAGCTTTAAAAAGGCTTAGTCAGTGTTTTCCTAAAATACCTGTAATAAAGGCAAAAACCTGAGCTTATCAATATGCTTTTTGTGGTAGCAATTTAAATAAAAAAAAAAAAATTCCTATTTTAATAACTGCTTCTTTCCACAATAAAAAGTCAATTATTTCTCTAATTTTAGGGCCTTCAAATTTAAAATATTATTTTATTTTCAAACTATTTTGTCCCAATTAATAATTTTGAAAGACAGTTTATTTAAAATGCATTATCAAAACAATTTATCGTATTAACACATCTAAAGATAAACACATTCTAACGATGTGAAATTGTACCTATTGTAAAATCTGAATTTGCTAATTCCACAAAAAATTCTTCTCTATGGAACCAACATGTCATAGATCACAAGAGTTTTAGATTGGAAAGGACTCTAAAATAAAAAAATAAAAAAAAAAACTAAACTTTTCAAGTCCAACAGCTAGTGAGATATTAAAATTTAGGTCTTTTCTTGACTGTTCTTATTTCTTCACCACTTCACCACTACCATCACAACAAAAAACAAAATAAACCTTTAAAAACCATTAAGTACTAGAAAGACCATCACGTACAATGCCTCAATTTTACAGTTGAAGAAACTGAAGCATACAAGTAAAATAACTTGCCTCTAAAGATTAGATTAGAAACCAAATCTCCTAATTCCAAATGCAATAATACTCCTTCCACAAATCCACACTGCTTTCATTTTAACTTTCTTGCATACAGAATTTTGTCCAAAAATGTTTTTAAAGACTCCACTATCCAATGGTTCACCTTCTTCTAGATGTTTATCCTCTCAACAAACTCTACAGTCCAGAAAAGAAAGAAGGCAACATGAGCTGTTTCTGGAGAATCTCTAAAATACTGCTGAAAGCAAACTCAAGGTAATAAATAGCTCTCTGTACATATTTTGTGCACAAATAATATAAACCTTTTTTTTTTTTAACCTTGGAATATGACAGTGTATTTGAAGAGTACCCAAGAATGTTTCCAAACACCAACCCTCTAGCCCCACAGCTCCATTTATCAATCTCCTTCTACCCTTAGGATAACATCAACACTGCCATATCTGAATAAAACTTAGTTATTTCTCTAAACCCAGCAACCCTCAGTTCATTGGTGGACCTGAACATTATGACCCTTCCCAGTTATATCACTACCTTTACCTTTTCTTTTTCTATAAGTGGTCACATGATAAATACAAAATATGGAGATCTGTGTGATCGCTACACTGGCATCACTGAGGGGTAGCTAGATAGTGCAGCGAATATAATGACAGACTGGGACCAAGACGACTCCTCTTCCAGAGGTCAAATCCAGCTCAAACACTTACTAGCCCTACACTCCTGGGCAAGTCACCTAACCCTGTTGGTTTTAGTTTCTTATCTACAAAAATGAGCTAGAAAAGGAAAAGGTTCAAATTACTCCAGTATTTTTGCCAAGAAAACCCTAAATGGAGTCATAGATAGTTGGCATTATTGACATTACTGAACAACAGCAAAATTCCTCCAAGGCACTTGTCTGTACAATACATAGTAGCCAGGTAAGATAGCATGGGTATAATGGAAAAATCAATCTGAGTAAAGAGTCAGAAGACATGACTTTAAATCCTGGATCTGCTACTTACTTCTGTTATTATTAATACAAGTCAACCTCCCAAGGCCTCAGAATTCTCTTATAAGGGACATCCAGATCTATGTCCTATAGAATCTACCAAGTGTAATCTGACACTTAATATATGTTTTTGATGATAATGTAGTAATAGAACTAAATTGCATTAAAAAATCATATCCTAAAAGGTAGTCCTTTTGGAAATAAGAGAATTTCCATAACCCAAATCAGTTCAAATATACTCAGTAATTACCTAGACACACTTGTGAAAAATGAAAAGTTCCACATAATTAATAACATGAAGATAAAAGAAAGACAAGTCCTATAAGAGATGGCAGAGAGGACAATTAGGATAAAAAGTTTATAGTGCCATAGAAGATGGAGTTGAAATGGATCTGAGAATTCATCCAAAGAGGTCCACAGAGCCTTCCTACCCACCCATCCGAGGTCCATAGATAGATTTGGAAAAATATAGTTTTTAGATGGGGGGGGAATATATATATATATCACCTTTATTTTCACTAACTGATAACAGAAAATTTAGTGTTTTCTCCAATTATGAATTTAAAATAAAAATGGGATCCATGATTCTAAAAACGTAAAGAACACTTGACCTTGACCAACTCCCTGATTTCACAGACTATGAATTAGAGAATGTTAGTTACTTGACTACAACTCACATAGGTAATAGGAGAACTGTAAAGTAAACCAAATAAGGAATCAACCTGGAAAGATTATTAGTTTGCCCTGTGATTTGAAGTAACTCGATCAAAGATATGTTAGATTCTAATTATGCAGAACCATGTTAATTTAACATGTTAACTTTACTCTTTCTGTCATATCAGTATGCACTTTCATATTCCATCTTAAGTTACCTTTGATTTTTCTTCTCTCTCACTTCTCATATCCAATCTATTACCAAGTCCAGGCAATTCAGACTCAAGATATATACTCCCCATTCATCTCTTATGCCCATTTCCACCAAGATGTATTATTTCAATAGCCTCCTAATAGGACTTCCTGTTTCTCTTCATTTTACCTACTCCAATTTATCCTTCATACAGTCTAATCTTCCTGAAGCTTAGTTTTAGTCATGTCCATCTATAATCAAAAATCTTCAGTGGCATCCTACTGCCTGAAGGAAACATAAATTTACATGACCTTTAAAACATGCAAAACTTGGACCACCCTTACATTTCCCACCTTACATCATGCTGGCCCTTAAAAAAAATTATTTTTTAATGCTAGCCCCTTTGATGTACTCTATGCTACAGTCAAAAGATATTATTCTCTGCTTCCCATCCTGGCCAAGTACTTTCTATAAGAACATTCTTTGCTCATGCTCAATAACCTCCAATGTATTCTTTTCCCCTTAGTTCAGTTGCTTAATTCTTGTCTACTTTTAAAAGGCCAATTCACAAATCACTTCCTAATCAGAGACGTAAAAACTTCTCTAATCCCTACCAATTGCAAACCACCTAACCTTTGTTTTAAGTCTTTAATGCCCGTTTCTTGTTTATTTATTTAATTCCTGTACTACACTGTAAGCTAGAGCTCCTGTTTTCCAATAGCTTACCTGAACCTTTTCTCTCTTCAGAGCCTTTATCATATTACCTGGTACACAGCAGGAATTTAATGCTTGTTGTTTTAATCAATGCAAATATGTATAATCTATTCTTAAAGATACCCTAAACTATATAGATTGAGATACAACAGGTAACACACAACAGCAATGTATCTTCATGGATAAGATGTTAACAGATTTGAAAAGAGCAGCAGATTCTCTCCACAAATCTTCAGCTTTAAATTTCCATAGAAAAACTAGGAACAAAAAAAAAGAGTTTGGAATAGATGTGCCTTAGAAAATACAACAGTCAAAGGGTAGTTAACAAGAAACAGGTAGTGAGTACCACACGGATCACATTTATATAAAAGTGGGTAAATTTGAGATAATTAAGATAGGCATTAATATTGCATTTTACCCATGATTTACACAAAACTTAGAGGCAAAGTTGGGAATGAACTCAGGCCAATGAAGTTTTACTAAAGTTTCACAACACAGCTATCAAATGGAAATAAAGAGTAGATTCACTAGGAAGAGTCATACAAAGTAGGTTTGTAGAATATATCACATTATTCCTGATAAAATAAACTTTTCAAAAGAATGTACATTAAAGCTTCTGATCTCTATCTCTGAAAATATACGCTATGTATGATTGAAAAGTCAAGAGCACAAAACATAAAAATAATAACTGTGGTAAATATAACTCATTTAATAATAATAATAGCTGACATTTTATATAGTACTTAAAGTTGAAAAGCTTTTTCATCTATTATCTCAGTTGAATAAAAATTTGAACTCCATAAATTTCTTCTATAAAGAATAGTCATGAGAGAACTATATAAGTTCTTGAGTTCTTAAGACTATTAATTTCTCTTATCAATCTGCAAATCAATCTTCTAATAGACTGATTCACTTAATTTGGAAATTAAGGGCAAGATAATAAAAAAATCAGATATTAGAAAATTTTCAGTGCAATAGGAGTAGATCTGATGACAAGAAAAATGATCAGAAAGGGGTTAAAGTAGAGAAAATTGATTATTCTGGAATCTAAGAGTAGATAAACAAAGTCTATACTATTGTGTCAAAAGATCTCATATTTAATAAGAAAATCATAGTTTTAAAGGAAACCTTTATACAGTGAACAACTTTAATATTGCAACATTAAACTAAACTAACAATAAGTTCCTATTACTCTATTTTGGGAGGAAATTCCCTTTCATCTATGTAATAAAAAAAATTTTAAGGGAGATTTTTCATGTTAACATGTATCTTTTAATAACTATCATATATTTCTATTTCTAGAACTAAAATAGAGACCATTAATATATTTAATTTCTTCCAATAGTCTCTATTAAGGCAAAATAGCTCCACTTGTATGTAACAAATCTACATATAAGATTATGATGAAATACTTTAGATCATATGCATATGACCTTAATGGATTTCCTCCTACTTTTATCACTTTCCCCCTCTAATACCAGGAACTAATATTCACATCTTATTTTGTTCCAATAGGATATATATTATCAAAGTACAATATATCTATAGCAAGCAATTAACTTTCAGGTTCTATTCTTAGATACTATTTATATGTAGGTATACATTCCAGAATACGCTGATGACTATCATTCAGTGGAAAGACTGCAGGTATTTATAAAAACTTTTATTTCTTTAATCTATTTGGAATGATTGCATATATTCATAAAAGCTTTTATTTCTTCAAATTTTACATTAGTACTTTTTGCTTTTTCTAATTCATCAACCCTTCAAATACCAGTAACAAACACATTGAATTCTGTTAATTTATAAAAGGAAAAAACACAAGAGGAAGACAACTAGATAGAAACTACAAAATACATGTAAAAAAAACTACATATTTTTGCAACAAGAGATCCTGAAAAGCCCTCAAGAATAATATCTAAATGAAAATTGTGTGGCTTGTTATTGTTAAAACAATTTTCTCCACTTGACCTTTGATGACATCAGCAATTAACAATATTTAATCCATGCACAGAATTGAAAACTAGAGTTACTGCCTATAAAAATTATGCCTAAATCAAGTATTATAACTAATATGAAAACACATATTTGAATATTTATCTATTTATCTTCTAAACAAAGATAAAGGGAATTTAGAAGATTCTTTTGCAAATTATATTTTCCTAACTAGTAATAGTGATTGACCTAGATATATGAAATATAGTGCACTCTTCTGCTGAATTAACAAAGGTCAAATATCATCAAGAGACTGAATACAACCAGGTTTTGTGCTTTTAAATGATTAATAACACTATATTAGGGACAAATTAGAAACCAGTTCTAGTTCCAGTCTATTAGATGGCTCAAATATAGAAAACTCTAGGTAGATCTTTCTTAAAACAAAAAATGAATACCTACAGAATAAAAAAACAAAACAAAACACTTATCTACCTTTACAATTCTCTCATGTGGAAGATAAGCTATTACCCTTCACACTATCTCCAATCAAGTTTAATGCTTGACCACTGGTTCCACAAAGAGCTGGATTCAAAATGACCAAGAATGAAGAGTATCTTGTTTGCGCAGAAGCAGAAATTAAAAAAATATGATCGAGACTCTTCTGATGCTATCCCTACCTTTAAAAAAATGTCCTGTGTTAATAGAAATACTATTTGTTTTCCTTCCTATTTTCCCATAGCACTTTCACAAAAATTATCTTTTTAACTTTATGATAAACTCTGTAAAGGAGAATAGCAAATGTTATTATACCAGCAAAAATAAATGCCATTCCCCCCCCCCTAAATCTACCTTGTGTAAAAACTGATTACTTACTGTCTATAAACAACTTTTTCTGTATATATTCATGTGACTTTTTCCTTTCAAAAATATCTGATTTTAGCAATGAAGCATGTATCTGGTACCAATATGCTATTACCTTCCCTTAGATTATGTGACTAGTCCAAAGACACACAACCAACTAGTGGCAGTCTCACACTAAAAACAAGTTCTTATTCTCATCTAATACTCATTCTATTATAAAAACATAGTACGTGTCATCAAAATGTGTAAGATACCTTACTGTAAAACTATTAGCACAACTGGAAAAATAATCTAAAGCATAGTAAACTGCTAAAAGCCTTTCTATATCACAAAGGTGATTTCCTACTTGTCCAGATTAAATGTAATTAAATATAATAATAAGATCTTTCATCCTAGATGTTCAATATTAGAAGGGTTTTGGAGAGAGAGCTATGGTTAGACCCAGATTTAACAAACAAAATATTTAAATTTCAATTATACTCCAGTATCTGCAACACAGATCCTCTTTTACAAGAATATTTTACATAGCAAACTTAACTCTTTATTAGGGGTAACAACTAATGCCTTAATTACAGCAAGGAACATAAAAGTTTACAATACATTTAACATATGAGTACTATACATATAAACATCAGTTTAATAATGTCAGTTAAAATGTCTGCCTATTATTGTGATTTTAAAAGCTCAATATTTTTTCCATCTTCACATTGGCAGAACTATAATATAAATGAACAAAGAGAGGAATGGAAATAGAAGTACACTTAAAACATTATTTTTAAAAATACAAATATTTTTCATATGATAATATATATTTTTCATATTAAATTTTAAAATAGCAAGATACATGCTTTAGCTCTATTCATTTGCTTTCAACCTTAACATAATTACAGTAAAATAACTAGAAACAATAACAAAGTAAAAGTTCTCAGCAGAAATTAATGAAAATATATCTGAAAGGAGTAAAAGCCTTACAGTATACACTATTACCAAATTCTTTTCTTTTTAATGATTTTTTTTGATTATTAATAAAAGCTGAGTTTTTCAATGTGAAAATGGCTTTCAATACAAATCTCACTTTATTTAACATCCATTTTTTAAAAAATTCTGTAATACATACAGGTGGGAATCATTGACATATTGAAAGCTAAAACAATACTGAAAAGCAAAATTATTTTAATTTAGCATAGTATTCTTTAATATAACTACAAAGTACTTAAAAAAATAAAATTATGTTATATTTTATCTTAGCATACATACTGTATTGCCCCGTGCTAGTCTGATATATGCTAGTTGGCACTGCCATGGTAGCGATGTTAGGTGGCGTTCCCTCTTCCTCAGATTTTTCTTCTTCAATCTTGGGAACACCAGGCACATCAGATGAAAGTTCATTCAGTATTTTTCTACAACATAATTTACATATTTTAAGTGATCATTCTAACTTCTATAAAACATCTATTTAAAATATGAAATAAGAGCAAAAACAAAAGCTTAAAATTAAGGGTTTTGATGGTTAATTATACAATATTGTACAACAATTACATCATGTTGGAAATTTTAAACTCACCGATATGAAGGTCTTCTTGAAAGGATTTCTCTACGTTTATGAGAATCAATTACACCCTCTGCTTCTGCAGACTCATCTGTCTCTGCAATTGTTGCTACCTAGAATACAAGAGTTTCTAAAAATTTATCATAAAATAAAAGGCCTTCTAATTAATTCATTCAATCAATAATTATTGAAGACTATCATTTATATAACACTCCATTATGTATTTTGGCAGATATAAATAACACATAGTCCAAGCCCTCAGGGAACTTATAATCTAACTAGAGAAAATATATAAATACATGAAATACTCAAAACATAGGAGACTACATATATAATCATGTACCAAACAGCATAGAAGTTCTACAGATTTGAGAGAAAGTCAAATCATTGAAGATCTAGAAGAAGCTCAGATGGTTCTATGTAGAAGGTGGCTAATTCTGAGTCAAAGAATCAAAGATTCTTACTGTTTGGAGAAATTTTAGAAGTCATGTAGTCTTGCCCGTACTTCCGTCTCCACTTAAAAGATTTCCATTATGGTTAAATCCTCTACTTAAGGCAATCATTTCACTTCTAGACAGCTTTAATTGTCTTTATAACATCTACCCCACTTTCCTCTAGGGGCAATCAAAATGAATCCAATCCCTCTTCTACGTAAATACCATTTAAATTCATGAAGAGAGAATGAGACACCTTGTTAGACATGATTTACTGTGTGTGTGTTTTGTTGGTTTTTTTTTTTAAAGCTTGGATGTACTTAATTTTTGTTAAAAAGAAATGAAATTTTGAGAAGTGGTATAATTGTGGGAAGATAGGTAAGTGATGAAATTTTTTAAAAGAATGTTAATGTGGCATTAAAAAGAAGAGGAAGAGAGCAGAAAAAGGTCCAGAAGGAAACACATTCATGGAAGACAAATTTGATACAAAAGTGTTAAAATTTAATACATTTTCCTTTTTTTAAAGAAGCAATTTACACGTAATAAAACCCCACATTTCATATGCTTTCCTTTTTTCTGTTCTCTTCTATAGAGAAATATTTATATGTTAATTGTGGAATTCCTAATTTTAAAAAAAGAAAATACCTGAAGACAAACTATCATGGCACCCATAAGTCTTTTCTTCTCCAGGCTAAACATTACTCAGGTCCTTCTTGTAATCTTCATATGGTATACTATCTTGGCATCTCATCATCTTGGTCATTCTTCTCTGGATATACTCTAATTTGTCATTGTCCTTCCAAAAATATGTTTAATTTTAGCCATAACAGCTAGATGGAGTCTGACCAAGAAAGAGTAGTACAGTGGAACTTTGTGGATACTATGCCCTTCTTAGCTCAGCTGAAGATGAAATAAGCTTCTTTGGCTGTCATGTTGCACTCTTTACTCCAAATACTCTTCGAAGGCTTCAAAGGATTGAAATTAAGTGGAGAAAGGAGAAGGGGGCTGGTGGCATTTTAGCGGGAATATTATAAAGAAACTAACAAAGAGAGGGTTTTCCTAGATTACTTTAGAGGCAGCTAATAGACCATTTTGGCTAAAGAAAGGACTTGCTTTATACAGCAGTGAAGAGATTAAGATAAGAAAATCTAAGTAGTATTCAAAATCCTATGCAATCTGGCCCTAGCATAAAGATACTGTCCTTTTATAATGACATTATGGAAGAAGAGAAAGGCAATAAAAAGACACATGGGAGGAAATATGAAATGAACATAAGTACATATGTCTCGAGCTAGTTGTATGCCTTTCAAAAATCATATTGTTAAAAAAAACAAAAAAAAACTATTACTTCTTCACAAAATAAATCGTTTTAAATATTCTCTAAGTTTATTTCCAAATGAGATTCCAGTAGCAAACTGGGAAGCCCAAAAAATGTGGACCATAAACACTTGTTTATTTCTTTTTAAAAAAGAAGATAAATATTGTTCATTACTTTTAAGATCTAATAACATTAAATACAGTAACAAATTCCATTTCTAAAACATTAACTTTCAATCACTCTGAACATTGAATCAATCATATAAATTACAGGAAATTCTTAATAGGGGGACCATTTTGACAATTAAATGAGAAGAAAGATTAAAATATTATTAACTTGACTTCATTAATTAATTCAATTAAGTCATTAATAAGCACCTAGCATACTCAAAACATTGAGGTAGTAATGGGAATTCAAAGACAAAAGCCATATAACCCCTGCCCTAAAGAGCTTACAATCTCTTGACAATCACAGAAATGTGAGTAATTATTAGTATCAAACACAAAGATAAATTCAGTGCTATAGCAACATGATGGCACTAAGCCTAATAATGCCAATGCCAAAACTTTGTATGGACAAAAAAAACTCCAAAAAACAAAAAAAAACTTATTAACTAAAACATAAAGATGTATGTAAATGGATATATAGACTTATAACTTGAAAAGGTACTTTAATGAAATGAATGAAAAATTATTAAATTTGATTTTCCAGCAGACAGTATAGTATCAAAATAACTACAATTTTTTAGAATAGCACATGTGCATGTGTATGTAAACATATACACACATGTACATATAAATACCCCACATATATAATCATAAAAATTCTTCCAGACACATGATATTCTGTCATAAGGGAGGCTCTGCAAACTATTCATGGATTCCTATCAAGATAAAGTAGTATAATTTAAGTATGTTGCTCAAATTAAGAAGTAATCCATACTTGTAATATAATACATTTTTCTCAATGTTTCCATCTTGAGGGTGGCCATAACTATCTCATCAACTTTATTTTAAAATTCAAAACAGCAAAAGAAATTTATTCACAAGACAAAAAATGAAGGGCTAAATGCCATCTAGAGAAACTTATGTAAAGTTTCAAAAAATATTTGAGCTTTAAAAGCTTCTATTATTCTAGTATCTCTGATGGAGCATCAAAATCTACCAACTTCCTAATATATATTAATAACCATCAATAAGTAACAGCACCACTCATAAATCTTTAAATTCTGAAAATTTTGGTGACAGCCTAAAAATAAATGAAAAATTTTAGGGGATCAAACTTCACTATTTCTTCTTAGGTGTATCCAGACCTGGAAATGACTCACAATTTCAGAGAATCAATATGAATGGTTTCAGGTCTCACTGGAATAATTCAATTAAAACTGAAATCTATAACCTAGAAAAAAGTTTGTAAGAAAGAAAATAACCAAAAGTAATCAAAACTCTGATTAAAAACACATAAAAGTACATCAGTGGAACAAATGAGATAAGGAAGAAAAAAACAACAAACAAAGAAATAGAAAAAAGCAAACCAAAGAACATAAATTAAGGAGAATAGTACTTCCTTTTTGACAAGAACTACTGGGAAAATAGGGAAACGGCTTAGTGGAAGTTAGATTTAGACCAGCATCTTATACCATACGACATAAGAATAAAATGGATATACTCCATAAACTCAAGATATAAACAACAAAAATTAGAGAATAAAAGGAAATGTCTTTCACAACTATAGTTAAGAGATAAACCTTTAACTGAAAAATGGCTGGAAATGATCATAAAAGACATGGTGTGAACTGATACCAAGTGAGGTAATCCAAACCACAATACATAGTAATCACAATATTACATGATGAAAAACTTAATGATCTGGCAATTCTCAGCAATACATTGATCCAAAACAATCCCTCAGAGCGCATGATGAAAAATGATACTGTCTCCAGAGAAAGAACTGATATCTGAATTAGCACTGAGGCATACTATTTTTTCCAATTCCTTTCTTTGTTTTTTGTTTGTTTGTTTGGCGCAAGTCTTGGGGGGAAAAAAAAACAACCCAATATGCAAATGTATTTTATAATTGCACATGTATAACCTATATCAGATTTCAATAATTACTGTCTTAAGGACAAGGGAGGAGATGAAGGAAGGGATAGAATTTGGAACTCAAAATTTAAAAAAAAAAAAATTAATGTTAAACATTGTTTTCACATGTAATTGGGGGAAATGAAATATTATTTAATTTATTTAAATTAAACACATCACAGGCAATTTTGATTATAAGACAGAATCAAAAGAAAAAAACATTGAGGGAAAAAATATAATTAATAAATCTCATAGTCAAGACATTGGGAATTGACAAGAATATAACATTCAGAGGCATTTGCCAATAGATAACCACTTTTCAAAAGAAAAAATGCAAAATATTAATGGAAAACATACTTTAGATTCCTTTAAATGCAAATCAAAACTCCAAGATTTTATGTCAGAACTTGGCAAACTGGCAAAGATGACCCCAAAAGGGAGGAAAGAATCAATATTGAACAGATTAAGGGGAAAAAAGGCACATGAATGAATATGCTATTAATAGAGCTATTAGCTGTTAAAACACTTTGGATTATGAATTTTAAATTATTTAAGAAATCACAATGTTCAAGTTTTTTGACTCAGTGATCCTAACATTGTGCATATAGCCAAGGGAGGTCAAAGACCGAAAAAAAAAAAAAAAAAAAAAGTCTGATACATAATACTATGTCAAAATAGTCCTACATTCTACTTTTTGTAATAGTAAAGAATTGGAATAACTAAATCCTCATATCAATTGGGGAATTGCCCCCCACATTCATTTATGAATGCAATGAATTATTAAAGAGTAAGAAAGTATAACTCTGAAAAATTCTGAGAAATTTAGGAAGTTCTATATAAACTGATCCAGAGTGAAATTAAATAGAAATGATAACAAAACATATAATTCAAATGAAAAAACCCTATTAAAATTAGGCTCAACTTTTAGTGACTAAAATTACAGTATCCTAAAGAACAAATAATTAAAAATACACCTTTCTCTATTGATAGAGGTGGGAAACAAGGCACCTACTCTCAGATGCAATTACTATGATGATGTTGTTTTTAAACAGTTCCTTTTAGATATGAGAAAGTTTAACTGGGAAGAAAGGGTATTTCCAAAAATGGTTAAAATAAAAAAAAAAAATTTTTTTTTAAAAAAAGGCATAAAGTAACTTACTTTGACAAAAATTACTATAAGATCTGAATACACACACACACACACACACACACACACACACACACACACACAGAAAAATTTCTCAATCTCTCTAGCAAAAATTTTAAGGCAGTATGATTATGAGGCAAAGGCTGGCCTTGGACTCTGAAAGAATCGAGTTCAAGGCCTTTATCTGATATATATTACTTTTGTGACCCTAGTCAAGTCTTTAACTTCTGAATGGCCCACATAATACTCATTACAGGGGAGCTGCTGAGCTCTATCAGTAAAGGTAGCTTCCATGTTGGGAAATGCCTTATTCTGATGAAATCCTAAGACCGAATTATTTTCTTTAAAAAGCTCTACAGATTTACCTTTATACAAAGAAAATGCATTAATTTGCTCAACTAAATGGCCAACCTATCCAAGGCTTTATAAAGCCTTTTAGTCATATAAAAATTAGGGATAAAGAATGACATGTCTTTTGAGTTAAAAATTTAAAAACAAATCTTTTCTGATGAAAAGTTTAGATTAAGGAGTCAAGAAAGCTTTTAAATTTCTGCTAATCATCTACTAATATAGAGAGCATAGATTTGAGCCAAATTCTTCTGAGCAATTTGAATAGCATAAGAAAAAATGCACAATCACAAAGGTAACTTTAAAGTATTAAAGGCCATTATCTACAATTTAAAATATTAAGCTGCTGAAGATAGATGATTCACTAGATAGAGGATGAGGGATATGTCTGGAAATAAAAAATAATGTTAAAAACAGATATACATTTAAAAAAAAATTTTAGGAATGTGAATGAAAAATATCAAGTCGTGTTTCCTTCTTATAGTCAATGCAATATTGAAGAAAGAGAAAAACTTATTCCCCAAAAAGAATTAAAAGAAAATGAGTAAACTGAACATAAATATATTTGGATAAGCATTCCTAGTCCTTTATGGAATTTACATCACAATGAATATGAAGTTTTAGCCACAAGAGGTTATCAATGATTTAAGACCTACTTGAGTAAATGTTTTCTAGAAAATATCATGACCATAGCTAAGATTATAAAAAAATTCAAGTGTTTAAGAGAGCAAAACAAGAATGCATAGTGTCAAAGTAAATTGAGCTATCACTTCTGAAAATGCTAACTTCAAAATCAACTATCTCCACGTAACAATATGACACTCCTAAAAACCACCATCACCATATCATCCCAATATATTTACTAAATGTATTTCATATGGGATTCTCAAAGTTAGCCAAATCATTTAATAATAGCTACCATCTCTGTAACGCTTTAAGGTTTGCAAGATCTTTACAAATATCATCTAATTTGATCCTTACAACAACCCTGAGTTATTAACCAGTGTTATTATACTCATTTTTATGGATGAGGAAACTGAGGCCAGTGTTCAGACAGCTAGTATTTGAGGCTGCATTTGAACTCAAGTCTTTCTCACCACTGTTCCACTTAGCTGCCTCATTTGGCATTATATTGCAAATTAAGCCCTAAGAACAGATCCCAATTCCTAAATCAATGCCCTAAACTACCAAAGCATGACATTTCATAAATAACACAAACTCCTCTATAACATCTAAGAAGAGACTGAATCAGAACAGCTCTACAAAGACAATAACAACTTAGGTAATGTTTTTCTTGAAACCTAAGAAAGTTCTAAGTCATCCAGAAAGAAAGCTAACCTGAACAGTTTGTATTTGTGGTGACTGGATAACCGATGGCTGTGGTGTCTGAATCACTCCCTGGACATGTACAGTTTGACCTGAAGGCAATTGCACTAGAGTTACAGCTGGAGAGCCTCTTCCGGTGCCTGATCCAGCTACAGAAACCTGCAAAAATGATCATTCAGTATTATAAAAATGTCATAATAAAAACAAAACAACAGTATCAATGACCAAAAATTGGGCATTATTCATCGTTAAGACCAATTTTTTTTTTAATTTCTTCTTTTTTTTTTTTAAAGCTAGCAAAGAAAGACAAACCACCTGCTATATTTACCATTAGGAGATTATTATTTTCCTAGAACAATTGTTCTGATACTATAGAGATTAAAAAAAAAAATCCATGACCCTCACACTTTCAGTTCCCATGCTTAGATGGGGTGAGAATGTTTCCAGCAAAGGATTCTAAGGCAGTTAAACCACCTTACCACTACAGAGACCAAACCTCCTTTAGGAAAGATCAATGCTGTGTTAAATTCTCATTCTCACCTTTTACCTTAATATTTTAAGAGTGAGGAAGCTGAGCCAAAATTAAGTTTAGAAATCTGTTTTGTTCTAATAAATGTTTCTTAAAATCTCAAGTTGATGACATTCTAATGTACTTCTGATCACAGGACAATGCCCTGTAGCTTCAGTACTGCCAGATCTATATATTAAAATGACAAATTAATGCACACCAAAAGCAATACCAAGAACCCTACCTTCCTTAAGGAGGTCTTTAAACAAGGAACAGAAGGATTTTCCCCCTTCCTGTCCCATTTAACTCAAATGCTTTGTATAACCTCAGACCATGCTGGGAAGAAAAACTGCCTCTTTCTTCACTCCCCGCCAACGTCCTCTCAACAAAAATTTCCATCAGTTAAAGTATATTATTGCCAAAGGAAATTTAAAATAATCAACTCTTTTACACACAAAGATTCCTTCCATAAAACGGTAAGGTTAAGAAACAACCTTTGACTTCTAGGCTGCTCTCACCTTGATGATAGACATACCCCCAAAAACAGCAAGCTATGCCGCCTCTCTTGCCTTACTACTGAATTTGAGGCATTTGCGCCTCTTTGACATGCAATTCTCAAAGAACCACAATGATCAAGTCCTATAGCCTTCAAGATATTATAGAAAACCAAGGGCCTAGCTAGCACTGAATTCACAGAGCTGCAAAGAGTCACAATCACTCCTAAAAGAAACTTTGTGATCTTATTCCTCAGATATCTGTAATTTCCAACACTTCTCAAGACTGATAAAGGAGAAGAATAATATCAGGAAAAGGACAATTGGATCTTACACTGAACATATTCAAATTTCTGGTATCACACATACTATGTGACATTAGGCATTAAGAGGACAGGTAAACAGAGTCATCTTTCTACCTCACTAGACTATTATAAAAACAAAATAAATGGGCATATGTGAAAATGTTCTGTGTATATGAAATATTATACCATCATTAATCATACCTGATAGTAAATGTGGATCACACATCAATCGGTAGTTAAGCATATCCAACTTGATTAATTTTTTTTTAAAACTTCTTTTCTGAATATAATGAAGTAAAGAATGGGGTTTTATAATAGATGGATGCTAAGTCGAATCAGAAAGTCTGAGATCCTTCTGATGAACACTCTGTATGACCCTTTTGGTGAGGAATGCCTAGTCCATGAGCCACATAAGGCCTGAAAAATCATTTGTAAATCAACTGCAAGCAATGATGAGCCAAAACTAGGTGCAACAACCACCCATTGCTTGAGTTCTATAAGTTGTTAATTTTGCTTAGCCCATGAATGATGTTATAAATATCCAAATGTTCCCCCATCCTGATCTAAGACCATAAATTCCAGAGAAGGTACTAATCTATATTGGAAGAAGTTTCTTACCAAAAGCTCCTCTTCACAGATGAAATCATAGTTATAGTAATAAATGAATAAAAATGTTCTGTGTATATGAAATATCACACCACCATTAATTATACTGACTAAATGTGGACCACACATCAATCAGCAGATATATAAATGGCAGAGAAAGTACTAATCTATATTGGAAAAAGTTTCTCACCAAAAGCTCCCCCTTCACAGATGAAATCACAGTTATACTAATAAATGTATAAAAGCAAAAGTGAAAGTAAAATGAAACATTTGGTATTTATCATAGATTTCCTGCAAAAAGCAAATTTCCCTACCAATCCTACATTTTACCCAGCCCCTGGCATGAGCTCAGCATTGTGCTAAACTGTAGTACAGAAAAAAAGAATGAAATATGTTCTTTGATCCAAGAGATATTACAATTTAGCTGGGGTGCTTGGAAGAATACATTAAGAGCAAAATTATGTAGTCCAGATAGTAGGGTTCAAAGCAGAGGGCTAGAATGATCAAAGAAAACTTCATAATTTGGCCTTGACCTGGACCCTTAAAGAATGAGTAAAAGTGGTAGAGGGAAAAAGGTTTATACAGAGAAATAAGAATGAATTAGGGTACTAATGGGAATTCACAGAGCAAGCATGTTCATAGGACAGTGAGGACATTAACCCAATTTAAATAGACTTTTTTATTTTAGAGAATATAATGACACAAAGAAGATCTGGGCCAGACTATGGTGAATGTTTTAATGTCAACCTAAATAAAGTATTTATGTTTTGTATCTTTATCTTATTGTCATTGGGGAAGCATGGAAAATTTCTGAACAAAAAAATGATGTGATTTTTTAAAAAATCAAATATTTAAGAAGATTAATCTGCTATTGGAGACAGCTAGGTTGCTAGATAGTGCCGGTCCTACTATCAGTAAAACCTGAGTTCAAATCCAACCTCAAATACTTAACTAGCTGTGTAAGCTATGGGCAATTCACTTAACTTCTATTTGCCTTAAATCACTGGAGAAGGAAATGGCAAACCACTCCATTATGCTTGCCAAACAAATTCCAGGTAGTATTGGAGTTCTATGGCACACGGAGTCAAAAAGAGTTGGACACAACTGAACCACCACCATATATCTGTACTGAAATATAAAATGAACTGGAAACTGACAAGACTTGGGGCAAAAAGGCCAAATAGGGGATTACTGCAATGATCCAGGGCATGAGGGAGACTAAACTACAATGGTTATAGCAATAATGAAAGATGATTTGATGGGGAAAATTGGGCAATCATTAAAAAAAAAAAAAAAAAAAAGTGGGGAGGGGAGAGTAAGAAAGAATTATTAACTCAATTTTAGAAACTTAAGTGACAGTGGTATATCCAAATGAAAAATCCAATAAAGGGACTATTATAGAACTGTGATTCAGAAGATAGATCAGAGTGGGAAGCAGATCTTTATCTCAAAGAAGCACTCTGGGAAATCTATTCTTAAAGGACTCTTTTTCTAAAAAGAGTAATAGTAGCAAAAAGCTATTTTAAAAGCACATTTAAAAGCACAAAAGTTCCTGCATTAATACCAGAGATTCTACTCTTAAGAGCTTTCTCTGATAGTCTTCTCTGAAACTCCCACTAATATTGCAGAAAGAAAAATGACACTTCTTTCAAATGCTTCTATTTCAGGAACTTGGAAAAATGTTAAAAACTAAGTCATCAAAATAAAAAATAATCAGCTTTTGACGAATGAAAAACTGAACTGGAATTCCATGCTTTGGAATGAGGCAAGTGAGATCTTAATAAAAATAGATTATTATGTCTGAATCCAAAGAATATGCATAAATAAGGGGAAGAGATTCAAATATCAAATGTGCACTCCAAGATTTTTATAAGCAAATAGCTTGATACATTCATGTAAATTCACCGCTCTCCAGATAGTCACATTAAAATGAAAATTAAATGAAGATTTTTTAGTCACTTAAAACATAAGTCATATTCACAAATAAAAACCTTGTTAATTTGTATGTCTTTATTTATAATAAGAATGTTGCCCAAAAGATGTATAAAGTGATCTGTTTAACCCATAATGGGTTTGTAGTTTACCTTTTTTTCTAGATCCCCTAAAGAGCAGTCCTCCTGTGTGTGATGCCTGAAACATAGATTATGCTGATGCCACCACATCCACTGAAAACCCCACTATAGACAGTTAATCTGAAGAGATAAATTAGATGATGCGATTTACAGCCTTACTTGGCTTTGCAATTTAAAAAATCCTATTAATGACACTTATAACTGGGAGAAACCTCACAATGTTGTAACACAGCACTTGATTTAGACCTAATAGACTACATCCAATCTGTTGCTAGGTTCCCTGAAGATGGATTTGTGATGTCACAATGTACCTTCAAATGTCACAGAGGCCTGTACTTTAAGGGAGCTGATAAAGTAAAAAATGTGTCAGCACTACTGTCAACTAAATTCTTGTATTAACCCTGTGACCAAGGAATCAAATGCCTATTTGATTTCAAGTAAAAATAATGAAATTATATTAACAGGGTTCAACTTGTAATTTAAAAAGCTATCACAATTCCAGTATTAAAAACAGTTAACAAAAATATTCCTCAATTCTGAGATGACTAAAAACAAAAGTATTACAAGTAGAAGCAATACATGAGATACAAAAATGTTTCATTTTCCCCATATCAAAAATTTGGAAAGGGATATATCATTTGTGCCTTTTGTAGAGCGCAGCCCTCCCCCCCCAAAAAAAGGTCAAGAGGAAAGAAACATTGAAGGAATCCTCATTTTAGCCATATCTTCTTTCTGCTCCCATAAAAATGGTTTTGTAATTGTTTGCTACTAGCACAGAAATATAAATTGCAAAACAGACTAGGATGTTTTGAAGAGGTTTTCCTGCCTATCCTCAGAAACAATTGCTATTGAGGAAGAGTAAGATGGGAGGATGAGGAAATACTAATGAGTTCAGAAATTATGTAATTGAGAATATTAACTTTAAAATATTTTAATCTAATTTTTACATTTGTGTGATGATAAAATTATGAAGGAAAACACCTATTTAAAATTGGCTAAATAAAAGTAATGCTCAAAAAAAAAAAATCACTCTTCTAATTTATAGAAATAAAATGGTATAATTACAACTTTGAAAAATAAACTCAACCCTTAAGATTAAAAAAAAATACACACATATAAAATGTCAGCAGAAACAATCATTTGTTTTATAGAGTTTTAAGAAATACCTTGGTAGTCTGAACTTGATTATGGGAATGGGCATGTGAAGGAATAGAAGGGAATGGAGGAAAACAATTTATATCTCTAAAGATATCATCAGTTTACAAGATTTATCTATGATGACATAATAAAACAAAAAACCCACCAAGAAGTATTTATTATGTACTATGTTCTAGGCATTGTGCCAGGAAATAGGGATAGGATACGATATATGTTTGCCCTAAGTTTATTCTCTCAAAGTGCTTATAATATATTCAGAGGAAAAAAGGTACATATATATATATATATACACATATAAATACATCTATACACACACATATATATGTATATATATATACATACACACATATATGTGCCTACACACACATGTACGTGTGTGTGTGTGTGTGTGTGTGTGTGTGTGTGTGTGTGTGTGTGTGCGCGTATATAGTCAAGTAATTTTGTAGAAAATCACCAGCAAAGAATAGAAGATTAAGTCTCTTATGGAAGGTTAAGTCTGACTCAAGACTTAAAGAAAACTTAAGATTTTAAACAATTAACAAGTACTGATGAAAATATCTACTTATAATATGCCAGATACCATGCTAAGTCAGTGAGATAAAAATACAAAGGATGTCACAACCTCTACTCAAATGTACATTAGAATTTACATCTTAATGAGAAAGACAATAATATATAAAATATACATACAGTATAAACATAAAGTGAATAAATACCAAGTAGTTAAACATAAGGAGCTATATCTTCCAGAAACAGAGAAATTCTTAAGATACGAAGCTAAGGAAGAAGCATATGCCTTGTTGGACTTGGGAAAATAGCCAAAACAAAGGCATAGAGGTAGGAGGTGAAATATCAAATATGACACACAAAGGCGGCCAATTTGGCTGGAAGTGGGAATAATAATGCCATTGAGGCTGCAAGGATGGGCTAGAGAGAATTACTATAGGACTTTAAAGCCAAATATTTTATATTTCATCTACAAGGTAGTAGGGAAGCCAATGGATCTTTTTTCAATTGGGAAGTTAAAGGATTAGATCTGTGTTTAAGGAAAATTACTTTGAAAGCTGGAATAGCAAGATGGGAAGGCCAATAAGAAACCTTTGCAATAAGTGAACAGGGAAATGATGAGAGATCTGCACTAAGATTCAGATAGTATATATAAGATAGTGTATGTGTGAGTGGAGAGAATGTTGGGAGAGATACTATAAGAATCTGAAAAACTGGGTAAGTGATCGAATATATGAGAGCAAAGAAGAGTGCCTCACAGAAATAATGAAGTTTAGAAGGCAATTTTTGGGGTCAAAGATAATAAGCTCTGCCTCTATTATGTTAAGTTTGAAATATCCAATGCAAGTAGTTCAAGATAAGCAGAAGTTATTATAAGGTGCATTGTTGTTTATAGATATAGAAATTATCAGATTAGTAAGAATAAATCCATGTAAGTTGATGATGAGGTTACTAATTGGCAAAGTATGGGAAGAGAAGAAAAAAGAATTTGAAGCAGTCTTGAGGTATACTACAAGTAATTATTATAAAGACAACAAATCAGCAAAGGAGATAGAAGGAATAGTCACATGGTAGGAGGAAAACCTCATACTTCAAGAAAACCCATAAAGTAGTAAACTATCCAGAAGAAAGGGGCAGTCAACAATTTAAATGCTGAAAGAGATCAAAAAGAGCTGAGATCGAGAAAAGGCCTTTAGATTATTAGATCTAATCATCACCAGTCTATTTATAGTCTGGTTTCAGTTAAATAGTAAGCCTACAAGGAAGAATTTGAATTGTGAAGCAAAATCAATGAGTACAGATTTTTCAAGTAGTTTGAGAAAGAAAGAACCATAGTGGTGGATTCTGCTAACAGATTTTTCATGATGGGAGAAACTTAGGAGTGTTTATAGGCAGCAGGAAAGGAACCACTTGATAAGAAACTGAAGATTAGAAAAAAGGGAAGCTAAAAAACAAAACAAAACAACAACAACAACAACAAAAAAAAAAAACATGTAGAGAGAAGACTTCCTTTGGCAAGAAGGATTACTTCATCAGAGTCTGGAGTTAAAAAAGAAAAAAACAAAACTGGTTATTTCTAATGATAAATCAAGATGTGTGATACATGCCAAAATTAGGGAGATAGCCTTGTTAAAAATGGCTACTCAAAGGAAAGTCTTAGTGATATGGAAGAAGGGATTCAGAAACTCTAAAACTCCTTGAAGGACAAATTCTCCTTGAATCCTACCAAGGTGAAGACCCTACCCAAGGACAAGCAGCTTCATTCTGTAACTTAGGTGGGGCTGGTTGAGTTCAGATCTGGAGATACCAATCCTATTGAACTAAAGAGACTCATTCAATTCTAATGAAATTCAGCTTGTAGATAAAACAGCCAATTTGGAACTCCATTCATTAGCCCAGCATTCCATGGAGTGGGCTTGGAATATAGCCAAAGACTTCCTTATAAAAATAACAACTAAAAACTCATTTCTTTGCAGAGAGGTCCTGACATGCCATGCTATGCCATAGAAACTTCTGCCCTCTAGAATAATATTCTCTTCCGGTGCTACCCTCTTTATCCTCACCTATTTCCCTAAGAAGACTTTATGCATCTCTGGCAGAACTCCTCCACTAAGGAATTCAACCTTTCTGTTCTTGCATAGTAAAGGCTGTCTTCCCCATGCCAATAATAAACTTCTATCAGACTAGCCTTTTCGGATTTGTAAATTCTTTTACAGAGAATCTCTGTGCTGCTAGAAGGGGGTTCCCCAAAACTCCTACCCTTGTGCCGAATCCCAAAGGAGTGTAGGGGGAATCAAACCTCTCCATTTGGTTCCCTGAACCCCAAACCTACCACTAGACCATATCATTTAACTCCCTGACCACCAGGAACCCTAATCTCATTTGGTTCCCTAAATCTAAACCTCTCCATTTGGTTCCCTGACAAAAGGGAATCCCAAAACCTAAGCCTCATCAATACTAAACTAATTCACCTGTTACAGAGCAACCAGTAAACTGAATGGCCTGATCCCATTTAATTTCTTCACCGATCATCTAATATGGATTATATGCAGTATTAAAAAAAAAAAAAAAATGGCCTTAAAGAGAAAAGTTATCTATAGTCTTATCAATTGGATTCAACATTTTTTCTAAATGTTCAAATACAAAACTTACCGACAGTAAAATGAAAATTTATATTATGAACAGAAAAAAATATCACAGAGTGATGCAAAAAAACAAAACAAAAACAAAAACAAAAAAACACCTCAGAATCTGGAGTTTTGTCACTTAGTAAGTGTGTAACTCTGAACAGGTCCTTAACCACTCTGGACCTGAGTAAAACTATTCAAATTCTATGATCCTATCAATTTTCTTAAAGATGTCCCAGAATCCTTCTAGATTTGATTTCTCAAACCTTCATTCTATGTTAATCTCTGTCAGCAGTTCCAATACATATTTGAAAAACATGTGTATTTATTATTCCTTCTACTTTATTCCACTTCACCTCCCCCCAAAATGTTAGAACCCAGTTCTACCTTACACCATATTCCATACTACATTCTAAGTAAGTGTGACCTCAATATTAAAGACCATATTATTAAAAATTTAGGAAAGAAGCAGATCATATATTTCTTACAACTATGAGGAGATATATTCCTAATTTTAAAAAAGCATAAGATAATTACAAAAGACAAATAGATTACTTTGCATGAAACAGAAAAGGTTTCTGAACAAAATTAGAATGCCCAGGACAGGAAGGAAAGCAGTCAAATGGAAAAAATCCTGAATCAAACTTCTCTGATAAGAGATTGGAAGTGAATATATAAGACTAATAGCCATTCCACAATAGACAAATAGTCAATGGATACGAAAAAGATTCTCAAAAGAACTGCAATTTTAACTTATTACAAGAAGAAATGCTCTACATTACTAATAATAAAATAAATGTAGGCAAGCTAGATGGTGCAGTAGGTAAAACACTAGCCCTATAGTCAAGAGAACTAAGTTCAAATGAGATCTCAGATACTTAACATTTCCTAACAGAGTGACCCTGGGAAAGCCTCATCAAAAAAAAAAAAAAAAAAAAAAAAAAAAAAAAAAAAAAAAAAACAAATCAATACAACCTGGCAGTTTCAATCTCACCTTCTGCAAACTGGCAAAGATGACAAAGAACAGCAATAGTCAATGCTGAAGGGGTTTGTGGGATGATAAGCACACTGATATTTTTGGTGGAGCTGTGAATTAGTGCAATCATTTTATAAAAAACAATTTGATGATATTCGCACACATGTATTGTACCTAGACTATATTGTAACACATGTAAAATGTATGGTATTGCCTGTCGTCGGGGGGAGGGAATAGAGGGAGGGGGGGTAATTTGGAAAAATGAATACAAGGGATAATATTATAAAATATATATATATATATATATATATATATAATAAAAAAAAAAACCAATTTGATATTATGAAAATAAGATTATTAAAATGTACATATTCTTTAATCTGTAGATTCCATTATTGGATTTATACTACAAGGAAACCAATAATAAGATATTACATACACCAAAATTTTTGGAGCAGTCATCACTTTTGTTATAGAAAAGAAATGAAAGCAAAGTAAATATAAATCAAGTAGGAAATGGATAAACTGTGATCATGAAATATCACTGTGGCAACTCGGCTTGTAGTGGAGTGCTAACCCTAAATCCAGGAAGGGTAATAAGTTCAAATCTGGACTCAAGATACTTACTAGTTGTATAACTCTGAGCAGATCACTCAATCTGTCTGCCTTAATTTCCTTAATTGAAAAATGAGGATAATCACAGCACTTATATACCTTGTAAGATTGTAATGAGGCTCAAATGAGTTAATATATTTTAATAGCTTTTTATTTTCAAAATACATACAAAGATAGTTTTCAATATTCACTCTTCCAAAACCTTATGTTCCAAAATAATTACTCTAGTATTCTTAGGAAAAACTAGAATGTTAAAAAAAAAAAAAAAGCTCCCAACTCTAACCTAGTAATTTTTTATCTCATTATTTCATAGGAATGTGTATTAGTCCTTAAAAGCTTAGCCTTTTTTTTTTTGTTACTGAAGGAAAGGACAGACCAACTAATTCAATGACAAAAAAAAAAAAGGCAATTTAATTTCATTTTATTTCCCTATCTCACCCAATTTGTGATTAAGAAACTGAGACATAATTCAGTATTCACCTCAGAAAAATATTAAATTGAAATGATAATCCATAAATATAACTTACTTTGGAAAACCAGGACTTCATGGAGCACAGAATGTATTCAGTATACATAATTCATTGCTACCTTTCAATATTTTTGAAATAACCATGTTCCAAAAATCTTTGTGACTAAAACAATGAGTGAATGCAAAAATCTGTACAAAACTATTTTTTAAAATATGTTTTAAAGTATATAAATCCATTTTTGGCTTGTGAAGTTAGAAAAATTATTTCCAGTACAATTCTTATTAGATAAAAGTCATCTTTCCGATTCCCTTAGTTTACAATTTTAAGCAGCTTCTAATAGTCATAGGACCATAGAAATTAGAACTGAACTGGACCTCAAATTCTAACTAATCCAACCCCCAACAATTTGTAGACAAAAAAACTGAGGCTTAGAGAAGTTAAGACACTTATCCACTGTTACAAAATAGAGATTTGAAGAATTTAAACTCAGGGTATTTGACCCCAAATTCATTGATATCCCAATTATATTATGATGGTGCTATAAGGATTTTTTTTTTTTTTTAGGCTTTTTCCCCCCTCTTATTAAGCTAAGCAATCTAAATTCTAGTCTGAATTTTTTCACAAAACTTTTCAGGGTCATTTTATGAACAAAAATGATACACGGTAAGAACAAATGTAACAATGTTTTTTAAATACTTCTATTTTTTTGCTTTAGCTTTGTAGTGTCTTTATTAATAAAAGAACCCCCCAAATATTAAAATGTCTATGAAAATCCAAAGCACTACTTCTGGATTTCTATTATTCATTAACTCAGAGGTATCAAACACTTAATTAGCAGGCCAACTGCAGGAATCAAATTAAAATGTAACTGGGAAATAATTAACAAAATAAATAAAAATACAATAGAATACTGTTAATATTAACATGTGGTTTTCCTTGACTCACAAGGAGCCCAATGTATGTTTTGATGGCCCCTTTTTCTATCTGAATTTGACATTCCCATTCTAAGAATCCCATAGGAAAAGTATCTTGATCTCTCACCAATGTTAAAGATCAAAAAGTAAGTTCAATTCTAGAGCAATTACGAAGCCCCCAGTAGGAAAGTGACATTTCTAATCCTGAAGAAAAATAAAGCTCAAGAGGTACTGAAGTCCTGAATATAACCAAATCCTTAATCATTTTATGGAGCATTGTGGTTTGATATGCTATATCTATTAGCTACAATACTTGCCCTGAGGAACTTAACAGAAATAATTCTCTTCCTTGGCATAGATCACCATCAAGTGCAATGCAGCAAAAATAGGACTGGATTTGGAATTAAGAGTATGGGCCAAAATCCCATGCTTGTTGCTCATTATCTGTGGCTTTGGGGACTCCTTCACCTAGCTGGGTTTGTTGCCTCATCTCTAAAATGAAGAGGTTAAATTAGATGACCTCTGAATTTGATGGTCTCATGAATTATGCCTGATCATCCCAAGAACATTTCCAAGTAAAAACAACAAGGTGATCTCTTTGGATCAGGACAAAAGTGAAATCAACAGAAGATCATACTAAGGAATGTACCTGTATTACCTGACAAAGAAGTGTCACTGGCACTTGCAAGAGGGGCTTGGATTTGATCCAAATATATTAACAAGAAATCAGTATTAAATATAGCAATTTCAAAGACGTTCAGGGATTGTTTTTTTTTCCCCAAACTATCTCAAAGAGGGAAAGATTCCAAAAGAGTAGAAAAGCAGACAACAGTTTTGCCAGAAAAAGCCACTTGAGAAGTCAACAATTATTGCCACATCATACTTTCTTTCTTACAAAGATAAGAAAAATCAATGCAAATTGAGAGTATCATGAAGAGAATTAAAGTAATTAAATAGGCTTTAAATAGATAATCTTTCAGAGAAAATCAGATCTTTATAGTTACATAATTGACTGTGAGTTATGGAGAAAATAAAATCCTATTGATGGTAGGGAAATGGTAACTGTCTTAGGATTTAATAAGTATTTACTGAATTTAACTAGATCTAAGAATTTAAGAGGTAGCACGTGGGAAAAGGCTTAAACTTGTTTTGTTTATATGCAAAAGAAAAGAAATAAGGAACAATTAGGAGAAGCTGAAAAAAGGCAGATAGTTGCCTACAACATAGAATTGAATAACACCGATTACTGTAAACTTTATGTAAGCAAGTATTTCCAAATAGTACATCTACCTAAAAAATAAGATGATCTCCTCAGAAAAGGATGGGGCATTCCCCTCCTCTTTAGCCTTTAGAATCTAAAATGATGCTGGAGGATCAGGAGATGCTGTGCATGGGATTCAAATCTGATACAGCTTAAATTAGATACCCTTTAAAGTACCTTCCAACTCTGAGGCTATGACATGCAATCCATCAACAAATATTTTCTATGAAGTGCCTGTTATATGTCAGATAACTATGCTTGATTGCTATGAATGTAGAGGCAAAAAAACCAAACCAAAACAAAACAAAAACATTCCCTGCCTTTAAGAATCTCTCTCTCACCCACAAACACATGACACAGGTGTGGGGGTCTGGATGTATGTATACACAAAGTAATTGGAGGAGAGAAGGCACTAATAACTTGTGGGGAGGAAGTTAAAATCAGAAAAAGTTTCATGGAGAAGGTGTTACTACCCTCATGAGCAGAGTTCTACAGGAAATAATCAATTCCAAGAGGCTGAAGAGAGAAAGGAATGTTTTCCAAATGGGAAGCATGGTTAGTTAGTACAAAGGTGGTTATGGGAATTCCATGTTTAAGGAATAGTTAAAGGCCAGTTTGGTTAGACCACAATGTGGATAGAAATAATGGGTATGTAATAAGACTGAAAGGCATGTTGAGGAAAGATCACATAAGCCCTTCATTCAATGGTTTTCTTATTATGGGTATTAAAAAAGAAAGATGTTCATCTTAGATGTTATCTAGTCATGAAGGATACTGAGTAAAGTCCAAGCAAAAAAATAGAGATGGCCAGTTTCTCTAAATCTGTGCTCTCATGCACAGATAACATTATACTAATGATATAAACTCCCAGAACATTTGAAAATTTCCTAAGTCATAGTATTTCAAAATCTTAGTCCATCCAATTGGTTTTCAATGGAAAAAACAAGTAGATGAAAAATTCATACTGCCCAAATCATGGAATGTAGCCAAATAATGCAATGGAAGGAACTGGTCCATTAAAAACGCAGAACTTAGATGGGCAAAAAGGATAGTCAATGAATCCAGAACTGAATAGACAAAAGAGATCACAGTTTATCAAATTGGGAAAATTAACCAATTCTTTCAATGCTCATCAATGGTTGGTAGCAAAGACCTCACTACTAATATTCCCATGGTAATATGCCACTAAATGAAAAAAAGGATGAGACAAAGATACATTCCCCAACTGATAAAAGGTCAAAGGATACGAAGAGACAATTTTCAGATGAAGAAATTAGTTATTTCTAACTATATGAAAAAAATGCTCTAAATCACAACTGACTAACAACCATTCTGGAGAATAATTTGGAACTATGCTCACAGGGCTATCCTTTGATCTAGCTCTCTCTCTCTCTCCTGGGTCTGTATTCCAAAGAGATCATAAAAGAAGGAAAAAGAGCCATGTATGCAAAAGCGTTTATAGCAGGCATTTTTGTAGTAGGAAAGAATTAGAAACTGAATGGATACCCATCAATTGGGGAATGGCATAATAAGTTATGACATGTGAATGTAATGAAATATTAGTTTTCTATAAGAAATGATGAACTGTGTTAATTTCAGAAAAAACCTGGAAAGATTAAAAACTGATGCTAAGTGAAGTGAGCAGAACAATGAAAACATTGTAAACAATAACAAGATTTTGTTTTGCTTAACTGTGATGGACTAGACTTTTTTCAACAATGAGGTGATTCAAGACAATTCCAAAGATGGAAAAGTGCCATCCACATCCAGAGAAAGAACTGTGGAGTCGAACTGTGAATCCAAGCACACTATTTTCTCCTTTTTGTTGTTGTTTATTTTTTCCTCTCATGTTTCTCCCCCTTTGATCTGATTTTTCTTGTTCAGCATGACAAATATGGTTATATGTTTGGAAAAACTGCCTATGTTTAACCTATAATGGATTGCTTGCTGTTTTTGGGAAGGGACAAGAGAGGGAGAAAATTTTGGAACACAAGGTTTTGCAAAGGTAAATGATCAAAACTATCTTTGCATGTATTTGGAAAAATAAAATACTATTTAAAAAAACTTAATATTCCATTCTCTTTTCCCCCTGTATATCCAAATTTATTGAAACAGTAATCAATATATTCACTTCTATATTTTAGAGAGCATAAACTCAGGAGAGCTGGATTCATATTACAACTTGGCCATTTATTAACTGTAATGCTTGGGTCAAATCAGTTTCCATATTTATCTGGAATACCTACCTTACTGTACAGAAATAATCAAAAAAGAACATATGTAAAAGCTATTTATATACAAAGTTAGTATATTCTAAAGGCTTAAATACATAAATTGATAATTATTAACATGTTATTCATTTTTACCTTTACTTTTTTTCATTATCTTTGAGTGATTTCTACTTATAATTTCTTAGTTGTTATGGCTATTTCTACTTTTTTTTATTAAATAATTTTTATATGTCTACTACAAAAAAAATTAATTTTAAATTTGAATTGCTAAATAATTTCAAAATCTATTGTGGATGAACTGAAATCACAAAGTATTTAGAAAAAAAAAGTTTATTGGTTCATTGAGAAATATGTAAATATAGATGTGAGTATTTTTTTAATTATTGAATTCTCACTCAAGACCTCAAGCCTGGTTTCATCAAGAACAGATCATGTCAGACTAAACTCATTTTCTGTTTTGAAAAGATTACCAAATTAATACATAAGGAGAATGCTAAGAATATAATTCACCTAGATTTTATATAGCATATAAAATATACAATACTGTTCTGTGAATAAGACAGATATATGTTGATGTATGACAATAAGATAACCTGATAAATTCAGAATTGTCCAGATTTAAAGAGTAATTGCTTACATTTCAAAAACAAGGTAGAAAGTCTCCAGAATCAAAGAGATTTGAGCCCTGTGCTGCCTAACACTGTTATCAATAACCTGAACAATGGCAGAGAATATTATTCAACAAATCTAAAAACAACACAAAATTTGGAGGGATAATGAATGTAATATACAATAGAAGATCAAAAAGGATTTTGACATACTAGAATATTGGACTAAATTTAGGTAGATGAATCATTCAGGATCCCTTAAGTTTGAAAGCTTCTGCTATAAAGAACAGAACTCAGAATACAATATTCCAAAAGGCAAAAAATAATTTTACTACTAACTTGCTCACAAAGCTTAGTGTAGTCTTAAAGAAATAAAAATAAATCTTTAATGAAATAGAGCATTTTCAGGCTTTCAGGATCCATATCTTAGTAAGATCTTGAGATACAAATACAAGAGTGGGGGGCAGGGAACTAGAAAAGATAAACTTATTGGTGCAATTAGAAAGGACTGTTTCCAATATTCCAACAGGGAGAAAATAAAAGTGTCCCTTTAGAAATGTAATGTGTTCAAAAGATTTTAATTAGAGTTTTAAATAAGAAAAAAAGCAAAAACTTGGAATAGGTGGCTGAGTTGGTTTTGTTCTGAGGCTTTTAAGAGGGGAAAGGGAAAAGAAAATAGAAGGAATGCATTAATGTGAAAAGTTAAAAAGAGCTATGAAAATTACTTTTCCTCATAATAAATATGTCAGGATTGGAGTAATAAATAAATGACCCTCTGCCTTATCTGAACTAGACAATGGCAATTTGAACACCCACACATAATATGGACTAGAAATAAAATTAAATTTAACAGGAAAAGAGGCAGAAATGGAGGAAGGTTAGTATAATGAAAGGATAATACTGGGAATGAACACTCACAAGCAAAACAAACTTCCTCATCCTTAACTAGGGAATGGTCCTTAAAAGGAAAAAAAGGGGGGGGGGGAGATTGTAAATGGAGAAAATGGTTAAACTGTGGTGTATAAATATATGGGAATATTATTGTGGCTTAAGAAAAGACAATAGATGATTTCAAAGACTCCTGGGAAGTACAACCTATGCTAAGTGAAGAAAGCAAAGCCAGGAGAATAATCTACACAAGAATGGTAACATTGTATAATATTTAAAAATATTCAATAAAACAACTATCAACCATATCTCCAGAGTACCTAAGATGATTCATGTTACCCTGCCTCCTAAGAGGTGAAGATGCAGGAGGAAACATAACATAAAATTTTTGGACAGGGTTGCCATCTTACTTGACTACACTTATTGCTTGACTGTTTACTTGTTACAAAGTTTGAGAGCTTTCCCCCCTGCTTTTAATTGGGAAGGACGTTGGAGTTAAGGAAGTATCAATCATGCCCCTTTTAAAAAAGGAAACAAATTGGGGATTAAATTATTTTTTTAAATGCATAGAAAACAAAAACAAACAGCCAATTTTGAAAGTAAGGGAAGAAAAGGAACACTAGCCAATTTTGAAATTCACATTTAATTATATACACTCATTCTTCATTTGTGTTCCACTTTATATATGAAAATCCTGGTTTGGAGTTCTTCTGTTTTGAAAAAAGAAATAAATCTTAATCATTTTAAACTGAACTGAGACTTTTGGGACACTGTATTTTAGATATATTTATTTGCACTCATGGTAACTCCTCAAGTCGAATTCAAACTCCATGAGGCAAAGACTGTTCCATTATTGTTTTTGTACCTATTTTCAGTGTGTAGCAACAGTCTCTAGCTCAGAGCAAATAAATTCTTGATTGATTGCTACCTGCAAGGAGTTTAATCTTCCCTAAAAACCTACCTCAACCTCCAAAAAATTCTCCTTCAGGATAATTTTTAGAGTACTAAATAGTCAGACCCACTAATTTATATTCATGTTCAAATATCAATAAAGTCAAAGAAAATAAAAGTTAACTGGAAGTTAAAACCAAAAAAAGTCAAAAAGCTAAATAACTCAATTTCCTGTTACATAATGCTTATTATGGCAAATGTATATCAACCTTCTTTCTGAATGTTTTGTAAGGATTATACTCTTTTTCTTGCTGTTTTTTTCTTCTATGGAAGTTTTAAATTTTTTGCTATCATGTGCCCATTAAAATATAAATATTCCTCCTTTAACATGTGCATTAGAAATAACCATCTAAGAATATACTTCATAAAGATTATCTGCAAGAAAATGACAAGTATAGAATCAAAGCTCTTATTTCCATATTTTCAATTTTGTTAGTTTCTGTCTATTGCTTTTATTCTAATTTACCTGAGCTAGGGTTGGAATAGAATTTTGACCAGTCTGAGTCTGTACATGAGCAGAATCACTGTCTGTTACAGAATCTGTTACACTTCCATCCTGCTGAGATCAACTGTTTCCATGGTCATTTGTCTGAAAAGTAAATAACAACAACAAAAAGAAAACATTAATAGACCTAATTAAAGAATCGCTATTTATGTTTGACACTTACAATTTCATTTGTGGAAATTTTTTTTTAACAAAGTGAATACTCAATCCTACAGAATGTATCAATATTGTACAAATGCTAAATCTCCCAATTCCAAACAAACTATTCTATTGACGTCGCCCATGGAAAGCAGATTTAAAAAAAAAAGTTCTATGAACATCTACAGCTGAATGATTGAAACTGTAGGCTTACTCCTTATTTATAACAAAACTTAAATGACAAGTTTTCCAAAGATAGGTGGGAAAGTCTTTTATAATTATAAAACTCTACATAAATGAGATATTACTGTTATTACACTGATATGGATAGATAACATCATAATTTAGAACTTGATGGTATTGTCTATTCCCCTCACTTTACAGATGAAGTTAAAGCCATCTCTATTGTATGAAAATAATTTATTCATCATTTATTCAAACTGTCTGATAATATAGTATTAGAACAAGATAAACTTAATTATTTTACTTACACAGTGACAAGTCCTACCATGTAATAAAGTTTGTCAGTTTTAAGAAATGTATTTTTATAGGTATATTTCTTTAAATATTTTCAGTTTCTTTTTAAATTTAATTGAAATGAATAAATTAGCATCCTGAATTTTTATCTAAAGAAGTAAGTAATCCTATAATAAGTCTCTTTAAAGTTAAAAAGTAAAAATGTTAAAACTCTTAAATGGCAAACTCACTAAATGAAACATGTAACAATCCACTTTTAAAATGACCATTTTAGCTAGGTGGTACCATGGATAGAGCATCTGCATTGAAGGAAAGAGGACTTGAGTTCAAATCTAGCCTCAAATACTTAATACTTCCTAGCTGTGTGACCCTAGGCAAGTCACTTAACCCCAATTGCCTTAGCAATAATAATAATAAATAAAATAATGATAAAATTATCATTTTCAATTTTATCTTCCTGTTTTTATATTACTGCTTTACCACTTTTTGCCATGTTTTCCACAAAAGTTATTTAAAAGAGATATAAAATTTAAGTAGATCATTCATAACTTTGATTGAAATAAAGGCTCTTAAATAGTCGTCCTCCACAATACTAAGAAGAAGCATTTCTTTTTCTTTTCTGCCGATACCTGACTTCTAAGTTTTTTAATCTTATCCCATTTGCTTCCTATTTACTAATCTTACACTGTTTTTAGTACACCCTAAACATATTTACTAAAACAATTATTTCTCAAAAAAGGAAAGTGATCATATTACTTTCATAATTTTCAATAACCTCCTGCAATTATTTATTACTCTGAATTTAAAATGTTTAGTTTACGGTTCTATAGCAAAAACCAATCATTTTCATTTTCCAGACTCACACTTCCTCAACCTGGCCTATTTACATATAGGTCATATTAGCCTATTTGCATCTCACCATCCAATTCAGGTTGATAACTCTCATGACTTTTTCCTTTAATCATACCAATTTTTCTGTGTTCTCCTACTTTCTTTAAACAAGCACTGTTCTTTAAGACCCAGCTCAAAATTCCTTTCTAAAAAATCCTTTATCATTTCACGATTAAACTATTCTATAAACATTAACACTTTATCTATATGAAAATCAAAAATGACAACTTTTCCTATCCATAACTAAGCTGAAGACCATAAAAAAACAAAAAGAAAAAAACAAAAAACAGGCCTCTAACCACTGGAATCTGATTAAAAAAAAAAAAAAAAAAAAAAGCACTCAAGCATTGGAGGCATGCACCACACCTGGGCTCAGAGCCTATTTACTCTTAGGTTCAATCATTATTTTAAAAATCTTGATTATCTTATTTCCAAGCACATAGCCAATTCAAAATCAGGAAAAGCTGTTTGCTCTGCAAGCAGAGTCAATGTCAGCTGAAAAAAAGTAAGAAGTACAAATATGAAAGAAATAGAAAACCTATAAAATAAAACAAAACCACAGCAGCCTAGAATTTGAAGTATCAATATTTCAATAGACCTTAAGGGCATCTTGTATTACAGAACAATAGAAATTAGATCTGAATCATCTAAAAAGGTTACATTCTGTTCATGGTAGTATTTATAAGAAAGCAGAGGAAATATAATATGAATACGATTTTTATCTGTGTGATACACCTACTCAGCTCAACTGAGATAGGTCATTAGCCACATGTTCCATTTTGTTTTGCACTGGGGGATAGGTGTAGGGGTCGTGTGTATGGTGTGTATGTGTGTGTTACACACAAAAGAGTTCAATAAATTAATTATCTGCTAAGTGAATGAATCTATAATTTACTCTATTCCTAACACAGGTTAAGGCTAAAAAGAACAAATAATCTATCATTCTAACTTTAACTTTTTAAAATAAAACTTAAAAAACCAGATAAACATAAATTTACCTACCTTATACTTGTCTTAATATATTTTTTCCTGCCACATTTGCTCATTATTAAGACATTGTAAACAATGCTTTGCTCCTTCCCAGATTTCTTCTTCTATTTATCCTGCAGTAAAATTATACTTTTGAATTTGGGATATTACAAAATTTCCATCAAAACAATTTAATAATTTGTTGTTAAAAAAAAAAAAAAAAAAAAAAGACCAGGAAGGAGATAATTCTAAATTTTATACAATTAAAATGACAGAAGATAAAAGAAGATAAAAATTCCAATTATTCCTTCAATCTGCTTTTTATATACTTAATTTTCTATCTTTTGTATTACATTAAAGGTTTTCATCTTATCAATTGACTTCTAAAATTGAGTATAATGCCTAAAAACTGTCTGAGATATAAAAATGTGATATTCATTACTCTCAGTTCTATTATTAGTCACACCTTATCAAAATCAAATATGTATATTAATAATACCTTAGACTAAGAGTCAGCAACACTTGATTAAAACTCTAAGAAGCTCCAATTTTGCTGACAATGAAATCTCATTCAACTTTCATGTCTCATCTATACTTCCTACCTCCCTCACATTCTACTTGGCAATGCTCTATACACAATATACATTTTGTATATGGTTTATAAAGATTTTCTTTAAAAAGGGAGGTTGTTTTTTAATAACCAATTTAACTACAAAACACAATCCCATTAATGCCAAATTTCTAAGTGATTGTGCATGACTAGGATTACAAATTTAGGAAAATAGACTGGCATCTGGATATGTAAACCTACCTGGGGGAGTCTTATTAATTGTAATGCTAAAGACCAGAATTTTTTTCCCCTGTGAAATCAGCAGGAAAATGGCTGAGAACCATTATTACTTTCATTTGCTCCTCTTTCTTACAGCTGAAATGCTAATGTCACACCATCAACAGATTCATATCCACCAAAAAAAGACAAAAACAAAAACAAAACAAAACCCAAAACAAAAAAACCCACATAAATTGGGATAATTAATCTATCTTCAATACTGAGGACCGAAGGAAAGATGTGGCCACACTATCCTATGGTGAGAATAATAGGTGATGGCACTGCCCCGTACCCTTGAGTAGGAATGCTAAATATCATAGAATGAGAAAAGGAAATAGTTTGACAATTAATGGTGTTTTCTTACATTAGTATTTGATGTTGTTTTTTTTTCTTCCCAAAATAATTCTAAGTTTCTTGAGAACAAGGAGGGCTGTCATATATGGTTAAGAATAATGAAAGGGCATTCAAGTGCTTACCATATGCCAGGTAGTGTATTAAAAACTAGGGATACAAATACAATTATAGTCCCTGCTCTCAGAAAAAGAAATAACAAGGTTTCTTATCAATCTGTAGTGCCAAGCATTTGTCAAATTAACATTTAAATTGCAATCTTTGGACCACCACAACCTGAGGGGTAATAGATAACAGATCCCTCCAGGAAGAGACCAGCTCCCTCATAGCGACAATAATATAGTGAATTCTCAATAACATAGTCCTATAGGTATTCCCTTGGAGGAAGAAAAAAAAGTGGGGTTTTTTTGGTGAAATATATATATTTGAATGCTCAATTTTTTTTCTCAGCTTTTAAAAACTTTTACATTAAGTCTGATCCTGAAGAATCCAGTAGAAATTCAACTCACCACCAGTAAGTAAATCCATTTTCTTTGCACAACAGCTAACTTCTCATTAAAATTATTTATAAGCAATATTCCTTTGGAGGTAACTGGAGTGAGGTGATTTGTCCAGAGAAGTGTCTGAGGCCACATCTGAACTCAGGTCCTCCTGCCTCCAGGACTGGTGCTCTATCCACTGCCCCATTTAGCTGCCCCTATAAGCAATTTTCTTTAAACCAAAGCTTGAATATGGGGGTCATAAAATTATTATTTATTATCAGTAAATGTTTGATTTGCATACTTATTTTATATACCTATATTCCTGGGCCCACATAAAAATTTCTTAATTGAAAAGGGGATCACAAGTGCAAAGAGTTTAAGAAGTCCTCCTTTAAACAAAGATTTACTTTTAAACAATATATACATTAGGAAACATGTTAATTTTACACTTAAAAAAATACTTAGTCTAATCTGCTACCTCCATTGCAGGCACCAAACAACTACTAATATAGCCACTTTGAAGACTAACACAGTGATATTCAGCTGGTAAATTTATCTCTAGTCTTTTAACGTTGTCTATCAGGGGAAAAATGATACTTCTATTATAGAATTCTACCCTTCAAAATAAACAAAATATATACATTATTTTTTATACACTAGGGAATTACTTAACATTCAAGATATTCATAAAAAAAAAAACCCACCAGTATGATTATACAGACCACCTTTCTTGTGCTTCAGTACTGAAACCTTAGTTCTGAAGAACTACTAATACTGTTGCCATTCTAAGAATAAAAATATTTTTTATTTATGTTCATTGTGTTAACAGTCATTTCTAATTAACTAATATATTTAATTTTTGATAAGTAATTTATAACATTCTATTCATCTTTCAATATTAAGTTGTATCTCACAAATGACATCTTTTTGGGGAAAAAAATTGAGTATAGGGTGTATTAAGGCAAATATTTCAGAAATGAAGAAGAAAAAGAAAACATATTCTCATAGCTCTGATAATTTGCAAATTATTTCAAGTCCCATGTTTAGGTGATTTCATTATGTGCAATGATGAATATATCTATTTCAAAAGATCTAGATCCAGGATTCTTAACCATTTTCTGATGCCATAGTCCTCATAGCTTTTCAAATTTACTATTGTATACATGAAACACAAAATGACTAATTTTTCAGAAATAAAAAATATTCTCTTGATAAGTTTTTTATACGCCAGGTTGGGAACTCCTAATCTAGATAAACATTCAAGAACAATTTAAAATATAAAATAACATTTCATAACCAGATTTTCCTGAAATATTTACATACAAGTTAGATGCGTTCATGGAAAACCAAGAGCAACATAGAATGACTTCTTAAAATACTTACCTTAAAATGTAATTTCAGAAATATTTGTCTTTGACATTAACTAATTTGCCCAGAAGACATGCATTATGTAGGACTACAAATTGAGTTAGAAAGGAACCTAAAGGCAATCTAGTCCAATGTCCTCATTGCAGATATGGTAACTGAGGATTAAATAGGTCAGAGGATTTCCCTGACTTGGGACTTTAACCTGGGAATCCCAAATTCTTTCATTTCAAATCCATATATCTTTTCATTATACAATGGTGCCTGCCTTATGAAGCTTCTTTTGTTTTTAATGACTTTGTTATAACTGTCTAAAAGAAATATCCAGAAGAAACTGATACAGGATATAAGAAAACACAATTATAATTTACAGAAAGGGAAAATGACAATAAACATAAACCTATTCAATTTGCACTATCAAATATATAATCAAATGTAATACCATTCTACATAGCATTTTAAGGTTTGTGAAAGGCTTTATTTTAATTTATAGCCCTGTGTGATGGATGCTATTATTACCCCATTTTACTGATGAGAAAACTGAGTTAACTCCCTTATCCAGAGTAGAACTCAGGTTTTGTGGACTCACTAAAGTTTACAAAACCGATTACTCAAAACACAGGAAAAGGGGACAAATGGCAGACACCTAAGGTGTCCAAGTGAATAAAGCACCAGGTATAGAGTCAGTTGTTGCAGTTATGCATGACTTTGTGACTCCATTTGGATTGGGTTTTTATTGTTTTTTGGCTAAGGTACTGGGATGGTTTGCCATTTCTTTCTCCAATTTATTTGACAAATAAAGAAACAAAAGCAAACAGGATAAGTAAGTATCTGAAGTCAAATCTAAACTCAGGAAGATAAGTCTGACTTCAGGCCTTGCACTCTATCTGCTGGGCCAACTACTTGTCCAGGAGTCATGAAGACCTGAGTTAATTATCTGGCCCCTGGAAGACACTTCACCTTATCTATTTCCTCATCTATAAAATGAGAGGGAGAAGGAAACAACAAACAGCTCCAGTATCTTTGCCAAGAAAACCATCCCAGAAGGGGTCAAGAGTCTGACCCAACTAAGAAATAGCTAAACAACAAAATCAGGGCCAAAGATAAATCCTGAATTAAGCTATCAGAAAAGACAAGATTTTATCCACATTTTCCTATTTAAGAATTATCTTAACTGAATTTTCCTAGAAACCCCTTCTTAAATATAAGCTAAGTTTGATGCTAAATTACGAAAAATGTCCATCCATTTACACTGCCCCAAACACATTGCACAATTCATGCTTTTCATCAAGGTGGGGAAAGAAGAGCCCCAAGTTTAACTGTTTCCTTCAACAGATTACACTAGTAAGGTACATGAGGGGAGGGCAGGATTTATTTTTTGTTGTTGTTGTTCTTGTTAGGGGATATCACCCCATAAAGGAAACAAATTACACGCAACCAAATAAAAATAGCCAAAACCAGACCTAGCAAAACTGTAATTTTCCTATTGTCAATTCATTAAATGCACAATTTTAAGAGAACTAAAATTGACAATTAGGAATCTGCATTGTTAGGTCCTGATAATAAACTGGGGCTATTAAGAGGAGCAAAGTTTGGGATAAAAGCTAGATATATTCATATTTTAATCCCAAATTGCATATGACTCAAGTTTTTCACTTATACTTTGGACTTTGATGACCAAAATAACCTGAAACATAATTAGTTAGAGTTAATTAGAGTTAACATAATCTGGTAGTACCTAACATTAACAGTACAACAGGAACAGATTCATATTACTCTGTATCTTCAAGTTTTGGGGGTTTGTTTTTTGTGTGTTACTTTATCAGTCCCTTTTAAAAAATGTAGTGCACACATTTTTAATGGCCTGTGCTTGCCTTCCATTGCTTCCATTCCAAGAAAGGCAACATTAACAATGATGACATCAGAAAAAGACAGACTCCTGAGGTACAATGAAGGTATTTTCTAGTTGAAAAGTATGAGGGAATTTTTTCCTCTCCCATTTTATTTCTATTTGTCACTGTAATCTTAAGAGGGATATAGAGACAAGAGTCAAAAAGGTAGATGAGGAAAAGTGAACAATAACAAAAATGAGGAAGTTATTTTCACTCTCTTTATTTTTAATTCTCTTCTTACTGGTTTTTGGACTCGGGACAGAAGCACAAATAATTTAAAAACTAAAGGAAGGAATAGTTTATAACACAAAAACTACAATGAATAATCATGCTTTAAGGCTTATGAGGTACTTTCTTCACAACTTTTGTATCTCCCAGCAAACTAAAGCTCAAAGAAATTGAAATTGTCCATCTTAACAACTAAAGTGCCTGATTGGGATTTGAACCTGGTCTCCCAAAGACAAATTCCTGAGACTTTTCCACTACAGACCACATTGAGCTTTTCATATTAAAAAAATTATACACCTTGAGATTGGAAGCATGGAGAGGGGGATATCATATTTCATATGGTACAAAATAGAATCAAGTCTCCTATAATCAAGATTTAAATTTGCTAAATTAGTTGAAAGCCTCATATGTTGTGTACCATTCAATCACCTGGAGGCAAACCTCAGATTATGCTGAGGAAGAGCCGACTCTTTAGGTTTTATCTGACTTCTACTCAGAGCTTTACAAGTTAGATGATTGTGTAATATGAGAATTTTTGGACAACTAAAAAAAATTCAAACAGGTAATCTGAAAATCTATCTAGACACTGGATAGACAGCTTTGAAATTCTGAACTTCTTCCCTTAAAAAGTTAAAAATGGGAAAAGGGCAATTGAAAGATACCAGATTTTAACATGTGACCATGAGACTAATTTTCACAAAGTTATTTTGGGCTTTTATTCACTTATTCTTTATCAGACACTCAACTTGGTGGCTTTTAGGTACTTATACAATTACAAGTCAATATGAAGGCATTATTAAATTGTTTACTTTTACTTCTTCCTGGAATGACTTTCATATTGATATTGAAAAAAAGTGCTTTCATTAGTTAAAACTCTCCTCCCTCATAAATGACCTAATTTACTACCAAGGCAAAGTACATCTAAGCCTTTTACTGGAGAAAATTATAACAACTTTATGTTTTTAAAAAATAAAGAGTTGAAAATTATACTCTTTCCTCTGCCAAAAGATAAACATAATTAATTTAGGGCACTACAAGGTATATCCTTGAGTTGAGGATCAATGAACATTTTAGGCAGCCTGAGCTTCCTGTTAATCCTCTGAAGTACTTCAGAACTTCAGATAGAAAATGACTTAATACTTCAAGTGGAACTGCATTTCCTTCTGAAAGGAAGAACAAAACAAAACAATAATAGCAAAATAGGTAGTGGTCAAATTATATGAACAAAGAGAGCACAGTTGTTATTGCAGATAAAGTCCACAAGTCAAACTAAGATACAAAAGCCAAACTAATACCTAAAAAAAGACCAAATCAAAGAAATGGGAATAATCCAGAAAGTAATGGGAGTCAGGCAGATGAGTAAAAGGCAAAGACCATTTTAAGGACTTAGGGAGGAGAGAGGCGATTAAAAAAGAATTAAATAGAGCTCTAAGCATTCTGAAGCATAAAAACAGCCCCAGGTCTACAAGGATTGAACAGGATGTCTAGAATGGCCACTTCATAGTCTCAGAGACAAAAGGTTAATAAGTTTCTTCAATAGAAGGAAAAATACAGCAATTAAGGTTAAGAGTAGGGTATTAACAGATTTACAGGGGATAAGTTTAAGATTAATCAGATTTTTCAAATAATCACTTAAGTAACACAATTTTGTGTATATATACCTCAAAAGGAAATTAATATTTTGAATCCAATCAAATTTAAAACAGAGTAATTAGCATAAAGGGAGATTTAGCATGATTCAAACTAATTCCTTTATTATCATCTAGTCAACATTATACAGATATTATTTTGGTGGCTGAAGTTGATTATCCAGTCCCTAGTTGGAATTGGGTTGTTCTTCTAAATTTTCCATCTGACTGCCTGTTACCTATTTTCTTGTTTATGAGCATAATAAAGTAGAACTCAAAGGCATCCAATCCAGCCCCCCAAAATAATTTATTTCAAGAAGGTGAAATGGAAGGCTTGAATAAATGTTTTAAAACAGGATTCATTAACAATAATTTTATGTATTCTCTCATAAATTTAAAGAAATTTACTTAAAGGAATGAATTTCCAAAAAATTATGTGTAACTGTTAATCTGTTCAAATTAGCCTCTGCTATTTACAATAAAAATTTTAACTGTACTGGTAAACAGTGAAGTTAACTAGAATAAAGATTGAGAAATTTTCTTTGTAATATATCACATCATTCCTTTTTACTAACAGTAAAATTTGAGCAGCCTGTAGCTTCAGCTTGAGTATTCCAGGGTGTATATTAAATCACTTTGTAGAAACAATAAGCTTTTGGTTGATTTTAATTAGAGCAAAGTACAGAATTTCACATAAAGTATAAGTGTATCATATTTTCCCCCCAATTGTGATGAATACATGGTTTTTTACAATTCATAACCACAAACTGAAGCAAAACTTGAAATTTCCCATCTTATTTAGTGCTGGAATTTCCCACTTGGAAGTTTTTCCTAGGAAAGGTTAGCATATAAATTATCAGTTATATAAAGATATGAAACACATTGAAAGATTTGGACATTTTCAGAATATTTTCTCACAGAAACCATGCTATTTTGATAGCTTAACAACATTAAGATGATTCACTTTAAATACTGTTAATAAAATCAGTTTATTTTTCAAAAATAGGCACATACAAATGTCAGAAATGAATATCACTTAAAGACCACAAATATAATTTGCTTGGTTATCTTTCCCTCTGATAAGAGACCATGAAAAGTTCCATATACAGTACAAAATTACCAAAAAGCCAAAACCAAACAAACAAAAAATAAAAACCCTCATTAAAGTCTTTTTTATAATCAGGAATCAATCCCCCAAATTCTGTTGTGTAAACAAGCATAAAATTTTATCAACATATAAAAATCTTTCCTAATTCTCAACTAGTCTGACATCAAAATGGCAAGAAATCACTTATTCCCAAGACAGCATTTTACAGTGGCAAATTCCCTTGATAAATCTTTCTAGTCTAATCTCACCTTCCTCTTTGTAGAAGTTGTCTCACAGTCATCAGCAGTCCTCATTAAAACTTTTGTGAGTCAATCACATGACATGTATGAAATAATACTGTAGGATGTTTTAAAATCTGAAAAAAAATCTTTTGAATACTGTTCCACGAAAGATCATAATTTTAAGTTTTTATTCATTATATTTGTATGGAAAGGCTCTCCCCAAAATAACTGATTTAATCTACTAGCTAGGAATTCTATAAGTCCTTGTCATTAATAATCAAGTCAAAAATTTATAAACCCCACATTAACAATACCAGATTTTAATTTTTAAAATAAATTGCTCCTGAGATTTTCACAATTAAACAATAAACATATATACAAAGTTATATGTAAATAAGTACAGAATAGGTACAATTTCAGTAACATTAATAACCACAAAATAGAGCTAAAAGCATATCAATGGAAATCACATTACAGTCATATAATAGGTGCAGATGTATATATCCAAAAATTGACAATGTTAATAATGTTTCAAGAGAACTAGATGCCTGAGAATATCTTTTGAAGTTACAGCTGACTAACTGTATAGGCAACCCTGCCTTTATTGTTCTATAATAATACACAACTCCATCAAAGCCAAAACAAGCTGTTTTGAGGAATATGCCTTGTTTTAAGTATACCAATAATACATTTTCCCCCAAGCATTTTTAATTACAAATGTAATAGGGAAAAAAAAAAAAAAAAAAACCTGTCTGTATGGATGGTGGTGGAAAACCAATCCCCCTGTAGGCATCAAATCTCAAATGCTTGAGGCACATGGCAGAATATAATTATTATATCAAAAATGAAAGAAAAACGAACAAGTGTTCTAACCAACATGAATCAAAACCAGCACTTAAGGCAACACTCAAATGAAATGTGTTCAATAAGTTTGGAAGGAAAGTAGGGATTGGGGTGAAATGACAAGTTGTTCAAGTTATATATTATCAAGTGCATCTAGGTCATTGAAAATATATAGTTTTAAAGTTTGCAAAATTATCTCATTTTATTTTCAAAAATGTTCAAAAAAATTCAAAATTTAAGTCCACATTAACTGGAATAATGTATTTCAACTGAATATAATTCACAATATTCTTTGTTCTTTTGAGAATCAAATTTCAATAATACCAAAGGATTAAGGTGAGAGAGATGCTTCAATAAAACAGGACAAATGTTAGTAATAAAACGTGCAAAGAAAATTTTAAGTCTAATACAAATTTCGTGCTGGATCATTTTCCACCTTGAATTATTTTAAAAAGGAAGTAAGTACACATACCCCACCATTAAGTCCAACCAAAAAATGTGACTGGTTTAAGAAAATAAATTTTTAGAGCAGCCATGTTAAGAGGCTTGATTGGAAATGTTAAGAAATTCTGATTTCACTCCAGCTGTCCACAAAGCCATTTTTAGCAATTTTTTGGGAAACTATTGGAACTTTAGAACAACTTTCCATTGTTAGCATTTAGTTAAGTAATCGACATTAAATTTTGCTAAACTAAGTTATTTCTAAACCAGGTGTCAAAATCAGGGATCAAGCAAAAATTGAAGGAAATTTTACTAAGTGCTTATCCACATCTCAGGTAATTATCCTCTAAAGGTCCACAAGGACAGTAAAAATCTAACCATCTAAAAGAAAAGTCAACCTTCCTAGGTCTTATTATCCATCACATGTCATTAATAAACTGAAGTCTCTTCATAATTTTCTGGAACGGAACTAAATTAAATTTTAAGATGAAATTTACAGCAAAAATGTTAAAGCTTTAACTGATCATAGAAAACAGCAGACCTAGGCACTTTAAAATGAATCCCAGGGGTCGGCTGCAGCGCCTCTGAGTACCCGCCCACTCGGGGGAGGGGGGGGCAGCGCACTACCGACGCAGCTGGGCCCCCTCTGCAGCTACCCTTCCCAGGGGCGTGAGCCCGGCCCGGGTCCGTTACCCTGCCCCGCCAGGGCCTCCTCCGAGAAGGTAAGATCCTCGAGTTCAGAAAGGAGGCGGCCCCAGAGGTCCCGCTCCGACTCTAACCCGGACGCACTCCGGTCCTGGGCAGCCCGCGGGCTCCCCAGCTCTCACCCTCAGCATCCCACGGGCACCCCGGAGGCATTCCAGGCCCCGCCTCCGCCAAGTCCAAGAGTAACACTGAATGCAAGTTTCAATTTGGCCCGTAGGGAAGACGGCCGGACCCCGGCGACTTCCCCAAAAGACAGAGCAAAAGGACGAAGGTTAGCGATTACGTCCATCGGAGCTGAAGAGTCCGGACCAGACCCCGGGGAGCTCCCGGGGGAAAGGCAAGGGGAGGGCGGCGATGTCGCGTCGGGGTCACCGCTCCCGAGGCAGTGGTCAGTGCGGGAGGAGCTGAACCCGGGATCGCCGGGCCAGGCAGGGTCTTCCGGGGCGCTCGGGAACCGAGGCGGCGCCTGAGTCCCTGCCCGCGGGAGGTGAGTAGAGGAAGTCCCGGAGCCTCGGCCCGCAGTGACCCGGAGGGAATAGGAACATGAAGGCGCGTTTGGGCCGGACCGCCCGCCTCCCTCACTGGCCAGGCTCGGGTTCGTCCAGCACGGCCCGGAAGGGAGGCAGACAGGGCGGCAGACTCTCAAGCGCGGCTGCCTCTGCTCGGCCAGTCCCCTGTCCCCCGCTCCAATCCCCCCTCCTTCCTCCCTCCTGCTCCCCACCCTCGGCAGGACAGCGCAACGCAGCCTGGGGTCCGCTGCTGCTCCTCCTCCTAGTCCTCCTCCTCTCCTCCTCCTCTGGCTCCTGCTCCTCCCGCTCCAGCGTCGGCGGCTCCCGGCTCTCTAGGTCGGGGGGCAGACGCGCTACTTACCCGCCGCGAAGGGATTTACGTAGCGGGCCTCGTCACTGATTACGGACTGGAGGAGGTGGAGACGGGGACCCGGAGCCCGCCGCTCAGTAGCGGCGCCGCCGCCGCCCAGCAACCCCGCCGACGGCGGCCGCTACGGCGGCTCCACGTAACCCCCACGTCAGCTCGGATGCGACGACGGCCTCTTCGCCGGGGGCCGGGGAACGAAATGTAGCTTCGAAGCTGCGGCCGAGCCGAGCCGCCTCCTCGCACCCAGCCTCCCCTCCCCCACTCCCTCCTTACCTCCCTCCGGCACACGCAGCGGAAAAGTTCAAAGCTCTAACTCCGCCCCCTGCCGGCCGCGAGCTGGCGGGCGGCGCTGACAATTCAACAATTAAATGGAACGAGCTGGAAGAGGGCGGGGGGAGGGGCTGACCCGGAGGGTGGAAGGGGGCGGGGCAGGGGGAACGAAAGGGAGCCGGGCTGAGGGGCGGGGCTTGAGGAGGCTGAGAGGGGGTGGGGGGGAAGTGGAACCGGAACCAACTGCAGCGCGCGCGGCGCTCGGAATGCCAATTGGTTGCAAACACCCAACGGCTACCGCCCCGCCCCCGCCCCCACTTCCACCCTCCGCCCCTTGCCCCCAGCCAGGCTCGAGGGCTATCTTCAGCCCTTAGACCTCCGTGAGGACTTTTCGCGAGCTCTGGACCGTAGTTCGGGCCCGGAAGCCTGTAGAGAAGCGTTCCTCCGCCGGAGGATAGCCCCGAGAGGTCGGGGAGAGCGGTGGCGGCCTCCCGGACTGGAGCGGCGGGGCGGAGGGAGGCGCTCGGTGGCCGTCTGGCGTGGGTTTCCTGCCTGCTGTGACCTCCGGGTCGAGCGCCGCGCGTCCTCCCTTCGCTTCCTCGCCGTCACAAACGCCCCACTTGACAAGACTCGAGCCCTGCGGGTTCTCGCTCTTCTCGGGGCCCAAGTGACGAAAGTGACGGCTCCCAGGCTCCGGCCGCTGAGTTTGATACTTGACCTAAGCGGCCGCTTCCCTCCAGTAGTCTTGACCTTGCTTCTCGTCTCCACCCGGGCCTAGTGTGGCCCCGCCTGCCACACCCAGAGATCTCAGCCCCAGGGATCTACCCGGGGCCCAGAGAGGCCGGGCAGCTCCCGGGGCAGCTCCGAGACGTGCTCGAACTTCCCACTCAGAAGCTGCCGTCAATAAAAGGCATTTGTCGCGGGGGAATGGAAATGGGCCTGGGCTAAGTGCTCGGAGCCCGAGGATAGGTTTCTGGGGCTCTGTGGTCCGGGGAGGAGGGGGGAGAGAAGGGGAAGAGGAGCCACATCTCTTTTTGTTCGCTCGAGTTTAATCAGACATCAATCAGATATATATATATATATATAAATGCTTACGGTGCACCAGGTACAATGGAATGCAAAACGCTGGCGATACAAGAAAGGCAAAAGCAGCAGTCTCTATCCTAAGGAGCAAAATTTGCAAACAACTATGTACAAACGAGCTATATACCGAATAAGAAAGCGCTTTATGGGAGAGTCGCAGGGTGAAAAACTTCTTGCAAAGGATCTAATTTTATTTGGGACTTGAAGCTAGAATCGGAGAATAAGGAAAGAATTCTAAATATGAGGAAATCAGTGAAAATGCATGGAGGCAGGAAGACTGACTAACTTGTGTAATCGATATTTGTAAAGCACTAACTAAATGTTAGCTATTGTTTAACGAAGGGCAAGAAGGCAAGTGTCACTAGATCAGTTTAAAAATAATTTTCTGAGAAGCAGTCCATCAGATAGTCAAACGGAGCCTTGTCTCAACAAATTTTAAGAATTCCTGATCTAATAACGGTTTTTGGACAGCCCTAATGTAGAAATTTGTTTTCCTGAACTATGCATATTTATTAGGAGGGTTTCATTTCTTAATTGGTTTTGCTCAATTTGCTCTTTGAGGGAGCAACAGTGATAAGTGGAGAGAAATGTTGGTTTAAAAAAAGTAAACACATAGTTGTATGTGTAGATATCAAAATATACGGATATTAAACCTAGTCTAAGGAGATGGGGGCAGGGAACCTACATAATCTGCATTCACATACTGAAATCTAAAGATTGTTTACAAAGCAATGTATTAACATTAAATGTTGCAATCCCCTGGAACTTGATACTGTGGTAATCACTGTCCCTGCCTTTATGAGAAAGCAGCAACTTAGATATACAAATGTGTCTGTAAAAGAAAATGTTTATCTATATTGGAGTCAGTGGAATGGCAGCCACCATAGCTTTTATAAAATAATTTTTATCCCCTGGAATTACTTCAGTAGTATGAGGAAAGGATATATGCAATAGAAGTGATTGGTGAATCTTGATAAGGTACAGCAGGTAAAAATAAGATCTGCAAATTCAATTTCCTTTTGGATGTATACAGAATTTAAAGTTGGAAAGTTGGAATAGGATTAATTATATTCAGTGTTAGCTTGTTTAGCATATACATATACATATACATATACATATACATATATATATATATATAATAGATCAAAAAGCATTTCTTAAGCACTTATTACATGACTAACACTGTAAAAAACCACTTAAATTATAAATTTATGATCATGTTAAAAATCACAGATGGAGTCGGAACACTCCATAACACACGGTGAGGGGGACTAAAGAGTAATAACAAAAAACAAATAAAAAAAAGTAATAAATACCTGCCAAGTTAAAGCTGACCTGAAAATAAGTAAGGCCTACTTGTGGGGAAGATGAATTTCAAGAATAGTAAAGGGTCCAGAAACTGAAGATCAAAATGAAGGTTAAGTGAAAAATTGGGGAAAGTAGAAGTAGGTATGGCTGGAGAATGGTACTGTAAAATTCTAGATCTTGGAGATGCTGCAATTCTAATTTATATCTTAAATTGTATCCTTGTACACAACCAGATAAAGCAGAGATTAAAGCATTGGAATTGCTGAAATCATATGCAGTCCCAGATAGTTACTACCTCTGTGATCTTGAGCCCCTGTCTGCCTCAGTTTCCTCAATTGTAAAATAGAGATAACACCTGCTTCACAGGGTTGGGAGGATAAAATGAAATAATATGCTTATCATGGTGCAACGCACCAAGCAACTACATAAATGCCTTTTCCGTTTTTTTTTCCTTTTTCTTGTCTTGAAGGCTGAAGTGATATGAAGTCATCAGAATGAGGGCACAGAAGAATTAAAATATCAGATTACTAAAAGCATCAGCAACATAAATATTGAAATCCCTGAGAGTGATTTTTAAGGAATGAAATAGAACTAACCACATACTAAACATGGGGGGTGGGGGAGTGGAATACTGACAGCAGAAAGGATGAGAACAGATTGGTGCTAACAGATTGAAGGGTCCTTGGAAAAAAGTCAGGAGCAATTAGTTGGTGTAGAGCAGTGGTCCTCAAACATTTTAAGTAGGGGACCAGTTCACTGTCCCTCAGACTGTTGGAGCACCTCACACTCTTGTCTCCCCCACCTCAGCCCAGTGCCAGAAGTGTGCGTTGCTAACCAGAGTTTACATCGAATGTTACACCGGTCTGATTTTGCCATAACCCTGCGGGCCACATAAACGTCCTCAGTGGGCCTCATCTGGCCCACAGGTTATAGTTTGAAGACCCCTGGGGTAGAGGATAGAGCACTAGCCCTGAAGTCAGGAGGACCTGAATTCAAATCTGCTCTCAGACACATAACATTTCCTGGCTGTGTGACCTTGGGCAAGTCACTTAACCCCAATTGCCTCAACAACAATAAAAAGTCACTGAAGGATAGTAAAAACTATAAATGAGGGATATATCCTCCTAAATCTTTCTCTGGAAATAAAAGAATGAGGCACCAATGGTGAAGTTTTTCAGGGATTTGGCTCAGGGAAGAACCAGGTTTCTGTTAAAGCTAAAAAATTTCAGGACTGTTGGTTTAAAGTTTAAGGACAAAGGAGTTTGCTTTCGACAGAGTAGAGTTTCCAAAGGCCAAAGAAGAATAGATTAGGCGATAAATTGGGAATGTAATGCCAGAGAAACTGAGGCAAGGTAGAGATTGGAGAGTTTTTAATATTTTATTAATTGGAGAATTTAATTGACTGGATAGGACTCTTGTCTCAAAGTATCCAGTGACGAATGGGGGAATGACAAACCCTTTTATAGCTTTAAAACAAAAGAGCAGAGCGGGAAAAGTTCTTACAGAATCTTTTGGTTCTGTCAGGATGGGGAGAGCAATAAAATCTTACTGAAAACCAGAGTCAGGATGTTTGAATAAACAGAAATAAGGATGTCAATTGAAGTATCCAGGATGATCTTATCTCTTAGAGGGACAGTGTCACAAATCCTCTGAAGGTAGAGGGAGCTAGGAGCCAGGATGTCTGATCTGCTCCTCATTTCCCATTGTCAATTTATAATCTTAGAGCAAATAGTCCTCAGTCTTAATGAATCAGAGAGAGTTTTACAACTTAAGGGGACTGAGGCAGAACAGTTAAGGAAACTGAGAACAATTCAGGGAAACTCGGGACAATAAGGGAGTGCAATAACTAGTGCAGGGAAACTGAGGCAGAGCAGCTCAAGGAGACTGGCATAACAGGAAGAGGTTAGTTATTAGAATAGGAATAAAACTATGTATGGAAGTTGGATGAGCAGATTTTTTAAATCTTAGGAAGAATCAGTTTAAAAAAAAATTTTTTTAAGGTACTAAGAAGCCTCTTTCACCACAGGTTCCAATGGGCTCTTATTGACCTTGTCCCACCTAAAGATAAAAATTAGAAGAAGAAAAACAAGGAAAAGCATTACTTCAACTTAAATTTGCCCTGTACATAGAATCTGATATCAGCCACCTGACTGATAATATTTTCTGAGAATAGTTTTTATTGAATAATATCAAAAGGTACAAAATACCTTTGCTAGAGGCCAATCCTGATTGCTGTTTATCTTGTCTTATGAAAATGGAAGCAAATAGAATCAATTTTTGAGTTTCACTTAATCTGAATCTAATAAATTGTCCCTTTCACTGAATCCTGACTTTGCCTGAGGATTCCACATCTTTAGCAGCTCTAATGATGTAACATTTTCCATGCTTCCCTTATTGTACAGGACTCAAAATTAAAGTGAACATAGTTCATATGTACTACTATATGTGCTGCATATGTATTCTGCTACTTTGCAATTCCATCATTATTTGATGATCTCTCTTCAGTTCATAGAATCTGACCATACTTTTCTAATTTTTGTCTCAGATTTTGGCAACTGTTTACAATTGTTTCTAACATTTCCCATGCCATAATCTTTAAAAATTTCATTAATGACATTGAAAACCCTGTCTTAAATTTCTTGAACTCAACATTCATGACTTCTACTTCAGCTGTCCCCATTATAGTTATCATATGAAACTGCTCCAAAATCTTACTCTGAAATTCCCTTCTCTGTTGTTCTTTCCTTTCATCTTTCTCAATCCTTCCCTCATGCATATTTTTTAAAATTCTCTTTTCGTTGTTTGAGTCTCCCCTATTCTATGAACCATTCTCTAGCCTTTCTCAAATTTGACCTTAGAGTCACTTTAGTAACACAGTCTCTTCTCCACATTTGAATCAGTTTGCCCTTTGTCTTTCAGACCTTTCCACTCTGCTAAGCCTTCTACCCCATAGAGTTTCAAGCATCTACATCCTCCATTTCTACTCTCAAGCAATCAAATGCTATTTAAGAAAATTTAAAAATGGTAATTAGGTGGATTCATGCAGCAGCAGGATAATCTTTTCCCCTTTTTCTTTATTGACTCTCTTTTAAATCCACCACAGCCATTCCAAACCATCTCACATCAAGCTCCAAATTATTCCTTCTTTCCATACCTATAAGATTTATGATCTTAGATTAAGGCCATCTAATTTGAACAAAAATTTATAAGTACCCAGTATGTGCAAAGTATGGTTTATTCAAAGATAAAAATAAAACCATTGGTAACCTCAAAGGCTCTCATTTGCTTCCTTTGATCAATTAACAAAATTATATTAAATACCTATTTCATTCCAGTTTCTGGAGATACAATGCCAAAAGTAAAAATGGTCCCAGCCAACAAGGAACTTGTAATTTATCAGGGAACATAACGTTTATGTAGAGAGGTGTGCACAAAATATATACCAATTAGATAAAAGCAAGGGAAGACGTTCGTAGCAAGGGATGTCAGGATAAACTTCATATTACAGGTGGTACTTCAACTGATCCTTGAAGGAAAATAGTGATTGTGATAAATAAAGGTAGGGAGGGTTTCTCATTCAATGAGAAACAGCACAGAGATAAAAGGAGTTCTGTATATGAAGAATGATAAAAATTCCCATTTGGCTAGATCACAGTATGCATTGAGGAAGTATTTTGTTATTTTGTCATTTCAGTCATGTCTGACTCTGCATAATGCTTAATAAATAAATAATATATTTAATTACTTATCATTTATTGTATATTATTTGATATGTTAAATATTAATATCTAATATAATTATTGTGTAGTAAATATAATAAAAATGAATACTATAATATAGATGAGTAGATAAATAAATAATGAAAAGTAATAAAAATAAATTTTTTTAAAAAGTTTAGGGCAGGTTGTACATGAATTTTAAGTATCAAAAAGAGATGTTATAAGGGGGCTGGTTAAGAAAGAAAGGAAAAGATATTGTATGATAGTTTGAGGGAATGGTAGCATCTATAGAAGTTTTTGTTTTATATTTTTAAGGATAGAAGAAATTGAGTATGTTTTAAGGTCAGTAGGGAAGGAACCAGTATGTAGAAAGAAGCCAAAGAGAAAACAGTAAAAGAAATAAAAATAGAGGATAATGTATTAGAGAAAACAGAAAAGGACAGAATCCAGTATAGGTAGAGATAGATGTAGGCAAGGTGAAAGTATCCCTCTTCCTCAGACACTGGAATAAAGGAGCATGTCAATGGATTGATTGTGAGATGGACAAAAGGAAATGAATGGCAAAGGGCTATATCTTTACTGTTTCTTGGTAAGTTTGAGGCAGTCTGAGAGGATGGGCATTTAGAGAAAGAAGAAATTTTGAAAGAGATCCTGGTCAGCTTCTCAATATCTTAGCCAATCTCCTCTGATCTTACAGTTTCAGGGAAAGAGGAAGTCTCCTTTGTGTAGTTTGTGTAGAGAGAAATATAGCTTTAAAGTCAGAACATCTCAGTTCAAATCTTGGCTATGCCCAATATAACGTGAATAAACTTTAGTAAATCATTTTGCTTATTTGGTTCTTTTACCATTTATAAAATAAAGCAAATAACTGTTGAACTACTAACATCACAGGGTTCTTGTGAAGAAACTTCTTTGTCAGCCTCATAAAAATAAAGCTTAGTATCATTACCAAAGCTATCTCTCCCTTTACTTGAACCTTCAGTCTCTTTCCTCACTTCCTTCAAGACCTTGCTACAGTCATCATTGCTTCTGTTTCTTATGAATCACCAGTCTTTACGAAGTCATTCCCCTCAAGAGAAAATATATTCTGGCCACCTTTATTCTGGAAAAAATTTTAAAAGTTCCTTTGACCTTGTCATTCCTTTAAACTTCCTCTTCCCAAGTTCTATATCCCTTCTATGCTAAATTCCTATGAAGTATACTAAAACTTCTATGCTTACAGTTTCTGCTTTCTCACCACATAGTATTTTTAAAAATTTTTTTAATTCTGAGTTTATTGATAGCTCACTTCTCACATCCCCAGTCTTTTCCAAAATAAGAAGAAAGAAAAAAAGAAAGATATTATACTTATAACAAAAATAGTTAAGCAAATTCACATGTTCTTCATGTCCAAAAATGTCTCATTTTGTACTCTGAATCCATCACCCCTCTAAACAAGAGTTGGATAGCATGCTTCATTAGTCTTCAAGTTATAGTTGACTGTTGCATTTATCATAGTTCTTTAAGTCTTTTGAGTTATATAAATTGTTCTCCTCGTTATGCTGACTTCAGTCTGCATCAGTTCCTACAGATTCATGCAACTTTCCCTAAAACCCTCCATTTCATCATTTTTCACAGTGCAATACATTTACTGAATAATTTGTTCTGTCATTCCTTAAATGATCAACCGCCCTTTTGTCACCAATTCTTTGTTATAATAAGAGCTATGAAATATTTCTGTAAATATTAATCTTTTCCCTTTAATCTTTTTGGGATATTGACCAAGTAGTGGTATCACTAGATTAAGAGGTCACAGTTTAAGAACTTTGAGGAGCATAGTTTTATATGGTTTTTCGGAAGGTCTAGATCAATTTATAACTATACATACATATATACATTAGTATGTATATTTTCCTACAGCCTCTCCAACAATTGTAATATTTTTTTTCTTTTTCTTCCTATTTGATAGGTATGACATAAAACCTCACAGTTGTTTTAATTTACATTTCTTTAATTGTTAGTGATTGAGAGCATTTTTTATATTTATTGATAACTTGGAGTCCTTCTCTTGAAAACTGCCTGTTCATATGCTCAAAAAGTTATCAAACTGTGTATACCCTTTGATCCAGCAATGTTACTACTGGGCTTATATCCCAAAGAGATCTTAAAGGAGGGAAAGGGACTATATGTGCAAGAATGTTTGTGGCTGCCCTCTTTGTAGTGGCCAGAAACTGGAAACTGAGGGGATGTCCATCAATTGAAGAATGGCTGAATAAATTGTGGTATATGAATATTATGGAATATTATTGTTCTGTAAGAAATGACCACCAGGATGATTTCAGAAAGGCCTGGAGAGACTTACATGAATTGATGCTGAGTGAAATGAACAGGACCAGGAGATCTTTATATATTTCAACAACAATACTATATGATGATCAATTCTGATGGATATGGCCCTCTTCAATAATGAGATGAACCAAATCAGTTCCAATAGAGCAGTAATGAATTGAACCAACTACACCCAGCGAAAGAACTCTGGAAAATGAATATGAACCACTACATAGAATTCCCGATCCCTCTATTTTTTCCACCTGCATTTTTAATTTCCTTCACAGGTTAATTGTACATTATTTCAAAGTCCAATTCTTCTTGTGCAGCAAAATAACTGTATGGACATGTTTAACATATATTGTATTTAATGTATACTTTAATATTTTTAACATGTATTGATCTACCTGTATCTGGGGGAGGGGGTGGGGTGAAGGAGGGGAAAAACAAAAGGTTTTGCAATTGTCAATGCTGAAAAATTACCCATGCATATATCTTGTAAATAAAAAGCTATAATAAAAAAAAAGAAAGAAAGAAAACTGCCTGTTCAGATATGTGCTCTGAACATTTAATCTGTTGCAAAATAGCTTGTTGTTAATAGTAATTTCTTATAAACTTCAATTAATTAATTAAATATCTTGTATATCAGATTTATATTAGCCAAACATGCTTTAAACTTTTCTCCAGTTGTCTCCCTTCTAAGTTTGTCTGCATTGATTTTTTTGTTTAAAACCTTTTTCAATTTTATATAATCCAAATTGTCTATTTTATCTTCTGTAACATAAAAGGTATTTGATTCCTTGCTCCTCTAATTTGTTTACAATGTAGCCTTTTACATCTATGTCATATATCCACTTGGATCATACTGTGGTATATGTTGTGAATTAGTTTTAAATTAATTTGCTAGCAGTTTTTGTTAAATAATGAGTACTTTCCCTAGTTGAAGGCTTAGATCTTGAGTCCTATGCTTTTGTATTTGTTTGTTTCTATAGGTTCTGTATCTAGTCTTTATTATTGATCAACTTTTCTATTTTTTAGCCAATACTAAATAGCTTTGAAGATGACTAGATTATAATAGTATAGTAAGAGATCCAATACTGTTCAGTATGTATAGTTCCCACTTTTTTTCCATTGCTCTCTTTGTGTATTTATGCAAGTAATGTTATCATTTAATAGGTAGTATTGCCCCTCACATTAATAGATAGGTGACAATAGCATTGACACCTGTTTCCCTTTTCTTTTTTTTTTTTTTTTTTTTAAATTTTTTATTTTATTTTATAATTATAACATTTTTTGACAGTACATATGCATGGGTAATTTTTTACAACATTATCCCTTGCACTTACTTCTATTCAGATTTTTTCCCTTCCTCCCCCAACCCCCTCCCCCTGATGGCAAGCAGTCTTATATATGTTAAATATATTACAGTATAATTTAGATACAATATATGTGTGTAGAACCGAATTTTTTGTTGCACAGGAAGAATTGGATTCAGAAGGTAAAAATAACAGTTTACATTCATTTCCCAGTCCTTTTCTGGATGTAGCTGGTTCTGTCCATCATTAATCAATTGGAATTGGATTAGCTCTTCTCTATGTTGAAGAAATCCACTTCCATCAGCATACATCCTCGTACAGTATCATTGTTGAAGTGTATAATGATCTTCTGGTTCTGCTCGTTTCACTCAGCATCAGTTGATGTAAGTCTCTCCAAGCCTCTCTGTATTCCTCCTGTTGGTCATTTCTTATAGAACAGTAATATTCCATAACATTCATATACCATAGTTTACCCAACCATTCTCCAATTGATGGACATCCATTCATCTTCCAGCTTCTAGCCACTATGAAAAGGGCTGCCACAAACATTTTGGCACATACAGGACCCTTTCCCTTCTCTAGTAGTTCCTTGGGGTATAAGCCCAGTAGTAGTATGGCTGGGTCAAAGGGTATGCACATTTTGATAACTTTTTGGGCATAATTCCAGATTGCTCTCCAGAATGGTTGGATTCTTTCACAACTCCACCAACAATGCATCAGTGTCCCAGTTTTCCCACAGCCCCTCCAACATTCATCGTTATTTGTTCCTGTCATTTTAGCCAATCTGACAGGTGTGTAATGATACCTCAGAGTTGTCTTAATTTGCATTTCTCTGATCAATAGTGATTTGGAACACTCTTTCATATGAGTGGAAATAGTTTTAATTTCATCATCTGAAAATTGTCTGTTCATATCCTTTGACCTGTTTCCCTTTTCTAAGATGGAGGTTGTTCTACAAAGAATTCTGTGTGTCTAACCATGGCCTTTGTAAAATCTTGAGTTGTCCAATTTGGGTGAAAATAAGGTTCATGTGATTTCTAGATTTCTAGTCCTCCATATTTGTATAGTCTTTTTTCTTCTGCATGGTGAAATAATAAAGTCTACCCCTGCTTTTCCCTTTCTTCGCTAGTATAGTCCTTTTCTTCAAATATTATCACCCAATTTTTCTGTTTATAATAACTCTCATAACACAGAGAGTTCATATTATAAACTAAATATTCTAAACAGAAATTTCATATTCTAAATTCTTTGTAGTTTATAATGAGAACTGCTAAGGCTTGCATAATTCTGACTACGGCTCTTTAATATTTGGAATCTTTCTTTGATACGGACAATACTTTTTTTTTCTTTAATCTGATAGCTTTGGCTTTTGACATTCTTGGGAATTTTCATTTTATAATTTATTTTATAAAGTAATTTGAATGGATCCTTTTTAATTTTCATTTTGCTCAAAGTTTTCACTTATAATTTCTTGGTTTTAATCCTGGTTTTCTGGTTGTCTAATGATTGTCAGATTATCTCCCCTGGACTGTTTCTCAGAGCAATTGTTTTTAATAGGAGGTATTTTACATCTTCTCTCATTTTAAAATATTTTAATTTTGTTTTAATATTTCTTATTGTCTCATTGGATCATTGATTTCTGTTTAGTGCATTTTAATTTTCATAGATTCATTAATTAGGCAAGGTTTCATATCTTCTACCCTAAACTATTTGTTCTTCTACAATGCTTTCCCCTAGAGTTTTCCTTCAATTTAAAATATCCTTATTAATATCTTATTTCATTTCTTTCAGGAATTTTCATAGACCTTACTGACAAGTCCATACCCTTATTTGTGGCTGTATCTATAATAGCTGTGAAATTAATTCTCTTTTTCTAGGATTATATCTGGGTCATCTTTGATTGTGTTTGTGTCTCTGTGTGAGTGTATCTCTATATTTAGCTATCTACACACATATACACACACACATATGTATTTCCTTTTGTTTGTATTCCCACTTACATATACCAAGCTCAGGCCATTATCATTTAATATATAAATTATTTGAATAGTCTCCTAACTTCTTAGCCTATTCTATATCTTACCCATTAGACTTCTTCTAAAATGTTACATTTACCTTTTCATTTCCCTGCTTGAAAAAGTTCAATGTTTCCTCATTTGCCAAGGCCAAGTTAGTCTAGATTATTTCCAGATTTATTGTAAGAAAGCATTTTGTTCAATAGGTTCTGTAAGAATCTTTGTTAAAATGGGAGATTATTAAGGATTTTGCCTTGTTTTGCTTTTCCCACTGTGGGGAAGGAACAGTAAGAGAGAAAATTTTTTTGTTAACTGAAAGAAACAAAATTGATGAAAAATTAAATATGAAATATGATAATAACAGTTGTTTTCAGTACAGTCAGATCTGTTTGGATCTGGAAGCCATGAATGGCAATAGCAATTCACCTTTGACCTCATTTTATCTTTATTCCAGTTTATACTCTGCTCAACCCTGACCTACTTTTTTTCTTCTCTGTTACTGTTGTTGTTTTTACACCACTTATTGCCCAACAAGCCCAGCTCCTCACCAAGACCACCCCTCAATTCCAAGAAACACAGTTAAGTAAATCTAAATTGTCCAGAATCCCCACCCCACTTCACCTCCTTCTTTTGATTTTTCTCAGCAAACTTTAATGACTGACTCAAATCTTCTCAATTAAGTGCCCAGACCATTAATCTCTCCCTTCTCTGAACTCTTATAATACTCATTGACTATGTGATTTATCTGGTTTTGAAATATTATGTCATGCTGCTAGGTAATTTCATGTGTGATTCTTGACTCCCTTGCCAAATCATATGTTCCTTGAGATTTGGGACTATATATAAATATATGTTTGTATGTATATTTTTCCTGTATCCTTTACAAAGTTATCTCAATTGCCTTCCACATAAAATGGACATAACAATTAGGTGATAATACATTAAAGTAATCCTCAGGGAATGAGTTCTTCTGGATAACTGAGTTTCTGAATGTCTAAAGATATGTTCCTTTAAGCACCACTTTTTTAGACTACTTCAATTATTTCATTTTGCTTTAAAATATCTCTAAAATATATTATGTGCTTTTCTGTCTTATTAATCTAAATATATCTTTTCTTGATAATTCAGGTCAGCTTGATGAGTATTAATTTTTATGCTTTTCTGTAACACAATGATTCTTATAGAGCCTAAAGAGGTTTATCAGGCAATGAGAAATAGTGACAGAAGTGTTAGACGTGTAGTCAAAAAATCTGGGTTCAGGGCCTACCTCAGATACTGACTTGCTTTGTAATCATGGTGAGTCTCCTAACCCCTCAAAAACTCAGTTTTCAGATCTCTAAAATGAAGATGGTGATACTTGTACCAAAAACCTTATAGGATTGTTGAGAAGAAAGCATTTTGGAAAGCTTTAAAGTGCCATACAATAAAAGGTATTACTTGTCCCCACTTAAATAGTTATAAATTCTTTTTAAAAAAATCTGTACCAGTAATTTTTATTATTTTTCTGTTTTTCCTATTGCTATCACAATATTACTACCTATTAGCTTTAAATTCCTTCCAATCATCCATCCCAGCCAACACCTAGCCAACCAGAATGTGGCTGTGCTAGGATATGATTCATTCAGATTTGGAACTGCTCCCTGTAGCCTGGAAATCCAAATATTTGAGTACTCTTATGCACAGACATCAATTCTGACTACTTACAGGCCTTTTTTCCTTATTCCTAAATTCTAGATAGTTTTCTATGAGTTATATTGCTGGATGATGAAGTTCTCAATAAATCAGGTTTTATTACACTTTGCATTTGAATACTGCTTTCTATGGGCAGCTAGGAGACACAGTGGATAGAGTGTCGGCCTGGAGTCAAGAAGTTCAAAGCTGGCTTCAGATACTAGCTGTTTAACCCTGAGTAAAGTGACTTAATCTTGTTTGTCTTCGATTCCTCATCTATAAAATGAGCTGGAGAAGGAAATGGCAAACCACCACAGTTCTCTTTGCCAGAGGAGATAGGATATATATACACTATTCCCCTAGCCTATTCTTTATATAGTGGAAATCAAAGAGTTAAGAGATCAAGGTGGTATTGTGGGGAGGGGGAACAAGAAAAAGCAATCAATCAGGACAGAATGTAGTGTCTAGGGAGCAAGTCAGTGTACCCAAACAGAGGAAACAATGGAGCAGATACTGAGGGACAAACTGGGTCAAAATGAAATAAGCAACAGTCAAGGTGAAGAAGGATGAAAACAAAAGATTCAGGATGGAAGCTAGGTATCCAGAAACCAGGGAGTCAGGCAAGGATCAGGAAGTTGGATCAACATGAGGAGGAAGAAAGGTTCCCTCTACTGTGTCACTTGCCTTTTCCTCATTTCCTTTTGTGGACCTGATCTTTGGGGAAGCTGGCAAAGGTACCCCACTGCTCCTCCCTCTTAGAAGGAATGGTCCTCTGAAATCCCAGGAAGAGATAATCCTCATTTTGTATAGGAAAATGGGATTCGAAGAAGTTAAGTAACAAAAATGTCTTTTTCAACTAAGATTGCAGAATTTATTATAGAGAAGAATTAAATAGGCTGAAGCCGACTATATGTGTAGTCTGATTCAGTGACTGGCACTTTAATGTGACACAGCAAACGCTGGGTGGTCTTGAAATCATTTGGGCTGCACATCTCTACAGCAGCACCTCAGGAGAAGGGCTGGGAGACAGACAAAGAAAGAGGAAGAAAAAGAACAAGCAGCTTCTGGCTCCCTTTCTTCTACTTCCTTATTTATGTCAGTCTATGCTCTCTATGACTTGTTCCTTTTTGAAAAGGATCAATGATACCTAAATTGGATTTAAGTAAGGCAGAATTTTACAAAGTTGTCATCCACACTCTATCCTCCAGAGTTATCAAAGTTTGGTGGGCAAGACAAAAGTCAGGACAATGGCTGGGTATACAGTGGATGACCATGGCATCATGTTTGCTCACATGAGCTCTAAGCTTTAGCTTCCTTCATGGTTGTTGGAACAAAGCGTTCTCATTCACCCCATGCAGTAAGTACAGTCTTCTCGTGATAGTTTACCCATGAGTTTGAGACCTTTTGGTTACCCAATCTGGTACTCTGTGACTAGATTTCCTCTCCAGAGATAGAAGGATGAGCTATATTTTTCTACCTCACTCACCCCATGGCCTTCTTATTGTTATTGTTCAATCATGTCTGACTCTCTGTGATCTTATTTGGGGTTTTCTTAGGAAGACTGGAATGGATTTCCTTCTCTAGCTCATTTTTACAAATGAAGAAACTAAGGCAAACAGGCTTAAGTGACTTACCCAAAGCTATAGTGTCTGAGATAGAATTTGAACTTAGATCTTCCTGACTCCAGGACTTTTATCTACTGTGTCACGTAGCAGTCTTAGGCCCATTGTCTACTCCCACAGATTTTGACCTTTATCTAGACTTCTAGTTCCAGTTTTATTTTTTCTTTCTTCTATAGGTGACAGAACATAGACATCTGATTTTGGAGCTAACTGGTTATCAAGGGAAATTTCTTTATCTGAAAAAATAATCACCAAAAGAAGACATAGAGTTACTCGGTTGGTGGTGTACAATCCAGATTTAATGTGGAATCTCTTCTTGGCAAGCCCACAAATTGATGTTCAGAGGTTTCATTATCAGCTTTTGGAGACATTGTAGCAATGTAGCAAATTATTGAATCTTTGTACAAATCATTCTGTCTGTTTGAGCCCATGAAAGCCTTTTGTGTTAGTATTTCTTTTTTATATAGAAAATACTTGTCCTATAACAGATTGAAAGTATGTACAGAATATCTTTTTTGGAGAGACCTAGACAAGAACCAAAATCTAAATGTATTAATTTTTTTTCCTATGGTAGGCTAGGAGATACATGATCCAAAAAAATATTGTGAAAAAAAGAAGTTTCATTCCCCCCTCAAACATTCCTTTTAATCAGGCTCCTTCAGTTTGGAAATCTGTCTGTTTTAATCTTGGGAGAACAAGTACTAAAATTCAAGTCACTAGAGTACATAAACTTTCAAATGACAATCAAAATGAAATTTCAAATGCCCATTCAACATTAATAGCTTATTACTGAGGATTCATGAACAATAATTTTCTGTGCAAGCTAGAACTCTTTAGATAAGATTCCCAAATATGTTATAAAGCAAATCAGTATACTAGAGCTTTGAGGTATGAAAGTCCCTGGACAAGAACAACATGTTTTCTACTATGAGGGAATTAATAATTCTATTTTTCCAAGATATAAAACATTTACTTTTTACCTGGATAAGTTTTAAGACTTTTCAACCCGAAACTGACAAATCTAATGATCTCTTTGCCCAATAGTGCTTTTTTATTGTAGTGTAGCAATGAATATTATAGTAATAACCAACGAATGTTTTAAACTGGTCATTTTTTGTAATCATTCAAATATTGCTTGAATTTGGGGTTCTAACACTGATTTATTTGTTTGTTCACTGATTTCAGTGGCGTATGTTTTTGTTTAGATACCACAGAAATTTCATTTTCCTGATAAATACAACTGCTTTGTAACAGTTGTCAAGGGAAACTGTAAGGAAAGAAACTGTGAACCTTGTCTCAAATAGAACTAAATCTAGTTTTTAAAACCATAAGATTTGATATGACTAATGTAAGACTTCTGTACCACTCTCTAAATGGTTTTTGGAAGAATAATGGTAATAATTAAATAAAATAATTAATAATTAAATAATTAAAATAAACAATGGTAAAAAAATTAAATGATAATAAATGATAAAATTAATTTTATTTTTGTTCTTCATTTTGTTCATTTTAAAATGACAAAACAGAAGATTAGTAGTGACAAGTCATATTCCATAAGTAATGATTCATAGAGCAGGATTCTAACTTTCTTATATTGTCTTTGATGCATATTTCTAAAGGCAAAGAATTAAAATCAGTGAAAATAAGTATATATATATATATATATATATATATATATATATATATATATGTGTGTGTGTGTGTGTGTGTGTGTGTGTGTGTGTATGTATGTATGTATATAAAACCTTTTCTAATATTCTAGCCAAGAAGAAACAGATGGGGCACAAAGTTGGAATAATAATAAACATTTATATAGCACTTGAAGGTTTGAAAAGTATTTTAACTATATTATTTCATTTTATTTTTATGATCCAACAAACTTAGTGCCATGTAGTAATTATAATCAACTGTTTACAGATAAGAAAATTGAGATTAAGCTATTCAAATAAACTAGATGGCAGAGTAGACATTTTTTCTATCCCCACAATCTCAAACCTTTCCCAAACAGAAATTATACACCAAAATTAAAGCAATTTCAGCTGTTCCTATGGTGTAGGATACTGAGAATTCAAAAGAAGATTAAAAAAAATTAACCATACTAACAAGGTCCAGGGATATAACTAAGGCTTACATAAAAATCCACTTAGGTACTTCATTTTTCCCAGTGCTGTAAAGACCCTGAATCCAGGCTCCAAAATTTTTCTCATGTATTGACAGCCAGTTTGGCCATAGCCCTTCAAGAGCAAAAACTGTCCCAGGCTTGCAATCTGGAAGCATCAGACTGCCAAGCTCTGAACTAGCAATGCCAGGGAAAACAGGCTGTGAACTATAAGTGTCACACAGAGAACTAAGGAAGAGAAGGAGTGGGGCAAGTTACAAGAACAGGATTCCTATTTATGGAGAACTGTTCTTCAGGTCTAAAGAAACAAGAATAGCATTCAGTTGGGGTCATTTCTAACCACTGAAAATTCATTTGGGGCAGAGACCCAGGCTTATGAATTATGAATTTTCCAAAGTGGGAAGTGACAGATGCTTTAAAATCCAGTCTCTAAGGAAGCTAAAAGCTGAGAGGAAGGAGTAGGGAAGTGAGTGAAAAGGAAAATAAAGAGAAAAATACTGAAATTATCAAAGTTCCCAGGAAGAAGAAATCTCAGCAACCAACAACCTTGAAGACAAAAAATATAAATTAACTGGAAGAACAGTAACAAAAGGAAATATGACCTCTCAGTCTAATAATAAGTCCAGGAATATACAAATGAATATTGCACACACAATGAAGGAAAATGATCCAACACTTTATGAGACAGAGAACTCTGTAGAATTTGAAAAAAACATGGAACCATAACACACCATTCTTGAGTGCTTAAAGAAAAATGAGAATTATGAGGATGAAATCTACATCCTGCACAGCAAAAATAATGAACAGAAGAGAAAAACTTGAACCTCTAATGGCCAACCTCACCAGAGAAACAAAAGAGAGAAGACACTGGTAGTGTAAATTTATAGAAGGGAAGTTCAATCTGTAAGAAGAGAAGCAAAAAACAAAAACATTTTTTAAAAAGTAAGTTCACCAATTTGGAACTATGCTCTAGAGCTATCATCAAACTATGTACACCTTTTGGTTCAGCAGTGTCTCTACTGGGTCAGTATTCCAAAGAGATCATAAAAAAGGGAAAAGGACCCACGTACGCAAAAATGTTTTTTTAGCAGTTCTTTCTGTAATGTCAAGGAACTGGAAACTGAGTGAATGCCCATCAGTTGGGGAATGGTTGAATAAGTAATGATATATGAATGTAATGGAATATGTAATGAATATTATCAGCAGGATGATTTCAGAGAGGCCTGGAGAGACTTATATAACTGATGCTAAATAAGTGAGTAGAGCCAAGAGAATACACCCCTCCACACACACACATTTTGCTAAGGCAACTGGGGTTAAGTGACTTGCCTAGGGTCACACAGCTAGGAAGTGTTAAGTATCTGAGGCCAAATTTGAACTCAGGTACTTTTGATTTCAGGGCTGGTGCTCTGTACAATCTAGCTGCTCCAAGCCAAGAGCCAAGAGCAACAATATTATATGATGATCATCTATGAGGAATTTGGCTTTTTTCAACAATGAGTTGACTCAGGACAATTCCAATAGATTTTTGATGAAGAGAGCCATCTGCATCCAGAAAGAGGACTGTGGGGACTGAATACGGATCACAACATGGTATTTTCACTTTTTTGTTGTTGTTTGCTTGCTTGTTTTTTCTCATTTTTTTCCTTTTTGATGTGATTTTTCTTGTGCAGCATGATAAATGTAGAAATATGTGTAGAAGAATTGCACATGTTTAACATATATTGGATTACTTGCTGTGGAAGGGAGGTGTGGGAAGAAGGGAGGAAGAAAAATTTGGAACACAAGGTTTTGCAAAAGTGCATGTTGAAAACTATCTTTGCATGTATTTTGAAAATAAAAAGTTATTTTAAAGGACAAAGAAAAATAAGGTCACCATGCAGTAAAACATATAAATCTTGATGACAGGATGCATAGAGACAACCTACAGATAATAGGTCTCCCATAAGAACATAAAAGAACAAAAAATAATAATACCATAATGAAAGAAAAAATAGAAGTATCCAGAATTTCTGAACATTAAAAAATGAAATCCCAAATGAAATAAGTCTTAGATCATAAGAAAAAAAAGCCCAACTGACCCAAGGCTGCAAACTCTAAGACACATAGAGGTTAAATTTGACAAGTCAGAAACAAAATCTGCAAGTCATTAGGAAAAAGACCATCAAATATGAAGGAATGAACCTTCAAATAATGAAAGACTATTCCACATTCACTCTAAAAAGGAGGAGAGAATGGAATATGTTCTAAAGATCTTTGGAGTTCAAGATGCAACCTAGGATAAACTGCAAATCTGAGCTTAACAATGAAGAACAAAAGAGGAATATTTAACAAGAGTTTAAAATATTTTTTAGAAAGAAAACCAAAGTTAAAGTGATTTTTTTGCCTTTTGAATAACTTAAATAACAGAATTATAGTAATGAACGAATGCAGGTGGCAACAGCAATAGAATATGATATATAGATATGACAACAGAAAGACCAATAAGAGACTTCTTTCTGAAGATACATAAAGAAACAGGTAAAAGCAGAAATCTATGAAGATGCAGAGAAGGAATTTTGATCCAGCAGTTTCTCTACTGGCTCTGTATCCTAAAGAAATCATAAAAGAGGGAAAAAGACACACATGTGCAAAAACATTTGTAGCAGCTCTTTTTGTAGCAAAAAAAAAAAAAAAAAAAAAACCTGGAAAATGAATAGATGACATAGTTGGGGAATGGATGAATAAATTATGGTATATGCAGTAATGAAATATTATTGTTCTCTGAAAAAAATGATGAACAAACTGATTTCAGAAAGGCCTGGAAAATTTACATGAACTGATGCTGAGTGAAGCAAGCAGAACTAGGAAAATATAAGATTATGTGATGACCAGCTATGGATACACTTAGTTCTTCTCAAAGGTTCAATGATCCAAGGCAATCCCAATAAACTTTGGATGGAAAACAACATCTATATCCAGAGAGGGAACAATAGAAACTGAAATATAGATTAATATGGACTATTTTTTCTTGTTTTTTGCTTGTGGTTTTCCCCTTTTGTTCTGTTTTTTTCTCTCCCAACATGACTTATATGAAAATATATTTTAAAAAATGAATTTTCATGTATAACCAAGAAATATTTTATATGAAACAGGGAAAATAAGAATAATTTTTTAAAAAATTGATTCAGATTGGGAACATTATGGACAGAACCTAGCAATATCCTGTTTACAAATGAATGTTTCTTTTGTGACATTACATTATAATATGGGAAGCAACATAAAAGAGGAGAGGGCAACAGGAAAATAGAGAGGATGATTAATATACCAAAGTAAAATCAAGGACCAGTAAGGAAGACAAGGTGACATTTGTGGTCTCACTCCTACCAGGAAGTGAGTGAGAAGAGTGGGAAAAGATGGAAAAAAGAAGAAAGGAAAGAGTATTCATTTTGGAAGTGGGAGGGAATTTCACTGATGAATGTTCTTGTGGATGAAAGGATATGAGAATCATGTACTGGATGAGACCTGGGGGATTTGGTGCCTGAAAAATCTACTCCCAAGAGGAAAAGATGGAACCCTTGGGGATAACTCTGGAGAACTGGGAGACTATGGACACAGGGAGGAGATTTCTAGACAAATGTAGAAAATAAAGATTGATAAGAGAGACTATAGATCAGTGGAAATTTCAGAGAGAGGGACAGTCTGTCATTGAGCTATGTCTTCTCTGACCTACAATAATTTTACAAAATACATTTTAATATAATAATAACAAAACACAAGAAACAATAATAGAAAGAGAAATTCAAGCAATTATAAAATGCATAAATAACCTGGAACTCAATTTTCTAAAGTATACAAAAGACTTCAATAGATTATTACAAAACACTCATTAAATAAAGACCTAATTAGCTGGAGGAATATTCAGTGTTCATGGCTATGCCCTGCCAATATAATAAAAATGACTATAAATATAGTTTTAATATACCAACTCTCAAAGGGATATTTTATAGATCTTGATAAAATAACAAAGTTCATTTGGAAAAATGAAAGACCTAGAATATCAAGAGATATAATTCAAAATAAGAGCAAAAACCATCATACTTTATCATAAAGCAGCAATCATCAAAACCATCTGACATAAGTTAAAGACAAAAAAGATAGATCAATGAAACAGATTAGACAACGGGAATTGAGAAATAATAGAACTCCATAACCTAGAATTTGGTAAAGTGAAAAACATAAGTTGCCCCTAGAGAAAAATTCCCTATTTAATAAAAATCATTAGAAAATGGGAAAACAGTCTGAAAAAATTTAAGTTTATACCAACATCTTATACCACACACCATGATACATCCTAAATGGCTATACAGCCTTAATATTAAATAATAATAATATTAATAATAAAGTAGAAGTGAAATAGATCATATATGTCTCACATCTATGGATAAGATATGTATTCTTAAATAAGAGATAAGTTAATTACAAAATAGATAATTTTTATTACTTGAAACTGAAATGGTTCTGTGTAGATGACATTAATGTATCTAGAAGGAAAAATGAGAGGGTTTGTTTTTATTTTTGTTTTTTTTTTTTTGCTGAGAAATTGGAGTTAAGTGACTTGTTGAGGCTCACACAGCTAGGAAGTGTTAAGTGTCTTAGATCACATTTGAACTCAGGTCCTCCTGACTTCAGGTCTGGTGCTCTATCCACTGCACCACCTAGCTGCCCTGAGAGGGAATTTTTACATTAAATTGCTCTGATTAGAGCTTGATAGTCAAGATATCTGAACAATTATGCATATGCACACACATAAACATATGTAAGTATCTATATATACATACATGTTTATAATTAATAGCCATTTCCAAAAAGATAAATGGTCAAAGGATATAAATAGTTTTCAAAACAACTGCAAACCACCACCTGAAAAAAATGCTTCAAATAATGAGAAATATTTAATATAACATAAATATAAATCACCCTGAGAATTTACTTTATATCCTGAAAATTAATAGAAAGACCAAAAAAATGACAACTGACAATATTAGAGGAGTTGTTGAAAAATAGGTACACTTATACACTGTCACTGAAGCTGTGAAGTCGTACAGCCATTTTGGAAAGCAATTTGGAGTTATGTGCAAATAATGTGACTAAAATGCCCATATCCTTTGAACCAAAGACTCTTTTACTGGACTTAAGCGATCAATAAGAAAACAAGTTCTAAATATACCCTTTCTGTGACGAGTGAGATTAGAAATACAGTAGATATTTGTCAACTGAGGAATGACTAAACAAATTGTGGTCCATTGATGCAATAGAATATTACTGTGCTGTAAGAAATGATCATTGTGATTAATACAGAGAAGCATGGAAAGATCAATATGAGCTGGTACAGAGTGAAGAAGGAAAAGCAAAGAAAATAATATTCACGGTAAGTACAACAAGGTAAATGGAAAGAACAGTACCACACCCCCCAAAAAATCAAAGGCAAATGTAAAAATCACAAAGATCAAGTGGGATTTGAATGAAGAGATATAAAAAGACTTTCCAAACTTACTTCTATGTGGTGATGAGAGATCCACAGAAGTGGCACATTTTCAATGTATCAATCAGTTGCACTTTTTGTTTTTTTCTCTCCTTTCTCCACCCTCCCCCCCTCAAATACTATTTGTCATATGAATGGCTTTCAGAGAGGGAACTAGGGAGGGATACATGAGTCACTATGGTAATGTGATAAATAGAAACTAAAAAATTTTTTAAGTAATTAAAAAATAAAATTTAGGTTGTAAGAAGTTATAGAATTTGGCATGTCCAAGGTGAGCTCTGAACCAAAGTTTTCCTGACTTACAGTTGATTAGGATCAGCAATAAGGTCCACAAGGCCATACTGACTCTTGAAGAGACAAAACTAAAATAGCTGTACATATAAAACTATTTAGTTTCAACTAAAGCCCAATATGACTTACTCTTGGAATTAAAAAAAAAAAAAATCCTAAAGCCAATAAAAGGATCCTTTAAAAAAAAAAAAAAGTTATGTTGATGACAAGAGATAAATCAAGAAAAGGACATGATACCTCCTTAGCATATATAGAAAGATAACAATTGCTCATGTTTTGTAACATTTAAAATTTACATACATTCAAAACTGCTGAGTGTGTCATACAAGTATAGAAAAAACTGCAGCTATGAAAGGTGAAGTGACTTACAGCCATATGATTGAATGAATCCCAAGGATTCACTTGAGCTCTGCATTTTAGGAGGAAGATTAGGAAACTAAGGCATGTTCAGAAGAGAGTGAAAAGGATGGTTAGAGATGATACTATTAAAGCATCTTATTTAGGATTGGGTGAATTTGAACCGGAGCAAAGAAATCAAGACACATCTAAAAGCAATTTTAAACTATCTACTATATGCCAGGTACCATGCTAATAAGTAGTATTACAAAGAAAGACAAAATTAAAAACAAAAACAAAGAAAGACAAAAATAGTCCCTGCTATCAAGGGGAGAAGACATAGGTAAAAGGTAAACAACCGTCAGCATAGTGATTACTCTGAACTCACATGTCCAGAGTAAGGAAGGGAATACTTCTTTGCCAGCACACTTAGGGTTTAGGGTTTATTATTATTAGGGATATTCTCAAAGGGACTATGAGTTTCTTTCTGCTTTATTGGCTTAAGTTTCCATTCCACAGTATCTCTCTCACAGTTACCCACCAATGGCTAGGGCTCCAGTTCCACATAACCAATGAGCATCAGTTAGCTTTTATAAAGGAATATTTACTTGGAAAATATAGCAACAAAAGAGTTATAAATATTTCTTCCCAATACCTGGAGGCTTACTTTCCCTTATACAATCTTAGTTTCTGGGGAAAATGGGTAGAAACAGCCTAGTTTCCATATAGTAGTCATTTTACCATGTTCATTTTGAAATGTGGCATGGTGGATGGCTGGATGAGTCTATAGCTTTGATATTCTACTGGGTGAAGCAGGTTCCTTGTTCTACAATAAAAGAGAGCCTCCTCATCTTCCAGGGCATCCCAATTACATTTTTGACAGCTCTAATTGTTAACTTTTCCTGACATAAAGCCTCAACTTGTCTCCTAATTTTTTCACATGACAACCATTCAGATTCTCCAACCCAACTTTCATATTCATTCCTCATCCTCATCCTCAGTCTTCCCTTCTTTACAATAAACATACCTGTATTCATCCAACCCAGCAACTAAAAAAACTAATGAAGAAAATAACTCATTTTTTAATGAATGAACTGATGGGGATAAACTGGAATCTTTCCTAGTAAGATCAGGAGTGAAACAAGATTGCCCACTATCACCATTACTATTCAATATAGTACTAGAAATGCTAGCCTCGGCAATAAGAGTCGAGAAAGAGATTAAAAGAATAAGAGTAGGTAATGAGGAAATCAAACTATCATTCTTTGCAGATGATATGAAGGTATACTTAGAGAACCCTAGAGATTCTAATAAAAAGTTACTAGAAATAATTCACAACTTTAGCAAAGTTGCTGGATATAAAATAAATCCACATAAATCCTCAGCATTTTTATACATCACCAACAAAATGCAACAGCAAGAGATACAAAGAGAAATTCCATTCAAAACAACTGTCAAGAGTATAAAATATTTGGGAATCCATCTACCAAAGAAAAGTCAGGAATTATATAAGCAAAATTACAAAACACCACAAAAATAAAGTCAGATTTAAATAATTGGAAAGAAATTAAGTGCTCTTGGATAGGCCGAGCAAATATAATGAAGATGACAATACTCCCCAAACTAATCATTTATTTAGTGCTATACTAATCAGACTCCCAAGAAACTATTTTAATGACCTAGAAAAAATAACAACAAAATTCATATGAAAGAACAAAAGGTTGAGAATTTCAAGGTAATTAATGAAAAAAAGTCAGATGAAGGTGGTCTAGCTGTACCTAATTTAAAGCTATATTATATAGTAGCAGTCACCAAAACCATTTGGTATTGGCTAAGAAATAGACTAGTTGATCAGTGGAACAGGTTAGGTAAACAGGACAAAATAGGGTCAACTGTAGCAATCTAATGTTTGACAAACCCAAAGATACCAACTTTTGGGATAAGAATTCATTATTTGAAAAAATCTGTTGGGAAAACTGGAAATTAGTATGGCAGAAATTAGATATGGATCCACACTTAACACCATATACCAAGATAAGATCAAAATGGGTCCATGATTTAGGCATAAAGAATGAGATCATAAATAGATTAGAGGAACATAGGATAGTCCACCTCTCAGACTTGTGGAGGAGGAAGGAATTTATGACCAAAGGAGAACTAGAGATCATTATTGATCACAAAATAGAAAATTTTGATTACATCAAATTAAAAGCTTTTGTACAAACAAAACTAATGCAAACAAAATTAGGAGGAAGTAATAAATTGGGAAAATATTTTTACAGTTAAAGGTACTGATAAAGGCTTCGTTTCCAAAATATATAGAGAACTGACTCTGATTTATAAGAAATCAAACCATTCTCCAATTGATAAATGGAGAAAGGATATGAACAATTTTCATATGGTGAAATTGAAAATATTTCCACTCATATGAAAGAGTGTTCCAAATCACTACTGATTAGAGAAATGCAAATTAAGACAACTCTGAGATACCACTACACACCTGTCAGATTGGCTAAGATGACAGGAACAAATAATGATGAATGTTGGAGGGGCTGTGGGAAAACTGGGACACTGATGCATTGTTGGTGGAGTTGTGAAGGAATCCAGCCATTCTGGAGAGCAATCTGGAACTATGCCCCAAAAGTTATCAAAATGTGCATACCCTTTGATCCAGCAGCGCTACTACTGGGCTTATATCCCAAAGAAATACTAAAGAAGGGAAAGGGACCTGTACGTGCCAAAATGTTTGTGGCAGCTCTTTTTGTAGTGGCTAGAAACTGGAAGATGAATGGATATCTGTCAATTGGAGAATGGTTGGGTAAATTATGGTATATAAAGGTTATGGAATATTATTGCTCTATAAGAAATGACCAGCAGGATGAATATAGAGAGGCTTGGAGAGACTTACATCAACTGATGCTGAGTGAAATGAGCAGAACCAGGAGATCACTATACACTTCAACAATGATACTGTATGAAGATATATTCTAATTTAAGTGGATATCTTCAACATAGAGAAGATCCAATTTAGTTACAGTTGATCAATGATGGAAAGAAACAGCTACACCCAGAGAAGGAACACTGGGAAATGAGTGTAAAATATTTGCACTAGGGGCAGCTAGGTGGCGCAGTGGATAGAGCACCAGCCTTGAATTCAGGAGGACCCAAGTTCAAATCTGATCTCAGACACTTAACACTTCCTAGCTGTGTGACCCTGGGCAAGTCACTTAACCCCAGACTCAGGGAAAATAAATAAATAAATAAATATTTGCACTACTGTCTTTCTACCCAGGTAACTTATACCTTCGGAATCCAATTCTTACTGTGCAACAAGAAATTTGGTTTTACACACATATATTGTATCTAGGATATACTGTAACACATTTATTATGTATGAGATTGCCTGTTATCTAGGGGAGGGAGTAAAGGGAAGGAGGGGAAAATTTGGAAAAGTGAATACAATAGATAATGTTGTAAAAAAAAAATTACCCATGCATATGTACTGTCAAAAAAAAATTATAATTATAAAATTAATTTTAAAAAAAGAAAAAAATCAGAACTGAACAAATAGAAATCAAAGATTATTAGACCTGTGGAGGAGGAAGGAATTTGTGACCAAAGAAGAACTAGAGATCATTATTGAACACAAAATAGAAAATTTTAATTATACCAAATTAAAAAGCTTTTGTGCAAATAAAACTAATGCAGACAAGATTAGAAGGGAAGCAATAAACTGGGAAAACATTTTTACAGTCAAAGATTCTGATGAAGGCCTCATTTCCAAAATATATAGAGAATTGACTCTAATTTATAAGAAATCAAGCCATTCTCCAATTGATAAATGGTCAAAGGATATGAACAGACAATTTTCAGATGAAGAAATAGAAAACTATTTCTAACCATATGAAAAGATACTCCAAATCATTATTAATTAAAGAAATGCAAATTAAGACAACTCTGAGATACTACTACAAACCTCTCAGATTGGCTAAGTTGACAGGAAAAAATAATGATGAATGTTGGAGGGAATGTGGGACAACTGGGACACTGATGCATTGTTGGTGGAGTTGTGAAAGAATCCAACCATTCTGGAGAGCAATCTGGAATTATGCTCAAAAAATTATCAACTGTGCATACCCTTTAACCCAGCAGTGTTACTACTGGGCTTATATCCCAAAGAGATCTTAAAGAAGGGAAAGGGACCTGTATGTGCAAAAATGTTTGTGGCAGCCCTCTTTGTAGTGGTTAGAAACTGCAAACTGAGTGGATGCCTATCAATTGGAGAATGGCTGAATAAGTTGTAGTATATGAATATTATGGAATATTATTGTTCTGTAAGAAATGACCAGCAGGGTGATTTCAGAAAGGCCTGGAGAGACTTACATGAACTGACACCGAGTGAAATGAGCAGGACCAGGAGATTATTATATACTTCAAACACAATACTATATGAGAATCATTTCTGATGGACATGGCTCTCTTCAACAATGAAAGGCTCCAAATCACTTTCATTTGTTTAATAATAAAGAGAACCAGCTACACCCAATGAAAGAAATCTGGGAAATGAGTGTGAACCACAACATAGCATTTCTACTCCCTCTATTTTTGTCTGCTTGCATTTTTTATTTCCTTTTCAGGTTATTTTTACATCATTTCTATGTCCTATTTTTCTTGTACAACAAAATAACTATGAATATACATACCTATATTGTATTTAACATATATTTTAATATATTTAACATGTATTGGTCTATCTGCCATCTGGGGAAGGGGGTGGGGAGAAGCAGGGGAAAAGTTGGAGCAGAAGGTTTTGCAAGGATCACTGCTGAAAAATTACCCATGCATATATCTTGTAAATAAAAAGCTATAATAAAAAAAATTAAAAAGAACTGGAATTGAAAAAAAAAGAAATTATCCATGCATACGCTTTGCAAATAAAAAAGCTTTAATAAAACAAAAAAATAATATCATGTTATGAGAAATAATAAAAATTAAATAAGTGAGAAAACTCAGCTCAACTAAGAGAATCCTAGATTTTACCCAAGAGGAAATCCTCCATAGTCCCTAGTGTAACAAGTTAAGAATAGAGATATGATGAAAACTATCAGTTCCTCTCATGTCTTCCCAGAATCTTTTCTTTTAGTAATCTTTTGAAATGGGATTAGATTCTTCTATCTTGTCTTTTGAAAATTAAAGCCAAAAGCACCGAAATGGACTTGAAATCTGAAGAACCCCCAAGAAAACTGGACAAGAACTGAATCTCTGTCCCTCATGGTAACTCCAATTTTATCCTTCATGCAGGGACACATTCATCTCTACCAATAATATAGTTCCATACCAATGGGCTTTGTGACAGGATCTACATAAGAAATTTGATAAGGCTCCTTACTAAAGCAAATCATTCAAGAATAATTGAGGAAAAAAAACGAAAAAAATAGAAAATACGACAAAATTTTATATTTTCTGTAACAATGATGGTAGGGTCAACACGTTTGTATTCTAATACTACATTCACATTGGGGAATGCAATATGCTTTATAGTGTGTTTTTATTAGAACGTAAAAATGACAGTAAAGCAAAAAAAAAAATGGAAAAGGAAAAGATGGGGGAAGCTGAGAAAGGTAGTTCTGCTGGACCAAGTAGACTCAGAAGATCTCTAAGTATTTATTATTTTTAGGGCTCTGAACTATCAAATGGAAGAATGATACCAAACATCTAGAAAAATTAAGTTCCTTTTTATTTCTAAAAGAATTAACCAAGAAAAATATCAATAAATATTTCTGTTTCTATAAAATATTTGATAAAGGTACAGAATTTTAAAAGATCTGTGAGTGCTATTGCAAGCTATGTGCATTGGGCAGGCAGCATGTTGTTGTTCAATTGTGTCCAAGTATTCATGACCTCATTTGGGATTTTCTTGGTAAAGGCACTGTATGGTTTGCCATTTCCTTCTTCAGCCCATTTTATAGTTGAGAAACTGAGGCAAACAGGATTAAAATACTTGTCCAGGATCACATAGCTAATGTCTGAATTTAAATTTGAACTCAGATCTTCCTGATTCCAGACCCAATGCTCTACCCACTGTACCACCTATGAGTTGAGTACAAAATTGAATAGGAAGAGAGTAGATTATTTTATATGAGATATTGTGCAGTGTTTTTAATTATTCCAAGTTTCTCCCTAAAAGAAAAACTCATCTTTTTAACACTAATATTCTTTCCTTTGGGAAGTTATAGTATTGCCCAAAATGACATTGGTGCATTATGGGTTTAGACTGCAGCATATTATCAATGACAAATCTCACATAAGAGACTTAAAAGATATGGAAGATAGATATAACCAAAAATGAAATACTTAGATCCTAAGGTAAGATATTTATGGTAATAAGTAAACAAAATTTAAACAGGTTGAGAAGAGAAAAGACTGCAATCTACCATGGTAGTGAGCTCACCGATTCAAGTATTAAAGTACTGTCACACAAAGTTTATCAAATTGGATCTCAAGCATAACTGTGTTTGATTCTTTGGTTTGCAGTGCCACCATGTGGTTATTTCACATTCCACAGTTATGTCTAAAATGTAATCTATGCATTTCTGTCTCATACTTCCCTCTTCCATTTCCCTACTCCATATACACACACAAACACACATATATATTATGTTTTATGTGGCAAAAAAAAAAAACTTTCCCTCTGAATCAGAGAGGTTGCAGACTTAGGGAGCCTCTAAGGAAGTCTGTTTTCTTCCCCACTATTGGGTGATCAAAAAGGAATTCAAATTTCTTTGCTTTCAATAACAGAATAAAACATGTAAATATAAAGTAATGTTAGTGGCAAAGGTCAATGGTCCTATTGCTAAGACTCAATAGTAATCTTAAAACAGAATTCCAAAATACAAACAATCCCAAAGAGTTGAATTGAAAATGCAAATTAATAGAAGTTACTTGGAATAATATAGAAATATGGCTATGATTCTCCCTAGTTTACAAAAACAAAAACAACTTGCAATAAATAGGTATAGGCAAAGCAAATTTATTCATTTTTTTCATATCTACTTCATATCCAAAAATATGTCTCATTCTACATTTGGAGTCTATTGTCACCCTGTTAGAAGGCAGGTAGTATGCTTTATCTTTGGTTTGCCATTAAACAGTTTTCAACTTTTTCAAGTTTTTTTCTTTCTAATGTTATTGTATAAGTTGTTTTGATTTTGCTCATTTCATTCTGTATTAGTTCATACAAGTTTTCCAATTTTTCTTGGAAATTGTTCATTGAATAATTTCTTTCAGTGTGACAATATTCCATTGTATTTATAGGCCGTAATTGATGAGTCATTTCCTAATTGATGGATATACCTTTTGTTTCTAGTTCATTACCACAATAAAATGGACTGATATAAAAATATTTCCTCAATCTTTTATTTTATTTATAAAATGAGAGAGTTGTATTCAATGACCCTTAAGGTTCCTCCCATCCCTAAATCTATGATGCTATGGTACTACATCTACCTGGACATGAAGAGAAATTAGTTGAGAAATGATGGAAATATATTACATGTCTGGAAATTATATGGTAGTGATAGTTGACTTCAATTATCTGGAGCTAAAGTTCTCTCTCTTCCCAAACAAAGCATAATTCTTGACTTGTCTGAAAGCTTCAGAACCTTCAAAAAGTGGATGAACCAAATAAAGAAAAATTCTACTGTGGAATGGATTCTTACTGCCAAGGAGGAACTCATTGTCAGAGTGCAAAGGAAAGGAAATTTGTGGAAAAGTGACCCCTTCATCTTTGAATTTGTAATAGAGGAAAGAAAAACTGACCATAATTTTTCATACACTTACCTGTTAATCAATCAGCAAATAAGCATTTCTTAAGTGCCTCTTATGTGCTAGACTCTGGGGAAACAAAGACAAAACCAAATTAATAGCTGCTCTCAAGGATAATTAATCAAAGGACAACATGCATTCATATAAGTAAATATAAAATCTATGCAAAAAGACATCAGGAGGTCATAAATGAGCTGAGCTTTGAAGGGAGCAAAACCTCCTAAGATGTTAAAGTAAGGAGAGAATAGAGGATAGCCTAGATAAAGGAATAAAGACAGAAAGTGGAGTGCTATGTAAAAAGAACAGCAAGCACCACCATTTGGCTGGATTGCAGACTGCTTGATATGGAATAGATGCAATAAGCATGGATAGTAAATGGCTTTGCATACAAAATTGAGGAGTTGTTTTTCATCCTAGAGATACTTGAAACTTTTTGAGAAAGGGAGTGTTGTGGTCAGTTCTGTGCTTTAGACTTAAAGCCCCCCCAACAATTTTTGCTTCTATATAGGAGGATGGATTGAAAAAGGAAAAAAATTGCGGCAGGAAGACCAATTAGAATCCTATTTCAAGAAAATCAGGTTAAAAAATGACAAAGACTCAAGCTAGGAGGGAGAAAAGGGGGTTCTGGTAAAAAAGGACAATAACACACTTTTTAATTATAGCTTTTTATTTACAAGATATATGTACGGGTAATTTTTCAGCATTGACAATTGCAAAACCTTTTGCTCCAATTTTTCCTCTGCTCCCTCCCCGCCTCTCCCAGATGGCAGGTTGACCAATACATGTTAAATATGTTAAAGTATAAGTTAAATACAATATATGTATACATGTCAATACAGAATAACACACTTTCTGCATTATTAATATTTTCCCCATCACTTTCTTAAGTTGGATAATTAACAAAACAATAAATCCAGCCCTAATTTGAAATGCTTGACAATTTCTAAGGTATAAATGCTGAATGACAAAAGTCAGACCTGAAAAAAAAAACTGCTGATATTATGAAAATGACAATTGGTGAGACCTTTTCCCCATCTTTTTGTCCCTATTCTGTTAATTGTCTGCAGCCTTCTCCCATTCCTTCAAAGTTTTATTTTCCTTGCCTTCTACCCTATGAGGAAAGATGCCTAAATCAAGATCTAAATCTTCTAAATCAAGAAAATTAGTTTTCTGCTGTAGTTAGCATCACTCAATACGGCTTTATGTGTCTAAGAACCACATCCCTACCTCCTTGTTCTGTTCTTTCACTGAAACTTTTATATAAAGAAAAATTTTGGTTACAAATCCTTATTTTGTTTTAATATCCTCTTAAAATAATTACTTTGCTTTAAACCTTGGGAGTGATATAATAGTCTTTACAATCCATGTGGTTCCTTCTCTGTCAGCTTTAGAGAGTTTATTTTAGTCAAAAGAAATATGAATTCAGTCACAATCACTACAAGTACCTAGTTGGGAAAATTTCTAACATTTAGGCAGAGGCGGGGCTCTTTTCCTAACTTAACTTTTTATGTCTCTCACTGTTTCCCTTAGCCTCTGTAAAATTGAGGTAAAGTTCTAAAAGCAGAAATTGGAAATACTTGGATAACTAAGGAACAAAATATATTATAGCAATTGTGAATAGATAGGAATCAAGAGAAGTTAGGAGAAAAGACAACTATTTCTTTGGACTTCCATCACAGCCCAGGTTTTCTTTCCTGAAATGTCTGTGCAACTGATGATCCTCTTCAATAAGACCCTGCTTTGCTAGGAGTGAAACAATGAGCGACATCACTCCCTAGTGGACAAATCAAAAGCCTAAGGTTGCTGGGAGAAATATCAATAATCTTAAATATGCAGATTATACCATTCTGATGACAGAAAATGAAGAGAAATTAAGAAGCCTCTTAATGAGTATTTTTAAAGAAAATATAAAAACTGGCTTGAAACTCAAAATAAGAAAAAAAAAACAGATACTGACAATTGTTCCTGTCACTTCCTAGCATATAGAGGGAAAAGAAATAGAAGCCATGCAAGAATTTATCATTTCACATAGCAACTGCAGCCATGAAAATTAAAAAATGCTTCCTCCTTGCAAGGAAAGCTATGGCAAATATGGACAGCATATTAAAAAGCAAAAAAAAAAAATTACCTTGTTGACAAAGATCCACATATTGAAAGTTTTGGTTTTGCCAGTAGTATTGTATGATAGTAAGACTTGGATTAAGGAAAGCTGAGTTCACGGAATCAATCCTTTTGAATTGTGGTGCAGGAGAAGACTTTTAAAAAAGAGTCCCTTGGACTCACATGTGCAAAAATGTTTGTGGCAGTCCTTTTTATAGTGGCTAGAAACTGGAAACTGAATGGATGCCCATCAGTTGGAGAATGGCTGAATATATTATGGTATATGAATGTTATGGAATATTATTGTTCTGTAAGAAATGGTAAACAGGATAATTTTAGAGAGGCCTTACATGAACTGATGCTGAGTGAAATGAGCAGAACCAGGAGATCATTATACACAGCAACAACAAGACTATATGATGATCAATTCTGATGGAAGTGGCTCTCTTCAACAATGAGTTGATTCAAACCAGTTCCAATTGTTCAGTACTGAAGAGAGCCATCTACACCCAGAGAGAAGCCTGTGGGAACATAGCATTTTCACTCTTTCTGTTATTGTTTGCTTGCATTTTTGTTTTCCTTCTCAAGTTTTTTTGTTCTTTCTAGATCCGATTTTTCTTGTGCAGCAAGATAACTGCATAAATATGTATACATAGGTTGGATTTAACATATATTTAAACATATTTAACATGTATTAGACTACCTGCCATCTAGAGGAGGGGGTGAAGGAAAGGAGGGGAAAAATTGGAACAGAAGGTTTTGCAAGGGTCAGTGTTGAAAAATTACCCATGCATGTGTTTTGTAAATAAAAATCTATTAAAAAAAAAAAAAAGAGTTCCTTGGACATCAAGGAAATCAAATCAGATACTTAAATTCAGCTATTCACCAGAAGGTCAAATACTGAAGCTGAAACTTAAATACTTTGGCCACATGATTAAAAAATGGGACTCAATGGAAAAGATCCTGATATTGTTAAAACTTAAAGGCAAAAGGAAAAGAGGGACAGTAGATTGTGGGATGGATAAATAGCATCATGGAGACAATGAATATGAATTTGTACAGATGTCAAGAGATACTGGAGGATAGAAGGTCCTAGATGCTATGTTCCATAGGGTCATAAAAAGTCAAACACTACTGAATCGCTGAACAACAACTATATATGATATAGATATATCATATGCATAAGTCCTGTCCCAAAGCCAAATGGTATGAACTCAGAAGGGTGCCACATGTGTAGCAAGCCCTATCATGTGCTCAAAGGAAGTCAGAATAGACAGTTTTAGCCTTTTCTTTCTCCACTTTTCTGTAAAGGAGACTTTCATTCCTGGTTGTAGAGGAAGCAGAAAGTTAGAGCTAGAAACTACCACTCTTTTTTTAGAGGGAGAAGAAGTACTAGATTACCATACTAGATTACCATTATATCTATTTATTTCCTTAAATATTCTAAGAAATATGAGAACCCCCTAAGCTCTGTGTCCAAGGCTTGAACCCTTTCCCACTAAATGCCAGTTTTATGAACATACATAAAGAATAGGAAAGAAAACCATTATCAAATCAGTAACAAAACAAAAAATCAGAGAAGTTATATATAGGAAAATGTTTTTATTGTTGTTGAGTCGCTTTAGTAATGTCTGATTCTTTGTGACTTCATTTGGGGATTTTCTTAGCAAAGATGGTAGTTTATCATTTCCTTTTCTAGGAGAATATACACTAGATAATATAGAGTGAAGGAGCTCTCCCATTGGGAGGAAAATAATTCAATCAAGAGAGTCTCAGATCTACCCATGGGGAAACACCCAGCAGCTTGTTATGTAACAAGCTAAGAACACAGCTATAATGAAGACAGCTAGCTCCTCTTATGTCTTCCCAGAGTCTTTTTCTTCAGCAATCTGAAGCAGAGTGACCTCTTCCATCTTTTCTCTTGAAGATAGAAGTCAGAAATATCTAAAGCACTAGAAATTTGATGAGTCTTAAAGAGTCATAAAGTGGGATTCAAAGGAGACTTGTGAAGTCTAAAGCTCTCCCAAGCTGTCACCAACTCCACTCCTCCAATCACACGGGAAAGAGTCTTTATCTCTACCAATAAGGAAAGAATCCCAAATCAACTGGGGTTGCATATTCTAGGTAGCACAATAAACAGTGCTAGGTCTGAAATCAGGAACATTTGAGTTCATATGTAGCCTTGAATGCTTACCAGTTGTGTGATTCTGGGATTGTCTGCCTCTGTTTCCTTGGCTATAAAATAAGAATAATAATAGCACCTACCTTATAGGATAGTTGTGAGCTCCCATTGGATTAATATATATGTGTGTATATGTGCATATATATATATATATATGCACATATTTATATAGTGCTTAACATGGTACCTGACATAAGTACCGTATAAATATTATTATCAATATATGCTTACACATAGTTATACATATAACATAGGAAGTGATAAAGAAGGATGGGTTTGATGATTTCAAGTCATCAAATTAAAATGAATAACTGTACATCTTCATGTACTGAAATGTTTGATGTTTCTGAGCCACTGACAATGGTTTTTGAAAGATCATGGAGAATGGGAGTGGGGCTATAGGGCTAGAAAATTGCAAGTATCCCTATTTTCAAAAAAGGGAGGAGAATGGCATCTGTAAGTCACTGGCCAAAATGGAAGCCAACTCTCTGCTCCATGCACTCCATATAGCCACTTCTAAATCTATATTCTCTTCTTTAGGTAGCTCTTTCTCCAACAATTCCCAATCCTGGGATCTAAGGAGTGGCTTGGTCAGAATAAAGACAGAGTAGCAAATTATTTGGCACCAGTTTGATATTCTTTCCATTGCAATATGATAATAGAGAATTATTCCAACTTCAATAGACTAAGTGTATTTCAGAATTTCATCTGTGACCTTGTCCTTTAAGTGTATGATTCATGAATGGAGAAGGAAGCTGAATGCATGATTTATGGCGAATTCACTAGGTGAACGTTTGGATTTTTTTCTTTCTTTTTTTATTATAGCTTTTTATTTACAAAACATATGCATGAGTAATTTTTCAACATTGACCTTTGCAAAACTTTCTGTTCCAACTTTTCCCCTTGTTCCCCCCACTCCCTCCCTTAGATGACAGGTAGTCCAATACAAGTTAAATATATTAAAGTATATATTAAATACAATTTATGAATACATATTTATACAGTTATCTTGCTGCACAAGAAAAATCAGATTTTGAAAAAAGGTAAAAATAACCTGAGAAGGAAAACAAAATGCAAGCAGACAATAACAGAAAGAGTGGAAATGCTATGTTGTGGTCCACACTCATTTCCCGTAGTTCTTTTGCTGAGTGTAGCTGGTTCTCTTCATTACTGAACAATTGGAACTGATTTGTTGAAGAGAGCCAGATCCATCAGAATTGATAATCATGTAGTATTGTTGTGGAAGTGTGTAATGATCTTCTAGTTCTGCTTATTTCATTTAGCTTCAGTTCATGTAGATCTCTCTAGGTCTCTCTGAAATCATCCTGTTGGTCATTTCTTACAGAACAATACTATTTCATAACATTCATATATAACAATTTATTCAACCATTCTCCAATTAATATTCAATTTCTAGTTTCTAGCCACCACAAAAAGGGCTGCCACAAACAATTTTGCACATGTGGGTCCCTTCTCCTTCTTTAAGATCTCTTTGGGATATAAGTCCAGTGAGTTTGATAACATTTTGAGCATAATTCCAGATTGCTCTCCAGAATGGTTGGATTTGTTCATAATTCCACTAACAATGAACCAGTATCCAGTTTTCCCACATCCCCTCCAACATTCACCATTATCTTTTTCTGTCATCTTAGCCAATCTGAAAGGTGTGTAGTAGTATCTCAGAGTTGTCTTAATTTGCATTTCTCTGATCAATAATGATTTCATATAACTAGAAATAGTTTCAATTTCTTCATTTGAAAATTTTCTGTTCATCTATAGCTGAATATTAGGCTCAGAAGAGCAGATGAACTGATGATACTCCCCATTCCCTACAGCAGATTCTATCTGATTCAGGAGGATCCAGCAGTAGAAGATCCTTGGGAGCCTGCTTCCTCCCTTACAACCTTCCAGTACTTCCTTCCTCATTCCCCTTTCCAGTTAAAGCCCTAGCTTTACTGATCTTGAATCCCTTCTTCCCCTTAGTTACTATTTGAATGAGCAATCACCAAACACAATACTTTTGGGAAGATGGAGAACCACCAGGTCTTACCATCTATTCTGTTCCTATACCCTTCCATCTATCTGACTTATCAATGTACTCTGAACACTAACTAGGCTTTTCTATCTACAGGACAGCCTTTTATGTGTGTTATTCCTCATAATTAGCATGTGAAATCTTTGAGAATATAGACTGGCTCATTTTCCATTTCTATTCCCATTACTAAGTACAGTGTTTGACATATAATAAGGGATTAATGAATGCTTTTTCATTTATTTTTTTACATTCTATATCTTTAAAGATATATAGGAAAAACAGTCAAATATTAAACTCACCCACTTTCCCTTTTTTGGCTCTGTTTCAGAAGCATTTTTGAACACTTATTATAAAAAATATTTTCAGAGGAAAGCATGGCATATTATAGGTTAGAAATGTTCCCCTTTATGAACTCTATGTTCCAGTCAAACCAGAATATGATTCTTGGTACATGACTCTAGTGATTAATAAACCTTTGAAAATCAGAATTTCGTGTCTGTGGCTATTTGTCCTAATCCTTCTCCCTTCTGGCCTCACATTGCATATTTGGCAGGATAGCTCACCAAGCAACAGTGTTATTTTGACTGAGGCAAGTTCTACAAATAGGTGGGGAAGGCAGATACCTAAATTGTATGACTTCAGGGAAAACTCTTGGTTTTCAAACTGAATTCCCCTATCAGTTTACTGATGACTGAAATTCCATATTCCTCTTATTTAAAAATGTTAAGATGTAGACACTTCTAAGAATCATGACCTTTTAAATCATGATCTAAAACATTCATGTGAATAACTATGTACTTGTTTTTATTTTGGTAGTAAGGACAAGTGTTCATAAAAACTAAGGATTTCATTTTCTTCTTTAAACTAGCAAAAATAACAGTCCCAAATTGGGACAAATGTTTACTCAATAAATACCTTTTCATTAATGACTTAAAATACCTTTCTGTTCTGATCAGTCTTATTCCTAAAAGTTACAGTTTGTTCATTTGCCTGAAAATAATAGAAAATTTCATTTGATGAAAAGAATTGTGTTCCATAATGAGGAGGCCCTAAAGCCTAAAAGTTGCTATCATCAACAAGCGATCTACTTTGCCAAGCCAACACAAATTTAGAATAGTAGCTAGTTATAAAATCTTATTGATAAGGATGTTGCCTCATAAAGCAGTGAGAAAGTAACAGAACTGAGAACATTTAGGAACACAACTGGAAGGAGAACCACAAAGAGAAAATATTTGGAAAAGACAACAAAGAATAAACTCATTATCAAGGGTAGTGGAAACACTGCATTTGAACTCTTAACTTCATAGTCCCAAATAAATTTATAGAAGAAATAGTAACAACGAAGGGGGGGGGGAACATAACATGGATATTTTTCTAGTAATGTTATATTATCAATAAGGCACATAAGTTGACTTTCAACCCAAAGGCAACAAAGAAATGCATTGTGGGCATAAGCAAGTAAAACATTGCAATCTAGGAATTACAAAAGATAAGCATTACAAAAGATCATATCATCAAATAAATGTATACTTTTTTTTAAACAAAAAAGTTGAATGATCAAGAAGTGGGACTCAGGAATAATCTATGGAGAACACATTTTTTTTTCCATTGGTATTCCCCAAACTGGAAACTAAAGAGACCCTCATTACATTGGGTAGAATCCCTGAGGCTATTTAAGAAGGACATAGAGAAAAATTGCACAGTGTGGGCAGACATAGATTAGTTGTGGTTTACTTTGCTAGAGGCAACAATCACTCTGTGAGAATTCAGGTATGGTGGAGTAATAGAGACTTAGGATGTAGATTGTGCACCCCATGCTTTTTAAAATAACAATTAACACTTGTAGTGAAGATATATGGGGAGACCTGCTATTGATACCTCAATAGAATGTCTCTTTCTACTCTTCTCCAGTGCTAAATCTGAAACAAAATAAACCATCTATTTTTTACACATTAAATTTTAATTTCCTTATGTTAACCAATTCATAAAAGATTGATTTAAAAGAATAGAAACTAACAGCCTAAGAAATTACTATCAAGCTGATTGGAATATTTGCCACCTGATCAACACATTCAACAAGAGAGAAATCACTTGGAAACTCAAATTAAGGGAATTTTGATTAAGATGATAATTTGAAAAATCACAAAATCATTGAATAATGATTTAAGAATAATCATGAAATTCAAAGAACACCTCCATATAGCTCAGCACTTTACCCCCAAAAAGTCAATAACCTGTGAACAATGGGACAGGAGTCATGCTAAAGAAGTCAGCATCAGTTCACATAGACATGAAACTTGAGAGGAACTTGAAGTCTTCTTCAAGAAGAGAATCTGAGTAGGGATATACAAAAGGAACCAGAATCCCAGAACTTTTTGACTGGGGCACTCTAATATTAAAGGCCTGCAGAGTTCTGACTAGAGAGGTTCTCTAAGGGGCCTGAATGAGTGAAAAAGAATTTATTATGTATTTACTATTTGCCAAGCATTGTGCTAAATATTGGAGATTTAAATACAAAAATAAAAAGAGTTCCTGCTCTCAGTGAGCTCATGTTCTATTAGAGGAAAAAACACATATTGGGGAATGGTGTCTAGAGAGGGGGCTTTTGATTTGGGAAATTTAGAGGGACTACAGTATTGGAATTGTGACTGGGTACAGGGCAGTAGATTAACATATTCCCTCTAAAAACAATGTTTTTTTCATTGTTTGTGGTTCCAGAGTTTGAAAGAGAGAAGGAGTTAGGGGTAGTAGGGGAAAACAGATTAAGCACACATCACTAGGAAGAAAGTAAAAGGAGGCAGGGCTTGGTCTTAGCAAAGTCCCAAACCTGGAACTTAGGTTGCATGTATGAATAAAAAGAAAAAAAAACTCATGAAGTAAAATACAAAAAAAGAAACAAAAAAAATTATTGGTAACAAATATTAAAGAGGTAAGCCCAAAGAAGAAAAAACTTCCATAAAATCAATAAGCTGATTCTCATAGAAAATGGCTTAGCCTCAAAGACTGCAAGATTGCCTGGAAGAAATGAAGGAAGAGATGAAACATGAAATATGAGCTCTTTAGGAAAAATTGGAATGATAATAAATAGCTTCCAACTGAAGGTAGAAAACATTACTCAAGTAGGAAGCTCCCTAAAAAAATAAATGGAACAAACTGAACTCAATGACTTCAGAAAACAATAAGGAACATTAGAACAAAGCTAAAATAACTATTTTAAAATGTTTTTAAAAAAGAAAATATAGGGTTTTTAGTTGTTTCAATCATGTCCAGCTCTTTGTGACCCCATTTGGGGTTTTCTTGGCAAAAATACTGGAGTAGTTTGCCATTTCCTTCTCCAGCTCATTTTACAGATGAGGAACTGAGGCAAACAGGGTTGAGTGACTTGTCCAGGGTCATACAACTAATAAATATCTGAGGCCAGATTTAAATTCATCAGTATGAGTCTTCCTGATTCCAAATCTAGTACTCTATTCACTGTATCACCTAGCTACCTGGAAAATAGGTTGAGGAGATATGATTTAGGAATTAACAGACATTCTGAAAATTATAACTAAGCAAAAAAGCTGAATGTTACATTTCAAGAAATTACCAACCAACCAAAAAACAAACCTACTCAAATTTATGAGGATCAGAGACAAGGTAAAAATAAAAAAAGAATCTACCAGTTATCTTTTTTAAAATTTATTTAGAATTTTTTTCCACAGTATATATGCATGAGCAATTTTTTTATAACATTATCCCTTTATTCATTTTTCCCAAATTATCCCCTCCTCCCTCCACTCCCTCCCCCCGATGACAGGCAATCCCATACATTTTACATGTGTTACAATAAAACCTAGATACAATATATGTGTGTAAATACCATTTTCTTGTTGCACATTAAGTATTAGATTCCAAAGGTATAAGTAACCTGGGTAGATAGACAGTAGTGCTAACAATTTACATTCACTTCCCAGTGTTCCTTCTCTTCTATCAGTTATCCTGAAAGAAACTTCAAATTAAAAATTCCTATCATGGGTAAAATCCATAGCTTCCATGTAAATATATAAAAAAAATACTGCAAGTAACCAGAAAGAAGGAATCAAGCACCAATGAACCACCATCAGGATCACAGAGAACTATAATGCACCTGCCATAAAAGACAAAAAGGATTTTTTGAAACTTGGAATACTATTCCAAAAAGTAAAATACAAAACTCACAACAAAGACTTACCCCACATGATGGATTTATGAGGTACTCAGAGAGAATGAGGTTTCACCCATGGTTCCAGGAACCTGCAGCATTCAAATCCACCTCAACAAATGGGCTAAACCAGGTTGAGAAAAGCCAAGAGACTTCAAATATGTCATAATGGATGTTTACCCAAACAGGTGAAGAATTTCCTCAGCTGAATATGCAGATAAGAATAATTTATTCCAACAGCTATAAAAATATCTGTAGCAGGTTCTTTGGAACTGTTAGAGCTTTTTCAGTCATTGATGATACCAAGGCCATCCACTGCATTCTGAATCATTGCCAGTCATCTTGACTTTTGTCCTGTCACTGGTCTTTGATGAATCAGGAAGAGAGAGTAAGGCTGATGATATACAAGTCAGGAAATCAGCCTGTGGTCCTATTCAAAAGCATAAGACAAACAACAACACTTTACATGACTGAATATAATCCTAGAGGAGAAAAAATGGCATTTAGATAAATAAAGGTCATCTAAGTATTTATAATTAAAAGGCCAGATATGAACAAAAAACCCTGAAAACAGACACAGGAGTCAAGAGAAACTTGAACAGAACAAAATCACCCCAGATTCATAAGTAGTGATCAGGAATTTATATTGCACTTACAACTATCCCTAGACAAATAATATTTGAGGGAGCAGAGAGATGTAATTCTATATCAGTATCTCTTTTATCTAAGAAAAGAAGAGTATCTTTCAGCTCCAACTTCTTGTTTCCCCTCCTGGAAGAAATTAAAATCTCTTTTACTAAAGGGTCGGGGTAAGAAGAGGCTAGAGATTCTATTCTGCTTCCCTTCAAGTCACACATTGATACCCCTATGCCCTGGGTGGAGAACAGCTCATTGTAACACATGGGACTCCCCTGTACTGTGCATTAAAATTAACTTGGCTGTTGGTTCTCTAAATATGAAATCCTTATGGGGATATAACTTTTGGACATCTCTCTTTATTACTAATCATTTCCTTCCTGGCTGCTTTTCTGGACTTCATCATTGTTTCCAGAAATTCATCCTGCAAATTTATATCAACTCTGAAACCTCTTCCTACCATCTGCCCCTAGGGCCCCTCCCTCACTCTACTTGGAGAGAGTAGAGAGTACACACCAGAAAGCTCCTTCCAGATCCTTCATTTAAAGAGGTTACTGCAAGTAACCAGAAAGAAGGTATCAATTTCCCATCACTCTTAGCTTACTTCCTGTTACTTGCCTTCACACATTTTAAGTTCCTGTCAAACTGAATTTGACATTTCATCATCTACTTATATCATCTCTCTGTGTTTATACAAAGTATTATCTTCTGTGTCAGGAATGGAGAGCCATACAATCAAAATTTTTCTCTTCCTTCAAGGGTCATTTCAGTTGCCACCTCCTCCATAAAAATTCTTCCCTGATTCCTCCAATTGTTAAGGCTTTCTGCCTCAAATTACCTTGCATTATGTCCTTTAAATAAGGTAGCATGGTCAAGTGGTTAGGAAACTTAGTCAGCACAATACTTCTGATGTACCGTGGCTATATAATTCTGAACAAGTCATTGAACCTTTCAATATCCCAGGCAACTATGACTAAGTTATAGAGTCACTGATGATTTCAGTTAGTAGAGGAAATTACTCACCAGCAACTCCTTACAAGATGAAATCACAGGTTTTATAAAAAAAATAATAATAATCCTTTTCAATTATGTATTATATGCCTCCCAACCTCTTTGCAGAATTTTAGCTACTTGATGAGAGGGACTTATGCTTTGTTTTTTCATCTCCAATACCAAGTACTACTTGAATATGATAGGTGCTTAATAAGTATTTATTGAAGTATTGCAACGAAATATTCCTTGGCCAAACATAACAAACAGCTAAAGGAAAACAAGAAAGAAAAAACTCTAAGGATATAAGGGAATTTATAGGAGGGTAGGAAATCCAAATGAGTTACCAAGGTAACACGGCTGCCAGAAAAGCTAATGTGATCAGAGGTTGTATCAGGGCTTCCAGGAACAAGGAGGCGATAGTCTCTTATACTGTGCTCTGAAATGATCGTATCTGGAGCTCTATTCTCTATTCTCAGTTGTAGCTTCTACTGTTTAAAGAGGACATTGACTTCACAGGTGCTTTCTCAATGAAGGGAGTGTGGGGGTGTGGAAGAAGAAAGGGAAAGAATTTGAAATTCAAAATTTTAAAAACAAATGTTAAAAATTGTTTTACATGTAACTGGGGAGGGGGATAAAATATTCAATTAAAATAAGACATTGAAGAACTGGAAAAGGGCAATTAGGATGGCAAAGGACCTTGAGTCCACATCACCTAAAGACTAATTGAAGAAATTAGAGATATAGCTTAGAGAAAAGTAGACTCAGGGGCGATAAGGAAATCATCTTCATGTACTTGAAAAGTTCTCATGTATAAGAGGAAATCTAGGGTAGAACCAGGTACAATGAATAGAAGTTATATAAAAGCAAACTGAGGCTTGATATCAGGAAAAAAAACTTTTTAAAAATTAAAATCATTCAAAAGTGAAATAGGCTGCCTTGGGAAGTAGAACCTCACCTCAAATTTAGGGAAGAGACTTGATGCATGGTTTATGGTATATGATACTACAGCTACCTTTGGGATAAAGTTTAATATAGATGGCTGCTGAGATACTTTTTAACTGCAAAATTTTGCCATTTTGTGTTTAAAGTTTTGAAGTTAAAATGACAGAAGAGGAACAGTTGAAGTATTTCTGAACAGTTAGGGTTACAAAATAGATTATAGGTTCTTTTTGCAAAGATTTGGTTTGGGCTCTCTGAGGTAAAATCATGCTTTAAAGAATGATGAAGAGGATATAGAGATCAAGTTCAGGAGATAATGGAAAGGGCATTTTTATTGGTTCTAAGAAAAAGAGTGGTTATTGTCGAAAGCATATGAATAGGCAGTTTTCACAGGAAGAAATTACAATTATCAATAACCATATGAAAGAAATGCTCTAAATCATTACTAAGTAGGAAAAAATGGTTGTTAAGGCAACTCTGATATACTATCTCATGCTTGCCAGATTGGCTAAAATAACAAAAAAGTTCAACAAATGTTGTAAGAGATGTGGGAAAAGAGGAACACTAATGCACTGCTGGTGGAGCTGTGAATTAGTCTAACCATTCTGGAAAGCAATTTGGAACAATGCCTCCAAATCTTTTAAATTGTCCATACCCTGGAATATTATTGCTCTGTAAGAAATGACCAACAGGAGGAATACAGAGAGGCTTGGCGAGACTTACATCAACTGATGCTGAGTGAAATGAGCAGAACCAGAAGATCGCTGAACACTTCAACAACAATGATACTGTATGAGGATGTATTCTGATGGAAGTGGATATCATCAACATAGGGAAGAGCTAATCCAATTCCAATTGATCAATGATGGACAGAATCAGCTACATCCAGAAAAGGAACACTGGGAAATGAGTGTAAATTGTGAGCATTATTATTATTATCATTGTTGTTTTTGTTTTTGTTTTTCTTCACAGATTATTTTTACCTTCAGAATACAATTCTTCCTTTGCAACAATAACAACAACAAAATTCGGTTCTGCACATATATATTGTACCTAGGATATACTATAAGATATTTAATATGTATGGGAATGCGTGCCATCTAGGGGAGGGGGTGGAGGGAAGGAGGGGAAAAATTCGCAACAGAAGGGAGTACAAGGGATAATGTTGTAAAAAAAAAAAAAAAAGTACCTATGCATATGTACTGTCAAAAAAAAGTTATAATTATAAAAATTAATAAAAATTTAAAAATATATTAAAAAAATAATAAATTGTCCATATCCATTGACCTAATGATATTAGTACTGGGTCTATATCAGAAAGATATCAAAGAAAGAAAAAAAGCATATGTATTGTAAAAATATTTATAGCAACTCACTTTGTAGTGGCAACTCATATTGTAGTAGGAAAGAACTGGAAACTGAGGGGTTACCTATCAATTGAGAAATGGATGAACAAGTTATTGTATATGAATATGATGGAACATTTGTACTATAAGAAATGATGAAGAGGTTTGTTTCAGAAAAACCTGGGAATACTTGTATGAACTAGTCAAGTCAAGGGAACAGAACCAGGAGAACAATTTATATAACAGCAATATTGTAAAGACTTTGAATGATTTAGTAACTGATTAATACAATAATTATTACAATTCCAAAAGACTTATGATGAAACATCTACCCATATTCAGATAGAGAACTAATGGACTCAGAGTGCAGATTGAAGCATATATTTTGGGAAGGGGAGATGGAGTGGGGCTAGAGATATGGCTAATGAAGAAATTTGCTTTTCATGACTATATACCTTTCAATCGATCAACCAGTCAATAAACATTTATTCTAAATGCCAAGCACTATGTTAAGGGCTGGGGATTTGAAATCATAACAATAACAACAACAAAAACCCAAAGGAGCTTACAGCATGCAAACAAATATATCCAAAGCAAACTATAGACAGAATAAATTATTAACTGAGGGAAGGTACTGCAAACAAAGCTTTCTGCAGAAGATGTAATTTGGAGGAAGAGCATTGTAGGTTTGGAAGAAAATCAGAGAAAATTCTCAGAGCCAAAAGATGGAAGAATGCTGTTTATAGAACAGCCAGAAGACCAGTGTCATTGGATTGAAGAGTATATGTCAAGGGGTAAGAGAAAGGTAGGAATTGGCTAGTTTATGAAAGACTTTGAATATCAAACAAAACATTTTCTATTTGATTCTAGAGGCAAGAGGAAGCCACTGGAGTTTACCTTGTAGGAAGGTGATATGATTGGACCGGTGCTCTAGGAAAACCACCTTAGTGCTGAATGGAGGATGGATTGGAGTGGGGAGAGAGAGACTTGAGGCAGTCAGACTCACCAGCAGGCTACTGGAATAATCCAAGTAAGGGTGGATGAAGGTCTGCACTATAGCAGTGGCAAGGTCAGAGGAGAGAAGAGATGTTGCAAGGTGAAGTCAACAAAACTTGACAACAGATTAGATGGAGGAGGGGTTGGTGAGAGATAGTGAGAAGTCAAGCATGACAGCCAGGAGTTGAGAGGACTGGTAGGATGGTAGTATCTTTGACAGTGACCAGGAAATTGGGAGGGTGGAAGGGAAGAAAGGAGACAAGTGTAGGGGGATGCGTAAAGATAATGGGTTTGCTTTTGGACATATTAAGTTTAAGCTACCTCCTTTATGTTCAGTTTGAGATGTTTGAAAAGCCGTCAAAATTCAAGATTGGAGATCAGTAGAGTATGGAGCAGGATAGGAGATGTCACAATTATTAGCACAGATCATAAGAGCTACCAAGTGAAGTAGAAGAGAAGAGAGCCTAGGATTGAACCTGAGGTATGTATTTGTAATAGATTTTATTATTTTTGTGTTCTCAATGGGTGAGAGAGGGGAAGGAAGAAGGGAGAGAATTTGGATCTGAAAATAAAATAAAATTGAATTAAAAAAAAAAAGGAAAAATGATTATGGCTGTAGGCAGGCGAGGTAAGGAAATGTGTGCTCTTTCTTCAGAGTTTAATCAAAAGGTAATGAAAAGCCTCCTGCAACTTGTCAAATCTGACCTGCTGAGGACATGTAAAGATGTAGGTGGTATTCTTATTACTGCTGCTAAGTGAGATTAGGTTCTTTAAAGAAGGTAACATGTGAGAAAGGGACAGCTAGCCAAGAAATTGTTTTTGGAGAGTAGGATTTAGCTTTCTGTATCATGACATAAGAGATAGGAATGATGGGCTCTTGGCTAGGAAAAGGGTATATCTAATGAAGATCAAGAGTAGTCTGGGAAGAGAATGAACAAGACAGTAAAAAAATTTGAAACCATGTCACATGAGAATCAGCTGAAGGGATTGGGAAAAGCTTCTTGTAAAAAGTGGAATTTGTTGAGTATGAAGGGGAAACGCAGGCATGGGAGACAGCCAGAAAAAACAATTGTACAATGATTTCAGTTGTGACCATGACTCCATTTGGGGCTTCCATGATGAAGATATTCAAATGGTTTCCTTCTCCAGCTCATTTTACAGATGAGGAAACTGAGGCAAACAGGATTAAATGGCTTTCCCAGAGTCACACAGCTGGTAAATATGTAAGGCCAGATTTGAACTAAAAAAAAATGAGTTTTCCTGACTCCAGGCTGAGCACTCTATTGAATGTGCTACCTAGTTACACAGCCAGAGAAAAATGTGGAAAATAAATGTATATGGTCCATGATAAATGTCTTACAATATTGGAATGACACATGGAAATGGATTATACTTATTTTGTTAGTCCCAGAGGGCAAAAATAAAACCAATGAATAGGATATAGATTTCAACTCAAAAATAAACACTTAGGGGATACAAAAAAAAAAAAGTCCTAGGAACACATAGCCTATTGGGGATAAGACAACATGTAAAAAGAAAACTTAAAAATAAGGGGCAAGGGTGACATTTAGTCAAAGATTTGCCTGCAATATTAGGAAATTAAATGACTTGCTTAGGGTCACACAGCCAGTGTATATCAGAAGTAGTGACTTGAACTTAGGTGTTTCTGACTCAGAAGCTAGTTCTCTAACTTGTCACCATGTCATCTCTCGCACAAAGAATATAGCTCAAGATAATTTAAAGAAGAAGAAAACAATAACATTGTAGGAATCAAGGAGAATTTAAGCAAAGAGGTGGAAACTGCATGATCCTTGAAAGAAGAAAAAAAAAATTTTGATAAGTTGATACAAAAAGGTTATGTATTCCTGACATAGCATATAGTTCATACAAATTCTCAGAGGTGGTTTAGGGAGATAGAATGCCAAGTTTAGGAGATAATTAATTTTGACTGTTAGAGTATGTGAAGGGAAGCCATGTGAAATAAGAAGTAAGACTGGAGTGATGGGAGACCTTAAATATCAGGTGAGGGAATTTGCATTTCATCTTGGAAAGAAAAAGAAAGAGCCACTGATGATTATTGAGCAGGTGAATCACATGATCAAAAATTAAGATTTTTTTTTTTTTTTGCATTTTATCTTGGAAACAAAAAGAGCCACTGATGATTATTGAGCAGGTGAATCACATGATCAAAAACTAAGATTTTTTTTTTGTCATCATTTTGCAGAGAAGGATGGATTGGCAAAGAGAGACTGGAGGAAGGCGATCAATTAGGAAGCTATTGTAATAGTACAAGGCAAATGTAATGAGAGCTTAAATTAGATTGGTGGCCATGTGATTAGCAAGAAGTGAACAGATGTAAGAGAAACTGTGGCAGTATCTCTGTAATTTAGCAACTGCTTGTATATGGATGGAGAAGGAGAAAAAAGTCTGGGTACACTCCAAGATTTGGGACCTGAGTGAAATATAGTGGTGCCATGGATAGAAATAGGGGGGGTCTGGAGGAGGGGTATATTTAGGGTGACAGATGAATTTCATTTCAGTATATCTTATTAGTAATACTCAGATTCCTATAATGTGGCCAGTCTTCTGGATCTTTCACTTGGTCCTGTGCTTTTTCCAATAGTTTGGATAATGAAATGATGTTTTTATTCTATATTTCTGTCTATTCTGCATAGTGCATGATTCTGTTTTCTGCTATAAAAAATTATTATAATAGCTTTCTGTTCTGTGTCACCCTGGAATATTTTTTGAATTGAAAAAATTGTTTTTCACCTTAGGAACTTTATTATCATTATAATTTATATTATTGTTCCTTTTTTCCCAAAAAACTTTTAATTCTACTTATTTTTATCCTTTGATTTGTACTTCCTTAAAGATATTTTGTTTGGTTTGTTATTTTCTTGTCTTAGTATATTTGTTGCTATAAACTTGGTGAGACTAAGTTAAAACAAATTATCTAGTAGTTTAAGATAAAACTAGAAGAATACAAAAATATATATTGTGATTCTGATAAGTGCTTTCTCTATCATTGACAGTGGGTTATAATTAATACCATGGTTCCTAATGTGCTCCATGAAGAAGTCAAAATACACCAAAGGAAACAAAAGTGGGAAGCCCTACAAACATACTAATTTACACTTAGTGAATGCGTAATTGTTAGTTATTTGTGGCAGAAATATAAATAATGTAATTTTATGGATAGATTTCTTCACTCTATAACTCTAGAAATCACAGAAAATGCAGAAATAGGTCAATATTCTTAGCTATTTCTGTCAGAAAATGTTTATTTACCCGGCCTGTTGACTGTGTCTGGTGATAGACTAACTTTCATTTACTTTTTTTTTATATGAACAATCAGTAATTGAGAAATTCTTGCCAATGCTGCAATTACCTAAATGCAATAGCATGCTCAATTAACAGAAAAGCCCTGCTGGGAAAGCATCAAGTTCATTCACCTCCTACTAAAGTCCTTTTTCTTCTTACTGTTCCTCCTGCCAAACATTTGTTTTTATTTATGAAAAGAAAATGTATTTGAAATACCATAAAATTGACAGTTAATCATGATGTTAAATTCTTGCATCAACTATTAAAAAACTAACTCATCTTTTACTTGAGGTTTAGTATGTATTTCAACTATGCCTAGCCAACCATTTATCTATGGCACCATTTCTATATGAAAATGTATTCCACATTCTTTAGGACTTTTGGAATAAATTCCCTCTTCTTACAGTGGCACTGATAATCAATGTCAGGGATTCTGGGCGTCTGTTGAAGCAGTTAGTTGGGAAATTCAATCAAAAAGGCCTACTCAAACTAGAATGAATTACTCATTCAACTAAACAAATCCTTTTATCAGTTTAAAAGGAGTTTATGTTCCACATAGGGTGGCTAGGTGGTGCAGTTGATAGAATACTGGGCCTAGAAACAAAACATACTTTTCTTTCCAGAGTTCAAATCTTACACTGGATATTATGCGACCCTGGGCAAGTCACTTAACTTGCTTTGTTTTTCCTCATCTGTAAAATGAACTGGAGAAGGAAATGGCATACTACTTGAATATCTTTGCCAAAAAAATCCCAAATGAGGTCATGTAGAGTCAGACACAATTTAAAAACAGCTGAACAACAACAGTTCTTGCTTAGGTCATTGGACAGAAACAGATGGTTTCCCCACAAGAAATATTTTGTGGCTGCCTAAAACTATAACAGATAGCTTTGGACCTATGTATAACATGGGTAAACCATTTCAGAATTGTACTGTCCAGTTGCAAAAGCAGTCAAGATTCAGAAGCATTCAAGTATAGGATAGTCTTGTAAAACAGATCCTTGCACCTGCCAGCAGGAGGAAGGAGAGGAAACTGAATCCAGAGGGAATGGCACATTCCTTCCCTTCCTTACTAACCAATTAACAATCTTATAAACTTTGAAACCCAGAAAGAGCTGGAATTCCCTCAAGGCCTAGGGAGTAGCGTTCTAAAAAGCAGATAATGTGGCCCTGAGTCCTGTGCTAGGAGGCAAATGTCTCTCCCCTCCCCCCCCCAGTCAGTAGCAATAGTTGAAATTAAGGACCCACAGGTGCAAAAATGTTTGTGGCAGCCCTCTTTGTGTTGGCCAGAAATAGGAAACTACATGGATGCCCATCAATTGGAGAATGGCTGAATAAATTGTGGTATATGAATGTTATGTAATATTATTGTTCTGTAAGAAACCACCAGCAGGATGATTTCAGAGAGACACTTACATGAACTGATGCTAAGTGAAATTAGCAGAACCAGGAGATCATTGTACACAGCAACAGCAAGACTATATAATGATCAATTCTGATGGACATGGCTCTTTTCAGCAATGAGGTGATTCCAGTGAGAAAACCATTATCTGCACCCAAAGAAAGGACTGTGGGAACTGAGTGTGGATCACTACATAGTATTTTATCTTTTTTGTTATTGTTTGCTTGCATTTTCTTTTCTTGCTCATTTTTTCCCCTTTTGATCTGATTTTTCTTGTGTAACATGATAAATGTGGAAATATAAAAGAATTGTGTGTATTTAATATATATTGGATTACTTGCCATGTAGGAGAGGGGCTGGGGACAAGGGAAGAAAAAAATTTGGAATGCAAGGAAGGTTTTGCAAGGTTGAATGCTGAAAATTATCCCTGTATATGTTTTGAAAATAAAAAGCTTTAAAAATAATGGTGAGATAGTATAATATTCTAGCTTCAAGTTTCCCTGATGATGATGATGATGTGTAGTTTATTTTCTGATCTCTGTCAAACCAGCACTTCCTTGGAAATTATTGGCAATTTAAGGATATATCTTATTAATTTAATGCCAAAATACTTCATATATTTTGTCACTATTGAAAATGATAATGTCATTTGTATCAGGTACTCTTGAATTTTGTTAATAATAATCTAGGTAGAGGAGAAAAATATATAGAGATATATACATATCTTTCTGTGTGTATATATATACATATATACTATATACACATATGTATATATGTGTGTATATATAGTCATACATACAGAAATTCACTTCTCAACTTTTGCCAGGGTAATATTCCTAGGAAATGACATGAACATGAATGTTAATACATTGAACCTATAGGAAATAGGTGGTTAGGTAACTATCACCACCAAAAAATATAATCTTTTTTACTATAGAATGCTGAAAATTCACTTTTTTACATAAATTTCTTTAAAATAGTGGCAACTAGGTGGCACAGTAGATAAAGCACCAGCCCTGAAGTCAGGAGGTCTGAGTTCAAATCTGACCTAAGACATTTAACACTTCCTAGCTGTGTGACCCTGGGCAAGTCACTTAACCCCAATTGACTCAGGAAAAAAATTCTTTATAATAAAATATTAATTCTGATAATATGCATTTTTCCTAACACAGTAACCATGAAATAACCCATAAAAAGTAGTAAAAAATAAGACTGGTTACACGTAAACATTTTTTTCTCTGTAGTGATTCCCTAAAATTCTGTGACCTTTTGTGTTCGTCCCTCAATAAAAAATGAAGACAAAAAACATTAATTTTAGACAATATTCACCTTTTATGTGAAGGAAGAATTTTGAATCCCATATTTTACATTTGATTTAATTCTGTACCTATATTCTGTGTTCTATGTAACAAACTGGTTCTCATCTTTGTCTCTAAAAGTAGTTTATGTGTGCTAAAGTTCAAAGATAGAAACCAGGATAAGCTTTCCTCAAATGACTGCCAGTTAAAGAAAAGCTCAGGCCTCAATACTCTCATAAAACATTATCTTAGTATTTCCTTCAAAGTATCCTTGAAAACCTGACTTTGTCCCAGCTTTAACAATTAAAGTGGTCTTATCTAATTTCCTAGTTGTCAGTAAGGTTGCCCTAATAAGTAATCTCAGGAGGCAGCTAGGACTCACAAAATTCACAAAAGCATCTTTTAGAGATAGAAAGAGGTGGTTGTCATCCCACTTGGGCACTATGTCCACTTACTTTGATGTAACTAATCATAATCTCTCACTTCTGCAATGCTGCCCAATTATGTTATTTTTGTCCTATACTTACAAAAATCCTCAATTTGCATTTTTTGGACAGAGGCAAGTCCATCTGACTTATCCCTTATTATCAGGCTGTAAGTCCTCATTATTAAATGAGATCTTGTCATTGCACATGGCAACAAGATTATACAATGATCAATTCTGATGGACATGGCTCTCTTCAACAATGAGATGATTCAGACTACTTCCAATGATCTTGTGATGAAGAGATCCATCTACACCCAGAGAGAGGACCGGGGAACTGAATGTGATTCACAACATAGCATTCTCACTCTTTTTGTTGTTGTTTGCTTGAATTTTATTTTTTCTCATTTTTTCCCCGTTTGATTTGATTTTTCTTGTGCAGCAACATAATTGTATAAACATGCATGCATATATTGGGTTTAACATATATTTCTATCATGTTTAACATATATTGGATTACTTGCCATCTAGGGGAGAGATAGGGGAAAGAGGGGAATTAGAACACAAGGTTTTTGCAAAGATTAATATTGAAAAATTATCTATGTATGCGTTTTGAAAATAAAAAGCTTTAATAAATAAATAAATGATATCTTGTGTGGAGAATTTCCAATTTCATTCAAAACATATAACACATGAGATCTACAGTACCATAAATATGGTACAGCAAATATAATTCTTTTTTATAGTTCTTTATATACAAAACATATGCATGGGTAATTTTTCAACATTGACCTTTGCGAACACTTCTGTTCCAGCCTTTCCCCTCCATCCCCCCCATCCCCTCCCCTAGATGGCAGGTGGTTCCATACATGTTAAATATGTTAAAGTAGATGTTAAATACAACACATGTATACATATCCATACAGTTATTAGCAAATATAATTCTTAAAAATGAAACATGGTTTAACCTGAATCTTACCTTTCATTATTTCAGATGACTGGCTGTTTGAGAATGCTGTACTGTATACTATACTTCTGTAAATCTTTCTACCTTGGCAGCCATCTCGAAAACCAAGGGAAAAAGAAATTCCTGGGACTTAAATCATTGCTGCAAAAGATGCTTAGATTGGTGAGTCTTTGATTCATTAACACCAAACTTCCAGCCAACAACTGCAGACATTCTGGCATCAAGTTTATTTCACACCTTTCTTTTCTCACTAAGCTGTATCATTGAGTTGAGACACATGGGCTTAGAGCCCAGAGGACTTGCATTATGCTTTAGGGGCATAATTGCAATGCAAAACTTGAGTTTTAAAGGCAAAAAATAAAAATATATAATGCGTGCATAAGGAGTTCTTCACAAAGATAAGATAAACCAGACCAATGAAGCACCAATAGGATAGCAATCACCTCACAAACTTGAGTCCATTGTATGTTTCTCAGTTTTTATCTCTGCCTACAAATATAATTGGTTACTAACACAAAAGTGAAAATGAGGTTACTAATAAAATCATGTGAATGCTGAATTCACAACAGTAAAATACATGAACATTGAGAAGTGACTGCATATCTATTGAATATGTAGGTATTTTTCCATTGCTATAGTTATGTATAATAATCTGTGATATTTTTCTTGATTTATTTTATCCTTATTTTAATCAGTCCTTTCTCATGCCTAATTTTGGTAACTTGGGCTAATTCTTTTCAAAAAACATATTTGTTAATTTTAAAATTCTACTCGGTCTTCAAAGGCAAATTAGAATCATTTCAATTCTAATAATCTCAGCTATTAGCTTAATCATTTTTTTCTTTTTCTGCAAACTTTTGTTTTATTGTGTTCTTCCTTTTACTTTAGTTTCTTTTGTTCTCAAAGATTTTTTTAAAACTCAACTGTAATCCTAGTTTTTCTTTTTTTTTTTTTTGTTTATGCAGAGCTATAAAATTGAACCTGAATACTGCTTTCACTGTATCCCAGAATTTCTGTTATAAGGCATCTATGTTGCAATTATTTATGATGTCACTGCTATAGTTTAAAAAAAAATTTCTTTTTCCACTCAGGGATTATTTAGCTCTTGTCTTTTAGTCATATTCATCATCTGCTGTTTATTGTTTCATTTCTTCTTTGACTACGAACTTGATTGAAACTTGATTGTGCATGTAGTATAGAAAACCTTTTGCCTTCCTACACTCATCTATATCTTTATGACTAAGCATATGATTACTTTCATGGACATTCCACATGTGCTTGTCTTTGCTTTGTCATTGAGTTCTGCCTATTTATCTCTTAGCTATTCAGTCATAATCCCCCAGATGGTCACTGGGCCCCTTTAGTTCTTCAGACAAGCATGTCTGCCAAATGTCAGAGCTGGCTGGTAGCTCCTTGAGACCATGTAGGATTGCTATGGCAACAGCTGTGTCAAGAGCTGACTCTGTAGATCGCAGTGAGGTGACCTTTTTACTCTGAATGAAAATCCAATGTTAGCACACAGCTGTGTACATGTGATAGAGCACCAGGTTCTTTGGGAATGTATAATGAGTCAGAAGAACCTTGGGAAAGAATCCTTTTCATGAGAAGTACCAACTTCTGCAGACTTGAGAGAAGCAAGGCAAGATAGTGGGGTTCAAGAGCCAGGCTGAGACCAACGAAGGCTTCTCAGCAATGAGGCTTCCTTGTGTTTAGGAGGAAATTCACACAGGCTTTTCCAAAATTCCTGCTGTGGTGCCACGTTGTGGTGTGGTAGAGGGAATGAAATTTCTGGCAGGTCTTGGCGTACTAGGAAAGTACCAGTATTGTCCCAGGAAGTCTAGCCTAGCTAGGGGTAGAGAATCTCATCATCAGGGTGGCCACTCAGGGATGACTCCTGTGGCTATTGCCACCTGATAAAGTAAATATTTTGAAAGATCCTCAGTCCTATGTGGCCATGGGATTGTCAGTGTGGCCACTAATTCCACCACTCAGGAAAGCAGAGTGTGGAAAGTGGTAGAAAGTAGAGGTTCTATAATCACACAGTTTGGAGACAATGGACATGCAGTGATTTTTTTTTTAAGGTAACTAGCTGATGTAATGCCATAAAATTAAACTGAAATACAAATGGGACCACTAATTTATACATAAAGATCCCTAGAGGATCATTTCTTCTTGAAATGATCCTTTTATTCTTCAAACATTAGAAAGTCACAAGAGTTAAACTTCTCTGGAGCCAAATTCAAAGTAAGTTCAGTCCTTCTTTGATGATCTCTGATCCCAGAAGCCTGTTGGGGTTTTTTTTGTTTGTTTTTTGTTCTGTTGTTGTTGTTGTTGTTGTTGTTGTTGTTGTTGTTGTTGTTGTTGTTTTTGCAAGCTCTCATATATGTAGCATGATTTGTTAAAGTGGACTAGTATTAACCACCAGTTGTAATAGACTGCCAATACTTTGAATATTCTGGAATTGGTCCCAATCCGCACTAACGCTCCAGAGATGCTGGCTGGGCCTGGACATACCAGGGCCGTGGTGTCCACTTTCTTACTTAACCAGAATCTTCCCTAGGGAACTCCAAGCTCACTCTAATATAACCCAAATATGGGTAGTCCTCACATGTCCACAGAGGCCTAGACCCTAAATAGTCTTCACAGTCATATGCTATAGGTTTTCTTCATCGAATTACACGAATGTAATTGTTGCCTGGGATCCACTATGTGATACAACACCTCCTACATCTGCACTGTCACTGCTGCCTGAGATCTCACGAATACAAATAGGACAGGTTAATGGCTCAGGGATTAGGTTTTTTAGGAACTGGGATGGCCCCCAAATCAGGTCTTGGCTGCATTTCTCAATGTCGGTCCCTTGAAATTTAGCTTTTGGCATGCCAGTTCCACATTCCTCTCTCAAGTGCATCCAATACTCATGTGTCCACAGTTGTAGCAAAATACAACTCAACTTCTCTTTCTATTCTCTGTTGTTTCTGTTCCCAAGGCAGCCTGCCTCAAACTTTGAATCACAGTCCAAATTTGAAAATTACTTGGAGTAGTTGTCTATTGAACACCAGAACCTGGCTCAGACTGTGTCTGATTTTCCAAGCTTGGCCTTAAATTTATGTGCTTATACATGAGTGATCACCTAGAATCCCCAGTGGCCACTTTTGTAATTTCAATATATTCTTCCTGTCCATATATTTTTATTCTATCTGTTAAATTAATTGTATCACTTCTAAGTAACTGGAGCAGAGAAGGGGTTAGATTGGGGGAGATCATGTCCCTGTGCTCAGGGAACCTCTCCCTGAAAGGAGTTCTCTTTGCATCGCAACCTCCAAAGGGAGCAACTTATAACCTCTCATTCTACTTTTGGAAAGCTTTAATAGTTAGGAAATTTCTTTTCTGACATCAAGCCTAAATATACTTACAACTTTCATCCATTGCTCCTGGCTGGCTTCTGGAGCCAAACAAAAACCATTTAATCCCTCTTCTGCTCAACAGGCCTTCAAATGCTTGAAGCTAGCTATCATGTTTCCCCTTAGCTTTCTCTTCTCTAGTCTAAACCACATCAAATCCTTCAGCTGGCACTAATATAGTATGAACTTAAGATTCTTTACCATCTTGGTTGCCCTTTTCTGGAAATTTACCAATGTATGAATGTTATTCTTTAATGGTAATGCACAAAGCTAAATATAATACTATGTGGTTTTGACCATGAGAGAGTAAACAGAGACTATCCCCTTATTCTTAAAATACTTTTTTAAAAATTAAAATTATCTTTTCTTTCCAAATGGAGAACTTTTTCTCTTCTACCTACCTGCCTTCCCTGTCCTTTCCCTTCACCTTTCAATATAAAGAAAACAAAAAAGAAAAAAATTTCATTACAAATATGAATAATGAATCAAAACAAATATCCACATTGTTTATGGCAAAAAAAAGCCTCAATCTGCATTTTTAATCCATCATTTTTCTAATAGGAGGTGACTAGACTGTTTCATGAGTCCTCTGGATTCATGGTTGGTCACTATACTTATCAAACAAAGTTCTCAAGTCTTTTAAAGTTCTTAACAATATTGTTGGACTTGCTTACTTTACTTTGTATCAATATCTAACTTTCTAGATTTCCTAGAAATTATGCTTTTGGATAATTTCTTAAAGCACAATTTTATTCTATCACCTTCATAATTTGTTTAGTCATTCCCCAATTGATAAGTCACCCCTCACTTTCCAATTCTTTGCTACCACAAAAAAAGAGCTACTATAAATATTTTTGTAATATGGGCCCTTTTCCCCTTTCTTTAATCTCTTTAGCATTTTGGGCAAGTTCACAGTTCCATCAACTGTTCATTAATTTATCTGTTTTCCCACAGCTCTTCCAGCATTTGTATGTTCCTTTTTTGTCAACTTTGACAATCCAAAGTGTTTAAGTCAGAACCTCAAACTTGTTCTAATGTCTATTTCCACAATAAAAATTTATTTATGACATCTTCCATATAAATTTTATTATATAATCTTATAAATTATGTGATACAAATATAAACTTTTCATTATTTATAAAAGAAATTTGCTGCAAAGATTTTCCCCTACTGATGCTTTGCTTTCAATTTTATCTGCATTGGTTTTGTTTGTGCAAAAAAAAAAAATGTTTAAATAGTATGTAATCACATTGCCTATTTTACCTGATATGATCCTTTGTGTCTTTTGTTTGGTCACAAACTCTTCCCCTATCCTTTGATGTGACATGGAATTTCTTCCTTGCTCCTCTAATTTGTTTATGATGTCTCCTTTATATCTAAATCTCATACCCTTTGGAAACTTATCTTGGCATATAATTTGACACAATATTGAAATTAGTACAAGTAGTAACTCTACAATTGCTTCTAAGTATTCCAGTGAAAGGAGTCAATCAAGGCAAACTTCATGTTGCCTTATTTTAAAGCACAGCCATATCCACTTTAACCTTCAATAACTATCATCATAACCAGTCAGAAGCCATCAACAAAGGCAAGATTCTCCATCAGCAAAAAAGATTTTACAGTGCTAAAAGCTCAGATGATGTATTTTTAAATTAAAGTAGTCACAGTTTTTTAAAACAACTATCATTACACCCTTAATAAACTAAGTATAATATAAATAACTTTTATATGTACTGGGAAGCCAAAAATTCTATATTTCGCTATTTGCTCTTTATCAGGGGTGTAGAACCAAAATGCAATATCTTGAAAATGTGCCTGCACTGACCTCCTCTGAGTTAGTGAATAAATCACTGAACTTTTATTAAGCAGCTCTTATGTGCTAGGCACTGTGCTAAGGGTTGGAGATACAAAGAAAGGAAGGAAACTAGTTCCTGATTTCAAGAAGTTTATAATCTAGTCAAGATAATACACCCAGGGAAGTTAAAAGGGGTGGGATGTTTATTCACCTTGGAGCATACTGGAGAAATCCAAAGTAGTGTTATAGGATGAGAAAGGAAGAGATGGCTGACCTTGGTGTCCTTCTTAAATGAAACTTCTAGGAAGAACTCATGGTTCTCTGCCCTTTACCCTCTAATCTGAGAGGAAGAGAGAGACTCCAGAGAAAAAGAGAGAGAAAGAGAGAGAGAGAGACAGAGACACAGAGAGAGAGAGAGACAGAGACAGAGACAGAGAGAGAGAGAGAGAGAGAGAGAGAGAGAGACAGAGACAGAGACAGAGACAGAGACAGAGACAGAGACAGAGACAGAGACACACACACACACACAGAGAGAGAGAGAGAGAGAGAGAGAGAGAGAGAGAGAGAGAGAGAGAGAGAGCGAGAGAGAGAGACAGAGAGAGAGAGAGACAGAGACACAGAGACACAGAGAGAGACAGAGAGAGAGAGAACCTAAGGCATGAAGTGAGTTCAGAATGAGGGGGATAGAGGGTGGGAGTGAGAGGCAGAATCTGATTACAAGTGACACAATATATTTACTATTTAGCATCTATAAACATTTAGATACTCTAACTAGAATGTTGCAATTTCAAAGTATGTACAATGTTAACAGCAAGGTCCCTAACAAAATTTTCTAATAATTGATCACATATATGTGTGTATATATAAACACACACATATGTATTATATATATATATATATATACATATATATAGATATATGTAGCATGGAACTAACAGTAATATCAAAGTTTTTCCCCAATTAGTGGGCATTAATGCTTTCCTGAGAAGGACCATAATTTTCTGTGATGAGTTCTATAGAACTATTTCACTGAATTAGTTCACCCTCTGTGAGTCCTTGATACTACAAGTTCTCTGGCTGCTGAGCAAGTTGTAAACACCCAGTCACTAACTGAGGAAGAAGGGGCTGCTCTCTCTCATATGAAAAGCTGCTAAAATTAGCATTACCACATAGTCACTGGCCTCTAAAGCATTTGTGGACACCATGTCACAGCCTGCTGGGAATGGTGTTGCTAACACTTTTTTAATCAATGAATCAACAAGCAGTTATTAAGCACCTACTATGTTTCAGGCACTCTGCTAGGTGAAGATGATAAAAAGACAAAAATTAAATATCCTTTATCCTCAATAAGCTTATATTCTATTGTATCAATGTCCTGTCTTAAATTAAAATTTTGGGTACTAATCAATTAGTTTAGAATGTTTTTCTGGCTCATTCTTTCTTTTTGAAAAAAAAAAAAGCTTTTTTTTTTTTTTATTTTCAAAACATATGCATAGTTTCCAACATTTACCTTTGGTGTTGTTAACATTGGTATCCAATCCCCACTCCACCCCCAGACCCAGCTATTATAAAGGGCTCATTTAATCCTTCTTTCATATCTCTTGGTCAACAGCAAGGAATTTTTTGTTGTTGTTGTTGAGGCTGGGGTTAAGTGACTTGCCCAACATCACACAGCTAGGAAGTGTTAAGTGTCTGAGATCAGATTTGAACTTGGGTCCTCCTGAATTCAAGGCTGGTGCTGTATCCACTGCGCCACCTACCTGCCCCAACAGCAAGGAATTTAATAACTAATTCCCAAACTTTCCCTTTAACAGTTACTCTTTAGTTTCAGGTAGTTTACACAAACCGATCCCTGCTGCTTCTTCATTCATGTACACTTTAGCCAATGTTTCACATCTCCCCATGTTTTCACAATGATGTGGGAAGCTTTCACAATACATTAAAATAATATCAGTTGATGGATATGTTTTTAATCCATTTTCCTTGATGAGGATCAGATCCTATTGCTGTATTTTGTACCCATTTCCCAATAATTGCATAACCATCATGATTATTCAGCCAGTACTCAAGTGTGCAATATATAAGAACAATTCAACAAAGTCATGTCAGGACTAAACTACAAACATTTCAGTGCAAATTTCACATGTAATAGTTTAACAGTCATGTGAATCAAGTTGCCTATAACAGAGCTGAGACTGAGAGAAATTGCTGTCAAATGACAGCTTTGATAAAAACCCACAAAATAGAGACATCATGAAAAATGCTAATGTTCATGAGGATAGGGGTTAGCATCTTGAAATATTTATACCTTGACCTCCCTTTGCTCCAACTCATTTTTTGGATTCTTAAATTTCTAACACAATTGGTCTTATTTTGACCCACTAATTCACAGTAGTTATAATTCAAGCCATAAGCTCAATTCTGGATAAATCCTCCAAAAATATAGCCTGGGTCTTTCCCAAAATAAACCTGATGTGTATCTCTCGGACCTAGCCCCTTTTACAGATCTGTAGAAAGCATGATACATGAGGCCCCAATGGATCAAATCATTGCAAAAAACCTTTAATAGATGAAAATGGGAAAACAAATAAATGAAAAATGAAACAAATTTGCCAACAAGATATAAAAAGGGGTGAAGTATGCTCATAAAAGCATTTCCTCTGTCATTAAGGAAGGATGCCTGTTGAGATTTCAGCAGCTCAGCTCATCAGGTGCGATTTTCTTATGCTATAGATGCACCTATTGGCTGATGACATTGTGATGATTACATTAAATCTTATCATACTACAAGATACATCAACAAATTTCATGATTCTTAGATATATCTTGACATAAGTAATCCACATAGAAAGGACTAATAAAATAGTGAATGTCTATCAGCTTGGTCCAAGTGAATACATCTTGGACAAGTCTTATACATTGACAATGATTGGGTTCCAGAAAATAATAGGAAGAAAAGAAAAATCTGAATGGCATTTAAGAAACTGAACAATGATGCTAAGGTCAGAATAAAAACAGAAAATTGGAAAAGGAGGAAAATTTTTGTTAGTTTCTCAAAGATCTCATATCTCAAATACATAAAGAACTTTAAATGTTTTCTACTTTGAATTTGATTTTATTTTAGTCAATTTATTTAATTTTTATTTAATTCTACTCTTCACAAATTTATAATAAACATTAAAATATAGAATAATGCTTTATTTTTAATCTATTCAAATCTTATGAGATTTCCTATAAATAACATATTGCTAGACTCTTATTTTTAATGCATTAAGATATTTTTTTCTTTTTATTGGCAAAATCAACGGTACAATTTTAAATTAGTATTTTCTCCTATAATTTTATTTAGTTTTAAGTTGTTGGAATAAGAATCTTTCTTCATATAATACTTGTCAGACCAAACTAACAAAATTAATCTAAAAGTTTGTCTGGCTATAAATATTAATGATATATGTTTCTTTAACTATTGTAATTTCCTCTATTGCACCTTTCACCTGTTTTATCTTTGTTTTTGTGAAACATCCTTGCAATTTTTATCAGTTTAATTAATAAAATCTTAAGGTTTTCATAGTTAGCAACTGGCTTATATTTATTTGAAACTGTGAATTGCTTTAAAGACTTATCTTTTGACTATACTCAAAAAGTTATCAAATTGTGCATACCCTTTGATCCAGCAACATTACTCCTGGGTTTATATCCCAAAGAGATATTAAAGAACAGAAAGGGACCTGTATGTGCAAGAATGTTTGTGGCAGTCCTTTTTGTAGTGGCCAGAAACTGGAAACTACGTGGATGCCCATTAATTGGAGAATGGCTGAGTAAATTGTGGTATATGAATGTTATGGAATATTATTGTTCTGTATGTAACAAATGACCAGCAGGATGAATACAGAGAGGCTTGGAGAGACTTCCATGAACTGATGCTGAGTGAAATGAGAAGAACCAGGAGATCATTAAACACTTCAACAAAAATATTATATGAGAATCAATTCTCTTGGAAGTGGCTATCTTTGGCAATAAAAGGATCCAAATCAGTTCCAATTGATCAGTAATGAACAGAACCAGCTCCAGCCAGCGAAAGAACACTGGGAAATGAGTGTGGACCACAACATAGCATTTCCATTCTTTGTTATTGTTTGCTTGCATTTTTGTTTTTTCTTCCCATTATTTTTACCTTCTTTCTAAATCCAATTGTTCTTGTGCAGCAAGATAACTGTATAACTATGTATACATATATTGTATTTAACATATAGTGTAGCATATTTAACATGTATGGGATTATCTACTATCTAAGGGAAGGGGTAGAGAAAAGGAAGGGAGAAATTGGAACAGAAGTTTTTGCAAGGGTCAATGTTGAAAAATTACCCATGTATATGTTTTGTCAATAAAAAGCTGTAATTAGAAAAAGACTTATCTTTTGGTTTTGAGGGTTGATTTTTGTTTAGCAGCTTTGAAATTTACATTTTTTTTTTCAGATTTGTCATATTCTAAATGCTTTGGAAATGTCCACTAAATTGCCTTAGAACAGAATATTATTTTCTGGGACAGATGATTTAGCATTTGTTGCTGTTGCTTCTTAATTTTGTATATTTCATATTCCAATCTGCATTCACTATCTTCAGGAAGCTTGCTATGATTCTGATAAAACATCCATTGGTATGTTCTTTCTTTTTTCTTACAAAATATAGAGATTTTTACTTCTCATTTTAGTATTCAACTATATTTGATTAGTTGAAGTAAATTTCATTTTCCTTGACATTTTGGAAATTAACTGTTGTATGTCCAACAGAGTTGAAGGGGGAAATTTTCCCCCCAAACAATCATGTGAAATACATATGTGCTTTTATTTTTCCTATTATTCTGGGATGTTAATTTCTGATCTAATTTCTGGGTATGTCATTTATATCTGCATATTTTTAATCTTTTTAATAATTTGTGTTCTCTTGTTTTCTACATAATCCATAATGTATTTGATTGTATTTTTTTCTACAATAAATGTTATAAATAGGGTTTTTTTGTTTCTTTGTTTGTTCTTAAGGTTTCTATTAAACTTTCCTTAATGGTTATTTTTCCTCCTATTATTTCTTCCTGATATTTATAGGATTCAATTCAATTCAATAAATATTTGTTAATTACCTACTATATGTCAGGCACTGTGTTAAAACAATCCTTGCCCTCAAGGAGCTTATAACCTAATGAACAGGATAATAAATTTAAAGCTAGGATGTGCTTTAAAGATTATCTATTCCACTCTTTAATATTGAAGATGAACAAACTGAAATCTAGACAAGATAAGTGTCAAATCCAAGGTCACAGAGTAAGTATCTGGTGAAAATTTGAACTCCTTGTTAATATCTCACTTCATCCCAAGAACTCCCCTTTCAGTTATTCTACATTTTTCTTATGTTAACATTTAAAAAAAAAATTTTTTTTTATTTTGTTGAATTTTGATTATCTAGTATGGAATTTTTAAAAACTATTTTTATCCTCTTTGCTTTTGTTATTTTGTTTTTAAGGTATATAAAGAGGCTGATGCCTCTGAATTTTTTACTCTGCCACCTTGAGTATGAATTTCTTTAATTCCCTTATCAAGAAATATTTTGCTATATAGGTACAGTACCTACCCACCAAGAGCCTGAGGCAAACAGGAGTTAACTGACTTGCCCAGAGTCACACAGCTAATGGATGTCTGAGCTCAAATTTGAACTCAGGTCTTCTTGACTCCAGATAGTGTTCCAACTAGTTCTCTATAATGTTCATTCCTCTCTGCCTCCAAACCTGACATTTATTGTTTTTTTGCCAAACTGTTCTAGAACTGCTATCTTATGCCAAAGTTCTTCCTCAAGGGAAGTATTTTCTCCTTTCAGTAGTATTGCTTAGAACAGTATGCTTAAAGGTTAATCAACACATTTTTTAGTTAGCCAAACATACCACAAGGACCTGTGGGACTCAGACCTTTTTCTGGTCACTTACACCCACAATTTCCCTCCCCAGAAAGTTCCTAAACCCCCTGTTTTAGCTGGATTATGATTGAATTTATTTAAACTCCCACCACACCTTTTCCAAGTAGCACTTAAGTCATGCTAATTATTTTGTATTAATAAACTTCAAGAAAGAATGGACAGAACAGATCATAGGATCATAGATCTAGAGCTGGGAGGGATGTCAAAGGTCATCTAGTCCAGTTCCCTCAGTTAATAGATGAGGAAATTACCCAAGATCATACTAATAATAAGCATTATAGATGGGATTTGAACCCCTATATCCTGACTCCAGAACTAATGTTCTTTCTGCTATATCATGCTTAGCAAATACATTCTGCCTCTTCTGCAAGGTTTCTGCCTTCTTCACATGTAAAAGAAATGGATAAAATCCATCACCAAGGAGATACAGGTTCAGAAGAGGAAGGAACAGACCCTCCAAGAAAGATATTCTAAGAGGTGAAAGTGCAAGAAGGATAAATTCAATTTAGGTATGGGGGAAGGAGGGGACAATCTGTGCAAAATCACAGAAACTATTTATGGGAATACCAAATTTAGAGATTAGGAATTGGATCATCTTGGCTGAAATATAGTGTGTGAAACAAAATTATACATAATGAACCTAGAAAAGCAGCCTAGACTCAGATAGTGAAAGCCTTTGAATGTTAAGTTGAGAAATGTATATTTTCCTCCTAGAGAAAATTGGGAGCCATTGAAAATTTTTGAGCAGGAGAGTGAAATGATCTGATCAATGCCTTGAGAAATTTATTTTGGATGACAATACTACCTAAATTAATCTTAGTGCCACAATCAAACTTCCAAGAAATTATTTTACAGATCTAGAAAAAATAATAACAAAGTGCAGTTGGAAGAACAAAAGGTCAAGAATTTCAAGGGAATTAATGAAAAAAAAAATGCCAATGAAGTGGCTTAGCTGTGCCAGACCTAAAACTATATTATAAAGCAGCCGTCATCAAAACCATTTGGTACTGGATACAAAATAGAGTAGTCGATCGGTGGAATAGGTTAGGATCACAGGACAAAATAGTCAATAACTATAGCAATCTAGTGTTTGACAAACCCAAATAGCCCAGCTTTGGGGATAAGAACTCACTATTTGACAAAAACTTCAGGGAAAATTGGAAACTAGTATGGAAGAAACTAGGCATTGACCTAATACTACATACCAAGATAAGATCAAAATGGATTCATGATTTAGATATAATGACATTATAAGCAAATTAGAAGAACGTAGGATAGTTTACCTCTTAGATCTGTGGAGAAGGAAGGAATTTGTGTCCAAAGAAGAACTAGAACTCATAATGGAACACCAAATAGATAATTTTGATTATATTAAGTTAAAAAGTTTTTGTACAAACAAAACGAATGCAGATAAGATTAGAAGGGAAGCAATAAACTGGGAAAACATTTTTACAATTGATACCAGTTCCAATGATCTTGTGATGAAGAGAGCCATCTACACCCAGAGAGAGCACTGTGGGAACTGAATGAGGATCAATCATAACATTCTTACTCTTTTTGTTGTTGTTCGCTTGCATTTTGTTTTCTTATTCATTTTTGTTTCTTTTTTATCTGATTTTTCTTGTGAGCAAGAGAATTGTTGTATAAATACATTTACACATATTGTATTTAACATATATTTTAACATGTATAACATACATTGGATTACCTACCATCTGGAGGTGGAGGTGGGGGGAAGAAGGGGAAAATCTGAAGCACAAGTCTATGCAAGGGTTAATGATGAAAAATTATCCATGCATATGTTTTGAAAATAAAAAGCTTAAAAAAATTTTATAAAGTAAATCAACATAATCTATATTCAAATAAATAAATTTATTAAAAGTAAAAAAAGAGAAATGTATTTTGGTAGCTGAATGGATGAGGGAATAGGAAAGGCTGAAAATGGAAATAAAATTGGGAATTTGTTTTTAATAATTCAATAGTGCCTGAACTAGTTTTGTGACCTAATAAATGGAGAGAAGAAAACAGATATGAGCAATGTTGTAAAAATAGAACCAACAAAATGTGGCAACTCATTGGATATGGGGGAATGTGGTGAGGAACAGGGAAGACTCCTGGAGACTTTTAAGGATGACGGCTGTCCTCAGTAGAGAGAAGGAAAATGTGAAAAGAGATGGATTTTTTCATTTTTTTAATAAAACTTTTAATTTTCAAAACATATGCATAGCTTTCAACATTTACAAAACCTTGTGTTCCAAAATTTTTTCTCTCTCCTTTCCCCTATCCCCTTCCCTAGATGGCAGGTAATTCAATATATGTTAAATATGGGCAATTAAAAGATAGCTTTTGAAGGGAATATGAGTTCTGTTTGATATATTGAGTTTGGGATGTCTTTGGGACATCCAAGTAGAGAAGTACAGCAGACAATTAAGTGGTGATACAGGCCTGGAGGCCAGGACTATGACTAGGTTTAAATTTATAGATATGTGAGTCTTCTGCAGAGAAATGATAATTGAAACTATAAGAACCAAAAAGTTTGCCAAAAGAGTATGAGAGAGAGAAGAGGTTCTAAGAGCCTTGGGGATACATTCATGCATAATGGGTGTGACACAAGTGATGATACAGCAAAAGAGTGTACCTGTTTTTCTTATCTTTTGGCTCATGTTTTCTACTTCATGGAAATGGCATTGGATTCTAGCCAAGCTGCTTAACTTGGCATCCTCAGATAGATTAATGTTAAATATTCTTCTTTTATAGTTCTTGTATTTATCTTGAATGTTGACCCTAGTCAAGTATCTGGAAAAGTAGGCATTCTATTATTATTTATTGATGGCCTGTGGATAATTTAAAAAAAAACAACAACAACACCAAACAATTGGCATTCATTCTACTAACTGGAAAGTAATTTGATGGCTTAGGTGGACTTTAAGAGTAGGGTAAGCAAGCTGAGTGAAGATAGTGTCCAGGAAGAGAGGGTTATCAATAATGGCAAGTATTACAGAAAGGCTAAGAAGTCAGTCTATAATTTTCTTTCCAACTCTAGGAAATCAGAAATCTAGGAAATCCAAAATCAAGTTTGGAGTCAGAAGAGTTTGATTCAGATGGTTCTGATATCAGCCTATGGATCCTGGCTGTCATCCATTTGCAATAATTACCTATTGCTATATGATATAGTGCAAAGAGTGTTATGCTTGGAGTTATAGGACTGGAAAGCAAGTCATTTAACTTTTCTGGGACTCAGTTTCTTTATCTAGAAAATAAAGAGGTTGAACTAGATAACTTTTGGGTCCCTTACCAATCTAAATCCTAGCTTCTATGGCCTTTAGAATACACTTATCACCTATGATTTTTCTATATATTGATTTGAAATATATGCTGTATTTCCAAATTAAATGGAAGTTTTGTAAGAATAGGGACAGTGTCCTGCTTAAACAAGTTCTCTAGTTCCTTCTCAATAAAGACAACTAATAAGGCAAAAATATTTTCTTTTTCTTGACTATTTGACTCTTTCCCTCTGTCTCTTCCTCTGTCTCTATCTCTGTCTCATCTCTGTCTCTCTTTGTCTCTTTGTCTCTGTCTGTCTCTTTCTTGGTATTGGATGGTGTTGGAAATGGTATTGGATTCTTGCCAGGTTACTTAATTTAGTATCCTCAGATAGGCTTGATATTAAATATCCTTGGTTTATAATTCTTATATTCCTTATCTTTAAACCATGACTGAATACATCTTGATAGTCTATTGCTTGGTTGAATAGGCAAATAGCTAATATGTATTGATGGTTGTACAAAAGCAATGAATTCTAATTAACATTTATTTTATCAGTTGGCTCTGAGACCTTGTGTATTTGCTTTTTCTGATGACCAGCTCCTTCAGAAGATAATGTGATCAAATTTTTTAGCCTTACCTTTTTTGCCCTGTCTACTTTTCCCCAAATCCTCACTTTAAAGCTGATATTGAGGAACTACATGTCCTAACTTTCTAAACCAGAAAAAAAAAAAAAAAAGTTGTTTGAGCAACAGAAAATTGTAATCTCTTCTATCCCCCACATATTTTTTCCTATTAATTAAGAGAAACAACATTTTCCCTAGGTAACTTTTGTTTTCTTTCATTACATAACCCAAATCTCTTCCAAATTGGATCTCCTTTAGCTGAGAAAATTCCTATTGAATACATCATGTCCTTTGGATGAATTATTTTGTATAGTTTTTAAAAACTGAAGTTTATATAGCCAACTTTGACTTTGTTGAGTTGCTTTTACTAATACAATTGCAAATAAACACAAAATTTAGATGGGTAGATAATCCAGCTTTATCTATAAGTAACTTTTCTGACACTATAGACAAGATTTAGATCAGCTTTAAAGAAAAGTTCCTTTTTCACAGGAAAGGAACATCATAGTCTATTAATCTGATTCCAACTTCCGGTATTAAAACTCTGGGTCCCCACCCTCACTTTTCTGAGTCAGTTGCACCTCTGACCTTTACTTTTGTTTTTAAAATGAAACATGTTTTACAAGTACAAAACATGCAGCTCTCAAAGTCCTGCCTTACTTTCTCAATATGTTGAATGGCATGATATCAGAAATAAAGGTAGAGAGGTAGTTTTTAAAGGAACTATGCAGGAAATAGATATTTATTGTAAAGAATAAAGAAAAGATCTAGAGTGACAAATGCTACAAAGATAGATGACATTAGTTTTGGAAAAGTTAGTCCTTGGAAATACACACACACACACACATATATATTATGTATATATTTGTGTGCATATATATGATTCATAAATATGTACAATGAAATTCATGATAATAAATTAATAATTAGACTGTAAGACTGGTCTCTAAACCAATAAGACCTGGGTTCAAGTCCTGTCTAATATATGATATTTGTGTGAGTCTGGGCAGATCAGTTAACTTGTTAGCACTTTTTTTTTTTGTCTTTTATAATGTCATGATGATCTATTATATTTATTTCCTTATATATTTTTATTATTATATATTTTTCCAAATTTATTTTATTTAAAGAAACAGAATAAGAAAAAAGAAAACAGAAAAGGAATACAAAACAAAATGAAAGAAAACAAAGGAGAACATTGTCATGTACCCAGCAGAACATCAGGGAGGATTCAAAATATATAACAACAAACACCAGTTCAAGAAAATGATGAGAGAAAGGAAAGGGGGAACCCCGTTTGTCGGTGCAAAGATCCCATGAGGTGCAGTGTCCCCTGTAAATGAATTTACATGCCCGAAAACCTAGATTGATAAATAAAAGGTTTATTGTAGGAATTTGGAAGTAAAGTTCAGTTAGAAAGATGCCAGGGCCAAAGGTGGCCACTGGGCGGGCAGGAACCCTTACAAGGCCGGAAGGATACCATGTGTTGGGGGGAGGGCTCCTGCAAAGAGAGAGCTCTGACTTGGCTCTTTTATACCTAGAAGGAGATTGTGGGCAGTTCCAAGTTCTTGGCGGGCTTTTCAGATAAGGAAGAAACTGTTTGTGGGGGGCTGAGAAAACCCAAGCCAGCTCAGATCCGGTGGGGACTGGGCTCGGATATTCAGCCATGGAGGTTGGGAAATCAGAAAGGAATCTTAAAGGGACCTCAACCCCCATCAAAAATAAATATATATATATATATTAGTAGAAGAAATTATGTTCATGAGTGTCCATCTTTTCTTTATTTCCTTGTAATTATTCTTTTGTTCTCTCTTGCTCACCTTTTTTACTTTATTCTTTCCCTCCTTTCATCCCTCCCCTATCCCCAAGCAAGGTATAATTAAGAAAGGATATATTTATATATGTAGATATAAACATATACATATACACACACACACACACACACACACACACACACACACACACACACATACCCCCAACACATAGATACACATATATCTTTTCCTATCCCTACTGACCCTTTACCTTAATTCCGCTCATAACTTGCCTTCCTATTATTTAACCTTCTCCAGGCCATGGATCTCTCCTTTGTCTTTTTCTCTCACCTTTTGCTTCTCTGTCTATCCCTCCCTACTTATTTCTTTATAAATTTTTGAGGGTGCTATACCCTTCATGATATATATGTAGTGTTGCCTATTTAGCCCATTCCCAATGTGAGTAGCTTTTCAGAACTATAAGGCTTTCTCCCTGCTTTAATACCTCTGAGTCTTCTTCCTCTGCACCTCATTTGTATAACATGATTATTATTTTTACCTTAACTCTGCCTGAGTCTTTCTTTTGAGCTGTGTATTGTTGATGTCAATCTTAAATATATGTTATAAAATTTCCCATGTAGAAAAATAAACAGTTATCCATGTTGAGTACCTTGAAATTGCTCTTTGATATTGGCTTTTATATGTTAAATTTTCTGTTAAGTTCCAGTTTGGTTGATAAAAAGTCCTGAAAATCTGCAAATTCATTTTTTTTCGTTTAATATAGACAATTTTGCTGGATATGATATTTTTGGTCTCAGGCCTAGTTCTTTTGATTGCTGATAGATATGATTCCAGGACCTGTGATTTTTTATTGTGTACCGATAAATCCTGTACAATTCTAACTGCAATTACAGCATATCTGAATTGGGTTTTTTTGTTTGTTTGTTTCTTGCAAAATGTTATCTTTGATCCAGAGGTTTCAAAATTTGGCAATAATATTCCTATGTGTTTTCCACAAAGGATCTCGTTGAGACGGATTTTTTCTGTTTCTACTTTCCCCTCATGTTCTTTCACTCCAGGACACTTTTCTTGAATTATTGTGTCAAGATCCTTTTTTTTTTTTTTTTTTTTTGGTCACAACTTTCATCTAGTCCAATTATTATTATATTTTCTCATCTTGATCTGTTCTCCAGATCTATCATTTTTCTTATAAGATGTTTCACATTCTGTTCTAGTTTTTTATTCTTTATAATCTGTTTTTTTATTTCTTGGTCTCTCATATCTTCACTGGCTTCCCCTTGCTCAATTCTAGTTTTCAAAGAGTTATTTTCATCTTTAAGACTGTATCTCCTTTTCTAGTTGATAATTTCTTTTTATGATCTTGTTTTTCTTTAGAAGTTTTCAATTTTTTATTTTTAATTTTTTTTAGTTTGGGATAGAAGCCTTTTTTTTATTTTACTTCAGTGTCTTCCTCTGAAGATGAGCCCCAGTCTGGTTCCCATAATATGTTTCTATAGTGAGGTTTTTTCTTCTTTGTGGGCTCTCTCTCTCTCTCTCTCTCTCTCTCTCTCTCTCTCTCTCTCTCTCTCTCTCTCTCTCTCTCTCTCTCTCCCTTTTAAATAAAAGGTATTAGTGTAAACTACTCTAATCCTGGGGTGGAGGGGGGGGATGTTGTCTCTGCCTTTTCACAGCTTCTCACAGCTCTCCCCTCTGAGCAGGAACCCCAAACCAAAACCTCTCTCCTTCTGCCAGTGCCCACAACCAGCAGTCTGCCCCACTGCCCCTGCACTCACCAAGTGCTGGTTCCTTCTCACCCAGGGCCTTCTCACACTGCTGGAACTGGCTTTCCCAATATGCTGAGTTTCCTTCAGTTTTCCCAGACTCAGACCTCTATTTGAGAAACAGTCAGGGGAGGTGAAAGTTGGTGGAGTTCCTCACCCAACTCCCCCCAGGGTTCTCCACTTGGTGTCCTGCAGAACTAGCCTGGAGGTGTTTGAGCTTCACAGGGTTAATCCCAGCCCTGGGTCTTTCTCCAGATATTCTCAGGTTGTAACTGGAGGACTCCATTTCTACCCCAAGTCTTCTGGATTTTTCACTAGTCTATGTTTGCCCTGAGGTGCAACTTTGTTCTATTTGTGGGGGAAATTGGAAGAGTTTAAAATTTGCCAATCTACTCCACCTTCTTCCCAGAATTCTTCCCCCCCCCTTTTTTTTTTTTTTTAGCACTTTAAACAACTTTCTAAAACTCCATTTGCAAGGGAGATCCTGACTTGTGTTGGGAGAGTGATAGTCCTCACTGAGAGTTCCCTATTCCAATGAAATTATAGGCTTAGTCCCTTTCTTTATCCCTGGTTTTTTAGTGATTTCTCTAGGGAAGTCATGAAACATTTTAGCTATAACTTATTCATATATTTTCTTCTTGGACTCAATTTTTGTATAATAAGGCAAATTAACTCAAGTTTAATTTAGATTAATAATACTATTTAGAAATATAATTTGTGTTTTCATTCAGATAGCTCAGAATCTTTTTTTAGTTGTGCTTAATCATATATGTTATGGTTGCTAAATTGAGGACAGAGAAAAGTGAGTGTTGAGAGTTGGTATTGGAGGACCACATGGAGTTAAAGTAAGAGTTTTGGTTGGTTGACTTACATGGAAATATGTTCCCCATGATTCATAAATAAAATTAATATTCTATTGCTTTTCTTCTCAAGGAAGGAGAAGGAGAGAGAAGAAGAGAATATGGAACTCAGAAGTGTACAAAATGAATGTTAAAAGTTTTTAAAGTGCAACTAGAAATATTTAACAAAAGAAAATTTAAAGAGTTAAAAAAAAATTGTGGATATTGCAATCACAGATTAATGTGACATTCTAAAACAGTCTATAATGCAAGAGTATAGCTAGGTAGTACGATGGATAAAAGCTAAATCTGGAGGCAGGAAGACCAGAATTCAGATTCCAACTCTTAGCTGGGTTTGTCAAGCAAGTCACTTAACTTCTCAGTTAGACTCAGTATCCTCATCTGTAAAATGGGAATCATAACATCTACCTCCCAAGATTGTTGTGAGGAACAAATGATATAATATTTATAAAGTACTTTGAAAACTTTAAAGTATTACATAAATCCTCCCTGTTGTAGTTATTATTATTATTATTATTACTTATAATAATAATCTCAAATTGGCTTAAATGGACTGTTTAACCATTTGGAAATATAATTTCTGTATTAAGGTTAGTTTGTATAAAGTCATTTGAACATAGCATAGTATGTCATTCTTGCAAAGCTTGCCAATCCACTAATAGTTTGAAGAAGGGATAAAGTAAAATAGGTAAAGGTAATGGTTTTAAGAGTTAAAGGAGGGGAAGCTAGATGGTGTAGTGGATAGAAATAAATGTCCCTGAATTCAGGGTTGGTGCTCTGAGTTCAAAGCTGGCCTCAGACACTTAACATTTCTTGGCTTTGAGATCATGGGAAAAGTCACTTAATCCCAATCCCCTACCAAAAAAAAAAAAAAAAAGTTAAGGGGATTTCTTTTTTCCCTTGCCCATCCAGTCTTTATGGTAGAAGCTCAGTTTTCATATCACATCCTCTCTTAAGATTCTCAGAATGAAGGGATTTTTTTTCTTTTTTTTAACCAAGAAGCAGGTATAAAATCATTCCATTTCTCGGTGGATTCAACTGACAAGAAGATTTTGTTATTGTTGTTTGTCCTTCGTTTTTGAAGAGGACCAATGACATCAGAGGGTGATATTTTGACTCATGTGTGATTTGGATTTAAATGAGGCAGAGTTGCCCAAAATTATTTAGCTTACTCTCTCTTCCAAAGTGACAAAGTATAGTGGAAAGATAAGTCTGAACAACTGATAGTGTCCTAGGATGCAGTGGATGACCATGGTATCATCAATGTCTGACCAAGCTTTAGGCACTCCACAGTGCCTGTGTAAGCTGCCCTCTTGGCCATTGAAACAAATTTTTCTCATCCACCCATTTCATTGGGGGAGGTTGTCTTGGGGCTTCTTGGAGCTTCACCTAGCTTAAGGCTGACACCTTGATAACTCACCAAAGAGCTGGTAACCCATCATTTACCCTCAACATGACCACTGCTTCTTGGAGTCACAGGTGAAAGACAAGTGTCAGGTAGACACAAAAGATGGATGAACAGCCCTGAAAAGGGCTCAGAAAGCTCATACCAGAAATGCTAGTCATCTTCTTTTTCTCCTTCTCCTCTCTTCTCCTCCTTTTTCTCCTCCCTTCTCCCTTCTTCTTCTTTTTTTTGCCGAGGCAATTGGGGGTAAGTGACTTGCTCAAGGTCACACAGGTAGGGAATGTTAAGTGTCTGAAACTGCATTTGAATTCAGGTCCTCTTGGATGCTAGTCTTCTTTGAAGATCCCTACACTCCAATTCAAGAACTCAACTCAAATACAACTCAAAGAAGAGATATTGGAGAAGGACCAAGTTGGATTTATAGAGAATGGCCAGCACAATGATATACATCTTCTATAAACAAACTCAACTCCTTACCCACTCACCCAATAATGAGGGAAAGGAAAGGGGGAACCCTGTTTGTTGGTGCACAGATAGTAAGATAATCCCATAAGGCGCAGTGTCCCCTGTAAATGAATTTACATGCCTGAAAACCTAGATTGATAAATAAAAGGTTCATTGTAGAAATTTGGAAGCAAAGTTCAGTTAGAAAGACGCCAAGGCCAGAGGTGGCCTTTGGCGGGCAGGAATCCTTACATGGCTGGAAGGATACCATGTGTTGGTGGGGAGGGCTCCTGCAAAGAGAGGGCTCCTGTTTGGCCCTTTTATACCTAAAAGGAGATGGGCGGTACCCCCAAGTTCTTGGCAGGCTTTTCAGATAGCTCAGATCCGGTGGGGGTTGGGGGAAGCTGAGCTGATAATGGGGGCTGGGCCCGGATATTCAAAGGGTGCTTTTGACCAGGATTTGTGAATCAAGGTCAACCATGGGGGTTGGGCAGTCAGAGAGGAATCTTAAAGGGACCTCAACCCCCATCACCATTACCCCTTAAAATAAGCAAATTCTATTATTTTTCCATTTTGGAAACTGTCTGCAGAGGTGGAGGCATTTTTAGAAATTACTCTTTAAGATTAATTTGTATTTGTATTTTCATAGATTGAATTACTGAGTTTAGTAATAAATCTGTACATGATTTCTTAAAAATTACGGCCATCTGCATTCATGTTCATATAGAAATCACATGTTTAATATTATCATTGTAAGAAGTAATGTCCATAATGAAGCAAATTATTATCCTTAAAATCAAAAAGACCTGTATTCAGATCCTGCCTCAAATAACCTAAAAAGCAAAGTCACTTAATCTCACTGAGTTGACTTTCTCCTGTACAAAAATATTGTCAAAAGATAGCACAAGGTTGTTGCTGGAATCAAATAAGATATTGCATAACACTATTCGTAAACCTTCAGTGTAAGCCTTTGGTGCTACATGATTGGGAGCTGTCTCAGCCAGATTACATGTGGCTGACACTGTGTAAAGAAAACAGTCAGCAGTAACCAGTTTTCTCACTGCTTTGTTGAGAGGTTGTGATTCTTAAATGTTGGCACTTTATAAAGTTTTATGATCAGGAGAACTCAATCTTTGTTGGAAGGAAACTTGGTCAGGACCAATATCTTCACAAATCGTTTGTTGACGATACAATTCTGCTAATAAAAGTCTTCTTTAAAAAGGTAAATGAGAAAATAATGAGAAATTAAGGAGCTACTGGAGAAGGGTACGCAGCAAATACTGAATAAACAAATATTCAATGAATACCTAGTATGCACATAGCATTGAGTTAAGTATGGTCACACCTACCAAGTAACTTCCTGTATTAGAGGGAAACAATTTCCTCTAATGAAACAATTAGAAAGCATGGTAAGACATATCTAATTTACATGCCAAATTGAAAATAATCACTTGCTAATGTGATTACAAACAATCGGTATTAACCAGAAAAAAATTCCTCTTAATTATGTTGACAATAGCATAATTCTTGGGGTAGACTGGGCTTCAGACAGATTTGGAAGAATTGATCAAATTTTGATAGAGATAAAGCAGAATAAACAGAGCTATGCGAGGAAATTTGGCCCTTGGGCCTCATTTATTGAACACTGTGCATCAGCACTCTAGGCACTGTGCCAAGCATTAGATAATAAAGAAAGAAAAACATGGTCTCTGACCTCATAGAGCTCTTGTTCTAATGGGAGGTTTAGCATGAAAATAAATATATACATATAAGACTTATAAGGTAAATAGAAGGTAATCTCAGAGGGAAGATAGTAGCAATGGAAGGTTTCTTGAAATTTGAGCTGAATCTTGAAGAAAGCCAAGAGTTACAAATCAGAAGGGAGAACATCAGGTGTGAGGGATAGCCAGTGGAAAGGTGAGAAAAATCTTGTTCTAGGAACAGCAAGCATAGTGAGAGGAAGATGTAAGAAGACTGGAAAAGTAGAAAGGATCCATGTTCTGATAAACTTTAAGTAGCAAGCAGAGGATTTTATTTTTTATTCTGAAGATAATAGGAGACCACTCAGTTTTATTGAATATGAGTGTGTGGGTTATGCGACATGGTTAGGCCAGAGTTTTAGGAGAATCCCTTTGGCAGCTGAGTGGAGTATGAACTGAAATACAGATTTTAGGCAGAGAGACTGATGATGTAATAGGGAACCTCAAAATGATGAGGTAACTTGAACCAAATCATGAGGTATATACCTCAATAGGATTAAGTGAGGTCTAGTGGCAGGATTCGGGGTACAGGGAGTCACATGGAGCTCTCCTGAAACTCCCTTAGGATTCAGCGCAAGGACACAAAGTTAAATCAGGTCTAGTGGTGGCGAGAGTCCCCTGTAAATGAATTTACAGGTCGAAAACCTAGATGGGTAAAAAGATGTTTATTGCCAGGTTTGGAAGCAAGGTTGAGGTCTGGTTAGTAAAAGGCATTAGATAGAGGAAGATATTCGCTGAAAGCGGCGGGGACAGAGAATCTCTGATGCAAACATCTTGGCTGGCATGTTTCAAATCTCTGACCAAAGATGATTCTAGCTTTGCTCTTTTTATCTGCTTGAAGAAGTTATGGGCGGAGCTCATATTTTTGTCGGGCTTTATCCAAGCCAGCTCAGATCAGGTGGGAGGGCTGGGTACAAGCCCAAAATAGTTTGACCAGATCTTGTATCAAAGGGGGCTGAAAACCCAAACCAACTGGGGGCTGAGTACAGCCCAAACTGGCTCAGATACGGATCTTTTCCCCTAGGAATATCTTGTCCCAAAGGTAGGACAAGGAATCTTAAAGGGGCTACACCTACAACAAGACCACCTGGAAGGGTATTGCAAGATTACAGGCTGGAGATGATAAATTAAAGCGGAAGAGAGGAAGTAGAGTCACCTGATATAGATGACTTTCTCAAGGAGTTTAGAGGAGAAATAGGAGAAAGATAGGGTTGGAGTTACCATGGCTTTTTAGATTAAATGGGTGTTTTTTGTTTATTTTTTTAAAGATGAGGAAACCTGGATATATTTGTAGCTAGCCAAGAAGCATTCAGTAGATAAAGATTGAAGATTAAAGAGATCATGAGGAAGAAAGAAGGGGACAATCTGCTGAGCAAGATGGAAAGGGGGTGGAATCAACAACAGGCATTAAAGGATTTTCTTTAGCAATGAAAAGAGTCAACTCTTTATGTGAAAAAAGGATCAAAGAAGATAATAGGGAAGATTTCCAAGCAGTGTGAAGTTAGGAGGAAGAGCTAATAAAGAAGACTTGGTAAACAGCCTTGATTTTTATTTTCAGTTAAGTTTTAGGCAAAGTACTACCTTGCCTTAAACTTAGGCTTTACTTAGCTGAAAGAGTAAACAGGGGAAGGGGATCTGTAGGGAGATTGAGGAGAGATGTCTGAAACAGCTATTGTAGTGAGTAGGATAGTGAATTAGGAGTTATTTAAAGATTGTCTTGTTGCAGTGAGGGCCCAATTAACATTATATAACACTGATTTGTAGGGGACCCCAAGAATATGGTATTGTGATTTCCCTTAACTCCTTCCTGTTGCATATGAAAAGGAGCAAAGGAAGCAGATGGTGAGAATAATCGAAAGCTGGGGTTTGGCAGGACAAGGAGGCAAGGTGTTCAAGTCTAGAGCAAGGCTTCTTAAATTTTTTCCTCTAATGATTCCTTTTCACCTGAGAAATTTTTACATAACTCTGCGTATATCGGTATATAAAATAGGTATGCAAACCAAACATTTACTGTTAATAAATCATCATTTTGCAACCCTCATATTCAGTTGTATGACTCCATGTGGAGTATCAACCCACAGTTTAAGAAACTTTGGTCTAGAGGACAGTATAGAATTGAGCTGATTTGTCAAGGGGTCAAAATAGTGAAGGGAAGACAATGTAACCAGGACAGGGATGATGGCCTAAGGAAAACAAGAAAGATAGAGAACTGTGCTATGAGAAAGGGAAGCCCACATTCCTGAGATACAACCAACCGTCAGACAGAAATGGAAAGGAGATAAAAAGTGAGAATGGGTGAGATGGGTAGTGAAGGATGGTAGAAATATTAATCCTGAAGAAGAATCCAATGACAACAGGATGCTGGAGGGTGGTGGGGTGGTTAGGGAATGCTAGTCAAACTAGCAGTGTTTCTAGCATAAGATAGAAGATTGCTGCAGGGAAAAAGCATATTATTACTTCTCCCTATATTTACATCTTATCTTTGATTATTTACTAGTTGTGGGATCATGGGCTAGTTAGTTATTTAACTATCACTCAATATAATATCCTTTTGGAATCTCAGATTTGATATATCATGGGTTGGTATAAGAAACTAAAAAGAAATTTTGGGGAAGTTTTAAAGAAGCCACAGATATGACAAGGGAAGACTAGTTGACAACATAGAAAAAGTTTAGAAATTCAGAAAAGCATAAAATATATGTATAGTATTATATATCAACATATTTTAACATTTAATCATAATAATTCATACTTCTCTGGTACAAAGGGAAGACTAAACAATTTTATGTCTATTTTCCAGATCATAGGGGTGCTACACCCTTAACCTTCAAGATGTGGAAGAGATATACTTTCATGTAGCTTATGTTGTGACTGTGCTGCATGGAAAGTAATAGATATTTAATTATTTTTACTATCAGTTGCATCATATTTATCTTTTGATTTAGAACATAGGGTCGTACATAAATCCATCAATATGGGAGGTATTACACATAATTACATAGATTACATAAACACATAGTAATATAGTAACATAGTAACATAACACATGCTAGAAGTATGTAACAAATAACATGATCAAATAATCATAAATTGAGAATTTATACATGTCCATAAGTCCATTGTCCATTAGTTCATGTGCCAAAAATCAAATAATTCCTGCAAGTTTTGAAGTCCTCCAATAGTCTCATCTTGTGTTAGGAAATCCAATGATTCCTGCTGGTTTTAAAGTTCTTTAACAGTCTTCTTATTAGCCATGCTCTTTCAGTGTCAGAGGTTTCTTAGATTTTCTCCTTTGTTTTGAGGTTTTTCTCTTTTTCTGTCTCTCTCTGATGGACAAGGCAAATATGACTCGTTGGCACCCATCTGATTCCTTCTCCATCTGAAGAAATACAAGCAAACCCTCTCCCCCAAGCAGTTAACCTATCTGGTCCCTTCCATTCACCACTTTCTGGGTCTCTCCACATCACCTGGTGATTATCTAAGGACAGTGGAGCTGTTCACACTGGACACTGCCCTTCTGGTGGGTTATAAAACCTGTCTGCCAGAGCTAGTGCATCTTTGTCAAAAATTAGAAAATTAATGATATAGAGAACTAAATTTAGAAGTTCTCTAGGGTTACCTGTGGCTAAATTTAGAAGTTCTCTAGGGTTACCTGTGGCTTTTCCCCAGAAGTTCAAAGGGATAAACTCCCCTTAAAGGCCATAACCAAAGGTGTGAACTAGAGAATTGTTAAGTACCGACTTAGCACTTAATAAGAACCTAATATCTAATGATAATAATAAAATATTAATAAATATTTAAAAATAATAATAAATGATGTGATTTGCAGGATTAGAATTGTTGTAGTTGTTCTAAACTGGGGAAAGTATTAGGGGGACATGGCTGAGGAGAGAAATAGCTATCATTTATTTCCATTGTACTCTGGACCTAGAAAGCATCTCTTGTTAGAAGAAATTCGCAGGACTTGTCATTTCCCAAGAAGCTGTATGTCAACTGTCAAGTCTGTGTATAGAAGGATGTCATTATAAGGTAAGGTCCCTATTTAATGGGGAATCTCCTTAGAGGTGAGAGGTATAAAAATCAGTATGGATGCTGAACAGCCTTCTCATGCTGGAAGGTCCCTCTGGCTCTTGAGCTTTTTCCTTGGACTAGTCCTTCGTCCCTTTCTAGCTCTGATCTTGACCCTTCAGACTTCTTTCTTCACTATATCCAATGGAGGCACACTCTTTCCTAGCTTCCTTTTCAGTTTCCCTTTATGTGTTACTTTCTCCACTAAACTATAAGTTTCTTAAGGGCAGGTATTAGCTTTTATTTATATTTGTGTTCCAAACAATTAGCACATGCTTGACACATAGTAAGTGCTTAATTAATATTTAAGTTGCATTGAATTGGATAGTTCCTCTAAGAACTTTAAGAAAGGCCCAAAACAGTCATGTTTATTCCTTCCTTATTTTCTGGGCCCAATTATTTGGGGTTCTAGGCTACAGCTATCATATCCAAATCTAATCTATATCTATAGTTACATATGAATTGATATTCATAGCTATCTACAATTTAGAGACACATACACATATAATGCAAATATATATGTGTATAAGTCTAAACACATATGAAGTATGCATGTATACACATATTGCTTATTGTTTCTACTCCCCTTCATTAAAAATGAACAAATACCAAGTTGTGCAACTATTGTAACATTCACTTATAAACATATTATCTGCATTATACATACATATATATTTGCATATAGGTATGGATACATGTGGTATGTATATAATGCTTGTGACCTCAGAGACTGTGGCTCCTTGATTCAATCTTCAGCAATAAAATCTAATCAAGTATGTAGTTATACCTTCTATATATTGTAAAATAAATATATAGCTAACATACAAATCTACAGTATATAAAATCATATATCATAGTTCTCTACCAAAAAAAAAAAAAGAGGAATAAAGCCTCAACAAAAAGTTGATCTAGGCTTTGGATGCAAGGAGAGAGCCCCACAATATAATGTATAATTAACCTAGTTAGGTATTCAAGCTAGGCTATCTAAAAAGTACCATTAAATGAGAAAGAAAAATAGAATCTTTATCTTTGGGATTGACATGTCACATCAGACACCTGCAAAGAGGAAATTAATAAAGAGTTGTTTTCCCTGTATTCGTGGCGTTTATTCCTTTTGTTTTTATTTTTTGCTGATTTGAGGTGAATATGTATCCAGGGATGGGTTAGGCTATATATATATTATCTTGTGAGTTTCAAAAGGTTTGAAATATTATCAGAGATCCAGCAACTGGAACTGTTTGCAGAATCTTCTAATAACTAAAGGGCTAAATTCTTTGAGGTACCAGCCCAGAATAATATTACACATGATCCATCTTAACAGTTAATCAATCGAGGATAGGAAGAGAATCATATCCTGCAAGCAAGTGACCGTCTTCTCCATTTTTAGGCAGCACTTAACCATAAGCTTCATTGAACCCAAAAAGGAAGGGCTCCAAGTATCAATAAGTATTCCTCTCACCTAGGGAGTGAATGAAATATTTTATGTCAACCAAGTTAAGCGGCAATTCTTATGCCCAAGGGTTATATAGGAGGAAGAGAAGAGAACAAGCATGTGCTAAAACACTTTTTGGAAACATTGTTTCATTTGATCCTCACAGTAACTTTGCTGGTGAGGTGCTATTCTATGTCCCATTTTACAGTTGAGAAAATTGAGGCAAACAGGTTAAAGAACTTGCTTATCTTCATGTGACTAGTAAGTGTCTGAAATTGGATTTGAACTCAGGTCTTACTGATTCTAGGCTCTGTACTTTATTGCACAATCAGCTACTTCTAACAGATAGAAGAGAGGTAGGGAGGTGTGCTTCACAGTTTAGGGGTATATTTTTGTCCTTTTCTTACTATAGCATCCTAGTAAATATTTTTAAAAGGCCAATTAATTAATATCAATTGTAAAAGCCAATTAATTTGTCATTTGTAAAAGCTGGTTATTCAAAATGGGTGAAATGTCAATTATCGATTCTCTTGAGGAAGCACACTGAATAGGGACTTGTGAATGATAGTACTAGAATAAAAATCCCTCAATATTATCCCTACAATCCTAAAGGAAGCAGTAATCATTGTCCTTTGGGGACTCAACCTGCTAGTGTAACTTGGCAACATGAACTCAGATAGAGTCTTAAAACTTAGGAACTAAAATACTATAACTTGACCCACTATACAGGCTCCTACTAAAACTGAAGTCATGACTAGACCATAGAATTCCTTCAGCCACAATCTCAACCAAGAGAGGGATTAGTCTTATATATTCATCTTTTTTTTTTAATCTTCTGAAATTTCAAAGCAAAGAGTAAGAGGCAGTTGTGACCCTAGCCCAAATGGCAGTAGGTAAGGAATATAGTCCATTATGTTGTTCTTTTGGCAGTAAAAGCAATCATTAGAAAGGCTACTTGATAACACTATTGACATTCAGTAAATGGATGATCATTATAACTGGAATGCTTTGATGTGGAAGGAACAATGCCTACCAGAAAAAAAAAGTACTTTTATTTCACTTGTAACTGATGCAGGTGTACCTCTGTGGAGCTTTACACTAGCAGGTGTACCTCTGTGGATCCTTACACTGTAATCCCTTGACTAGGGTGACATGCTCTTTCTATAGGCTAGCTCTCACCCTAACTTGCCCTTACATTACAAATTCTGGATTCCCAGAGGAGTACTATAACTTAAACTCTCTCGTGGTACCAAGAGTAAGTCTTAAAAATGAGGGATAAATATCCTTTACTTGTTACTGTAGTTAATAAGCTTCCACACTGGGATTCCCATCTATACAGTCAGTCTATCACAATGATGACACAACTATTTCTTGAAGACAAAACATTTATTTAATGAGAAGTCAAAAATTAAACATTATTGTAGTTACTCGGTATAAGGTAATGTTTCAATACCTACAAATAATAATGCAATCAATACATCAAATTACCTCATAAGCTTGGGAAATATTCTCTCCCTACTGCTCATAGTATTCGAGGGCAAGAGTAAACACATAGTAACAGAAACCTAGCAGCAAGATACATGAGTGAGGACAACCATATACTTGGGGCAACTTGAAACTCTGGACTTCAGGCCTTGATATTCTTGATCTTGTAAGTATCGTTCTGACCCACGTAAAGATACTTTTGCTAAGGATTCTCCTTCTGCTTCTTACCACAGAGCAAATATTCTCATTTACTTATGAATTGATAAAACAATGACAAGCTCCTTCAATTCACAATCACCCCTACAAGAGCCAATGAGTCTAAAGGCAAGCAGTTCTCTTTCAGCAGGAGGATTGCGAAGATCCACACTTTGGATATCTGGACAATGCAAACAAGTGGAAGAGAACTTATCCCTTCAGAGAAGTTTTACCTCTTTCTAGCTATAGATGGCAATAGAGAACAAGAGCTAAAGATACAAAGTTCAGCTCTTCTCCAATCAGAAGTCTCTCCAGTCTTCTTCAGATAGTCTGCAAAGGGGGTTCTAATAGTAACCCTAAGAAATTGTGATCCTCAAGCGATTGTACCTCAATATAAATTAACCACCAGAACTCTAAAGGGCCTTTACTGATACTGATAACAAGAACAGTAGCTACAAAGTATTCTTCTACCCCAATTCCCAAATTTGGGGACATATTTTCCCCTTGGATGTTCTCCCTGGAGCTGAAGGGGAATGAGGTGCAATAATAACAGTAATAACTAACACTTAAATAGTTCTAACTTTATGCCAGGCACTGTGCAAAGTGTTTTACAATTATTTTCTCATTTGGTCTTCACAACAATCCTTGTAAATTGGAGTTATTATTATCCTTATTTTACAGATGAAGACATTGAGATAGGCAAAGGTCCCAGTTACTTGCCAAGGATCACACAGCTAATGTAAGTGTCATAGACAAGATTTTAATTCATATCTTCCTGATTTTAGGCCCAGTGCTCTCTGCATTGTACCACCTAGCTGGCAAAAGAAATGTAAGAACCTGTGAAGAAATGTGGAATTCTTCTTGTCTCCTGGAGTTCTTTTCTCCTTTCATGGAGTCCTCATGAAGTTTCCTTTAATTTTATTTTTCTTCTGGTTTTAGGCATCAGTGAATTTCTAGAATTCATATACAACATTTCCCTTTGTTACAAGTGGTCATGATCTCTAATGTCACAACTTTGAGAGAAACTCTCTTTCCCACCTCTATCTGCAGGTACTTCCGTTATCAGCCACTAGTACTCCGACAGGTTCTGCTGCTGATTCTGATTGCTACTGAGAACCTTCTAATCATTGTGATGGACATTTCCAATTCATAGGTCACTCAAGGATTCCCATCTCAGGAGATTCATTTACCAAAGATAAGGAAAGAAACAGAAATCTTATTGTTCCGGGATGTGGATGCTTGGTCACCCCTACTGCAAATCAGCTCAAAGAAATTTTCCTTACTTAAAAGTCATAAGAGAAAATAGAGATCAGCTGCATACTTTTAGTATGCTCACCTAGTTCTGGCTCATACTCCCTTGTCACCCATCCCTCTGTTTTTTCAGCCAATGAGAAGGCTTTGTCACCACATAGGACTTGACATCTACATCTGCAAAATAGTTCCCATAAATTCTATATTAGCTGGAATCAGGCAAGAAATATCTATGCATATTCTATATAATCCACTAGGAAGGGAAAATCCAAACCAAGGATCATTATTGGCCAGTCCTCCAACGACATAATACAACTGATTTAATAGTACACATATATTTTAAAAGCTAGGTCTACTATGTTTTTAATCTGTAACATGAAGGGCACATTAGGTGTTTTAAATGAGATTGAAAGAAGTATTCATCCTAGAAATGGCCCCCTCTAACTTAGCTCAGCCCCTAATTCTCCTGAAATTTCCACCTCCTTCTTGGTGATCTTCTCACATTAGAGATCCATTCATCCCTGTGGCTTCTTCCTCTTATGCATTCTCTTGGGATCCTCCACTTGAGGGAATGCCTACCCATGCCAGTCATGTAATGTCTTCCCCCATTAAAGTATAAAATCTTTGAAGAAAAAAAAACAGATTTTTTTGCTTGTATTTATATTCCAGGGTTTTTTTTTTTTAATTTTAAAATTTTTTTATTTTTATTAATTTTTATAATTATAACATTTTCTTTGACAGTACATATGTATAGGTAGTTGTTCGTTTGTTTGTTTGTTTGTTTGTTTTAACAACATTATCCCTTGTACTCCCTTCTGTTCCAAATTTTTCCCCTCCTTCCCTCCACCCCCTCCACTGGATGGCCAGCATTCCCATACATATTAAATATCTTATAGTATGTCTTAGGTACAATATATATGTGCAGAACCGAATTTTGTTGTTGTTGTTGCAAAGGAAGGATTATATTCGCAAGTAAAAATATTCTGGGAAGAGAAACAAAACAAAACCAAAAAACAATGCTCTCAGTTTACACTCATTTCCCAGTGTCCTTTTTCTGGGTGTAGCTGATTCTGTGCATCATTGGTCAATTGGAATTGGATTAGCTCTTCTCTATGTTGAAGATATCCACTTCCATCAGAATACATCCTCATACAGTATCATTGTTGAAGTGTATAAATGATCCCCTAGTTCTACTCGTTTCACTCAGCATCAGTTGATATAAGTCTCTCCAAGCCTCTCTGTATTATTCCATTTGGTCATTTCTTACCGAACAATAATATTCCATAACATTCATATACCATAATTTACCCAACCATTCTCCAATTGATGGGCATCCATTAATTTTCCAGTTTCTAGCCACTACAAAAAGGGCTGCCCAAACATTTTGGCACACACAGGTCCCTTTCCCTTCTTTAGTATTTCCTTGGGGTATAAGCCCAGTAGTAGTATGGCTGGGTCAAAGGGTATGCACATTTTGATAACTTTTTGGGGCATAATTCCAGATTGCTCTCCAGAATGGTTGGATTCTTTTACAACTCCACCAACAATGCATCAGTGTCCCAGTTTTCCCACAGCCCCTCCAACATTCATCATTATTAGTTCCTGTCATCTTAGCCAGTCTGACAGGTGTGTAATGATATCTCAGAGTTGTCTTAATTTGCATTTCTCTGATCAATAGTGATTTGGAACACTCTTTCATATGAGTAGAAATAGTTTTAATTTCATCATCTGAAAATTGTCTGTTCATATCCTTTGACCATTTATCAATTGGAGAATGGCTTGATTTCTTACAAATTAAAGTCAATTCTCTTATATTTTGGAGATAAGTCCTTTATCAGAACCTTTAACTGTAAAAATGTTTTCCCAATTTGTTACTTCCCTTCTAATCTTATTTGCATTAGTTTTGTTTGTGCAGAAACTTTTTAATTTGGCATAATCAAAATTTTCTATTTTGTGATCAATAACGGTCTCTAGTTCTCCCTTGGACACAAACTCCTTCCTCCTCCACAAGTCTGAGAGGTAAACCATCCCATGTTCCTCCAATTTATTTATGATTTCGTTCTTTATGCCTAAATCTTGGACCCATTTTGATCTTATCTTACTATGTGGTGTTAAATGTGGGTCCATGCCTAGTTCATGCCATACTAATTTCCAGTTTTCCCAGCAGTTTTTGTCAAATAATGAATTTGGGATCTTTGGGTTTGTCAAATACTAGATTGCTATTTTTATTCACTATCTTGCCCTGTGAACCTAACCTATTCCACTGATCAACTAGTCTATTTCTTAGCCAATACCAAATGGTTTTGGTGACTGTTGCTTTATAATACAGTTCTAGATCAGGTACAACTAGACCACCTTCATTTAATTTTTTTTTCATTACTTCCCTTGAAATTCTCGACCTTTTGTTCTTCCATATGAATTCTGTTGTTATTTTTTCTAGGTCATTAAAATAGTTTCTTGGGAGTCTGATTGGTATAGCACTAAATAGATAGATTAGGGAGTATTGTCATCTTAATTATATTCGCTCGGCCTATCCAAGAGCACTGAATGTCTTTCCAATTATTTAAATCCGACTTTATTTTTGTGGCAAGTGTTTCAGGGTTGTTTTTTTTTTAATTGGAATGCACTGCAGATTCAGTGTATTTGGGATACACTTGGCCTTGAAGATTAGGATTGCAAGATAATATTGGAGAAGACTGATTGTGGAAAAGAAAGGGAAATATAAGAATAATCATCATAATGGGGTCAGAGTCTTCTTGATTCTCTATCAAGCCAGAAAAGGAATTTCTATGGTTTGGGGTTCTCTAAAGATGAACAAAGAAGGGATTATAAGATTAAGACCCAGAAAGGATCTTGGAGACTTCTAAATCCATTCCCCTCATTTTAGAGAAGAGAAAACATGAAGACTGTGAGACCTTAAGTGACTTGCCCAGATTTCTTTATTCCCTTGTTCAAGAAAAATTATATTGTAAGTGTTAAGTTTTAAACAACATTATAGCATACCTGTCAATTATATTGGTGAAAAGAGAGAGAACTAGAATTTTTTTAATAGTTTTTATTTACCAGATATTTGCATGGGTAATTTTACAACATTGACAGTTGCCAAACCTTTTGTTCTAATTTTTCCCCTCCCCCCACGGCAAGTTCACCAATACGTGTTAAATATGTTAGACTATAAATTAAATACAATATATGTCTACATGTCCAAACAGTTATTTTGCTGTACAGAAAGAATCAGACTTTGAAACAGTGTACAATTAGCCTGTGAAGGAAATCCAAAATGCAGGCGGACAAAAATAGAGGGATTGGGAATTCTATGTAGTGGTTCAGAGTCATCTCCTAGAGTTCTTTCACTGAGTGTAGCTGGTTCAGTTCATTACTGCTCTATTGGAACTGATTTGGTTCATCTCATTGTTGGAAAGGGCCATGTCCATCAGAATTGATCATCATACAGTATTGTTGTTGAAATATACAATGATCTCTTGATCCTGCTCATTTCACTCAGCATCAGTTCATGTAAATCTCTCCAGGTCTTTCTGTATTCATCCTGCTGGTCATTTCTTACAGAACAATAATATTCCATAACATTCATATACCACAACTTATTCAGTCATTCTCCAATTGATGGGCATCCACTCAGTTTCCAGTTTCTGGCCACTAAAAAGAGGGCTGCCACAAACATTCTTGCACATGAGGGTCCCTTTCCCTTCTTTAGTATCTCTTTGGGATATAAGCTCAGTAGTAACACTGCTGGGTCAAAGAGCAGGCACAGTTTGATAACTTTGAGCATAGGAGAACTAGGATCTTATGGCTGTGGGCATCAGGTTATATCTATATGGAGTTTTATATTTGGGAAAGTTTATGATCCTGTCATGTTATGTATGTATGACACGTAATGATGTTTAAATTAGTTACATACTAAGGATGAACATTCATATGAAGTCTTTGAAGATTGCTTTTAAAATTACTTTTAAAACTTTTAAAACTAGCTGTTTACTAGAAGGAGTATAAACTCTGAGCAGGAAGAAACAACGATGAATACTCATGAGGGCTGGACTGGAAGTGGAGTAGTTTTGAAATACTACCCTTTTTGACAAGTCATTTTCCCTGCCCTGGGCCGCAGTGTTCTCAATCAATAAAAAAAGGCAACTTGGAAAACAACCAATGTTGACAGGTCACTGTCCCTGTCCCAGGACTCAGTTTTTTTCATCTGTAAAAAAGACTAGATGATTTCTAAGAAACCTTAAGATCTGTTCTAAGACTGCAGAACTGATTCTAAAAATAAAGGCAGCCATGCCTCCTGAAAATGACACCTCCATTTCTTTCCCTTAAGGTAACATTTAGAGAGCATAAGCCCAGTGGCTGGTAGAGGGGAGATGCTTAATATATTCCGATTTCATCCCCTTCCACGGTGGGTACCCAAACACGCAAAGTTCGGCAACTGTGTCTGCCCGGTTCTGGGACAGTGAGGATGAGGAGTCCACGCTGCGGCTGTTTTTGGAGGTGAGAGAGGAGGGCTTTGGGGGGCGGGGTCTGGAGTTTGTATGTTTCAATGTGGGGGGGCACAGTGGAGGAGGTGGAAGGCTCCCCCCAAGTCAGATTGCTGACTTGGGGTCTCAGCAGGGCGTCTGTAACTTCCGGAACCCTAAGGTCCTGAATCATGGGCGAGTGGAGTAAGTGGGTGACCTGGGGCCTGGGGCATGGGAAGAGGGTAGCGGGAGACCCCCTCCCCCCCACTTCCTGGATCCCCTTTCTGGTCCAGACACGCGCCGTCCCGGCAGGCCAAGGATTCCTAGCTGCCTCTGGCTACTTCAGTCTGGTAAGAGCCGGTTAGCAGCTCGATTTCTCGTCACTTATTCATTCATTTATTTATTTATTTATTTAGAGCGGCCTTTGCGATCGCACTAAGTTGCACCCTCCTCGCTCGCCGTACCTCGGATTCTACCATTGCCTCGACAGCCGGGAGGGAGGTCGGAGTCGGGAGAGACGACGGGGGTGGGGGGGTAAGAGAGGAGGAGGAGGAGGAGGACGAGGACAGCGACCAGCCGACCCAGCCCGCGGCGGGTCCTCCCCTTCTCCCTTCCCCCTTCCCCTCCCCCTCTCCGTGCCGGGGGCGTCCTCGGACGGCGGAGACCCGCATCTCGTCCCTGTGGCCGCGCGGGAGGCCTGGTGAGTGGCGGGCGCGCGGGGGGCGCCCCGGCCCCGGCGGGCCCCTGCCCGCCTGCCCCTTTCCCTGGCGCTGGACATCCCCCCTGCCCCGGAGACCCTCTCCCCACCCCCTCGCTCGCGGGCCCGGGGCCGCCGGGGCAGCGCAGTCATGGCAGCGCCGTGAGGAGGGGGCCGAGCTGACAGCCCCGGCCCGTCCCGGCCTGGCCTTGCCCGCTCCCTGCCCCTCGCCCGGCCTCTCCAGACAGGTAACCCCGCCGAGGGCCGGATCCCACCGGCGCAGTAGAGCCGGCCTCCCCGGGCGGCGGCGGGGGTCGAGAGGGGGCCCTGGAAACGGTCCGGGCCCAGGCCCTAGGCCTCCCGGGGCCGGCGGCCTTGACCGCCCCTTCCTTGGCCCCATTTCCTCCGGAGGGAGGGAGGGGGAGGAAGAAGGAGAGGGTGTGGGGTATAAATATAACGCGCATCTGTGTGCATGCGTGCATGCGTGTAACATACACATGTGTGTAGGGAGGGTGTCCCGAGGTCATGTTCTTAAGGAACCCCGCGGCAGGAAACGTTTTCACTTTGTTCCCTAGAGCGCCCCAAGAAGATGGGGCGCTCCTCATCCTCTTCAGCATCCCGGGTCCGAGGAAATGCACGAGGACTTGGGGGCTGCATCCCCAGCACACTGCAGAGGTGCCCACAAGGTGTCTGTCTGTGCACCAGACATGCCATGCTCAGACCCATCTCGGGTGGGATCCACAAAGTGGGCTTAGCCGGGTTTGTCCGGAGGCTGCATTCAATCCCTGTTGCCCCTCCTTTCAGATTTAGAATCATGTCTGCCTCTGACATACCCAAAGCACAGAATCAAATTAAGTAAGCATTTTATTAAGGGCTTGCCATGTACCAGACACTGTGTTAAGTGGTGAAGATACCAAGGAAGGCAAAAACAATCCCTGCTAGGAGGAAATTCAATAATGGGGGAGACAACTTGCAAAATGTACAGACCAGATAGAAACTGTATAAATTGTGGGAAACCTCAGAGCAATGACTGCACTTACATGGAGGAGGGTTAGGAAAAGACTTTCCTGTACAGAGTGGAATTTTAATTGAGATTTGAACAGGCCAGAAGAAGATGAGGATAGATAGAATTCCAAGCATGATAGACAGCTGTTGAAAAGGCACCGAGCCTGGAGATGGGGTGTCTTGTTTGAGAAATAGCCAAGAGTCATTGATGTATTGTAGAGTAAATGGAAGGGAAAAATAAGGCACAACATTGAACATATGCTGGACATTGAAAAACATGTGTTACTTGATTTATAGGAATTTAGATTTTGTGTTCCTTAAGTAGAATCTGCTTTGTGAGAAGGGATGTAATGTCATTACTTAGGACACTACTTGTAGTGCTTTATAAATTGTTGAATCCCATTGAATTAGATGTCAAATCATAAGGCTACCCAGATATTGAAAGATTATGCTTTTGACTCCAAAAAAGGATAAAGTAACCACTAAAGGACAAATTATAGGCAGAATATTAGTGAAATTTATTCTGTCCCTATAGCCACAATTTTTTAAGGAATATATCTTTATAGGTAGTCAGTAGAAGCTTGGAAAGACCATTCTACACCAAGCATACAGTATTTTTAAAAATTTCTCTTTCGTATTTGTATTTTCACATGTATAACATAGTCATACATGTCTCTGACCCTTCTGATACTTTTAAAATTAACGAGGCATGTATATATCATTTGTTTCCAGTCACCAACACATCAGTGAGTGTGATTCTTGTATATATCTCCATTAACTTGACTACTTAAGAAGCTGTTATATTACTGATGTTTTTATCCAGTTGTTACAGTGTTCAACCTTTTTTGTTTTTCTCTACCTTCTGTATCATTTAACAAGTGAGTATACTTTAGACTGATTAGAAAGGTTAGGTGGTTAAAATAACTTTAAACTGTATATTCTTTTTGTTTCAAGGTTAAAATATTTTGATTAAAAAAAGTAAATGGATTTTGAAATATCTATACCAAGATTGATAAATAGCTCAAATGATTTTTTTTTTAAGAAATTGCCTATTTCTTTAACAGATTATTTGGAAGAATTGTTTATTTATTTTTCAGATAATGATTTAATTTGGCATTGTTGGCCTGGAGATCAGCTGTCTAAATCTTAATAGTAGGCATACTTCTAGCTATTGTTAATGATATGAAAGAAGCAGCAGACACCTGAAATATTTTAATGAAATTAGCACTGTTATTGACCAGCTGTTACTAGCATTTGAAATGGATGGTTGATAATCTCTTTAACCACAAATAATGATCCACATTTCTGTTTAGAATTCTCCATGTTAAAGAACAAAATTTGTACTTAGCTTAAATGTATAGGTTGACCTTCAGGGTTAGTTTAATGCTTGAGGCATTGTTGTCTTTCAGAGATTATTGATTCTTGTTTTTATTACTACTTTAAACTTTGTTTTGAATTAGACATGATCTGTTCTGGAAAGTTGGATATCACAGGTACTCAATTTATTAAGCTATAACACTCTGACTGACACAGAGACTGTAATTATCAACATCTGAACATTTTGGGGATGATTGTAAATTAAATTAAACCTTGGATTATATAACTTGAAGATGATATTTTCTTAAAGTTGCTCTGAAGTAGTTTTTGAAGATAATTTCTCACATGGGAAAACTAGTTCTGAATTTATGAAAATCATTATTTTGTATAATTCACATGGAGTTGTTAATAGTTGTTTTTGGTCCTGCCAATTTTCCATAAACTATAATGGATGATAGCTTCTTCAGATCAGTTAACTATCAGGGTTGTAATATATTTATGATTAATTCAACTACTGGGCTCTTCATTTTAATTAGCTGTTAATTTTTCTTGCTTATATTACCTGCCTACTCTGTATTTCTTGTATCCTTCCTTTTTATAGAAATATTGATTTCTGATGGAAAATGAGTACTTTCTGAGCTGTAATTTATTGCATCTTTGCCAGCAGTGGTTGGAGACCTACATTATTCAATAAGCTTAAAGTAGGTTTAAAGAAATGGATAATATTCCATTTGTCTTATTCTTTTTGCTATTCATTTCATATATTTTAATGCTAAAGATAAACAGATTCAGCATAGTACAATAAATAGTGAGATTGATTTAGAATCAGGATCTGGATTCAACTCCTACCTCAACTAACCCTGTCACCTTGGGCAAGTCATTTAAAGTCATTGTTTTGGCCTTAGTTTCTTAATCTGAAAAATGAAAGAGTCAGACTAGATAAAATATTGATCTTGAGACTACTTTTTAATTTTTTGTTCTTAAGACTGCTTTCTAAAATTTTTCTTAAGACTACTGTATAATTTTTTGTTCTTAAGACTACATTATAATTTTAAAATTATTAAGGACCCCTCCCAAGCACTTTTGTTTGTGTGAGTTATTCCTATTGATATTATCTTATTAGAAATTAAAGCATCTTAGTTTTATTATGAAAATAGTTCTAAAGAACCTCATGAATCCCCTGGAAGGGCCTTTGAAGATAAATCAGTTATTCTTAACCTTTTTTTGTGTCATGGATCCTTCAGGAGTCTGATGAAGCTATGTACCCCCCTTCACAATAATGTTTTTAACTGCGTAAAATAAAATACACAGAATTACAAAGAAAATCAATTATATTGAAAACAGAAATCAAAATATTGATAAACAGTGTTCAAGGACACGAGATTAATAATACTTAAATGGTTTATGAATCTCTTCTAACTTTAAATTTATAATCTTTTCTTACTGATATTATTCAATTGTTACATTACTGGTTCATCTTTCTTTCATCATATACCAAAACAATACAAAAAAGTTCTCATTCATTGTATTTTTTTATTCTACTTATATTGAATTTTTATTTTACTTCTTTGTTAGATCTTTTTAATTCACTGAAGTAGAAGTAAAAATTTACATTTCTATTAGCAATCTTGTTTTGGAGAAAGTTATAGGGATGTTGAATTGGGTAGCTGAATTGGGGGAAATCATCTTGTAAACAGATGTGTTAGCTAAACATTAGTATTTAAAAAAAGAAACAAAACAAAATAAAATAATTCCCTCAAATTTCTTTGTTTCATTTTGCTAGAATATGCCTCTGAACTTTGGAGCAAAGAAAACTTGGGTTCAAAGCCTATTTCTGCCACATATTGATCATTTGACCCTGGACAAGTCACTTAAATTCTCAAAACTCTAAGTTGTTCTGTCAGACAATACAGCAGATTGTAGAGAAAGTGCTCATCTGCTTTGGTAGAAGTTTCATCATTCATGTCATCCCTATTTCATTATAATTCTAAGACTAGTCCCTATCCCTAAGAATGACCATAAGAATTGAGAGAAATTTGGGAAAATTTGTATGAATTAATTCAGAATAAAATAGGCAGAAACAAACCTGCAATTAAATGACTACCACAGTAATATAAAATAAGTCTTAAGAACTTCAAAACTGATCAATTCAAAGATAAATCATGATTTTGAAAAGGGCATTTTGTCAATTTCTCAGAAGAATGGAAGGATGACTAGAAGTGTAGAATAAGATTAGGAAAATATGCTTATGCTAATGACATGGTCCATTTTCCTATTTTTTGTTAATATTACCATTTAAAAACATTTCTAGAAAAAAGACTTTGCAAAGAAATTTTAATACCTTTTATAGGAAATTTGTTATATCACTTTATTAGAATGTAAACCCCTCAAGATCAGGGAGTGTCTTTGCTTTTGTTTTTATATCTACAAAAATCAGCACATAATAAGTGTTTGATAAATGTTTTTTTTTTTTTTCCCATTTATTCATTCCTTGGACCTAAACTATAAGTAAGCATTCAAGAAGGCATCTTTTACCTGAACTATTAATAGGATGTTTTATGTTGTACTTATTCATTGTTATCTTGGGTGTTCATACTAAAAAAGCCTTACTGGATTTGTATAAATTTGATTGTCTGAGGACAAATATTACCCTATCCATCTATATCTTCTATATATCTTTTACCTATATTTTCACATATATTTTTCTATTGAATATTATCTACTCAATGTGTTAAAAGCCTTCCTTTACATATTTTAGCATTTTTTCACCATTAGTGTAGAAACAAGAGTTTTCCATAAACAGGCCACATCTATCTAGTCACACTCTTGACTGAAAAATTTAGCAAATACTTGATACAGCTATCTTTATTTATAAAAGAAAGCATGGTAAGAGTGGTTTTAAGCCTTACTTAAAATAAAAGGATACCCTATCTAGGTGAATTCATTTAACTGGTAAGAACTATTTTGATTGTGGGCCCACAAAGGTGCCAAAAGCTTATAGAGTTTAGCTGAGTGATTTGTTGTTGCCCTCCAAGATTTTTATAAAAACCCTTGGGCTAGTTGGAATCAGAAAGTTGATTGCCTGACTTTGTGGTATGGTTTGTTCTAGCTAATCTTCTAGGAAGGAATCTTTTGGGGGGAGAAAGAGAAAGTGTCTTAATCCCTTTCACTCTCCCACATATCTTTTGTTTGGAAGAAGACCTTATATTATTTAAAGACTCTGAAGGCTTTTAGACTTTCCATTAGTATCCTAGTAAGGTCCCTGGAATAGCTAGTGCTATCAGGAGTCGGAGAGAATGGACATAGATTCAAGGATCTAGCATCCAGCAGAAAAACCATCCTTTACCTAAAAAGATTATCCTGAGGACTCCAGCAAAAGAATTCCAGAAGTTGTGTTACCTCTTTGTCATATGCGTTCTCTAAACTTGAGCCCAGTTTTTCTTGGACTCTAGTCTCGACTTGGATAGAACACCTAGCCTGAAGTTAAGAAGACTCAAATCACTTGAGTTCAAACTGATCTCAGACTAACTATGTGACCTTGGAAAAGTTACTTAACCCCATTTGCTTCAGTTTCCTCATCTGTAAAATGAGGTGAACAAGGAAATGTCAACCATTTCAGTATCTTTGCCAAGAATACCTCAGATGAGATTATGGAAGAGTTGGACCAGACTCAAGTGACTCAACAACAACAAAAGCTAGTTAAATCTGACTAATTGATTTAAACTAATAATTATTGTAGGAAACCTTATGAGCTACAAATTTAGAAAGACAAGCCCTAACTTCCCAGGGCTAACTCTAGAGCCTTGAGGGGATGTGGTAGCCATATTCTTGGGATCCAATTCCTCCTTAAGAGTTGAGATTGCAGTTCTAGAGCTCTTCACTGAATCTAGCTTCTCCTAAACTCCTATCATTGGGCTCCTAGTGGTTCCCTCTTTTTGAACTTTTGAAGCTTACAAAGTCCATCATGAATTCAGTTCTCCTTCACTTATGACCAGAAAGAATAGACACCAATTACTAAAACAACAGTAGGGATATAGTTTATGACTTCCATAATTGAACATAGCTCAGCAGAAAACTAATCACAGTTGAATTAATGGGGTCTTTCTATGGATGCTCAATTCTAGCTCAAAAGTCAATTGAAAAACCTTTTATCATGTGTCAAGTTGATCCCAAACAGTCATGGAATACTTGCCCTTGCTCTGAATTCCACATGAGGGATTGTATTCCATTTAGCACCTTGTGCATGCTCATAAAAGGTGGGTTTTTGCTGACCATTTTCCTGTTACATGTAGGTTAGACTGGAGGTAAATGGTTCTTGTAATGAGGATATAGTAAGAACTTGGCCTAGATTAGGGGCTGGTCCTTTATTTTCTACCAGTTGTTTTGCTTGGTTTCTACTTCTGGAAAATTATACTTTCTCCCAAGATAAGCTTATTATTATTAATCTCATCGTCATAGAAATTGCTTCAGTTTTGAGTTCATCACTTTGGAGACACTCTGTTGTCTTCTCTCTGATTGGAGGATTGAACAGAATACTCAGAGCTTCCCTTTATTGAGGCCTCAGAATTAGCTTTTCATTTCCCACCTGCTATTCTGCTTGGTTCTGAATCCACAAATTTTGTACTCCAGGGCTGCTTATCTAGTTGCTCTTTGTATATTGTTTTCCCCTATTAGAGTATAAACTCCTTGAGGGAAAGGACTGCCTTTTGGGGGGGGGGGGGAGATCCCTAGGTTTAGTTCTTATGCCTGTTGCATTTGTGTTGCATATACCTTTGTTTTTGTTACTTGATAGTGAATGAAAAGGCATTTAACCAAGTGCTTGAGATACTGGGGAGACTACACTTAGGGAGTAGTGGCACAAAAGGTTTTCATCTAGGAAGTCAAAAGAGTGTTCTGTGATGGCTCAATAGAGCAATTCCCTTTCCAGATGCAGTAGTTGTGTTATTTGATTATAGTTTGCTTTTAAAGAAGTGAAAAAGTGAGTTAGCTGTACTCAGAAACCCTTTAAACCTCTTCTAAATCTATGGTCTTATAAAAGAGCATGATCTAGTTTGGGGACCAATACAGATAATAGGAGGTGTCATCAATCTGGTTAGTTGATGGGACTTTCAAAGTTCTAGTAGAGGGACTCTCAAACTTCTTTTTAGTGGTTAAAAAAAAATTTGACAACTGTTTCAGTATAATTGTTTTTCTTTTTTAAGACATTATTCTGAGTAGGGGTCCCATAGGTTTCACCAGATGGCCAAAGTGGTCTGTGACTCAAAAAAGATTAAGAATCCCTGCTCCTAGGTCATCAGTCTCTGAGGTTCTGGTGGAAGAAGCAAGCAGCTCTAGTGGCAAGTAAGAAAATATAGAGAGATGAGTAGTTCTGGTAATATTGAAGATAGCAAAACATAACATCTATCCATTGCGAAATGTAAAGTTCTATTTAATGTAACAACATACTTATATAATGATTTAAGTTTTCCAAAGTCCAATAAATACATTAGCTCAATAAATAAATGAAAAGCAGTTGAGAGGTAATTATCAGCTTCTAAACCTTCCTTATACATACTTTCTCATCAGTATTAGTGGATAAATAAAAAGAAAGTGGATTTAAAAAAAAAAAAAAAAGAAAACATTTATTAAGTAGGTACCAAACAATGTACTATCACTGGGGATACAAATACAACTAGGTTTTGATTCGTACTAAGAATGAACTTCTTGAAGTAGTTGTATATAGTTGAAATTGCACTGTATATTTCCATTGGGCTGCATTTTACATGATTATGACTTCAAAGAATACAAATTAAAATGCATGTGACTACTTCCTGGGATTCATTATTTACACTAGCTTTAAAAGCAACAACAGTCTCTGTCTTCAAGGATCTTATATTTTCATGGCATAGACAATACATATAGGGGAATAGTGATGCCATTTCATTTGGATGGGTAGGTGAGGCCATATAGAAGTAGATTGGGTACATCCTTTCCAAGAGCCAATGAAAATTTATTTGATCTTAACTCCAGAACTGGAAAGGATATTGGTCAAGGCAGCTCTTGAAAAGATGGCTAAGGAGTTAGGAGTGAAGTGAAACCTGGCTGTGGACTGTTTGAAAAAGTGGTCCAGATGAAGCTATGCCAATCAGGACAGTGGAACCTAAGGACAGCAGTTCAAGAGATTAAAAAGGTTAAAACCTTTTATCCACATTTTACAGATAAGGAAGCTAAGTTTCAGAAAATTTTAAAAACTTAAGACTTACTCATAGTTCAGAGAGGTATTAAGTGTTTGAGGTAATATTTGAACTGAAGGCTTTCAGACTTTAAGTCCAGTACTTTATTTACTATGATATCATTATTAAATAGTTTTCTTACATTAAGTATTGAGCAGATCTTGGCACCGAGGGACTTATTAAATGCTGGTTTTAAATCAAGAAAAATAATATAATCTAAGCTCTAGGACCTAGATTTTTAAAAAGTGACAAAGCAATTCAAGTTTTCTGATTTTTCATTCCTATAAAGTACAGACCAGTAAATTTCAATGAACATTCAATTAACACATACTATGTTTAAGAGGCTGACTGAATCAGATACTATAAATATTAATAAGAAAAACAACTTTAATTTAGACCTTTTAAGGAATTTACAGCCAATTTGAGGAGAATATAAGATATAACATACAAAATAACTTTGACATTTAGAATGTGATCAAAGTAAATGGTCAAAGAATATGAATAATTTTCAAATGAAAAAATTAAAACTAGTTTTAGTCATATGAAAAAATGCTCTAACTTTTGTTTTTCCTTGAGGCAATTGGGGATAAGTAACTTGCCCAGGGTCACATAAGTAGGAAGTGTTAAGTGTCTGAGGCCATATTTGAACTCAGGTCCTGACTTTAGGACTGGTGCTCTATTCACTTTGCTACCCAGCTGTCCCTCTAAATTACTATTGATCAGAGAATGATGATTGTTGGAGGGTATGTGGGAAAACTGGGACACTTATATATTGTTGGTGGAGTTGTGAGCTGATTCAACCATTCTGGAGAGCAATTTGGAACTATACCCTAAGGGCTTCTAAATTGTGCATAATTCTTTGACCCATCAGTGCCATTCCTGGGTATGTATCTTAAGGAAATCTTAAAGTAGGGAAAAGGACCCATATGTGCAGAAATGTTTGTGGCAGCCCTTTTTGTAATGACAAGGAAAAACTGAATGGATGCTCTTCAGTTGGAGAATGGCTGAATATATGAATGGTATATGAAGGTTATGGAATATTATTATTTTATAAGAAATAGTCAGCAGGATGATTTCAGGGAGGCCTGGAGAGACTGATCACTGGAACCCCTTTGGCACATTAAGTTGTCCCACACCTGTTTCTGGAAACCTCCACTTGTCTTAATGCATTAAATTCAGAGGTTCCACTTTTAGACAGCTCTAATTGAAAAGTTTTTCTTTGAGTTTTTCTAAAACTTCTGCCACTTGTTCCTGGTTGTTTATGGACCAAGCAAAAGTCCTACTTTTCATATTTTCTTCAAGCACCTTGTTGCATATCTTCCTTATCCTTATTATATTTGATACAGTATGGATTTCTCTTCTGAATATGTCTTATATCTACTAATAAATTGTAACTTTGAAGACAGTGATGTTGTTTTTCATCTTCAGCAAATAGCAGAATGCCTTAAACTACTTTTCAGAAATGGAAGACAGTTTGTGTTCCCTTCAAATCTTTTCTATGCTTTTAAACATCCCCAGTTTCCTTCAACTGAAACTTTCTCCCCTCACCAAACACAATTAACTAATGTTAATTCCATTTTGACATGTTCCAGTTTCTCTGTGTCCTTAAAATGTTTGTTGAATGGAATATACTTCAAATCTGGAATGACTAAGAGTACAGGAATTATTTGTTCACCCAAACTCTCAGTCATGCCTAAGATTGTGTTAGCTTTTTTCACTCCTGCATCATTCTACTGATGTGTTAAACTTGTCATCCATCAAAAGCTATAGATTTTTTAAAAATAATCTCTTTCTTGTTTTTAAACTCAAATAGGAGGATCTGTATTTATTTCTTTATTATGGTAATTCAGACCAGAAATGTCAGTTTGAGTGGTATCAGTTTGAGTGGGAGATGACAATATATTTGAAAGAGGAAAGGACAGAGAACATTAAACAGACAAGACTTGGAGAGTGATTAGATGTAGAAAGTGAAGGAAAAGTAAAAAGCCAGGGATGGTTTGGATGGTAGTGCTATCAAAAAAAAATGGGAAGTTGGGAGAAGATAATGTGATCAGTTTTGGACATGTTGAGTTTAAGATGATGTTGAACAATTGGATGTAGGTGTCCAAGAGTCATTTGAAAATGTGTGACTATCGTTCAGGAGTTTTAAAGATGATGAGATGGTGTATTATATGCATATCTGTACTCATGCATATATGCACATGTCTATGTGTGTGACTTGAGAGTCATCTGCATGGAAGGTGATAATTGCCATAAAGCCATAAGAGTTGATGAGGCCATTAAGTTAAAGATGGTAGCAAAGAAAAAGACAGACTATTGAAACCCACACTTAAACTTGGAAAAGGAGGATGAATAATCAAGGAGATTTAGAACAGGCATAGATTGAAGAAAAAGAAAAATAATATAGAAACCAAGTGAAAAGAAAATAGGAGAATGTAATCAATAGGGTCAGTATATAAAAGTCAAAGAAAATAAGGACTGAAAAAAGGCTGTTGGTTTTGTTAAGAGGTCACTGGTGATTTTGGGTGAGAGAAAGTTCAGTAGAGTGGTGGGAATATAAGACCATTATTGGGGGTGTTAATCAGCTAGCTGGATCAGCTAGGTGGGTGGTACAGCAGATAGAACTCCAGGCCTGGAGTCAGGAAGACCTGAGTACAGATGCAGCCTTTTAGTCCCTATGTAAGAATGAGCATGTCACAATCCTGTTTGCCTCAGTTTCTTCATCTATAAAATGAAGTGAACAAGGAAATGGCAAACTACTTCAGTATGCGCCAAGAAAATCCATAACAGGTAGTTGGACTCAACTGTAACTATTTAATTCTTAACTTTTAACAAGATCATGTAGCTAGATTGAGGAATTATAGCTATATATGTCTCTGTTCTCCATCAGTGCCCATGTATTATTGTGAGGAGATCTTGAGAAAGACCCCTGGAATGCTATATAGACCTCTTGGAGAGAATTTTATAAAGAGTTTTATTTATGTGTTTTATTTTTGCATCACACATATTTACAGATTACTCTTGTTTAATGAGAGATTTTTTTGCAACAAAGTAAAACAGTAAAGTAAAACTAGTAATAAAGTGACCTCATCTGAAAGTTCCTGTAACATTTCAATTCTATATACCTCTCCACCCTTTTAAAAAAATTGATAGAAATCTATTTTCTTTTCTGCCTCATTGGGAAAAAAATTTTTTTCTTCTAAAATATGCACAGTTAAAACAAATTTCTTCAATGACTGTATTTAAAAACATACACACACATATATAAGTATAAATGTATATATAATTTTGTTATGTTTCTATAATGGATAACATGTTTCATTATCTGGAATTGTAAATGGTCATTGTGTTAATCAGTTCCTGTAGCTCTTAAAATTTTTTTTTAAAGTGTTGTTATTATGATATAAATTATTCTGGATTTGCTTGTTTCAGTCTTTGAAATTTTATAAGTTTCCAGAATTATTTATTTTACAATAACAAGGTCTCTAACAAGTCTTAATAAAATTTTAAGCTTTAATATCTTAAAGTAGTATTAAGAACATCTTGTATTGTTATATAAATGGTTCTTCTGGTTCTATGTAATTTACTCTGTATCACTTTATATATGTTTTTGCATGTATTTTTGAAATCCAGAGTATGTCATATATATATATATATATATATATATATATATATATATATATATATATATATATATATATATATATATGCCAGAACTTGTTCAGTCTTAAATATTGTCCATTCTTTTAATATCCACTTTTTTGCCATTACAAAAGGAGCTACTATGAATATTTTTGTATATAAAGGCATAGCTGGGTAAAAAGACAGGTATTGTTTAGTAACGTTTTTGTCTTGTAAATTTGTCTTTAATTCCAATTTGTTTTCCAGACTGATTTTTTTCTGTTCACTGGTCCATACTAGTGCATTTTTGTGTCTACTTTCCCATAACCCTGAAAATATTTATTACTCTTCTTTTTTGTCATCTTTGCCATTTTTATGTATATAAAGTAGAGTCTCACAATTGCTTTAATTTTCACTTTCGTGTTTAGGAGCATTGTTTAATATTCCATGCGTAGTTTGGGTTTCTTCCTTTGAAAAGTACCTATTTATTTCTTTAGACTATTTATCAATTGATGAATGGATCTTTTTCTAATAAATTTGAGTTTATATTTTCCTTACATTCATATATCATTTCCTTATATTTTGCAAGTGAGACTTTTATTTTAAGATAAACTTGCTGCATAAATTTTTTTGTATTTAAGTTTTTTTATCTTAGCTTTATTTGATTTGTTTATATAAAACCTTTTAAATTTTATGTAATCAATTTACCCATTTTGTCTTATGTGATTTTCTCTGTTCCTCTGTTCCTGAACTTTTCTCTTATCCTTAGACTTGATAGATTAATTTTTCCTTGTTTTTCTAATTTGTTTATGATATGACCTTTTCTGTGTATGTCATATGCATTTTTGGAGCTTATCTTTGTACAAAGTGTGAGACATTGATCTAAATCTAATTTTTTATCTATATTACTTTCCAATTTCCTTTTGTCAAAAATAATAAATCCTCTATTTTAATAACTGTTGTTGCTACTCTTTGTTGTATAATCTGTTCCCACTAGTACCAAATGGTTTCAACAATGACTGCTTTATGATTTGAGATCTGGCACTGGTAGGCCTTTTTTATTCCCATTTCTTTTCTTTAATTCTCTTGAGATTCTTGACTTCTTAAAAAATATGAATTTATTATTTTTATCTAGGTCTAGAAAGTGATCTTTTTGTAGTTTGGTTAGTGTGGCATTGAAAAGGTAAATTAATTTAGGTAATATTGTCACCTTTATTATTTGGCTCTTTATGCCCATGAGCAATTATATTTTTCCAGTTATTAGATCTACCTTTATTAATGTAAACAATGATTTGTATTTGTTTTTATATAACTTCTCATGTTTTTTGGAAGGTAGAATCTCAAGTATTTTATATATTCTATAGTAATTTTTAGTGGAATTTCATTTCCTATCTCTTCTTGGTAGGTGTTTTTGGTATTATATAAAAATGTTGATGATTTTTCTGGATTTATTTTCTATCTATCAAATCTGATAAAGTTATTGTTTCAATTTTTCATTGACTCTTTAAGGTAATAGTGCTAGAAATGCTTGCCATATAATACAAGAAAAATAAATTGAGGATATAAAATTTTTTACAGATAATATGATGTATATACTTGTGAAAGTTTTATAGGAGAATATGGACAATATATAAACAATTTAGGAAAGCATAAGTGGGCTACAGTCTGAACTATTGAATATTTAAATGGAGTGACTGCATGCATGAGATGCATAGATGCATCAAAGTATTGAGAAATTATGATGTTGAGACAAAAAGGACAAAGATACCTTTCTCCTTTTTATTTAATTTTTTTTTTTGAGAAACAAAAAAATCTATTTTCTTCCCCTGCTACCTTACCCCCTTTTGAAAAAGAAACAACTAAAATCAATAACAAACTGGAAATAAAACCCTTATTTTGCAAAGCCAAGAAAAATAAAGTTTTGCTTCCCTAATTGATCAAGTCCAAAAGTCTGTATCTCTCTGTCAAGAATTGATCCTTTGGACTCTAGTTGGTTATTGTATTGACCAAAGTTCTCAGCTTGTTCAAAGTTGTCTTTACAGCGTTGTTACAGTTTGTTTTCCTGGCTCTGCTCACTTCATTCTGTTCATGCAATTCTTCCCAGATTTCTCTAAAAACCCTGTGGTTTTTTTTTTTTTTTTTTTTTTTTTATCATTTCTTATGTCATAGCATTCCACTATTTTCCAAAACTATAATTTGTTCACCCATCCCCTGATATCGGGAAGTGGCTGTTACCAGTACTTTGCCATTACAAGCTGTTAAAAAAATTTCTGTACATGTTGCATTCTTTCCTTTTTTCCAGTGATGATCTGTTTTTCTTTAAAATTTAATATTGGAATAGAGATACAGAATCTAGACCTATAATGAACCTTAAAGAAACTCTCATAGGTTCATTATAGGTCTAGATTCTGTATCTCTTTATCAGCAAATGAGAGGATTGGACTAGTCTTTAGTCCAATCCTCTCGCTGATAAAGGAATATTTTGAAGGAAATAGAGGGTCAAGGGAAGTTTTTTCAATCTATAAGAGGATAAGCAAAAGGTATGGAATTAGCAGAAAGGGAAGATATTGAAGATAGAGGGGCTGGGATGATTAGTGGAACAAAATCCTAAAAGAAATAGAAGAAGCACCCATGTTAATGATTACCCTTGACAAGAGTAATCGCTTCTTCCTTAGACTTGGAAAGAAAGAAAAGAGGAGTAAAGAAAGAAATTGTCTTGCATGAATGAGTGAAAATAAGGGAGTTCAGCTCTGTGGACACAGGATTGATGTAATTCTAACAAAACTGTTGATCTTTCTTAGTAATGCCAAGTTTCCTTTCAAAAGTGAATTTGAATTCTATAAATCATCAAATATCTATGAATAAATGATGCATTTATATTAAAAAGATTTCTTGAATGGCAAGTCTTTTTGTTTTATTATTTCGATTTCACATTATATTCAAATGGATGTGTAATCTTTTTGATTTTGGAGTTCCATTCTATGATACAGATCACAGCCCATCCTTGTCCCACCTTGTATGATGACTCTTATGTGCTTTCAAAAGTAAGCCATAGAGATTCACTACAACATTCTAAAGGCCTTCTTCACTTTATACTGCTAGGATTTTATATTGCTAGGATACTTTTGGAGTATGTTTAATGACTGCCTATCATTCCTTATTCTTGTCAAATGACCAACATACCTTCTTTTCCTAGCATATGTTTTCTTTCTTGTACATATTTTATATCTGTTCTTCAGAGTTCCTTGTTGGTTATATGTTGCATCTTATTCATGCCCACCATGTACCTCTCCTTTATCCTTTGTGTAATAGCAATTTTTGATCCTTTCAAGGTAGTTGTAAACTATGTCTCACTGCCATATAGAATGCCAATAGAATCTTGGGTTTGAAAAGATAGACCTTTGCTTTCCTAAAGAAATAGGGGTCTGTAAAGGAGCCTTACAATTTTCTGAAGGCAACTAAGCCAGCTTTCCTTCAGTTCTGAGGTCAACTTACTGTCCGCCAATACTCTATATCAGATATGAAAATTAATGCTTTCATAGGAATCACAGGATTTTTAGGTTCCTTAAATTAAAATTAATAATAACTAAATTTTTTTACTCTTAAAGTAATTTAGAAATCAACCAAAATCTAGTTATGTATTAGTTTTTGCTCTTAAAATTGAGGAGTTACCTTTATAAATTTATAAAATAAATCTGCAAAAATCACCATTTGGATTTCTTAGCATCATAACTGCTTTAACTGTTTGTCTTACAAATTAATTTTCTGTAAATAAAACATCAAAATACAAAGTATTGCCATCCAAATTTAAAACCAATTTTTTGAATAGTATAACATTTTACCTTTTACTTTAAAATTTCCTTAATTAACCTTAAGATGATCATATAGGGTTTTAATATTTTGATATTGTACTTCTGAAAATCTTTGTCATGATGAAAGAGTTTTTGAGCTTCAGGAGAATAGGGAAAAAAAAAAAAAGAGGTCTGGGCTGTTCTCCTTTTTGTGGATGATGTGCTGATAACATAAAAAAAAAAAAATCAGAACATTTGCCAAACCACCTGGAAGAGATCTCAGCTTGTTCTTGGAATGCATTCCCTCATCTTCATAGAGATGATAATTGATGCTATGGTTGAACTTTCTAAGGAAGAAAATATAGAGAGGGAAGAGAAGAGAACCAAGATTGGAACCTTAGGGTTATCCTTTCCTAAGAAAGGTAGAAAATGAATCAGGAGATTGATCAACAGTGTCAAAAGTTAACATTTTCAAACTTATTTTATTTTTAGAATCTTATGTTTTAGAAAAGCTTCCCTTTATTGAAGAATTAGTTATTACCAAAAAAAAATTTGTGACAATTATTTGACGATTTAAAAATTTCTAATTTTTTTTGAAGTGACAAAAATATTAAGTGGCAGTTAAGTAAAGTTGTCTTAGATAAAAATATATAGCTCTATTTTTTAGATCAAATCGAATCTTTTTTAATAGAATATAGTCAAGCTTAAGGTATGAGCATCTGTATTAATATGTGTATTTGTCTTCCCAATTGGAATGTAAATTCCCTTTGATTTGGAATTAGTTCTTCCTATTTGTATCTCTATTTCATAGCACAATTCCCGACATTTAGGAGGTACTTATTCATGTGCTTTTTAGTTGATTGATTTATATTCTGCTGGCATGAGAGGTAAGAGCCATTTGTTAGGTAAAATATCAGAAATTACTTTGGTGAATGTAGAGATCGTATAGACCATACGAATTTGAAAAGGTTTAGAGAAACTTGAGTCTTCTTTCAAGTGATCATTCCAGTTTTAAAACTCTTACTGAGCATATACCTCTTAGCTCCTTTTGCCTGAAAATCACAATTTATTTACTTTTATTTATAAGCAGATTGTCTTGGATGGGTTTTTAGTTTTGGTTAAAAGTGTAGGAATTTCAGTCAAATGAATATTTTAATAATGTGGAACATTTGATAATTATTCATGTAGATTGAAAAGAATGCTTTATCAGTCATTAAAAAAGTTTTGGGTTTTTTTTGTTTGTTTGTTTGTTTTATGTTGCTTTTCTGTGACTAGAATGAAACTTGCTTAAGAGAAGTGTAGTATTCATTGGAATAGTACTTTTACATCTGCCATCTCTCCCTCTGCCCCCCACATACTTTTTTTTTTTCTGGGTAGTATGCACAAGTATGAGAATCCTGCTAGTTAAAGAGATTATCATTTTGTTGTTTTCAATCATCGTAGCCGTATTTGACTCTGTGAATTCTTGTCAGAGATCATTTTTCAGATGAAGAAATGGAGGCAAACAGGGTTAAGTGACTTACTCAGGGTCATACAGCTAATATGAGTCTGAGGCCAAATTTGAACTCAGACTGAGTCCTCCTGATTCTAGGTTCTATTTACTGAGCCTGTAGTTGCCCAAGAGCCTCTTTAGGAGTGAGGAATACCTGGATTTAAGTCTTGCCCCAACACCTGTTGACCCTAGGAAAACTCATTACCCCTAAAGATTTATTAATTGAAGAAGTTTTTTCACTAGAAATTCCTTTTGTCAATGATTATCATTATTTCATTTCCCTGATGGTTAACAAACAAATTAAAAAAAAATTTAAACTTTAGCCAACTTAATTATTGTTTTTTTAATCTGATACATATTTCTTTTAATGTTATTTAAATGAAAAACTTTGGTAAGACTTAGAGTTAGTATTTTCTCCCCTAAGCATTTGCAATAAAACAAGCATTTCTCTAACATAGTACAATACAATAAAATATACTTGTACAACTTGCTTTTCTTTTCAAATATACAATAAAATTATCATATTTTTTCCCTCTTTTTTTTTCCTTCTCTCCCTTGTAATTTCTGAATGGTTTATAGTGGACGGTTGTAATGGAATGCTACTGTGCTATGGAAAGTGGTGGACTAGGTGATTTGGGGTAGGAAATGGAGAAACCTGGATGGAATGGTGAGGGATAAGATAAGCAGAGCAAAGCTAGCATTGTATATACAGTAGCAGCAATATTGTTTTGAGAATGACTTTAACGCAGTAAGTTATTTTGTCTATTATAAATACCCAAATTAACTTTTATAATTATAGACATATGAAGAAAGACGTTATCTGCATCCAGAGAAAGAACTGATAAATAGAAGTATGTATAGAATAATTATATATGTGTGTGTGTGTGTATATATGTATATATCTGAGTGTGTACGTATGTGTGTATGTATATGTTTGTATATATATTCTTATTAGTATTTACTTCTTGAAGAGGAAATAAGTTTGTTTTCCCCTTTGGTATAATTTATCCTCTATAAGCTATGTTTGTTTGGTGGAACTTCCCTGAAAAAGTTTAAAAATAACAATGAGACTATTTGAGAAATTAAAATATCTAAAATGTCATTTTCAAAATATATCTAAAGATGTTTTGAGACAAAATATTCTTTGTGGTAAATATTTGTACTGAAAGTATAAGATATATTAAGATTTGTGTTTAAGAAATATGAACATTGTTTTGGAAATTCCATGGACAGACAGTATTTTATAGAAGATGAACCATTTGAGTTTGAGGGTGAAATTTAATAGGATATTGCCAGATGTCCTGAAGGATAAAAATAATCAAATAGATAGATTTGCACAACTATAAAGCCATTCACCTCATTTAAAATACAACAAAACAGTGGAGTTGATCCTAATGTTATTTATTCTTTTAACAGATTTCAACACTAAACTCCCACAATGTCCCTGAAACCAAGAGTAGTGGATTTTGATGAAACATGGAACAAACTCTTAACGACAATCAAAGCTGTTGTCATGTTGGATTACGTTGAAAGAGCAACTTGGAATGATCGCTTTTCGTATCCTTTAATTAGAAGATTGACTTTATTCATTGAAAATAATTAAGCATGCACATATAGTTTAAGGTAGGGTCTAAGCTTTTTTTTTTTTTTTTTTTTTTTTTAAGGCCATAATCTTTCTTCACAAGTTTTATTTTCAATTTATAAAAGCCTTTTAGTATATTTACTTGGCATTTTAGACATTTGCTAAGTTTACCATCTGTATGAATGAATCAATGAATGAATGAGTAGTAATAATATTGAGTGCTTACTATGTGTCAGACTCTATGCTTGGGCCACAATGCCCTTAGCTCCTTTTTTCAATGAGCTAACATACTAATGGAAAAATGGTAGTTAGGGAGGAGTACTTTAGGCTGGAAAGTTAATGCCATATAATACATATATGCATATGCATGTATGTTATCCTTTTGATAAATGAGGCCATAGGATAACAGATTGATATTTCTCATTCCAGAACAAATCAATGGTAATCATAGTTCAATTGGTAGTAGGATGGTGAAGCATTTGGCAGTGATGTTTGAAGAATGCTTCATGGAAAAATCATCCTGTTTCATTACCATTGATAGAATTTGTTGAATTTCTTTCCATCCTCTTGGAATTTTCAAATAGATGTTAGTTTAAGAATTGTTTTCAGTATTGGTTAACAAACTTGACCATGTTAATTATTAATGGACTGAAAAGTTCTTATACTAAAATGTGTTCTCTTTTCTCAGAAATTTTTTTCCATTTATTTCAAAGAATAAGAACATTTTAAAGGAAATACCAAAATGTAATATCAATACTAATTATTTTTTATTTTTTTCAAAGCAGTTGAAACTTCCTACCATGAAATAATTTTATTTTTTATTTTTTCCTTCTAAGAAGAGTAATTGATTAGAAGGTTGAGAGAATGTTTTGCATTTAGTCTATCAAAATTTTAGTAAAACATCAGTCTGTTATGATCTGATAGACAAGATAAATGGGGAACAAATGATGGTATATAGGTAAACTATTTGATTAAAGTATAAATGACAATCTTATCAAATTTATAAATGATATAAAAATAAGAGAGATATAACTAATATGTTGGATGATAGAATAGGGATCCAAAAAAATATTGATAGAACATTTGGCCAAATCTTTAAAAAATGAAATTTAATGAGGATAAGTAAGCTTGAAGTAAAAAAAAACAACAGCAACAATAATCAAAAACTTTAAAGGTGCAAGATTGTGGAGATGTGTTTATATAGCTATATATTTGAAAAGGATTTTGGTGTTTTAGTGCACTCAGAGATTCAACTGTGTTTTGTGGCAATCTAAAAAACTTCTGAGATCTTACATTGTTAGGATATTAGAATGTGACTAGGACTGCCAATTTTAAAACACTGTATACAATCCTGTGTATTTTATTTTTTATTTTTTTCTTTCTGAGGCTGAGGTTAAGTGACTTGCCCCGGGTCACACAGCTAGGAAGTGTTAAATGTCTGAGGTCAAATTTGAACTCGGGTCCTCCTGAATTCAAGGCTGGTGCTCTATCCACTGTGCCACCTAGCTGCCCCATGTGTACTTTATTTTAGCAAGAATGATATGCATTGGAAAGTGTTTAGGAGAGGACAACCAGTATATTGAAGGGCCTTATAATGTTAATTGAAGGCACTGGGGATATTTAAACTGGAGAAGAGAAGAATTGGGGAATATTTTAAATTGTTTGAAAGGCTATCAAATAGAAGAGGGATTTTACTTGTTCTTCTTGACCCCAGAGGGCTGAACTAAGATCAAAGGTTAAAAATTGCAACCCCTCCCCCCCCAAAAGGCAAATTTGTATCGGATATAAGAAGAAATCTAATGATATGTGGAACTATTCAAAGTAGAATGAGCTTCTTTGGAAAATTGAGAGATCTCTTTCATTTGAGGCCTTTAATACAATCTGAGTGTCCCCATTTTAGAAACATTATAAAAGAATATTTTTTCTTAGATGTGATTTGGATGGGTCAGTCTCTCAGGTCCCTTCTAACTAAATTCCCTAGTCTCTCATTTGAAATAAATGAAAACACAAATGTAAATATAGTGGAAAGGAAATTGGATATAGTGGCAGAAGATCTGGTTTTATTACTTTTTGCCCAGTTAGTTATTTTACCAATCTTACTTAGTCTCTCTTTATAGAATAAAAATGATGATTCTTGCATTCTGAGGATCCAGTATAATAATAAATACAAAACACTTAATATTGATAATAATAACTCATATCTGTGTGGCATTTTAAGATTTGTAAAATACTTTATACACCTTATGAAGTTGATGCTATGATCATCCTCATTTTGTAAATGATAAAACTAAGTCTCTGAGAGATTGTGAGACTACCCAGAGTCACATAGTTCATATGTATATAAGCTGACATTTACACTTAGGTTTTACTAACTTCAGGTCAATACTTTCTCTTCCATGCCAAACCACCTTTCCTAACTTAGAGTAGTATATGAGAGTTATTTTCCTACTTTCTAATTGTTTTCACATTTCCTCCCTATTTCTATCAGAATCCTTATTCTTGTTTTTCTAGAGTATGAAGTTTTCTTCCACAACCGTTTGAGTTCCTCAAAGACAGGCTCTGTAATTGCCTTCTCTATACTTGGCTTTGATATCTAATATAGTGACTGCTACAATAAATGTTTAATTATAAGCATAATATCTCTATTATAGATATATAATAATACCACCTAACTGCCTCTTAAATATGTGTGTTCATTAACCCATCAAAACATAATAAAAAAGTGACTTTGATCCTATGGAACCTAGATCTTGGTTTCATATGTCAAATTTGTTCTAAACATTTGAATGAAATAAAATATGTTTACCAAAGATGAAAACTCATCTGATTGCATTTTTAAACTAAAGGAATCATAACAGTAACTGTTACCAAAACAAGTAGAGCTGGAGTAAAAAATAAAAAAAGTAAAGAAAAAAAAAGAATGTTATAAAATTAAAAACAATACAAGATAACTGTCTAACAATTAAACTTCAAGAAATCTTTGAAAATAATTTCCCCTGAACTGAGTGTGGACCACAATAAGCATTTTCACTCTTTCTGTTGTTGTTTGCTTGCATTTTTGTTTTTTTTTCCTTTCTAGATCCAATTTTTCTTGTATAGCAAGAAAACTGTGTGTGTGTGTATATATGTGTATACACACACACACATATATATGTATACATACATACATATATAGGATTTAACATATATTTTATTTAACATGTATTGAAATACCTGCCATCCCATAGGGGAGGGGTTGGGGGGGAAGGAAGAGAAAATTTGGAACAAGGGACAGGCTTGAAAAATTACCCATGCATATGTTTTGTAACTAAAAAGCTATGATTAAAAAAAGAAGAAGAAAAGAAAATTATTTCCCCCAAGACTCAGATTTTAAATCAGAGAAATGTAGAAATACCACTTTTTAAATGTGTCTACTTATCTGTGGTTTAGGAAGATTAATAACTTGAGTAGTGGATGAAGTAGAGTGAAGACAGAGGTGGTACATCTAATTATACCTATTACCTAGAGGTATAAGATTAGGTTGTTGACTTATTACTCCTTTAGCTAAAATTTCAAAAGGGATAATTTTATCCTTTGTTGTTTACAAAGTAAACATCCCAATTTCCCCTATAATCCAGGGGCTAATTAAAGTGATTATTTACAAAGCTTAATATTGGCCATTATTTATATATGAATGCAGTTCTTTTTTTGTAAAAAGCACTGTAGTCATTAATACTCATTTCTGTTTTCCTGGGAATCCAGACTATTCAAGCAATTGACTGTTATAATTTTCTATTGTTATTTTGCAAATTTAGGTAACTGTTCCTAACAGAAATTTTTCTTAGCAAAAGAAACCTAGACAACAGATCAGATTTAGTATAATCACAGGATAAAACATGTTCCTAACTAGTCAGAGAGATCATGAGTATAGATTGAGATATATACACACAAGTATATATGTATTTTGGACATAGATAATGTGGAAATTTATTTTTCTTGACTATATTTATAACACATTTGGATTTTCTTATTATCCCATTGGTAAGGAGAAGGTGAGAGAGAGAGAATGCAGACCAGAAAATAAACTAAAATTGAATGAAAAAGTAGTCTTTTTTGCTGCTTATTACTATGTGGAATTGGGGGAAGAAGCAAATATTTCTTTAGATAAGCTGCAAAACAAAGGCTGTTGGAATTTCTACTGCATCTTTGTTAGACAGTGTCCTTAAGCCTCAAAATTGAGCTGAAAGTAGATGTCAGAATATGAAAGATATCCTTTTCAAATTAACTTTCTCCTGGTCTCTGCCATGTGTAGAATCTTTGCCCTAATGATACTTTTCTGAAAACTCTTCATAAATTTAAGAATCTAGTGAAGAGAAAAATGTCTGTGTATCAGTTCAAATTGAATTTGCGCTAGTCATTGGATAATTGGATGAATCCCTATCTTTTATATATGAGGGTTAAGAACTTCTAATATAAATGGTTAGTTAAATATTGGGGCCAACCTACTCTTTTGATTCTTCCCCTATCTTAACATAGAAAATATTTTAGGTGACAGAAAGATTATATGATTACATAGACTACTTCATATGCTTTATATAAACTATTTAATTTATTTTTTAACTTATTTTTAACTTTTTAACTTATTTTTTAGAGGTAAACTAAACATTCAACATTTAATAATGAACAAAAATATTAGTGCTGTTAACTTTTAAAAAAAAATTCATTAAATTTCATATTTCACCTTTTGGCTGATTTCTTTTAGGATAAAACTTGTTTTTTTTTGTTTGTTTTTTTTCCCTTCTCTGAAGTTATAGTCTAAGAGAATTATTACCAATATATGAGGATTTATGTTATTATTCATCACATTATATAGAACAATTGTAATTTTTAATTGCTTAAAATGGCAATGAATGAGCACAATGCAATAACCTGTATAGCTTATCTGAATTATAATTATTTGTGACTGATGCTTGTTCTAATAACAGTGGTTATTTCTGAATTTATCATAGCCTGTCTGCTTCTTTTTTTTTTTTTTTTTAATTTGTGATATCCAGTTAGATTGCCTGAAGTGTAATTGGCAAACTTATATGTAAAAATTTATCTTAGAGGTACTATTTAGATATCTTGGTGTTACTCATTTTTATCACATGACCAACCCATTGTAGCCAAGTTACAATGAATTTGATTTTGCTTCCTTTGTACTTATCATTAAAGCATTCTTATTAGGACTTTGGCTTTTTGCTGAATGTTGAGAAATTATGACTTTCTTAATCAAATATTTGTAATGACCATTGTGGCTAAGGATTAGTTCTTGCAGCTTTTCATCCCAGATTTATTTCCTTTTGTTAAAAACTATATTCTTTATTTTTGTAGTTCATCAAAACCTGTTTTCTGTATACTAGAAATTTAATAAATGCTTATTGAATTAATGTTTTTCTTTGAATAGATTTTTTTCAATTTGGGTATTTTTTATTTAAAGAAATTTTTATATAAAGAAGTCTCTCTAAAATTGGCTTACTTTGGGTTTTTCTATAATTTAGAGGAGGTATTATAATGAATATAATGCTGGATCTGGATTCAGGAAGACCTGAGTTCAAATATAGCCTCAGACATTTACTACCTGTGTATCCTGGGCAAGTCACTTAACCATTGTTTGCCATAGTTTCCTTACCTGTAAAATAGAGATAATAATGGCACTTATCTCCCAAGGTTATTTCAAAGATTAAGTAAGATTATATTATAAATTATGCATATAATTTATAATATAAATTATAATAAAATATAAAATAAATAAATATATATTATACAAACTGCTATATTATAAAGCAGTTAGCACATTACTTGGCACATAATAAGTACTTAATAAATGCTTATTCCTTATAATTATAATGTGTTGTGCAAGGGACACACAAAATTATGATATCAATGTAGCCTAGATTGAACCAAATATATAAATGTTACTTTCATTATTAATCTCCTATGCTGATCTCTCAGGTGATAGCACCCATATATCCCTATCCTTCCATATACATACTATATAGGAAATTAGTGTACATTGATCTTGTATGTACTTTATATTTCTTTTTCTCTATATAAATTGTTTCTCCATAAGGGCAAGTACTGTTTTACTTCTATCTTTGTATCCCCAGAGCCTAGTACAGTACCTTACCATCTTAAACTCTTAGTCAGTGCTTGTTGAATGAATCCTGAATTGAAGGCTTTATGCTAAATTTTAGAAGGGTTACTATCTTCATAGGTATAGATAATCCCTGAAGGATAAATATTTGGGGATGTTTATATGGATGTTTTATTTAATAGAGATTTATCCAATTTAATAAGAATTGTGATATTGAAAAACAATTTGATAAATTTGAAATATTCTGAATTCTGATATTAAGATCTTGTCAGAGAGAATAGGAAGAATTAAATATTGCTCTATTTGACACATGAAACACCTTTAATTGAAAAAGCTTCAGAGCCTTCTTAGAATCAAACTTATATTATCTCAAGTTATATGACATACACTCTGTAGTTAGTAAAATAAGCAGTATTTGTATTTGTTTCTAACTCTGTTGTAGGTCTTGGGATACAAATGCCAAAACAAGTTAGTCCTGTCCTCAAGGACCTTACATTCTATTTAGGGTGATTGAAAGAGATGTCTTAATACATTGAGAAATTCTTTTGTAATGTATCTCAAGGTGGGAAGATATCCCGTAAATTGTTCAAAAAAAAAAATGTGATTAGGAATATATTTTAACAGCTATCTCATATGCTTAATTTCTCATTTCTTTAATAGAGAACCATCTTTCTATCTGTCCTGCCACCTTTATGTCCTTATCCTGTGTGACCTCCATTCTCTGACTTTAGCGTTACATGCACATTCCCCAGCTTGGCATTTTAAAACCAAGGAGATAGTTCTAAAGTATAAGTCAGAGTATGCTCATCCCCTCTCCTCTTTTTAAGAAACTCCAGTGACTTCCTGTTGTCTTGAGGATCAAACTTAAAGTCTTCTGGCATCTGAAGTTCTTCATAACTTGACCTTCCACTTTTCCAGGCTCAAGATCTTTGTCTCTTTGGTGTCCATTATATTGCAGCCACCCTGGCATACTTGCTGAGGCTTGCAACTGGCATTTCTTCTCCAATCCCCCTGCTTTTGTGCTAACTGCCTCCTGTACTTGGCATGCTCTACTTCCTCACTTCCTCTCTTCGTTTTCTTGACTTCAATCAAAACTTGCCTCAAATTCTTCTGTAATGGTCTTTCTCTTTTTTAGGCCTTACATTCTGAAATTATCTCCCATAGTTTGTATGGATGAAGTTATTTCCATATCCATGTACTGTTTTTGCTTTTCTTTATATCTCAGTGTCTGGCATGTAGTAAATAGCACATGCTTGTTGACTTATGATATGTTGACATATGATTTATACATGTATTGAGGTATGTTTAATAAAGATTTAAAAGTATAACAGAAACCATGTCCTACAGGTGCATACACAGTTACACAATTGGCTAAAAGATACAAAGAATATAAGATCCTGCTTTATTTATTTTTTATTGATTGTCTCTCCACATTGACTTGATTAAGTAAAAGCCTTGGTTAGTTAAGTAGCCTTGAAATCTTCCTAATGTAGTGTTCTTTTTGCATGTGTTAAGTTCACACAAGATTCCCTGATAAACGAAATCAGGGATAACTCCATTTATTAGTGCCTTGATTACTACCATCAAGCAAGCACAGAAAAGGAATATAAGCTTACCAACATTGATTGTCATTGTCATAGAGGATGCCCTAAGCATAAGTCAAATAGAAGAATTCCTGATAGGTTGTGAACTTCTCCAAATGTTCATTCATATTGTCAGAATACTTTGTATTGAGTTAGTTAATTCCTGAAATATTCACGAGCCTCTCTAGTGACTAACCATTATTCATAAGATATTGTCTTAATAAGCCATCCAGCCCATATAGCAAAAATATATTCAGTCATTTGTTGAACATTTGATAGAACTTATGTCATATTTTATGGATATATTTTATTTTTTATTGGTAATTCTGTTTTCATATTACTTTCATTTTAGAATATCTTATTTCTGTTCCCATTGTGTCATTTCATATAAACAAAGATTTAAAAAGATTTTTTAAAATCACAATAAAACCAATGTGCATCAGCTGTGTCTGATATTTTCACTCTTGTAGTCGTCTTCTACATTTGTAGTGAAGGAAAATGTATTTTTTCAACTCTTTAGGACCAAATTTAATCAATGTAATTATATAGGATTATATTTGTTGTATTTTTTTCTGTATATATTATTTTTGTTATTGTACAGGTTTTTTCCCCTTGATTCTGCCTATTTTATTCTATAAGTTCTTATATTATTCCCATGTCTGAATTCTTCTGATTCATTTCTTATAGTTTTGTAATATTCACATGAGTTTATAATATTTGTAAAATTTATAATATTTGTAATATTCACATGAGTGAATTTTAAATTGGATATATTCTTCTATTCCAAGAAAACTTTTAGGATATCTTATTAAAAGAATAAATGTTAGCTTTTCGAAAGAAAAGGAAGCACAGCATGATAATTTTGAAAGTATATATAGAAGAACTGCACATGTTTAACATATATTGGATTACTTGCCATCTAGGGGTAGGGAGGGGGAAAGAGAGGAGAAAAAAATTTTGGAACACAGAATCTTACAAGAATGAATGTTGAAAACTATATGTTTTAAAAATAAAAAGCTTAAAAAAAAAAAAAAGAAAAGGGAGCACAGGAAAACACTTCCTTTGGTAGAGAAACTTAATGTAAATCACTGTGGCTTCATTAAGAAAAGATCATGCCAAACTAATGGTATTTCTTTGTTTTGATATAGGAATTAGGAAAATACTATAAATATAATATGCATTTTTTTTAAAAAAGGCTGTTAGAATCTTTCATACTATCTTCCAGATGAAGTAGAGATGTATCTTTTCTAGTTTAAGATAAGCTTTCCTAGTTTACAGATAATATGAAGATAAGAAGAATAGTTCACATATTGAATAAATCAGTGTCCATAAAGATTAAGAATCCCTAGGACTAAATTGCGTAAGATGAAATTTAATAGGGAAAAGTGTCAGTTTCTACATTTGGATTTGAAAAATAAACTTCACAAATATAGGCCAATGGAAATTTTTTTTTTCTGTGTTCACTGTTCTAATCTGATCAGCTTTAAGTGATTGATTTTAGAGAGTATCGACAACTTAACCAGATGCCCAGCAGGTAGTATTTTGGGATGATGATAGAACTGTAGAGAGAGAGCTGCCATATGAGTGTTGATGGAAAGAACCTAGGATATGTTACTTGGCAAAGAAGAAAATTTAGGGGCAACATGATTGATGTCTTCAAATATTTGAAGAGGAATTGGATTTTTGTTTGGCTCCCGAAGGTAGAATTTGGATCAGTAGAATAGAAATTGGAGACAATCAAATTTAGGCTTTTGTTAAGAAAATTTCTTAAACTTCTTAAAAATTAGAGCAAAAATAATTTGCTCCTCATGAGAGATTTTCATGTAAATACTGTAAGACCACCTGCTGAGGATTTTGTAAGGTAGATTATTATTTAGTTCTGGTTGGACTGGATAGCCTCTGAGGTACCGTCCAGCTCTTGTATTCTGTGGTTAGCAACATTTTAAGAAGTGATTCAGTGTGGGAAATGGTGGATATCTTTTAAGGGTTCTTTCTAGTCTAAAGTTTGTTCTCCTTTTCCCTCCCTCCCTTCTCATTCCCCCCCTTTATAATAGTGTCCTGTACTTTCAGATTGGGCAAGACAGGGAGGAGAAAAAAAGATAAAAAATAAATGTATATTCATGCCATTAATTTCCTTTGAATACTACATGTTTATCCTGTTTTCTTATGTTGATTTAGATAGATTACATTTCCTTGGTGAATTTTCAGTTTATTTTATTTTATTCTTCTAGCATGGATTTGAGCACTATATTTTTTAAAAATTAATTTTATAATTATAATTTTTTTGACAGTACATATGCATGGGTAATTTTTTTTTTACAACATTATCCCTTGTACTTACTTCTTTTCCGAATTTTCCCTTCCCTCCCTCTACCCCCTCCCTTAGATGACAGGCAATCCCATACATGTTAAGTGTGAGCACTATATTCTCATTGCTTGCATATAATTCCATTGAAACTAAGATAATTGATTCTAGTTCTCTATTTGCAGTATTACTTGTTTACAATGATTATTATTTGATTACTTAAAGATAAGGTGAAATCCTATCAAGGTGCTAGCTGGAAATGATTTCTTTACTGAATCCCCTGTAGCTCTCTGCTAATGGAATTCTAATAGTACTAATTACTTAGTACCTTGTAGTATGTTTGTCAGTATATATGTCTTATCATTACTATATTGCTGTCTCCTTTAGGGCATCCTATTGTCTTATTAATTTTTTGTGTCACTCTTGCTGAATTAATCTTCTAAAAGATTCCTTTTAGTAAACTTGGCTAATATGTTTTATATTTTTCAGTGAGAATCATGCCTATAATTTTAGTAGAAAAGGTATCAATTTTTCTTTTATAAGTGAAAAAGTTAAACATAAATCTACTATATTTATTATACAATAATGATATGCATTATATTTATTGTGCATGTAATAGTAAAATGAAATATTAACTTTTAAAGTATTTATAATTAATGAGTATGAAAAACCTTGACAATAGATTTAGAGACATCTATGCTTTATGTGTGGCCTATCCTGAACCTCTTGGTGAAAGACTTTACACAGAGACGAAAATTTTTTTGGAAAATCACGTACGCCATTTGCACAAGGTAATTAAGTAACATGTTGGTGGTATAAGTATATTTTGAAACTGTTTTCTAGATTAAGGTTTTTCAGTACAACTTGAATGGCCAGTAATTGACAACTATTTTAAAAACAGAATGTATTGTTGGGAAGGAAGTTGTTTGAAGAAGGAAATTTACTTATTAAATGAAAAATTACAATACTAGTAGCCAAGGCTAGAGGTGTTTTTCTGAATGACTATGTAATGCAAAATTTAATTTTAAAAAGTGTTCAGCATTTTCTAAAGGCAGGATGGTGCAGTAGAGACATCACTGGGCTTAAAATCAAGAGACTTGGGGTTATCTCCTGTTTCTGATAGTTGCTAGATGCATGATTCTAGGTAAGACACTTAACTTTCAGAATCTCAATTTCCTTACCTGTAAAATAATGATAATATGTACACTATCTACTACATTGAGTTATCGTGAGGAAACACTTTAAGGATCTGAAAAGTATTACATAAATGTGAGCAATAGTTATCCTACCTTTTAAAAATTATGAACTCTTGCATTTCTTTTGTGTAGCTTCTTTTCTATTTATAGTTGCTTTCTGGGTTGAAAGAAATAGCAAAAAAAGATATCTTGAGTAATTGATTGTGGGGAAATAGCAATGAGAGCCTTCTCTTCCCTGGCCAATTTTTTAGCTAATGGCCAGTGTACACCAGTCTGGGTGGTAAATCTTAAACTCTTTGTTATGTGCTTTAACTCCAAAATAGATCGACTGAATTAAAATATTTATTTAACTGTGAACTAAAATTTGTTTTGAGTATCTGACACTTTTTGACTCCTGGTTCTCACTTTTACTTTTTGGTGATTCTTAAATAATCAGCCACTGCTTATCTCCCCTAAAACTTTTTCTGGAAGTGTCTGGTTAGTTCCTTTGATGAGAACATGGTTTGAATGCAGTTAGGTACCCCTGGTTGCTGTAGACGAGAAGGATTGAAGTCTTTAATCTCTAAGAAAAACAAATAATTTTGCTTTTGAATACTATTTGTAGATTGTTTCTATTAATTCTGACCCTCAAGTGGTTTGAGTTAAAAATTATGTTAAAAATTTTAGAGTTCTCCATTGATTGATTGCCTCTGTATTCAAATTTATAAGAAATTTTATGAATAATAGTAAATCCATACTGTAGCAGTAATAAGCTTGGATAATAAGCAAGCATATTTTATTGCTATAGTTTTACAAATAGAAATGAAGAAATTTGAAAAAAGATATGATGAATAAAGATTTCTTATGTAATATTACTTTATATATATAAAGGGGTTATAATCTAAGGCTATTTGTTATAAGATTATTTTTTTATACATGTAAAAATATGTTTTCAAGTATGGTAAGATTATAAAAGCAACAAGTTTATTATTTTTTTAAAAGGAAAAAAAGTATTTTTAATGCATCAGTATTAACAAGCATTTATTAAGCATATACTATGTTCCAGATATTATATTCATTGTGAATCCATGAGATATTTTGGGAGCTAGAACTCAGATGAATTAGTAGAATGGTCTGAAGTAGAGACTGAATTTATTTGAAATTAAAAAATTTTGGAGTAGTCTTTGTTGTTTTAACTAACTCTTCAATTTTTATTACAATGACTTTAAGAAAATGACAAGCCAAGAGAGAAAAGGGTCAGTCTGGGTAACTAACTTGTGATTAATAGAATTATTTCTGTTAATAGAATTAATAGAATGATATTGGTGTAGTCTCAACTTTTTATGTATACATAAATGTAAAATATTAAAAAGTATGCACTGGTGCTTTAGTATTTCTGTTAGAGGATTCTAGTTCCTCTCTCCCACTCCAGTCTTCCTTTACCATGATTATCACTTTATTTTTCACTTTCTGGAAAGGAGGCATTAAATAAATATTAAGAAACTTTGACTTATTTTTTAATTTTAAATTTTAGCTGATTACTATTCCTAATTATAAATAATTTTTATATGAGATACATTTACCTTTCATGAAGATCTATATGTGTAGGTTGATCAAAAATGAGCAAATTTTCACTATTTATCCTTTTTTTTAATTTTTTTTTTAAATAGAAATCCTAAATGAGGGACAACATTGTCTCATTATTTATTAAACTATTTGGGATTTATTCAATTCAGTTTCTTTTAACATGTTTCACTAATTTTTGAGTTTGGTTTTTTGCATATTCGTAAAGAAGTCTAAAAAGCAAGTCAAATGAATATTTTAACAAAATAATTTGGAGATACTATAGTGATAAAATGATTTTTAAAAATACTATTAAAAAAGAAGTAAGCCATGATATATAAAGGAAGAAGGCCTAAAGTGGGAGTCAGAAGCCTGCCATTCTGGTTCACTTGTTATAACTTATTTGTCACCTGATCTTAGGCTAGTTACTTCATCTCTCTAGAACCTACTTCTTAGCACCAAAATCGGGGTAGTAAGGCTTTCATTGCCTTTTCAAAGGGCGATTATGAATATCAAATATAGAAATGAACTCTATTCAAATGCAAATATATATGAAAATATTCTTTTATTTCTAAAGTGACTTTTTTTTTATTTTAGAGAGTTCTGGAGTCTGAAGAACAAGTATTGGTTATGTATCATAGGTATTGGGAAGAATATAGCAAAGGGGCAGACTATATGGACTGTTTATACAGGTAAATATACTTTTAAACTGTGAGCCCAGAAACTGTTGCTCAAATTCATATCCTTAAGATGATGGTTAGCTTTACTTGGTACCTATTTCCTGATGATACAGATTGTTTGCTTTCAAAGAGTATAAGAATTACCTTTCACTCGGTTGGGTCCATTCTGCTTGCCAGCAAGTTTCCTTTTTATGACTTGGATCAGGTAGGTGGTATCAGATTTTGTAGGGGGAAACTCATCTGTGAGTAGAGAAGAAAACCTGCACTTAGAAGAAGGATTTTGCTTTTATTTCAGTGATTGGGCCATGGTACCACTTGATACAGTGACTCTTTATACTACATAAAATGAATCTTCAGACCTGATAAAGTTTGGGAAAATAATTCAAACCAGTGTTTCCCTTCTGTGCTGTTGATAGATAAGAATTGATTACACTTTTAATCGAAAATGTCAAAAAGTGATGTGCTAGACATTATTTTTTTTCAGGCTTCTAAAAACATGATCAGTAAAGCCACTTTTTCAGCAGAACAGAGAAGTGTGTTTGTTTTTGTGAGGCAATTCCAGGGTCACACAGCTTGGAAGTGTCTGAGGCTAGATTTGAATTCAAGTTCTCCTGACTCCAGGGCTAGTGTGCTATCCACTGTGCCACCTAGCTGTTCCAGTTAGCTTTCTTTTTTTTCTCCTTCTCCTTCTCCTTCTCATTCTCATTCTCCTTCCTGTTCTTCCTCTTTTCTTTTTCTTTTTTTTTTTTTTTCCTGAGGCAATTGGGGTTAAGTGACTTGCCCAGGGTCACACAGCCAGCACGTGTTAAGTGTCTGAGGTCAAATTTGAACTCTGGTCCTCCCAACTTCAGGGCTGGTGCTCTAACCACTGCACCACCTAGTTGCCACCTAGTTGCCCTGAGCTTATGGTTTTAAAAGGAGAAATATGCCATGTGCATAATCATGACAGAAAGTATTATGTTATAAAGGTGAAGAAGGATTCTGACAAAGTAGCCAAAGACTATTTGAGATGAGAGGTACCTCTTGGAGTTGAGGGGTTCAGAGAAGACTTGAGAGAAGTGGCATCCTTGAGAATCTTTAAGGGCAAGAGGGGTTTTAGGAAATGAGGAAGAAGTGTTTTTCACCACAAAAGTATAACTTGTGGGAATGTTCAGAGAGACAAAATTTTGTGTCATCTATGGGAAACACAAAGAAATTCACTTTATCTGGTATGTTATGAAGTGGAGTATTATGAAAATAGGCAGGAAAAGTTGACTGTCACACAAAAGCCATTGTCCTAGCACCATTTTGGGGGAGGGGTGTAATGTTTGTGAATTAGTGAAACATCATTATCTCTGAAGCAGTAGAATTACAGATGACTCACAAGACAATTAAGTGCTGCATAATTAGGTTATAACTTGAATTATCATTTCCTTGATTGATTATTCACTCTTTTTAAATAAGAAAACTATTTGGGCCAACACTAGCCATCTCAAAAAATTCTAGTTTATATGACATACCAACAAAGAAAGATTTGCATAATTTCATAAATTGTTTTCATATTAGTGATTATATGATTGTAATAGTTTTATGTATGTGTTTTTTTTTCCATCTGAGGCATTCATGAGACTAAGTCAGTTATGTGTTTTATTTTTATAAAGTAATTAATTTTAGACCAAAACAAGTTAACATTGTGACTGATCATTATTTATAGTTGGGTCATTATCTAGCATTTCTTCTAAATCTCTAAATCCCATGTTTTTATTAATAAGAGTACAAAAAACAAAACTTAAGAGGAACGTTGGAAAAACAAAATAAATATAACAAAAATATGTAAGGTCACCTCAAAGGAATTCTAGGAGTATTCATTATAATTTATTCTAGTTTAGAAATCTCTCATTGTGTGGAAAGAATTCTTTGCTAGATAATCTAGTCAAATTCTCTAATTTAGGTGAAGAAACTTAGGCCCTAAACCTGATTAGGTTGGGGAGAGCCTTACAGTGTCTTTTCAAAATGCTTTTCTCATAATTCTTTATGGTAGGGAAAACTGCAATCTAGAGATGTATTGCCCTTTACCCAAGTTCATCCAGCCATGTTGTCTGATTCAAAGAATAGTACTCTTTCCATTAGACCATACTGCATCTATTTTAAAATCATAAATTGATGTTTATTGGAGAAACTTAAGAACATAGTAAGAGTAGCACAATCATCATATAGATCACATTCTGAAATTGGAGAAAAATTTATTAGCTTTCTTTTTGTCTTTGCCTTTGACTTTTGGTTGGTTGGAAACTATACATGAATCCTGCTGTACATTATTATTAAGCCATACTCAGAGGTTATATTATAACTTTTTTATTTTTTTCCTTATGTAACTCACTAAGAATCTTTTATGGTGGTTTAATGTGGCTTATTACAAGGGCTGATTATGTGGCCTTTCATTTCTTTGAATATGGTCATATCATATGGTCATATGATCCATGTTATGGAAAATGAATATTGTTTAAAATTAGTGTAACCTCCCTTCCCTCAGAATATGGTAACAACAGGAGATCTGCTAGAAGTGTAGGCAAGTTGTCCTTAGAAGAACTCTAGCCAGCTAAACATCCAACAGAACAGAATAGTAAGCTTACTGTTCAATCAGAACGAATGTCCAAATAGGCTGCTTGTTTGAAGCATTTCTTTAGGTAGTGATATTAAAGTATAAAGGATTCAATTAAATAGTGCAAACAGTTCTGTGTTCTACAGCTAATTAAGTTTTCTCCCTCAAACCTTTAGTATCTTTCCATTACTTCTTTGTTCTGATCTCCCAGATAGTACCAATCATATTGCCCCTTTTTAAGTTTTAAGTTTTTGTTTTGTAACCTGATGGTTCCCTTTCATAAAGGCTAAGAGAAGCAGCCTGCTATATGGAAAGATGCACATGATATTGAGATCTAGGTTTATATTTTATCTCTAAAAATTTGTCACTATGAATAATTCACTTAATCTCTAAATCTCTTTTCTCCATTTGTAAAATGAAAATAATAATATTTGTACTACCTACCTCACAAGTCTGTTGTAGAGAAAGCACTTTGTAGAACATAAAGTACTGTATCACTATGAACTTTTGTCACTGACTAGTGTTCACACGATTCTTATATCAATAAAATTAAAACAGACAATCTGGCTCATGGTTTTTTCTCTCATTCAATTTTCTCATTACCATATTCATATTCATTAATGTAATGCTGATCTTAGTTTATTTTTTCAGGTTATTAATGTGTCAGTGATTAAGTTATTGCCCACTATAGTAAAGTACATTGATAAAACAAAATATTTGCTAAATCTTATTTGGCCTGATTTCCTGATCAAGCTACTTTAGATTCTTGAATAGAAAAACTGTTGGATTATATGGTGGGTCGATTAATAGATTTTATTATGCTAAGATGTGTATTGATATTTATCTCAGAGCCAGGAGGGAAAAAATGGGGTAATTACTTTTCTTTCTGTTATTCTGTTAATTATTATTTACTATTTTAAGAATTTCTAGTAGACTGTACTGTTACTCAAATTCATGTTCACAGTTTGATTTTTAGAGTTTTCAGGAAATAATTTGCTTTGCCTATGATTTTTCTTTTTGTTTTATCTGTTGAGAATGTATTTTTCTTTCAGGTATCTCAACACACAATTTATTAAGAAGAATAAATTGACAGAAGCTGATCTTCAATATGGTTATGGTGGTGTAGATATGAATGAACCACTTATGGAAATAGGAGAGGTAGGTAATTTTAATTGTAATTACTTAAGAGTAAGTTAAGACTGAGTAAGAGAACATGTTTATAGAGATTAGAAAACTTATTTGAATTAAACAGTCTTATCAGTTATTAATTTTTAAATGAAAGATTCATTAAAATCAGTATTAGAAAAATCTAATTATTTTGCAGTAACATAAAGCTATTGTGTGTTTCTGTGTCTTATGCGAGTAAGAAATAGATGCTTTTATTCATATGAAATGGAAATAGGTCTCAAATAAATATATCAGTGTTTCTAATTGAGAAATATAGTCAATCCTCAACTTTCTGTGAGTAACATTCCTAGAAAACAGTTCTAAAGTCAGTGGTGCAAAAATAAAAAACATAAATGTTGATATATTGAACCTGTTGGAAAGAGAGGTTAGCTTCCCATGATCAACAAAAACTGTAAATTTTTGCTAGAGATTACTGAAAATACAATTTTCTGCATACGGTTCTTTCAAACAAAAATTAATTCTGATAATATGCACTTAAATTATCATAACATGCAGTACACAGAATAAAATTGCTAACATGCAAAGCATTCTCATTAGTAATTCCTTAAAATTCTGTGACCTGTGCTAACATCTTAATTTTAAAAAATTGATTTCAGACAATTTTTATTTTCTATAACATAAAAATCTACAGTACCATAAATACTATACAGCAAATAAAATTCTTAAAACTCAAACATTTTTAAATTTGCATTTTATCTTCTGCTGTGTTAATGTAAGGGCATTGTACTGTATATTATATTGCTGTAAACCTCTCTACTTGGGTGCCTAAACCCAAGGGAGAGATTGCTGGGATTTAATTGTTGCTGTCAGAAGATGATATGGATTGGCAAATAATCAATTTGTTGGCGCCAAACTCATTGCGGACAGTGGCTGCAGACACTATCTAAAACTTGTCATTGGCTTTACATGTTTGGGCTTAAAGTCCAAAGGATTTGCAGTATACTTTAGGAGGAATACTTGCAACATAGAATTTGAGTTTTAAGGGGAAACAGTAAAAATATGTGCAAATACATGGGGACCTCTTCACTTTACACTGGTGGAGTGATGAAAGCCAGAAAGTGGCTATTCAGATACCATTTGAATGTTTTATGCTTCTCTCATTTTTCTTCTTCACATAGCTAGCTGCGAATATGCACAGTTGCCAACATGAAAGTGAAAATGAGGTTATTAATAAAATTACATGAATGCTTGAAGTCACGAAAGTTAAATGTGTAGATATTAAATGTTGTTGTATATGTGTGAGATATAAACATGCATGCACATATGCCTATAATATACACACACATATGCATAGATTAATTTGCATTTGAAAACTAGATTTTTCACTTATAATGTATATGTTGTTCTTGGCAGCTAGCATTGGATATGTGGAGGAAATTGATGGTTGAGCCACTTCAGGCAATCCTTATACGAATGCTCCTTCGAGAAATAAAAAAGTGAGTTTATTTATTTTTTGCATCTGTCTTATTTCTCTTAAGATATACAATATTGTTTTGAAGGGCTTAGTTGTAATAGCAAATGAATTTTTATGTAAATTGATTAGCTGTAAGCTTGATTTACTTTAATGAGAACTTTTTCTGAAAGTAAACATTATTGTAGTGAATCAAAGTACTTAAATTTTTTGAAACCTTTTACCATAGACATCTTAGAATCTCAGAACTTGATGTGACTTCAAAATCCATCAAGTTATATTTATACTAAGAACCCTTTCTACATCGTACTGATAAATGGTCATTCTAATTCCATTTGGTCTTCCACTGGCCCACTACCTCATGGGGGTAGGCCAGTTCTATTGGGAGCAGTTCTAATTGTTAAGAATTTTTTTTTTTTTTATAGCAAGCCTAAATCTGCCTCTGTATCTTATACCGTTTCTCCTTGTTTTGTCCTAATTTGCTAAGGAAAACAAGTTTGATAAGCAATAATATTTTTTGTTTACATCTTTTTCCCCTCACAATAAACCTGTGAGATGTTTGGTACAATATTCTCATCCTGTCTTACAGATGAGGAAATTGAGGCTCAGAAAGGGGAAGTGACTTGCCTAGGTGCCAGGACTGTAAACCTTACAGGCAGGACTTCCGCCAGTCCCCTTTACTTCTCAGTCTTTAGTTATGTAAGGCCGTAGTAATGTGCCAGCTTCTCCAGGGTCAACTTATCCAGCTTTATCACTAGTCATAGGATCATAGACTTTATAGCTGGAAGGAAACTTAGAAATTACTTAGTACAATGCCCTTGTTTTATAGAACACTAATCTTTGGGGTGGTATCATCTGTGCTAACTGGATAGCAGAGATCCTTGTCATTTACTTGTAACCCACTGTGGGCCAGAGCATGCCCATGGCAAAGAAAATGGAGTCATTTGTCATTTCCTCCTCGAGTGGATTAAGGCAAGCAGGGTTAAGTGACTTGCCCAGAGTCACACATCTAATGAGAGTCTGAGGCCACACTTGACATGAGCCTTTCTGACTCCAGGCCCAGCTCTCACTCAGTCATCTAGCTGCTTCTAACTGAGGTCCTAGAAAAGTGAGTTAGGAGAATTAATGTTTTGCTGGGAATACTTTTGAGATTATAAAGTTTTATCTATAGAGTATATTATTAATGTAAACCCTGGTTGAGTACTGTGATGACTGGATTTGGAATCTGTTTGGGCTCAAATCCTAGCTCTACCTCCTTTTTGTCTGCATATCCTAGATAAGACACGTAACCTCTTTCAGCCTGTTTCATCATCTATAAAAAGGAAGATGTTGAACTAGATGATTTCTAAAGACCCTTCCAGCTCATTCAGTCAGTAAGCATTTATTAACTACCTACTATGTCCAAAAAATGTGTAAAGCACTGGAGATTCAAAAACAAAAGTGAAGCCATCCCTGCTATCAAGAAGCCCACTTTCTATCAGGAGTGACAACATGTATATAAATAAGTATATAAAAAGTGAATTTGGGGGGAGGGAACAAAAAAAGCTCCATATAGAATGTGTTACATTAGCAGGCTTTTTAAGGTAACAAAGGATTCCAGGAATTGAGAATACGTTCCAGGTGTTAGAGACAGCCATTAGAAAGGCATGGAGATAGGATAAGGAATATCAGGTGTGAGAAACAGTAAGAAGGCCTGCTTGACTGAACAATAAGGTATGAAAAGGGGAATAATGTAAAGACATTTGTAAAGATAGCTTGGGGCCAGGTTGTGAAGAACTTTAAAAGGTGAACAGAAGGTCCTATGTTTTATATTGGCTACAAGAGTTTTTACAGTGAATGATATGATCTGTAATTTAGGAAAAACCATTTGATAGTTGTATTTAGGACTGATTGGAGAAGAGAGATTTGAGACAGGGAGACCTCTTAGGATGCTGTTATAGTAGTCTAGTCCAGAGGTGAGGAAGGCCCTCCTTAAACTAGGGAAAAATGGGACTCATATAAGATATACCTATGAAAACAGATATGATAAGCATTGGCAACTAATTACATATGTGGAGTAAGGTAGAGTAAAAACTCATGAATAAAGCCATTGGTGATTAGAAGGATGTGGATTTTCTATACAGAAAAGTTCAGAAGTGAAAGTAAGTTTTCAGAAAAAGATGAGCTCCTTTTGTTTGAGATAACATAGGAGATGTAGAAATCAGTTAAATAGTGCTGGAGTAAATTTAATAAAGATAGATTATGGTACAGACTCAAGCAAGATCAATTTATTAATGATTCCGTGTGTTAACAAGGCAAGTTAGACTGCCAACCTCAACAAATCCATTGAGCTTAAGAGGAGGGGATCCTTTTTATTAAGACACAAAAAAGCCGGAATCTTGGTAAGCAGGTAGAAAAGATTGTAGGGTTGGAGTAGGACCATTAGGATTGACTATACTGAAAAAAATGGGTTGGAATTCAAGTGATGTTAACTCCTTTCTAACAATTAAGAAATGTTCATTTTTTTTATGCAATTGCATCTTGGCTAGGGGATCACAACAAATTTGCTGTCTTCTTGGAAAGGATTAAAAACTCCCTCAGCTACACAAAAACATGAAGAGACAGATGATATATATATATATATATTTTTAGGGATGGTAATTTTGTAGGATTTACCCAACAGTTATCCAGGAAGTTATTCCATTTCCCCAAATGGGGACCAATAAAGCAGGAACATGTCTCTCGAGATTGTTTTAGCAACAAAATCAGAAATGGCATGAGAGCTAGGAAAGGTTTCTACCCACTGTGTGAATTGGTTAGCAATAACAAGACAGACTCCATTATGTCCAGAGCCTTAGGCATACAGTTGACATCAATTTGTAAATCCTCAAAGAGTGTATAAGCCAGAGCACACCCTCCATAGGTTTTGGCTTGGAAGGCATGCTGACTCTGTCTGACAACTAGGACAAGAGGCATCTATGTTGGTGATAACTGAGACAACCCAAGCCCTTCTGATTGAATTCACAATTCCTTGAGTACTGAAGTGTTCCCTCTTCTGAATAGACAGACATACCTGGTGTTAGAAACTTCAAGGAAGGGATGGTTTATCTTCTGCAGATACCCAGACCCCAGTACCTGTTTTGCCTTATGCCATTGTTCCTACTCCTCCACTTTAGAGTCATTATAGGAAAGAGGTATGTTAATTTTATCGTAAGGTGAGAAATTGAAAACATTTGCAGGACTTTCCAGAGCAGCAAGCCTTGCAGCAGCAGCATAATTATTTCCTCTTAATACAGGATTGGTCTCTCATTTGTGGGTAGAGTAGTGAACAAGGGGCAGGATGACAGGAAATTTCAGGGCAGATAAGAGATCTTTGATGAATTCCACATTTGCAACAATCTTACAGGTGTTTAAAAAAAAAAAATCCCTTCTGTAGACTGAGCATCCCAAAAGCATGGCAAACACCAAATGCATATTTTGAGTCGGTACGGATTGTGGCCCTTTTTCTCTTGGTCAGATGAAATATCTGGGAAAGGGCCATGTTTAGCTTCTTGGGTGCTAGATTAGAGGGCAAAGAAGCCATCCAGAAAGTGACATACTTAAAAAGTACGGTAATGCCAGCATGATGAGTATCCTTTCTCATAAAAGAGGACCCATCAGTAAAAAAAAAAAAAAAAAAAATCAAAGTTCTCCAAAAAGGTATCAGAAATCAGCCTTGTCTACTAGAGAGGAACAGTTATTTGATGGTTCCCCAGAGACTAGTAAATTGGGGAACAATTTGGCAAGTTTGAGGATTGCACAGTGATTGAAGATGATGTTTTCATTACTCAGCAAAGTCACTTTATATTGGCAAGTCTGATCAAAGAATGCCTCAGTCTAATGATAGAATCTAAGAGGGCCTCAGCTTCATGAGAACACTACACTATCAAAGTGGAACCCCAAACCAAAGGACAATTCTTCTCCACCAAAATGGCAGTGGCAGTTATGGCTCAAAGGCAGGGGTGGTGCTCCAGTAGCCATAGCATCCTAGTGCTCGAGTTAGGACAGCAGAAGCTAACTGCTACTCCCCTTCCCCTTTGCTTATGAAAAATAAAAAAAGAATAAAAGACTTATTGTAACCTGGGAGTCCCAGTGCTGATGCAGTTATCAGGGCCTTTTGAACTCTGCCAGAGCTGAGATATGTTGATGATCTAACCTCAAAGGTTGTGGAAGAAACAGGGGATGTGATAATCCTACAGAATGAAGATATCCCCTATTTGCAGTGTCAGGCTGCTAAAGGATGCCTCTCATGCCACTTAGTGGTGAGTGTAGAGAATTGCTGGAGGGCCTGAATGAATTTAGGAGAAACAGAAGTCCTTGCAACCAGTATAAACCCCAGATAGTCCACTGTGCAAGACACTATTGCACTTTCAATTTAGAGACTTTGAGGCCTCTCTGGTGAAACTCTAGCAGTCGATGATGGCTATCTTTTTGGGGCATCCCAGCATTCAGTGCCCCAGTAGATCATCTGTATACAGGACCAAAGTATAACTGTAAAAATGATGGAAGCTAGATCTTGCAGTAAGAATTGAGAAAATAAAGGGTTTTCTATATACTGTTGAATACTGATGCAGATGAGTCCATGTTCACTGTAAATGTTTCCAGGTAAAGGCAAATAAATGCAGGGAATCTAAGTGTATGGGGATTGAACAAAATGATGAGCAGAAATCCACCACTGTAAAACAGGTTGTCTCATAAGAGATTGAGGAAATAATAGCAGACTGTGTCTGAATATGACATAAGGATTAATTGTGTGCAAATCCTGAACAGAATGATGAACAAGTTTGGTATCAGGGCCTCGCTTAGGTTTTTTAATAGGAAGAATTGGCATATTGCATGGGAATTTATAAGGAATAATCTTTTAATGTGTCAACAGGTGAGATGCCCTCAGTGTTTTCCCAGAATAAGGGATACTGAGAGGTAGATGATGGGGGTCTTCCTTTAGTTTTAATAGTAATAAGAGTAGCAGATATTAGGAGACCCATGTCCCAAGATGAAGAGGCTTACGGGGAGTTGGGCATATCAGAGGAGATGCTAAGAGTGTTTCCCAATTGCCTTTTGGCTATTTTGAATAAAGAGAGAGAATTCTTATGCAGTTGTAGTGACAGTGTACCACTGGGGAAACAGGAAATAGTAACCCTAATTTTTCATAGAAAATCTCATCCCAGAAAGTTTACAGGGGATTTAGCCAAAAAGAGAAAAGAATGTTCCATAGAAAGGCGACCCATGGAAACCATGTCAGGGGACAATTTAGGAACATGCTGAGGCTTCCTTGAAACTCTATATTTCAACATATAAAGGCCCAATAAAAAGCAGAATTGGAATTGGGTTTACTATTATAACTGAATTTGAGGCTTCAGTACATAGAAAACAACCATAAAATGTGTTCCTAAACTTAAGAGTGACACGTGGTTTACTGTTTTGGGAAGATGATGGACTCAGAGTAACTGGGGCAAGGACATCAAGTTGTAGAAAAATAAGAATACCCTTCAAGATCCAAAATCTCTTCACCCTCCCCAAACCTTCATGTATTACTATTTTTCTGGAAACCTCTAGAATCATTCCAGTTTTTATTCTTGAAGTCCCATTTTTTCTTTCTACAATCTATGACAATATGGCCCTTCTTTTCGCAGTAAACACTACTTTTACAAGAGTCTCTGAAACAACTTATGAAGGAGCAAGAATGGTTTGATCTGAAGCCATCTGCACTGGAGCATTTTGTTTCTTCCTTATTTCCTGCATTTCTCTTTCTTGATTTTCTTTCTCCTAGCATCATAAGTAAATATAATAGTACTTTTAAGCAGATCTATAAGTATCTCATATTAACCAGAGTATCTTTTATGGAAATACTTTCCTATTTGGGGCTATGATTCATTAACAGTGTGTAATAATATATGCATCTCATGAGTTGATGAGTCTAACTTTGCATAGTTTAGCACTTTTGTACAGTCTATCATAAAAAATGTTAGATGCCTCATTCTTCTTTTGTTTTGCCTCCTGGAACTTATTCAAGTTCTTGGATGTATTGCATAATCATTCACACCTTTAAGATTGCCAAGCTTGTAACCTTATATAATCAACATGATCATTGAGGTTCCATTGAGGTCTTATAAAGGTCAGCTGGGGAGACCTTTGGGGAGGGTATCTCCCCCTCCCCTGAAGCCAATTTGTTGTTTCTGTGATGGCTGGAGAGTAGAGTTACCATTAAATCAGTTACATCTCCCCATGTTGGATTATAACTTATATATATGGCTTGGAAAAAATGTCTACTTCCAGGTCCTTATCAAATCTAGGTAATGGTACTTCTCCAAATGAAGAGGTAGGAGGATCCAAAAGGCTTGTGTTGTGTAAGAAGAATTGCATAGTTTCTTGAAGAGGGCTTCCAGTTGAGATAAGTGGAGAGTAGGATGGAGATGCAGAAAGCAAAAGAGGGGAAGAAAAGAGTGAATCAGCAACTGAAAATGGCAGAGCAAAATTGGAAGGAGAGATAGCCGAGAGAGGTTGGACTGGGGCAGAGAAAGAAATAGAAACAGGAGAGAAGCTGACAAAGCAGAGTAGAGAGTTTTGAGGATAAGAACAAATGAGCAAAAGGGGACAAAGGAACTGGAGAAGAAGAGGTTAAGGCAGGATGTAAAGTTAGGGTGAGGACTAAGGAAGAAGTAGAAGAAGACGATGACTAAGCAATGTAGTGAATAAAAGACGTTGAAGGGTACCTGGAGGTGTTGAGGCAGATTCCATCAGATGACTTAGATTTAAAGGTTCAGTTAATTTGTTCCATAGTGAGCAGTATTCTAGCTGGTTTGGGTTTTTATTGATTGATACACACACACAAATAATATATAAATATATAATATGTCTGATATATATATATGACTACCTTAAATCTTTCAGCTTATAATAAATCAGAGTTGCCAAATTGTGTCCAAAATGATTCATCATATGAATTTTCCCCCATTATAAGCCAGGTGTCACAGAACCTAATTGCTTGGTTTTTAGTTGTCCCTGGATCAATTGAGAGCATCCTCTTATATAATGCTTTAGGGAATTCTTCTCAGGGAGATCCTTTTGGCACACAATTTTTCTGTTTTTAGCCCTCTCTTGCTTTCCTTCTCCATATATATACTGTGTGTATATGTGTCTTTATTTATTTATTTTAAAATGTATACTCTTGAATGTGACCAAAATAAAATTCATGAGATAGACACAGAAATAAACAAACACGAGGCTAATGAACTTTTGTGGACTGTCCCTATAAATCTCAGGACAATGAATGTGAGATTTCCTTTTCTAGTGTTTAAAGCTTCAATAGAAGTCTCAGCTTCTTTCTTAAAGGCTGAATTTTACTTCTTGTCAAGTAAGATACTGTTTGGAGAAGTTAAAAAGATCTTGTGTACATAAACATTTCCACTCTTTCTGTTATTGCTTGCTTGCATTTTTGTTTTTTCTTCTCAGGTTATTTTTACCTTCTTTCTTGTGCAACAAGATAACAATATAAATATGTATACATAAATTAATATTTAACATATACTTTAACATATTTAATATTAATTCGACTTCCTGCTATCTAGGGGAGGGGGTGGACGGAAGGAGGGGAAAAGTTGAAACAGAAGTTTTTGCAAAGGTCAGTGTTGAAAAATTACCTATGCATATGTTTTGTATATAAAAAGCTATTATAACAACAAGAACAACAACAAAGATCTTGTGTTACCAGTCCAATTTCCAGTTAAGATACTGGGGTCATTAATAGAAATACAGTCTTCAAGAATGCCCTTCTAAGATTTTAATCATTTTTCAGGAATTCCCTTCAAAGCCACATGGTTTAGGTGAATAGTCTAGTCACAGGCTTGAATCTCACTTTATAGATCTTAATAAGGATTCAGAAATCCTTAGTATCCAATGTTTGTAGAGCTGCCAATATAATCAGTCCTTTTCTTTGGGGACCCAGCTTATGAGTTAATGGAGACAGTATTAGGGCAAAATCTGGAGGCTTTCTTCTTAAATGAATTAAAGGGATGTTGTCATATAGCAAATATCAAGCCCTGGTGATGAAATTCATAAAAAAAGGAAACAAAAGCCAAAAGACGAAAAGCATGTTGCCAATCCCAAATCACTAGGTTCTTGCAAAGTCTATACTGCACTCCCTTGGCTGATGAGGCCTTGGGAAGAAAACATCTTGATTTAAACAGAAAAACTTAGCAGTGGAGCCCCAAAAAGAATCTGTTTGCCACATTAAAAAAAAAATAACTTTTCAGGACAATAGTGGAATTTAAATGAATTTGCTTTATGTTATCCTCCCTGTGACTAGGAAGATGACTCCATCAACTCTTCAGGCTCTGAAGAATGCCAATGGTAGACTCCCTGTGCCTATTCTCTATCTAGGAAGAGAGTGCTTCCCCAATTTTTAGGCTCTGAAGAGTGTTAGTATGGTGTGCACTTTCCGATTACCCTTCCAACCTTCACTAGAAGTCTTTATTGAGAGGAAAAGAATTCCTTTAAGGCATTGTCACCAGGAGATTTACCTAAGCTTTATACTGCCACTTTATTCCAAATTATCACATTAAACACAAAACAGCATCCCACACAAATGTAGACAGACAAAATTGTTCCCAATCATATGTTTACCTTCTGTCTCAGAGAAAATTTGGGTTTCAGGAGAGAACTAGGTCTCAAATTGCAATTCCCTAGGGAAAAAACCTTCCCTTCAGATGGAAAGTTCCATCAGGACCCAAAGGGAAAAAAAAGGAGTTTCAATAAGTATGTCTAGAAAACTAGGCTCTCTCTCCCCCAATCTTGGTGGGACCTCCAGACTATTTCAAGTAAGTTTCATAACAATAAATTGAGGCATAGACTCTAAGCAAGATCAGTTTATTAATGATGTAAAGAATTATTAACACTATATTTCTACCATGATTCTACTTGCCATTTGGGGAAAGGGAGTGAGAGAAGGGGGGGAAAAACTGGAACACAAGGTTTTGCAAGGGTTAATATATTCTGCTGCAGAATTATCCATGCTCATGTTTTGAAAAATAAAAAACTTAAAAAAAAAACTATCAACAAAGCAGCTCAGACCACCAGCCTTAGCAAAGCTAGAAAACCCAAGAGGAGGAGACCATCTTTAATGAGACACAATAAAGACGAAATCTTGATGGGTATGGAGAAACAATTGGAGTATTGCGAGAGAAACATTAGGTTTGGCCATACTGAAAACTGTGAGTTGGGATTCAGGTGAGGTTCTCTAATAACAAAGAAATGTTAATTGTTTTATGGGACCCATCTGCATCTTGTTATCTTTGCTAAGGGATCACCTGCATCTTGTAATCTTTGCTAAGGGATCACAACAAACCGGCTTGCTGTCTCCTTGAAAGAGATTAAAAACTCCAACTACATAAAACCATGAAAAGACAGATATATATCTTTTGAGGATGGTAAATTTTTGGGACTTATCAAACAGGATATCCATGGATCATTTATTCATGGATAAATATCCAGGAAGTTATCCCAAGTGATACTGGCATGAAAAAAGTTGTTACTTTTCTTTTAAATTAACATTAAGCTGACTCATAGAGAAAGCCAAATCCCTAAACTCAAATTAAAGATATAGATTAATACTGTTACACACTCAGTTATAAAATTAAGACAGCACTAAATCAGTTATATTATAGAATCAGTACAGTAGCAATCCATGCAGTAGAAACTAGAGGTAATATTACTTTTGAATTTTTTTTTGGCAGAAGCAAGATTTGAATTCAAGAGAGAGTAGAGATTGGTATTCAAAAATTGGAAATCATGTTCATAGAGATGATAATTTTATATATATATATATATATATATACATATATATATAAGCTGATGAGGTTACCAAATGACAGACTGTGTAGGAACAGAATAGTCCAGGAAAGAGCTTTGGTATATGCTTATCTTTAGGAGCCATGATATGGAAAGTGAACCAAAAGTGAGAATGAGAATGAGTTGTCAGACAAGTAGGAGAGAATAATGCCACAAAAACTCTGAGAAGAGTATTTGGGAGTTATCAGTGGTAAATACTGCAGAGAGTTAAGAAGGATGACAATTGTGAAAAAAAGATATTAGGTTTGGGAATTAAGAAACCAAGGTAATTTGCACAGAGAAATTTCAGTTGAGTTATTTGCATCCACATTGCAAAGAATTAGATGAAAAGAGAATGTGATGCTATAAACAGCTTTTTCTAGGAGAAAGGGAGGAGAGATATAGAATGATACATTGAAAGAATGATAAGGGATTTCTTTTAAGAATAAAGAACAGAGTGTGCTTGTAAGCAGCAGGAAAGGAACCAGTAGATGGGAGCGGTTGAAGATTAAAGAACAAACAATTGTGGGGACATTCTGGCAGGGAAGAAGGAGGGAATGGTATCAAGGATTGTGCATTGAAGAGACTCCCTTGGGAGAAATGCCACTTCTTCATCACAAAATAGAGTGGAAGAAAAGAGAATAATGTTAAAAGAGTTTTGTGATATAGAGAAGAGAGAGCTCATGGAGAATAATTTTTTTTTTCTCCCCAGTAACATGAACATTCATGTTAGCTGAATGAGAAGGCTTGGGATGCTTTCACAAAGAGAATATTTAGGATGGCCTCTTTAAGGAATGGAATAGGTAATTTAAAGGAGAAGGAAAAAATATTATTTTGCTGAAGTGTGGGCTCATTTGAGATTAAATAATACTGATTTTTAATGTACTCAATTGGCTCAATTGTGTCATTTCCTTCTATTCCTCCAGCAACATGGGATGTGTTTTTTATTAATCTTACAGTCTGTGACTAGGATAGTAATTTCATCTCTGTAGGCTTTCATTTCCTTATTTATAAAATGAAATTATGTGCAGAAGAAACACATGATGGGAATCATCTGGGACTGGAGTGGGACAAGACATGAACATCAATTGGACAGGGAAGCAAGGATTCATGAATAGAGGATATTGTACAGCTGGACTGATTAACTCTAAGGTAGAGATTGAGAAGGGAAACAAATCAGGTAAGACTAGCATAATAGTCTGGGAGAATATTAAAGGATGGAAGATCCCAAAGATAATATCTTGTCTGTTCCTTTAATTTATATTGGAGGAAAGTGATGTAGGTTAAGTGACTTACCCATGGGGAAACAAATAGTAATTGTGAGAGGCATGGTTTGGACAAAGTTCCTTTGCTTCTAAAGTAAGAGCTCTTGTCACTGTCTTACCCTGTCTCACTTATGTAGCCTGCTTCTGGAGGCAGAGGGCTTAAGTTAAAATCCCTTCTCTGTTTACTGTCCCTAAGACTTTAGGCAAGGTACATAGCCTCATGGGCCTCAATGTTCTTATTTCTAAAATGAGGCGTTCTCTATTGATTATCTTGAGATCTTATCCATGCAATTTGTTTTCCCCTCAGTAGACTATAATCTTGTTGAGGATAGGAATTTTTTTTTCATTTTTCTCTTTGTAGTCATGGCATCTTTTACAATAAACCCATGTTATTATTGATCCTTTATTGAATTAAATCGACTTGCAGAAATCCTCAATAACATATTATATTAAAACTCTCATCTCTTATTAAATGATATGTTTTTTTGTTTTGTGCAGTTAACTGTTATAGTAGTATTTTCCAGAATTTTCATTTTATATTTTTTAGCTACATCATAAGTAATAGATTCTTGTGGTAAACTCTGAGGGAATTACTATAGTGGGATGGTAGAAATATAAAAATGTTCTCATGAGAAAAATACATTTAAAGTTTCAAACATGTGATCTACAAATACATTTATGGAATGTCATCCAGAATACAGTTTTTGCAGAGAGACAATGAAATGCTTACAATAGAGGATTATCTCAAAAGCATGAGTACTGTTATGATCATGTCAGAGCAACATAGTGCCATCTTTGCCAATTTGCTGGTAGAAGGTGAAATTTCAGAGTTCTTTCAGTTTGTATTTCTCTTATAATTAATAATTTAGATAATTTTTATATGGATCATAGAACTTTGAAGATCAGAGAGCCCTCAAAGATCATCTAATCTAGGGTTTCCCAAGTTCATTTGACCACAAAACACTTGGGTTTGGAATATATTAAATGGAATCTGAAGATACTAAGACATAGGAAAGGCAAAGGAGGGGAGGGTACCTCCAGAATGAATCAAATTAGATCAGTGTTAGAAGAGCTAGGAAATTAAACCTGTTTTCAAAGTGAAAAATTTTGTCAAGTATCTTTGATACCTAATTTCACTTTGAATATTTTAAGGGGAAAATTAATAACATTTCTCATGGCACTCCTATTCATGTCACTCAAAAGATTCCAGGGAACATTGAAAGAAATTTTCATCTGGAATGAATGAATGAATGAAACATTTATTAAGCTTACTATGTGCAAAGCACATAATCCCACTTTTCAAATGAGAGTAAAAGGAAGCCTGGGGGAAGATGAAATTATTGTTATAGTTAGAGATGGTAAAACTTTTAGAAATAAGTTCAGTTTCCTCATTTTGTGGATAAAGAAAGGGAGGCTTAGAGAAGAGAAGGAACTTGCCCATGATTTGTGCCCAAGATTACACATTGTTAATGGCAGAACTGCCCAAATCTGTCTCTCATTCATTCCTCTGATTTCATTATATTTAAGCACTTCACAATTTTCAGAGCCCTTTAAATGTAATTCGTTTGGCCTGAACAAACTATGAATTACAAAGTCCAAGGAAGTAGAAAGACCTATTAAACAGATATTTCCAGGCATTTCTTAGTATATCCCGAGATTGTAGGAGTGTCATATAAATATTTCCATGTAAGCCACAAAAACACTCAGATGTCTCTCCTGCTGCTCCAAGAATTAGAGAAGGCTTATAGTTCTTATTGTACAGACTTTACAGGGGAAGCATGTTCTTAGTAATTAAAAACAGGGCTTCAATTTAGAGTGTACTTGGCTTCTTACAGGAATAGACCTACAAGGGATCTTGAAAAATATGATCTGGAAGCTTTTGTGCAATTTTGTATTAAAGAGTAAAAAAAGGAGTCTTACTCTTTTGTGATTAAGCTTAGAGTCCTCTTGATCATTTTTTTTTTTTTAGATTTGTCATCTAACCTAGCCTTTTTCCAAACTTCTCTGTTTTTCTTGTGAGTATCACCATCTTTCCAGTCAGTTAAGTTCACAGTCTTGGAGTCAGTCTTGACTCTTCCTCTACTTCACCATTCCATATTCCTATCAATTCTTTGGACTGTTGCAATTATATTCTAATTGTTTTTCCTGCTCCCAGTGTCTCTCCTGTTTATTTTCCATATAGCTGTCAAAATAATCTTTCTAAATCACAGATGTTACTGTTTCACTCACCTATTCAAGAATTGTCAGTGGCCCCATGATAAAATGCAAACTAATTTGGTGCTTTTTACAACTTGGTTCTAGCTTTTCTAGTCTAATCTTAAACATTACTTCCTTTCACATACTTTATAGTGGTGTGAGAACTATTGGAGACAAACCATAATTTCAGTATTTCTTCATTTTGTGACAGCAGTGACTGTGCTGCTACTGACACTAGGCTGACTCAGAATGTCTGATCCTGAGCAGATGGAATTGGATTAAGCTGGATTCTCTACCTTTAGTTAGTTCTCTTTGATATGAGTGCTGGATATTGTATAATATAAACATATTTTATAGTCTTTTTCTTATGTTTTAAATTCTGTGGTTTCTGAGAATGGATAACATGGAAAAGCTATCTTTTTTTTATTTTTGTTTTGAGACAGTTGGGGTTAAGTGACTTGCCCAGGATCACACAGTGTTAAGTATCTGAACCCAGATTTAAACTCAAGTCCTCCTGACTCTAGGATCAGTATTATCCACTGTGTCATATAGCTGCCTTATCTATAGTTCCTAAAGAGCACACTTCAATGACTGTTTAAGATTGTGTCAGCTGTGGTGAGGAATTAGAGTTTGAAGCATCATTAGGGATGGCTAAATAGTACAGAATAGAGTGCTGAACTTAGGAAGACCTGAGGTCAAATCCTGCCTCAAATACTTCCTGTGTGACCCTGGGAAAGTCAATATAATGTTAGTTTTTAATATTATTATTCAAACTCAATATCAAATGAGATTAGTCTCACCAAAGTACAAAGAAAGATGCAGTCAAAAGGAAAGTGTAATGCCAAGAACTGATAAAACTATTATAGTGAAACCACCTAATTATCTCTCAGAAAATAAGCAATAGTTAGAAGCAACTAGCAACTGGAGAAATTCTTATTCCTCTTCAGTGCAATATAATCTTCTTGAAGTTCCAAGAACAATCAGGAAATTAGTTTAAAAAAAAATAGCTGTTATTTCTATGAAGAAAAATGAGCAAACAGTACAAAAACTGGAGTGCTAACGATTGGAAAAGGTAATTGTTATAACTGAAAGTCATTTTTTCGTTTAAGCCTATACTATATAACCTTGTTCAGAAGCCTGGGTGATCCTGTCAGATATTGATGTTGTATTCAAATATTCTGGAAAAAATTTTTTAACTTCCCATTAGGCCTAGAGAAGAAAATAAGAATATTCCTGTTCTTTAATATAGGCCCAAATTATTGAAATAGATTAATCAAGTAAGCCCTGAAATCACTGGTGTAGATTTACAAAATTCAGTATATACTTAGCAAAAGTTTGAAATGATATAGTCATTGTGAAACTTCTATAGATAATTATAGATTTAAATTTTCAAAAAAATTATACATTTGATTTCACCTTTTTCCCCTTTGTTGTCTCTTTTTTTAAAATGATATCCCATTAAGAGAATCTACCTTTGTCCCAAAGAAGTAAAGTTAGGCAAAACAAACCAATACTTTTGAATTTTCTCACAGTATATGCTTCATTTAATTCCTAAAGTCTCCATAGAGGAGGAAGTATATATACTTCACCACCAGTCTTTTATAATCAGAGAATTCTCAATTTAGTATATTTTTTCCAACTCAAAGACCAGAATTTCTTTTTTAAAAAATATAACTGCAAATATGCAAGATTAAACTCTTAAACTGTAGGTTTCACAATTTACTAATTTTGCAATGATGTATGTTCTAAAAATTGACCAGTTACTGATTTATAATCCATATGCTTGATGGGTAAAATCTGATATAGCTTGAGGAAACAAAGGTTCAGTCTTCTGAGTGTACCATATTAATCAATTGCATAACAAATTGGGACCGGGTCCATCAGTTGGCATTGTACTTTGAACATAGGGGAGATAAATGTTTAGCATTAAAAGATAACAGTTGCATGATATAAACTAGGATGCAAAATTAGGTAATCTAATTTCTAATTGAAGTAAACATTAGGGATTTTCTGAGTTAAGAGGAAGATGAAGGTTTTCCTGAAACAGGGTTCACTCAGTTACCAGGATTAGCAAGCAGGTAGAATTTGCAGAAAAATGAAACAAATTTTAAAATGGAGTTCCTTTTATAAGATGAAGTCAATTGGTTCACACAGTTGTCTTAATTTCTCCCTCCATCTTTGATTCTGCTCACTGCTGCCCTTATCTGTAAGACAAATTTATAAGATTTTTAATGTGCTTGTGTTCACTATCAACAATACATACCAAGAAAAGACTACTGAAAAGCATTCTCTCCATAGCTCAGTACAATAGCTAATAAAAAGCTTAAGAACAATAATAATGCTATCACCTAAAAAGATAAACCTTTTTAAATACATTCTATAAATAAATTATGGCTACAGATCAAACTTCTTAGAGGGTTAACAGTAGATTAATTTTGAGAGGGGAGATTTACATGCCACCAAGTTAACCAAGAATATTCAATAAACATATACACCGTCAAACAAAAGGCCAAAACATTATAATGATGTTCATTAATATGAAATAATATCCAGTATCCTTCTATCCCAAATAACCCACTTCTAGCACCCATTTAATCTGCACATTTTATCCCATGTGAAAATATCTACCCCTTGAAAATATTTTCTCTTAAACCTTCATTCTCAGGACAGCTCCGAAGGGTGTTCTGCTTCTATGGTTCTAAGTCACTTGTAGAGATTCCTAGTTAAGTCTGCTAAAATCTGCTGGTGACAAAACTTAATATAATTAAGTACAACTTCCTAAATTTGATTCTCCAAATATGAAACTTTTGGAGAATTTCAGTTTTTGTATACCACTTCTCATTTCTTTATCTAAATTACCTTGAACCTGATAAAAGAATCTCCAAAAAAAAAAAAAAAAAAAAGGAAGAAAAGAAAAAGAAAAAATCATGAGAGCCTGCCTTGTAAAATGAATTCTTTTAAAATTATCAAACAGATATTATAAAATGGGAACACAGTTTCACTTTTAATTATTTCTTTTATAGTTTAATGTTATATTTTCCCTAATTGCATGGAAAAGCAATTTTACTAATTTTTTTTCTCTTCACATTTAGAGTTCAAAATTCTCTCTCCTTCCCTTCCTCATTGAGAAGGCGAGCAGCTTTTGATATGTTATAAATGTGCAGTCATTCTTTACAATTGTCAATGTAATTTTATTTGTAAAATCCTTAATCCTATTGTGACAACTTATTACTAAAACACACTCATTCCTTTGAGAAACATTTGGAAGTCAATCATATTGCCATAATTGAATTTTAAGAAGAGGATAAATTGAGGCCTTTCTCCAACCAAGATAACATTTGTTAATAGAGACATGGTGCCTGTCAATAAAGGGCCAATGGCTTGCCTCATTTTATGCCAAAGACCTCAAATAAAGGACAATTTCTCTTTTATAAGTTTTAAAGATTTAAAGATAAAGTTTTAAAGAACAGGTTAGATAACATCATAAGATTCAAGGGAATATAATTGGTTACAGATCTGAGGTGCAGGGTACAACATGATTGGTTGGAAGTTTGGTAATGGGGACTAACAAGGACCCCATACCCTTTCTTCATTCATGAGACTAAAAAATGCTCATCTGAATCCACATGCTAAAAGTGGACTAGATATTTGGACCACAAATCAGACATCCTTGAAGAATAGCTTGATGGCATAAAGATTTCAGACCTGACTCCCTTGCATTTGCACACATTTCCCAAAATCATTTAAATTTCTTGAGGCAGGAGGGCTAGATTTTTAAATTTATTATGCATCAGCTGAATTCTGAAACAAATTAAGAAAGGAATAGCTATGACTTAAGCAATTGCAAGATAAAAGCAATTACTTATAAAATAAGATAAATAAGAAAATTATACTAATCTTTTCAGTATACATGTGTATATATTCTAGTTCTTAGAATAGTATAATCCTGTTGCTTTCTCAAAATCTGTTATTCAATTTAGGAAACTTTTGTATCTCATTACTTTGTTCAGTTCTCTCCTTAGGAGTATATTATCCTTCTATCATTCAAATGTTTCTGTATTAATCTCATAGTGAGGGCTTTTTTTTACTTTCCTGAACAAATCTACAATTTGCAGTTGTTTATGGAAGTTTTCTATGAAAAGAAAAAAAAAGAGAGAGACAGTGTTATAACAATGTAAAGACTGTTCATTCAAGGGCACAGACTGACCTGACATATACAATAACAGAAAAAACTCCCTTAGATCTGTTTGATTCCAAGCATAAGTCATTTTAATAGCCAATCATGTAACAAAGCTTCACATTTTTCAGAGTATGTGACCAGAATTAATCAGGTTGAAAAATTTTCTATACAGAAGAAAGTAACATCCATGGTGAAAATGAACCAACAAAATTCTACCTTAGGCCAGCCACAGCAAGGTTGCCCCCTCATTTTTTCCCTAGGGACAAGCATTCACCTGTAGCAGTTCTCAGACTGCAGCATTTGTCATTTTCTTCTTGAATAGTGAATTGTTGGCTTCATGATGATTTAGACATCCTATCTGTAATCAAAACTCAAAACAATATCAAATTCTAGTCTCAAGAGTTTTATCTCAAAAAGCAAAATTTCGCTAATCATAGTTTAAGGCTGTGATATTACTATTCACAAGCTGCAATTACCATTAAAAATAAGCACATATAGGGGCAGTTAGGTGCCACAGTGGATAGAGCACCAACCCTGAAGTCAGGAGGACCTGACTTTAAATCTGATCATAAACACTTTAACACTTCCTGGCTTTGTGGCCTGGGCAAGTCACTTAATCCCAATTGCCTCAGCAAAAAAAAAAAAAAAAAAAAAAAAATCACATACAAGTTTTACTAGTTGAAATCATTCCTAGACTATTGTTATTTATTTCATATGTTGATTGTTAACTAATACTTCTCCCATGTTCCAATAACAGCATCGGTTATTTTTTCAGTATTTGTTTCATTTCACTATATAACTGTGTTCTGAGTTTAGTAAATAAAAGAGAAGATTTTGTTTAAATTTGCCAAGCCTAAAAAGAAAATAAGATAAAGCTAATGATGTTTCTGAAGTTCTATTAGGGAATTAAAGTAATGTGATCTTTAGTCAAAACCAGTATAAATATATGGCCATTCCTTCAAAGGAGAAAAATACAAAGCATCCTGAACTAATATTAAACACTTAAGCAAAGATACAGTAGATTTCAGCTAATGTTATTTTGACCAGAAAGTATTCTAACACTGGATCTGGATTACAAAATCCTGAGCTACAGGCCAATAAATGTCCCTTATTTGCTCATAACCGTGAAAGAACCACTTAATATCTGCTTTTTATTTCCATAAAAGTAACAGAAATTGACATTTCTACTTGATAGGTTAAACTCATATAATTATTGTATAACAATTTGTAAATGTAAAGAAGTACAGACATTTTAATTGTAATTCTTACTATCCTCTACAATAGAAGAACAAACAAGTGTCTTGGTATTTCTACCTTTATACCTCTGTGGAAAAGGGCAAGATAGCGGAACAGCCCTGTACTCCTGGAAAGAGGGAATAATAACCATAATGAAGACTGATAATGGAGAGTATAACCAATCCTGAGGAGTGATGCCGTGATGCTAACCAATTCATTCCCCTGCCATTCTAATTTTTGGTGTGGGAATGTTAGTGGACTGGAAGGAACTGTGGATTTGGGAAGTCAAATGACCTGAATTTGAATTCCAGCCCTTAAACCTGTTTAAGAGGGGGCAGATCACTTTCACATTCCTGGGCATCAGTACTTCATGTATAAAATCAGAATGTTGGACTAGATGATCTCTAAGGTTCCTTCCAAATATAAATCTATGATTCTATGATCCCTAGAGCAAACACTCAACCTGCTTTATTTGTGTTGATACATATAATGCATGTGACTAAGCAACGATATTTTTAAAAGTTCTTAACAATTATTGGATTCCTTGCTACTTGTCAGTGTTATTCATGTGAACTAATTTTGTAACACCATTATTTCTCTAGATTGTTCCTTTATAATTTTTAGCAAAATTATGTTTAAACAACTTACTGTTAATGGAGCTATGTTCTATATAGAAAGGTTTAACTACATAGAAAGAATGAACATTAACACACAGAGCATTTGATGCTTATTTTAGTAATTAGATTTAAAAAGTGTCACAGGCAGCCATAGACTTTGTTATGTTTTTTTTTAAAATATACTTGAATTCTCATGAATATTTTATACTGTTGCTTATTTTAGTGATCGCTGTGGGGAAGACCCAAATCAAAAAGTAATCCATGGGGTTATTAACTCCTTTGTTCATGTTGAACAGTATAAGAAAAAATTCCCCTTAAAGGTAAAAGACAACTCATTCCTTTTTAAAAGAAATTATGAAAATTTTAATTTAAAAAAATTATCCTTGTTTTTGCTAATATTCTTTTCATTATTCTATTTAGTTTTATCAGGAAATTTTTGAGTTGTCTTTTCTGACTGAAACAGGGGAGTATTATAAACAAGAAGCTTCAAATTTGTTACAAGAATCAAACTGTTCACAATATATGGAAAAGGTAAGAATTAAAAATACGTTCTATTGAAGATACATTTATATAATAAGATAAATTATTACTGCAAATGCCATGTTTTGAATTATCCTTTTTGTTTCTGAAAAGAAAGGTTCTAGTTTACTGTTACTCAGAGTTTGAATTTGTTTCACATAGCACAGACTTACCAATAGTATTTTTTTCTGAAAAATTTTTTATGTTTTGTTGATATTGATTCTTTTTTGGTAAATTCTAGTGATTTGACTTTGTTATTATATTATATAAATATCAGAATCATATTCTTTGCCAAATAGAAAACTATATTCTCTTCTATAGCAATGAAGACAGTCTAAGAGAGTTTTGTTTTAAAACAAATAAAGAGAAAGAAGAAATGATATTATCTTCTAGAACAAGATCTTATTTTAGGTTTGTCAAATTCTTGGAGCACTGAGAGAAAAGAGAATAACTATTGCTATTAAAAATTAGTCTTATTTAGTTGATCATATAGAGTTATTTGATATGTGCTGGCTCAGTAATTTTGATAATAGTATAAATATTGTGGTTCATTCACAAATTTTACAATAATGATAGAATGATTATTTTTTAAAAAGGTTTTAAATAATATTATTTGTCTTTTGTAGATAACTTTTCAGTACTACATAAAATAATGTGTTATACAGATAAAGGGATTTGGAATTTTGTTTGGAAAAAAGACGGTGTAGTCTGACTCATGATTATACAGTTCTGTAGTAGTAGCCATTTGATATAGCCAAATGAACTAAACTGAACAAATATGGAAATGTGTTTAACACATGTATAATCTATATCAGGCTGCTTGTTATTTTGGGGAAAGGAAAAGTAAGGAAGAGAGAGAGAAAAAAATTCAGAATTCAAAATCTTGGAAAAAAAAAATGAATGTTAAGAACTATCTTAACATGAAATTGTAAAAATAAAATACTATTGAAGATAAAAAAAGGAACAGATCATCGTGCCCATGAATTGGGGAATACCTGTACATATTATGGCATATAAAAGTAATGGAGTATAAGACCTGGAAATATTTGTACAAACTGATGCATAGTAAAATGAGAATGATGAGAACAATTTACACAACATAATAAAGAAAAACAACTCTAAACTAAACTAAAATCTAAATATCAGAATATCTTGCTGAATTATAGTATTGGCTTTATTGCTATTGAGCTGTGATAACCTTGTGCAACTGTTAGTGAAACATAAGTGGTAACATATGCAAAACTGCAAAGCTAGGGAAAGTTGTATTTGGTTTCCTCATTCTTTGCTTTTTGAACCTTTATTATGCATTATAATGTCTTATTCAACTGCTTCTCAGATTCAAAGTGTCCTTTCCACATGTGCTTTATGTTTCACATTTATTAGTCATTCTGAGGTACTCTTGCTTTATTATTGTGTCACTGTGGGTTCTCCAGACCAGTCCTGTGGGCAAATAGAAGCTCTGGGCTTCCCCTTGATTTTAAAGCTTTATTTTCATGAAAAGGGGAGCCTCTGAAAGGTAGTTAGTGCTGGCCTCATATGCCCTTCTACCACCTTTTTGTATATCTTTTCATCTTTATTTCCTTCCCCCCAAGCACCCAGTAATATCATTGTCATGTATATCATAGTAACCAAGGATCATTTGAAGTTAGATAATTAGAGTAGCCATAATTGTTTTTTAGGAGTATAATCTATTTAAGTGAAGGTCTAAGCATATGCCCCTAATTGTCCAGAAAGATAATATAAGATGATAGGTCAAATGTTTTCTTAAAATCTATTTAATCTATACAGAATTTCCCCAATCTGTTGGTTTTTACACACACGTGTGTGTGTGTGTGTGTGTGTGTGTGTGTGTGTGTGTGTGTGTGTGTGTGTGGAGAGAGAGAGAGAGAGAGAGAGAGAGAGAGAGAGAGAGAGAGAGAGAGAGAGAGGGGGGTTGACATGAAGTGGTTGTTTGTTTTTATAATTAAGTTGCTATTTTATTTTTCTAAGTGATATGATGTGTTTTATTCTTCATTTGTATGCTTTATTTTTCACAACTCTATTGTTGCTATTGTTTTCATGTTACATTCATACTCCCTATACACTAAAGAACATTTGTACAAAACCAACACTATGGTGGTCAAATCTTAGTGTATCCCACATCCCATAGCCACATTTCATTGAAAGAAGAGCTAGGGGTGTTTTTGTTTATGTTAATGTGATTTGTTCTTTTTATTTTAACCAAATAAACCACATAAAATAAGCATTTCAGTATACAGAAAAAGACGTTTATACATGTATCTGTGAATCTCAATTATATACACACACAGACACACACATAAAACTTTTCTTTTTAGATAACAAATCCTAGATGCAACTTTTAAAGCTATTTACTTGTTTGTGATTCTTTTTGGCTTTTCTTCTGTTCTCTTTTGCACATTTAAATATGCTCTAATAATCTTTTTTTTTTTTTTTTTTTAATGTCTTATCAATTGTCTTGAGTCTATCACCTCTCAGTCAGGAGAGGGATAGCTGCTTCATCATAGTTCCTTTGGAATTGTAGTTGGTCATGGCCCTAATCAGAAGTTGTTGCAGAGTTGTTGTTTTTTTTATAATGTTATATAAATTGTTCTCATCATTCTCATTTCACTATGCATCAGTTTGTATAAGTATTTCCAGGTCTTCTATTCCATTACTTTCTTATGCCATAATTTGTACAGCTATTTCCCAATTCATGGGCATGATGATCTGTTCTTTTTTTTTTTTCTTCAATAGTATTTTATTTTTACAATTTCATGTTGATAGTTCTTAACATTCATTTCTTTCAAGATTTTGAGTTCCAAATTTTTTTTCTCTCCTTTCCTTACTTTTCCTTTCCCCAAAATAGCAAACAATCTGATATAGATTATACATGTGTTAAGCACATTTCCATATTTGTCATGTTATAAGGAAAAATCAGAACAAACAGGAAAAACCACAAGACAGAAAAAGCAAACAAGCTAAAACAAATAAAAATGTGAAAATTGAGTGCTTTAATCCTCATTTATTTCTGGATGCAAATGGCATTTTCCATTCCAAGTCTATTGAAATTGCCACGACCTGTTTTTAATGAAGCACTGGTGACTTTTTGTGATCATTGTTTTTGTTTCCTGATGTTCATGATCACTAGCTCTAGTACCATTAGTATTCTGAAATGTAATCACTCTAGATTTGGGGCTCATCAAGAGCAGCTAGCCCTTGTCTTATTGCTTATATGAAGTGTTATCTCCCTGTTAGCTATTTATATTTTATCCTTGCTTGTCCAGATTTTCTCTGTGGTCCATTATCATCAATACACTTAAACAGAATAGAAGTTTTAACCCTTTCTTGAGCCCTTGCTTTTCGTAATATAATAAAAGAAGAAAATAACAAAAGCATTTTAATTGTCCTTAACATTCCTTGCTAACCTCAGCTCATTGGTAGTCCTGATACTATTCTTATAGTACTTAGGCATGCTTTTTAAAATTATGCTTCATAATTTGTCCTTGTTTTAATCTTATGCATGTGTTTTTAACATTTTAATTCATAAGTAAATTCCTTGACAATCACATTTGTTCTGTCAGACACTTCATTTTCTTCTTTACTGAAATTATTTTTAAATCTTCAGAATTTAATTTTTTCCATTCAATTTTATTTTTGTTTCCAACTTCTCTTCCTCATCTTGTTCCTCCCCACACTTTGAGAAGACAAGAAATACAAAGCACATTACAAAAATGAATTCTTGCCAAACAAATCTGTACCTTAGCTATGTTCTGAAAAAGAAAAAATAAATTAAAAAAGAAAAAAATTTTCAATCTGCATTCTATGTCAATCAGTTCTCTTCCTGGAAGTGGATAGTATTTTTCATAATGAGTCCTTTGGAACTGTTATAGCTCACTGTGTATATCTAAGTTACTAAGTCTTTTAGAATTGATTACCTTTACAAAATGACTTTACCTTATTAGTTGTCTTGAATCTATTTTTTCACTCTGGATCAGTTAAAATAATTCTTCCCAGTTTTTTTTTAAACTATCCCCTTTATCATTTCTTATAGCACAATAGTATTCCATCACATTCATGTAGCATATTTGTTCAACCCTTTCCTGAGTTGATAGGCATCTCTTCAGTTTTCAGTTCTTTGTTGCCACACACACACACAAAGAAACAATAAATATTTTTGTACATATGGATCTTTTTCCTTTTCCTTTTAATTCTTTGGAAGTATAGACAAGGAGTAGGATTGCTTAGTGGAAAGGTATGCAAAGTTCGATAACTCTTTGGGCATAGTTTGAAATTGCTTTCCAGGGTGGAATAGTTCACAGTTCCACCTACGAAATCTGTATTACGAAAATCTGTATTACTGTACTTTTTTCCCTATATTCTCTGTAACATTAGTAATTCTCCTTTTCTTTCAACTTAGCCATTCTAGGAGTTGTGAATTGGTACATCAGAGTTGTTTTAATTTGCCTTTCTCCAAGTATTAGTGATTTAGAACATTTTAAATGAATATTGGAAACTTTGGTTTCTTCCTCAGAATCTCATTCTCAAGAATTTCCATCTTTCCTGTGTTGAATTTTCTGGTGACATTTTAATCCTAGGAACCTATTTTTCTTTTTTCTCTAAATAAATTTGGTTTATCTGTAGTATGGATATATGAACAGTCCCTAGATGCTCTAGTCAAAGCTATTTATGTGTGTGTGTGTGTGTTCCAAATTAACTGGAAAACTTGCCATTCGTTAAACTTTTCCTTTATCCTTCCTTGCTTAGCCTTTCATTCCTTTCCTTCTGCCTGGAATTCTCTTCTTATCTCAATATGTACTGATTTAAATTCTATCTACTATATAAGGCCATCTTCAAATTCCTTTTTATACAAAAAGCCTTCATTTATTCCCACCCTTCACAATTATATCCCTTGTTATCTAGTTATTTGGTATCTTTTCTACAGTACTTATATCTTAAATTAAGCTATTATGTCCTATCATTTTTACTAGCTTCAAAGCTTCCTGCAAGCTTTAAGCAGCTAAGTGGGCAGCAAATAGAACCCAGGCCTGGAGACAAGAAGACCTAAGTTCAAATATGGCCTCAGATGCTTTTTAGCAGTGTGACTCTAGATAAGTCACTTAACCCTGTTTGCCTGAATTTCTTCACCTGTAGAATGAACTGGAGCAGAATATGGCAAACCTCTCTAGGATTTTTGCCAAGAAAACCCCAAATGGAGTCAGAAATAGTTGGACAGGATTATGAATATTCATATCCCAATGTCTAACAGTATCTTGGGGTCACTAGATAGTACAATGGATAAAGAACCAGCCCTGAAGTAAGGAGGACCTGAGTTCAAATTTGGCCTCAGACACTTAACACTTCCTAGCTGTGTGACCCTGGGCAGGTTACTTAACCCCAATTGCCTCTACAAAAACAAAAAACAAAACAAAACAAAAACAACAACAACAAAAAAGTATCTTGTACATAGTAAGCATTCAGGAAATATTTATAGAATTTAATTAATTGACTAATTTAGTATTTTTAGCTTTGCCTCTTATGAAATAAATCTGTTTTGATTTTTAAAGAAATGGCATTGTTTAGATTTTATAATGTATATAACATGAGGTTTGATAGGTAATAGTTCTAACTGTGGTCATAATTTATCAAATAAAAAGTAAATTTAAATTTTTTTTTACTACTCTATATTCCTTTACATATTTGTGTGACTAGTTGATGATTGAAGCTTCCTCACCTTCATCCACCCACTCCTCTTAATTTATGTTTTCCCTTATAAAGTAAAGATAAATTCTTACTATGAATATATATCTCTCTAGGTCCTAGGTAGATTAAAAGATGAAGAAATGCGATGTAGAAAATATTTGCATCCAAGTTCATATAGTAAAGTGATTCATGAATGTCAGCAGCGAATGGTGGCAGACCATTTACAGTTTCTACATGCAGAATGTCACAATATTATCCGACAAGAGAAAAGAAGTGGTAAGTTATACCAAAAAAAAGTTATGTAAAAATCAGGAAATCAAAATTAATTTTTTGTTGTTTTTATAATTTAATGTTAACATATCTTATCACTTAACTTTGTTATATATTTGGAAGATGTTTTTCAAAGAACTTCATAAATATTTTTTCATATTTTGTAAGAAAATTAGTTTTATGAAATTTTTTAAAAGTACATCTTAAAAATAATAGGAATTGATGAATTTAACTTAATTTTTTTTAAACAGATATGGCAAATATGTACACCTTGCTTCGTGCTGTGTCAAGTGGTTTACCTCATATGATTCAAGAACTACAAAATCATATTCATGATGAGGGTCTTAGAGCAACTGGTAATCTTTCTCAGGAAAATGTGAGTTTTATAAGAACCCTTGGAAAACTTTTTCTTTGATCTCATTTATCATTGAGTCTTAATCTGCTTTCATATGTACTTTCTTCCTCATCTTGTTTTTCTAATCATTATCATGTAATAGTAACAACAGTGTAATAATATAATATAAAATATGTAAAATTTAAATATTTTTATAAAGAGAAGTATATTTACATCAATGATTTAGAATCTCTAATAGGATTTTCCATTTTTAAAAAACAGTGGATAATCCAGCTTTTTTATTAACATTGTTTTGGATCTCATAGCAACTGCTAGTCGGCTTTTGTGGAAGTAGATTAGACTTGCAGTAATAGCAATAAAAAACAGTGAAAAGAGAACAAAGGAATCTCAGTGTTATTCATCACCTATGTTCTGAGATCCTTTTTACAGCATAGTGCTCTAAATATGCAACTAGTAGTTTTAGAATTGTTATTTTGACTTATGCTCCCATTTTAGATAAAATATATATCCTAATTAAATTTAGTTTTAGAACATTGTACAAATTATATCTATACTTTTTTCTAACATTTCCTTTTTTCTGAGATTTATGCTGTTAATTGATCATAGACCTAGCTTCCAGAGCCTAAGCTTCCACAGTTGCTAGGTTTTTGTCTTTAATAATACTGTCCAGGTATTTTCTTTCTCTTATCTCTATCTGACTTGTAGTCAGATATTTCAGCACTGTATTTCTTGAGATTGATTAAGTTGTCTGCCATCCTACATTGGAGCAAGAAGTCGCTCCTTAAATGGTTGTTAATGAGCAATGTTGATCTTTCCTTGCTGGTGATGGAAAATTGAACAATTTTTTGTTTTAGAAAGTATTATTGTGAAACAGATGTTTTTGTTTTTGGTTCAATTGGTAAGCATTTCTCATATTCACCATGATATTTAGGGCTTACACTTGATATGCAAGTGTAATCAAGATGGATAGATCAAACTTCTTGTACCTGTGATTCCTCCAACTTTCTGATCATAAATCCAGTTCCCATAGCTAGAGTTGGTTAGTTATTAACCATGCCCCAGGTTCTGGAACCTTGGGCCTTAGGTATGGGAAATACCAGAATCCTTTGCTTGGTTGACTTTGGCATCATTTCATTATTGCTAACTATATATTCTGACTTTATTTTGGTAACCAGTGCCTTATCTGTATAGTGCTTCTTTTAATAATTCTCCCCCTTATTTCCCTGAGTCTTAGTCCTTACCCTACTTACTTGCCCGGTGTCTATTTCCTACATTACTTTTGGTTTTGCCCTGATATTTGTTGTCAGACTTCCTTTGTCCTCACTGCCTTTCTCCTATTTCCTACTGCCAGATTTCTCTCAAGCCATGAATATCTATCTGCCTGATGAAATTTCCATGGCCTTTGCATTTTCTCTACAAGAAGACTCCTAATGCTATTTCTGGCCATTTTTTTAAGCCATCTTTCTGCTGCCCAGGGAATAATCAGTGGGGAAAGCCCTTTCTTCCTTCCATTCTCAAGATAGTATTAGGTAAGGGTGCCCTTTGCAGAAAGATAAAACATTAGAGTTTAGTTAGTTCTATGCTCTTTTCCTCCATGATTCATTCTACTTCTTAGGATTTTAGTTTCCTTATCTGAAGGGTTAGATAACATGATCTTTAAAAATCTCTTTTGCCCTAAACATTTTTGATTCTATACTTCTTGCCTACATCATCCTCCCAGATGTTGAAATTGTCATCATCCCTGGTTTGGCCCATCCAATTTATGACACATTTCAATTTCCAATAGTAAATAGTCTCCATAAAAATGGCCATTTGTCTGTATGTGTAAAACTGGTCTGATTCACCCCTTGATGGCCATCTTTTTATTGCCCTCTCTACAGAAAAAAAGCTCTTCTACCCTTCTCTTTGGGTCTTCCCTTTCTCTGAGTTGAGTGTCTCTTAAAAAGAGAGCTTCTGGAAAGGGACCTGTATGTGCAAAACTATTTGTGACAGCCCTTTTCTTAGTGGCTAGAAACTGGAAACTGAATGGATGTCCATCAATTGGAGAATGACTTTGTAAATTGTGGTATATGAATGTTATGGAATAGTATTCTGTAAGAAATGACCAGCAGGATGAATACAGAGAGGTTGGAGACACTTACATGAACTGATGCCAAATGAAATTAGCAGAACCAAGAGATGATTATGCACTTCATTAACTGACAGGTTCTTACTAAGTGCTAAGTCAGTACTTAACAATTCTCTCATTCACACCTTTGGTTCCGGCCCTTAAGGGGAGTTTACCCCTTTGAACTTCTGAGGAGGAGTTAACATATGAAAAGGAGTTTATACAACCTTTAAAAGGAGCAAGGTCATTGGTTGAAGTATTTTTCCCTCAAGCCCCTGAGTTATCCCACTCCCATTCTCTGGGAGGATAAAAGAAGGCAGCATTGGGTCTGGAGTCAGTCTACTCTGGGCCAGAGTTGGGACTGGGGTGGCCTGGAGGAGGAGTCTGGATTGGGAAAGGACAAGAGTTGGAGGAGATTCAGAGCTCCCAAGAAACCTGCTCACAGAGAAAAGATTTTACAGAAAAGAGATCTCCTCCCAGAAAAGGATTACAATTGAGAGACAACAGGACCTTTACAATTAACAATTCAGATGGACATGGCTATCTTCAGCAGTGAGAAGATCCAAATCAGTTCTAATTGATCAATGATAAACAGAACCAGCTACACCCAGGGAAAGAACACTGGGAAATGAGTGTGGACCACAACACAGCATTTGTACTCATTCTGATGTTGTTTGCTTGTATTTTTATTTTTCTTCCCAGTTATTTTTACCTTCTTTCCAAATCCTATTTTTCATGTGCAGCAAGATAACTGTATAAATATGTATACATATATTATATTTAACATATACTTTAACATGTTTAACATGTATGGGACTGCCTGCATCTAGGAAAGGGGGTGGAAGGGAAGGAGGAGAAAAGTTGGAACAGAAGTTTTTGCAAGGATCAATGTTGAAAAATTACCCATGCATATGTTTTGTCAATATAAAGCTATAATAATAATTTTTTTAAAAAAGAACAACAAAAAAAAGAGAGCTTTTGCCTCTTAAACATAGTAAATTTCCTAGTAAAGTATTAAGAAAATCATTATTGCATTTATGGTAAAGCCTTTAGTTTACTTCTGCTTTCCCTTTTTCTTGATGCTGTCTCATCCTTGCCTCCATTCTATCAACAAAAATAGAACAAAAGTAAAAACAAGCATTTGCCAAGTAGTTATCATATGCCAAGTACTGTGCTAAGCCCCATGGAGAAAAAGGCAAAACCCAGTTTCCTCATCTGAAGGTCTCAAAAGCCTCCTACTATAGAGGAGCTTACATTTTAACTAGTTCCCCTTTGTATATCTTTTGGATATTTGAGTCATTGAGAAACAAACTTTAGACAGAAAATCTTCCTCCAGAGTCTTACGCAGAGGTCCTTAGTATTTTTTGGTGTCATGGCCTCTTTACTGATCTGATAAAGGTTTTAGATCTCTTTTCAGAATGTTTTTAAATGCATAAAATAAGACATGGAATTACAAGGGAAACATTTTGTTGAAATGGAATTATCAGAACACTGAAAAAAAAAAAATCAGTTCAGTTTCACCAAACTAATTCACCTGGTATGTTCTTATACTCCCTAAGCCACTCTTACTATTTTCAGGTAAAACTTATGTCACCTCTCTAAGGCTAAAGTAACAAACAGAGTGTCTTAGTCTTGCTCAGGGATTTTAATACTTCTTGTCCTGAGTCTGTGGGAAAATGGAGGCTTAGGACCAGGTTTGAATTTCTATTTTGCTTCTTCTTGTTTATGTGACAAGTCACTTTACCGCTGTACCTCAGTTTGTTCATCTGTAAAATGATAGGATTGGACATTATAACCAACATTTGTAAAGCTATTAGTCAATACATATTTAATAAGTGCAATCTATATTCTGGGCATTATATAAGTGGTAGGGATATGGATAGGAAAAAAGTAACTCCTGCCTTCGAGGAGCTTATAACCTATTGGGGGAAGATGGCATATGAAAGAAAGTTGAAAATTAGGAGATAGGAAGAGAAGGCTGGGTTCAGAGGAAGTACCTAGTACAAAGACATTATGGAAAAGCCAAAAAAAAAAAAAAATCCAAATAAATGCTTCTAAAGAAGTCAAAAGAAGTACAAAATGAGTATAGCTAGGTAGGAAATGAAACGTCCATGATGACCAATGTTTGTAAAGCACTTAGTGTCATTCTTGGAACACAATAGATACTTAATAAATGTTTGTCTCCTTCCCTTAAACTATAGGGATGTTTATTTCAACTGTAAATCTGAGCTTAGGAATGCTGCCTCTTTATTTCATTTTAGTTTAGTTGTGTGGAGGTTCCACATATTTTGAAGAATGAGATGAAGGCCCAATGTTTATTTATCCTTTGTGAAGAATGCAGTACTTTCAAGTAAGTAGTAACAAGAAAGTGCTACAAGACTAAACTCTGAAAGGTAACCACATTCATACTTTGGCTGCTTGATTTCCCTATCCATGGTGTAGCGTTGGTATCCCAGAAGTTGGATTCTATCTCTGTCACATGTGTAATAGGACTTAAAATCTTGCTTGCTTGTTTTATTTTTTCAAGATGCCACCCATTTGCAAAACACCATGGCCCTGATTTCTCAAATCTTATTGCTGTTCTGGATTCTATCCTAGAACATAACGGATTATATTTAGTGACAGCTAACTGTCACAGTGGATATAGTACTAGGTCTAGAGTCAGGAAGGCCTGTATTCAGATTAGGATTTTTAATAGCTTTGTATCCAAGAGGGAAATCATTTAACCTTCGTTTTCCTCAGTTTTTTCTACTGTAAAATGAGGATCATAATAATGCCTGCCTCCCGGTCATTGTGGGTATCAAATAAGATAAAATTTGTAAATCACTTAGCACATTATCTGGACTTAGTATATTCTTAATAAATCCATCCTTCCTCCCACCTTCCCTCTTTTCTTTCCTTCCTTTTTCCCTTCCTGCCTTCCTTCCTTACTTTCCTCCTTTCTTCCCTTTCTTCTACCCATCCATCTGTCAGAGTTTAAAACATGATAGGTATTGTAGTTCAATACTCAATATTCATTCATGCGTTGAAGTGAATTTTAGAGCTTACTTTGGAAATATTTTTAAAACAATGAAATTTGTATTATCTTTGCCATGTAAGAAAGAATAATTGCAAGTTTATATTTAGATGAATGAGTAAAAGAAAGGGAGGATATCAAGGTTTCCATTTCTTTCCCTTTATGTTTTAGGCTGGTGTTGTATCCCTTTTATTTTTATCAAGTAGTAAAGTCACTTATAATAATCAGATACAGCAATTATCACCATGATAGCTTTATTTAACTCTTTCCAAAATTCCTTTTTTCTTCCCTTCATTATTATTTGTCTTTTTTTTTTTTTAATTTATGTATATTGTTACTTATAGCCAGCACTTCTGCGTTAGAGTTGAACATAGAATTATCAAAATTGTCTCTGGAAAGCTTCACTCCAAACAAGAAATGAGAAAACAACTCTTACTCCTTGTAGAAGTGGGAGGTCCACAAGTGTAGAGCATTGCACATTTTTCAGATTTTATGGGAAGGGAGGGAAAGAATTAGAATTTTCAGCTCTGTAAAAGCAAAAGATAGCCATCTCTAAGTAGGGTGGGGGAAGAGAATAAAAAAAGAAATTTACATGAAAATTTTGTTATATGTTTGAAAGGAACTATCATGCAAGTTTTACATGGTAGATTTGCATTTTTTAAATTTTACTATGCATCTTTTTTTTAGTTTACTATGTTATGGAAATGCCTAGTTTGTTTTAAATAACATATCTTTAAGTAGGGAAACTAGAAGACAAGAGCTGTAATAATAAAGCAGATAATTTTGTGCCCTTGAATATTGGAGTTTAACACTTTAATGTCTTCTTTTGACCACTAGTGTTAGGATCATCTTAATCATAACATTTTAACAATTTATCCAAGCGTTCCTTAAGTTGCCTCCTGTGTGCTAGGCACCGTGAGTAGGAAAGATTTTAGAAGTAATATTAGATTATACATATGTGGTCATGTAAAACATGTTTCTATATTAGTCATTTTGTGGAAGAAAACTCAAAAAAAAAAAAATGAAAGAAGGAAAAAAACCAATTGGTCTGTATTCAGACTCCATCAAATCTTTCTCTAGAGACAGATAGCATTTTTCATTGTGAGTCTAGTATTTCTGAGAAAAGCTAAGTTTATCATAGTTGATCTTCACACAATCTTGCTATTACTTTATACTATGTTTTCTTGGTTCTGCTCACTTCACTCTGCATGAGATCATATAAGTCTTTCCAGGTTTTTCTGAAATCATCCTGCTAATCATTTCTTAGAGCACAATAATATTCCATTACAGATCATAAACCACAACTTGTTTAGCTATTTCTCGGTTGCTGGATATTCCTTCAATTTCTAATTCTTAACCACCACAAAAAGAGCTGTTATAAATATTCTTGTACAAAAGGGTTCTTTTTTCTTTTTTAAAAAATGCTCTTTGGGATACAGAACTAGAAATAGTATTGCTGAATCAGATGGTAGACACAGTTTTATACCCTTTGGGTATAGTTCCAAATTATTCTCTATAATGGTTGAACAGTTTCTAACTCCTATCAGCAGTGCATGAATGTCCTAATTTTCCTACATCCCTTCCAGCATTAATCATTTCCCTTTTCTAATATATGTGATAGGTGAAAGATAGTACCTCAGAATTGTTTTAATTTCCACATTAAATCAGTAATCAATATTAATTTTTTTAGCTCTTGCAAAGAAATATTTTGTCAGATACCAGTGTATTGATGAAAATGCCTGTTCAAAGATATTTTGAAGCATTTCTCAAATACTTTAATATATTGTTGGCTATTCACATAAAAATTGCTGAGATGTAGTTTCTTTGGAAAATGCTAATATGTCTTTACATAGTATGTTTTTTATAATAGCTTGCTTAGAAAAATTTACTTTTAAAATTAGTTGAGATGTCAATATAGTTTAATTTATTATTTACTTTATATTGAATCTTTATAGATGCCAACTCAATTTGTGGAATCAGTTTTGGAGGTGCATGGTAAATTTGCCCAACTTATCAACACTGTTTTGAATGGTGATCAGCACTTCATGAGTGCCCTGGATAAGGTAATTTTTATAATGTATAATACAAAATTGTATAATTTTATCATCTGTCATACTGTACCTGAATTATTGTGGATTAGTGTTCATATATGGCTTGATGGTGACATTATTAATGATGTTTTGAGTAAAATGATACGCTATAATGTACATAGCATTGATATTACTTGGGCTGGACTAGTCATGGAAATGAACAGTTAAAGTGTTAAAAATCAAAGAGAGACTTTAACTTGTTAACTAGCTTTTAGATTTGTTTAAAATTTAGAAATTAGAGGAGTCTGTTTGACTAGAATAAATCAAAATAATTACTATCTGTTTTGAGTTAAAATTTCATAATTTCTATAAATAATTATCCCTCTGCATCTTGATAACATCGATCTTGCTTTGGTAGCTTCCTTGATTTTTCTTTGTATTTTGGGGCTCATTTACTATAAATAAATAAGTTCCTGGGCAATATATATAGACCTGTGCCATTTGTACATAGATTTAGCTATCTTCAAAATAACCAAATTCCATTCTTTAATGGGGTGATAGTCATTTAGATTTCTATAGCACTTTAAAATTTTAAAAATCTTAGAAAGTTTTTGAAGATATAGCACAAGTAGTAATATCTACATTTTATATAGCAGGAACCTGTGGCTGAAATAATTTAAATGATTTGTTCATGACCAGATAGCTAATAAGAGTATTATATGAGACTTCAACCCTAGTATCCTTACTTTATGATTTTTCTATCATGTCATACCTACTCTTTAGTAAAATTTTGTGGAAGGGTATTGGTTTGAGGTAGAATTTAGTTTATTTTTAGTGAAATGTGGTGTTTATGGAATTCCCATAGATATGTGGCTAGAAAAGTTTAAGTTATTTTGATTTTAGATGAATAAATAATTTTTACTTAGGTATTGAATTGGTACATAAAACATATAAAATAGTCATGTCTACATATATAAAGGGTTTTTTTTCCAATGTTTATTGATGGATTTGATTCCAAAGTCCTTTAATTCTTTTAGTAGTCAATCAGTTCATCAAACAATAAGCATTTATTAAGCATTTTTGATATGTCAGGTACTGGGATATAAATATAAACAACAAATCAAGTCCTATTTTCAAGCATCTTGTATTCTAACAACTCTCTCTCTCAGAGTACTGGTAGTAACCCTTTTAAGGGCATATACTCATATTACCCTCTGCTGTTCACATAACTCTTGAGAACTCCAGCCACCCTACTTCTTGCTTAAATAATATTCATGATCATACCCTTAATCATGAAGTATTTACTGATAGAAAGAAAAGTAATATTCATAATAGGCCACTCGTGACCCTTTCTCAAGCTATAGATAGTATTAGAGAGCAAGATGAATGTTCTCCACTCAGATCTTCACATTGTAGAGCTTGCTCATTCTTCTAGTCATCAGAATTTCCCTCTATAGTCTCTGTCTCCAGTCAGTCATCCATCTAGTCAAGTGTCTGTCTCTACTTTGCTTTCGGACAGACTAATGGGGAGAAACTTTGAGGCAGGCAGACCATTACAATATTGCTGCAGTAATAAAGGGAAATATTAATTTTCATATCTCTTATTTTGTATTTCCATATAGGCTCTGACTTCAGTAGTAAACTATAAAGAACCCAAAGCTATTTGCAAAGCGCCTGAACTGGTAAGGAGACAATTATTTCATTATGCCTAAGGCTTACAAATGTGAGAAAATTCAAAATGTTACTGTTAGCAAATATTACATTTTTCCCCATCATTTTAGCTTTTTTGAGATAAAGTAATCATTACATATTAAGAATAGAAATCAGAACTTATGGCCTTCTTTAACCTGTTGTTTGAACAAATGAATTTCTCTATCTATTTTACTCTTGTGCTACTACCCAATAATCACAAAAGGAAATTTAAGAAGTATGTTTTTAAAAGAAGATATGACTGGCTTTGATCAGGTTTTTTTGCCTAGTTCCTTACACTTAACAAACTTAGCTTGGAAATTTATTTCCTCTTAAAATTTTGAGTTATTTAAAATATGATAAATAGGGGCAGTTAGGTGGCAGTGGATAAAACACCAGCCCTGAAGTCAGGAGGACTTGAGTTCAAATGTGGCCTCAGACACTTAACACTTCCTAGCTGTGTGACCCTGGGCAAGTCACTTAACCCCAATTGCCTTAGCAAAAAAAAAAAAAAATTAAAAAAGGTAAATAAATGTGTTTATTCTTTGATTTTCTTTTTTTTTAACATACATTTTGGGAAAGTAAAGTATATATTTTTCCGATTTATTTTGTATCATGCCCTGTATAATGCCCTCACAATGGAATGTATATCTCACTCATAATCTTATTTATGAATAAGATTTGATATATGTGTGTTAGTTTACTAATGAATAATAAATTTTTTTCAATTTTTTTTTTTTTTTGAGCTGGCTAAGTACTGTGACAACTTGCTAAAAAAATCAGCAAAAGGAATGACTGAGAATGAAGTGGAAGACAAGCTCACCAGCTTCATTACTGTTTTCAAATATATTGATGATAAAGATGTTTTTCAAAAGGTAAGCAACAATTTGATACATAAAAAATTGTTGTAAGGTGTTTTTTTGTCATTTTTAAAGTATGCAAGAATTTGAAATGACTGTTAAGTAACTGCTTCTTTTCCTTCCAATAGTTTTATGCAAGAATGTTGGCCAAACGTTTAATTCATGGCCTGTCTATGTCTATGGATTCTGAAGAAGCCATGATCAATAAATTAAAGGTAATATAAAATCCACTCTTTCATAATAGATATATTCATGTCTGAAAAGAAATTTATGAAACAAATTTTAAATGTGTATTCACTTTATGTAAGTTTTCTACAATGTATAAAAAAAATTCACCTAAAGATTCTTTGAAATCACATCTTTTTAGAGTGTAATTTAGTTAATGCATTTTTCCCCATCCATTACATAATCATTGACATTGCTATTAAAAACTGATATCTTACTCACTTTTTGTTTGTAATATGTCCGAATTTTTTTATTTTTTTTTTTTGCTGAGGCAATTGGGGTTAAGTAACTTGCCCAGAGTCACATGGCTAGGAAGTGTTAAGTGTCTGAGGCCAGATTTGAACTTGGGTCCTCCTGACTTCGGGGCTGGTGCTTTATTCAGTGCACCAACTAGCTGCCCTTGTCTGAAAATTTTTAAAACAAAATTGGATATGATGGTTTACTATTTTAATAGCATGTAAAGAATGACTGGAAATAAGGATTATTTCATTCTTTGTATTTATACCACCATAGCTAGCACATGGTAGTAAAATGTTTGTTGATTGATTCACTGGTAAATGTTTCATATTTAGCATCAGTCAGAATACTTTACTATATAGAAAAGAGTTAGAAATAATATTTTTGTGCCATCCTCATGTGGAAATACTGTTACTCTTTTCATCAACATGGTATGTATTTATTTGTTTTTTGGAATAATGGAGTTTATTTAGTCATCCACTTATTCTCATATCCATCCTTTATATCCTTGTGGTACCTCTCTCTTAGATTTGGGATTCAGTGGATGGCTTTGAAATTTGTTGGGTTTAGACCAATTTGAAACAGATTTACTCTTCATGGCATATTTATTATGTCATTTCTTAGTAAAAATTACAGAAATAACCATTCCATTTTATCCATTAATTTAGTTATGTGTTATGTTCCCTGAGAGTATTATAAAAAAGTAAATGAGCTCTCTGTTTAAGTATTTTTATTAACATTATTAGGAATTATAATTTGACATATATAAAGTACAACAATAGAAAAATAATTAAATAAAACCCATGTTATAGAACTCTTACAATGCAATTAAGATTGGCACATAAGAATATTAAGAAACACGGGAAAGACATTTAAGAAACGGGCAAGTCAAAAAAAGCAAAGTTAGAACAAGAAAATACATAGGAACTATGACTACACGATAAAAAGTAAATGGAAAGAGATACAAAGGATTTTGATGGAATCATAGAGGGAATGACTAAAAGATAAGGAATTATAATTGAAGTTCATTAATTTAAATGTAAATTGATATAAGGCAAGTCCATTTGGTTGTATTATTCTTTAATATTAAGATTATAATAAATCATTTAAATAATAAAAATATTTTGCACTCTGTTTTAAAAGCTATATGCCTAATTTTTTCTTTTTTTTAATCAACTGGAAACATGACACCTTTCTCATTTTGTGTCTATATTCAGTTCAATAACATTTATTAAGCACATGAATATTTATTTCTCCCCAGTAACTGATATTTTTTTTGGTAATGTGATAAATTGATATATTTGCTTTTTTTTTTCAAGTGTATAGTCTTCTATTTAATTTTTTTTTAATGAAGTCACATTTCAGTTTTATTAGATTACCTGGGGAAATAGTGTTTCAGAAGTAATCACCTTACTTTTGTTTTGAAAATTAAAAGTATTTTGGTTTGAAAACAATTAGTATGGCAATTCAGAGGGTATTTCTTTACTAGGGATGCACTATTTATCTTTGACTTGACAAATGACAGATTTTTTTTATTAATCCCACCCAAATCTTTTCATGTTAAATAATATTTTTAAAATCTATCATTATAGCAAGCCTGTGGATATGAGTTTACAAGCAAACTCCATCGAATGTATACAGACATGAATGTCAGTGCTGATCTTAACAACAAATTCAACAATTTTATAAAAAACCAGGACACTGTAATAGATCTGGGAATTAGTTTTCAAATATATGTGCTACAGGTATGAATAAATATTTACACTGAATTAATTTAAAATATTGTTAGTAATTTCCTGAATGAATGAAAATTATTTGTTAAGCACTTTCTATGTGCAAAGCACTGTGCTAAGTCTTGAGGATACAAATAAAAAATATCAGACTTTCCCCTTCTCTCAAGGAATTCATGCATTTATTGGGGAAAATACATATATAGAAGGGCACAACTCCCCTAGGGCACATGAAAAAGCCTGATACTCATTAAGGTAGGATATTAAGGCAGATGGCAGTGGCTAGGGACCATAAGTAACTTAATAGGTTAGAAGGCAGTGCCCAACAGTAATCAGGAGACTATTGCAGGAAGGTTTTGATAAGATTAGTGGTCTTCCATCTTAGAGAAAGGATTGTATTTAGTGACTTCTTTTTCATCTAAGTAGTATGAATAGCCAGGTGTGTGTCTCTGTGTGTGTGCACATGCATGCATACGCCCATGTGCATGCATGCGCATGTGCATGCATGCGCATATGCATGTGTAGGAGTCTAACCAACTAGTTATTATTTGCATTTGAATTTAGAATGGGGTAATGTCCCTAAGAATTGAAGTGAATTAGAGTGCTCTCTTGGTTTCTCTCCCACAGATATAGGGATTGGGGATATAAAAGCAATGTTCAGTAGTAGAAAGAGAAAGGAGGGCGTCGGGAAGAAGGGTTTCCTGAATTGTTTGCTACAGCAGACTCTTCACCACTGATGGAATCTGGCAGTAGGCATCTTCAGGTGGAAAATGAGAAGGGCCTTTTCATTGTCTAGTTACAGATAATACAAGAGCGTCCAAGAGCAGTCATGGTGTAGGAGACTAAATATGTTTTAGTGTAAAATCAACAGTGTATTATTCTTTTAAATTTATATTGTTTTTATTTAAAATGTATTATGTTAGAACAAATTTTTACTTTTTACATGATTTGGGAGAAATGCTTTTGGGTATTAAGTAATATTATGACTTACTGTCTTTGAAAAGGACACAATTTTGGTTGCAAATTTATCTTTACATTTATTTTAAAGTTAAATTACAAACCCTTTGATTTTAAAGATGGTTTTTTTCTTCTTCAGGCTGGTGCATGGCCTCTTACTCAGTCTCCTTCCTCTACATTTGCCATCCCTCAGGAACTGGAAAAAAGTGTACAAATGGTAGGTTAGCTGCAAACTCTGGAAGTTTTTAATGATTTATGTCTTTACTGCTCTTTTAATTTATAGACAGCTGATCTATCTTCTGATAAAATTAGTTCCAAAGCTGGAATATTATTGTGGTTACATTCACACAGGGAAACTACTACCTTTTTTATAATCAGTTTATAAAATGAGAGTAAAACAACAGCTCAGGCAGCTTTTTCTGAGGAATTTTTATAGTATACATAGATTGTAATATCTATGTAATTCTGATTTTTTATATCAAAAGTGCTAAAAAAAACTACTGGAAAAATACTTCTGAAATAATCTTTTTTTGTTAAGATATATATTGCATATCTGACATTTAATCTGTTGAATATAAGAAAATTATGAAAATTACAACTAATGTTTGCCTTACCTTCTATGTTGTAGTGAAATTATTTACCCTATTTTGGTGCCTCATTTTTCTCTTATTTTAGGTTATTATATTTCCTGTTTTAAATTCTGGATAAGTGGATATTAAGAAAGATAAATAGGTTTTCATTTAATAGAGATCAAATCTCTTAACCTAAGTTAAAATTGTTTTTAAAGACAGGTAAGAAAAGCAGTTAAGCTTTGTTTATCTTTCATTCTGGAAAAGGACCAGGACATTAGGAAGGTCATGCTATGACATGCAAATGAGTTGGATTTAAGTGCAGTCACCAGCCTCACTTTCTCCTTTGGAGCCATTTGGGTCCATTGTCAAGATATAGATCAGAATGATTGGAGATGGCCTTAAAAGTGGCCATTCTCTGATTCATTTTTTAACCTAGCCTTACTCACTGGTTGGGTAATTGTCTCAGTTCAACTGAGGCCTAGTAAAGGCTTGAGTTTTAAAAAACCAAGGTGACTTACATATACAAATACATATATAAGTATGTACACATACATACACGTGCTATTTACATTCACTGTTGAGTCACTCAGGGCCCAAACAATGACCAAATGGGGCCTTTTTTGGGACTTATTGTTGTTCAATCAATGAAAATCAGAATGATTGGGTTTAAAGCATTGTTCTTACTAGAGAAATCTAGCCAGTAAACCCCAAGATATCTTGTAAGATTTCAGTAATCAAAATTTGTATTTCTTTGGGCAGAGCACCAAGGGTCTGATATTCTATGTGGACAGAGGGAAGGGGGAAAAAAAAAAAGAAGGATAAGAAAAAAAAAGAAAATTTGGTGGTTTTGGTGTTAAAAGGGAAATACTCCTAATAAAAAATAGTAAGGGAAAAAAACTCCTAAGGGCATTTATGCATGTTGTTAGAGAAGCTTAAATTGATGGTATGAGTAAAGCCAAGTTCTGTTCTTAGATTTGATAGAGAGGAGAAATAGAGACAGAAATCTCAAGCCTTCTCATGCACTGAGCCTAAGACTTAGAGGGCATTTAACTATGTCATGACAGTGCTTTCTTAATACAGATCAACAAACTGTAAGAAACATGTAATTTGGGAGCCATTTATCAAGCTCTTGCTCTGTACAAAGCACTGTGCTAGATTAGAAAAAATATATAATCAAGAGCCATTCTTTGCTTATACAAGGTTGCTTCAGTTATCTGGGTATCTGCTGGAAGTCTCTACTTAAAAATAAAATGCCTAACAAATCCTTGATTTGGCTTTCTAATTATTTCATGCCTTAGAAAGTAAAGAAAACAATCAGTGTATCTTCCACTTCACTTAATTTTGACCAAAAGATCTTTGGGTAGAAAGTGATCGTATTATAGAACATTAGATCCATCCTATCTTAGATTTGAAGAAAACATTTATCAGAAAGTTAAGAAAAGTGATAGATGTGGTCCTCTGATCATATGTCCCTGATTCTAGGAAAGAATGCTCAGTGATTGAAGACAAGACAAAAAAAAAAAAGGTGATGCAGTGGTCAGAAATGCCAGCAAAACAAAAAAGAGAATGAGTTATCCAGAAAAAGAGATGACTTTATAAAGTTAACTTTCTGATGAGCTTATCTTAAAAGGATTAGCATGGAAGGTTAAAATTGAAGTAAGGCCACGAAAATCAAGGTCAGCTTTTTTTTAAAAGATGGCATAGAAAGTTAAACCCAAGATTTAGTTGTGGTATGTTTAAAAAAAAACACAAAAAACGCTGGAAAACGATCTACAATTTCTTGGGCACAAAAATATAAAGGACAGAAACAAGAAGAAAATGATAGATTCACTCTTTTGAGATAAATGATATAATAATGTTAAAAGACAACAAAGAGAATGCAAAACTTTAATTCCTTCTAATTGCTTCTGTTCTCTCTGTTATGGATAAAAAATATTCAGGCTGAAAAAGGCATAACAAATATGGTTTAAAAGAATTGGGAATGCAGGACTGGTTCAATATTAGGAAAACAATCAGCATCATTGACCATATCAATAACATTATCAACAAAAATCATGATTATTTCAATAGATGTAGGAAAAACTGTTGACAAAATACAGCACCAATTCCTATTAAAAAACACTAGAAAGCATAGGAATAAATGGAATTTTTTTTTAAAATGATAAATAACATTTAAGACCATTAACATTTTCTGTAATGGAAATAAGCTTGAAGTCTTTCCAGTAACATCAGGAGTGAAACAAAAGTACCTATTATCGCCAGTATTATTCAGCTTTGTACTAGAAATATTAGCTTTAGCAATAAGAGAAGAAAAAGAAATTGAAGGAATTAGAATAGATAATGAGGAAGATAAAGTATTACTCTTTGCAGATGAGATAATATAGAGAATATTGGAGAATAAAATTTAAAACTACTTGAAGTAATTAACAGCTCTAACAAAGCTGTAGAATATAAAATAAATCCACATAAAATCATAAGCATTTTTATCTTTTACTGGCAAAGCTCAGCAGCAAGAGATAAAGAAATTCCATTTAAAAAGAATTGGAAACTCCAGGTATAGTTGAGCTGAAAGAATGTATCTACTTTAAATGACTCTAAGTCTCTGTCAAGGTCCAGATTTGTCCACATTTGTAAATGAGCAAGATACTGAAAGCATTTACAAATGTGGTAACTTAGCTACTACCAATAACCTTTGAGGGATTATGGAGAACAGCTGAAAAGCAAAATGTCTTTAATTTTCAAAAAGAAAAGTGTTTTTTGAAAACCTAACTAGGCAGCTTGAAACCAATTTCCAGCCAAAATTTTGGTCTGGATTATAAAGCATGGTTAGTGAGCTCTTAAAAAAAGATAGTCATTGCTGAGACAAATTATGCCCAAGCTAACCTCCTTTTCTTTTTTGATGAGGTTATTAAATTCTCTTGAAGGAAAGCTATGAAATATGTATCTGAATGTCAGGAAGTTATTTAGCAAAATCTTTCATGATATTCTTATGAACAAGATGGAGAAGTATGGACCAGATCATAAATAGTATAGGCAAGTCTTAATTTATAAATTTTATTCATAGTTGATTAATGAATTTTTGTCATCTGGAGGAAGATCTATAGTGCTAATGCAGTAAGACTTTGGCTTGATCCTTATCAATATTTTTATAAAAGATAATAGAAAAAGCAACACTAATGTGGAAAAGATAATTGATCTATCGCATGGTCATCAGAATACAAATAAAAATCCTAATAGGCTCAAACAGTGAGCTGAAACAAGATATAATGGACCAGATTGGAGGTTCAAAAGAAAAATCAATTGTATAAATATAGTTTTGGTTTCATTGTAAATCATATTAAAACAACAACAACAATCCAAAACATCCAAGACATGGATGCAGAGACACAGGATCTGGAGATGGAGTATCATGTTTGAGGAACAGCAAGGAAGCCAATGTAACAAAATCTTGGAGTGAATGGAAAGGAGAAAATATAGGAAGGGAGGCCAGTTTATAAGATTAAATCCAGAGGACTTTATCTTTAATTCTGGAAGGAAAGAAATAATTTTTAAAGCATTGACTGTGTAGCAGGTATTGTGCTAAGTCCTTTACAAATATTATTTCATTTGATTTTCATAACAACCCTGGGATAGGTACTGTTATTATTCCCATTATAGATTAATTGAAGCTTGAATAGACATAGGCTAAGTGCTGAAGGTCACACAGCCTAATAAATGTCTGAGGCTCAATTTGAACTTGGATCTTCTTGACTATAGGTCCAGTGCTTTATCCACTGCACCACATGGTTAGACCTTGTTTAAAAAAAAATACTGGCAGATGAGTAGAAGATGGACTGAAGTGGTAAGACATGAGGCAGGAAGATCAATTAGAAGCCTATTGCAATAGTCTAAGTGAAGGTGAATGGGGCCTATGCTAGGGTGTTCAGTGAGTGGAATGAAGGCATTTGGGTAAGTGATTCTGTGTATATAGAAACAAGATTTTTCAATTATTTGTATATATAAGGTTAGTGAGTGTGAGGAACTGAAAATTATATAAAGGGTGTAACCCTAAATGATATGGAAGGATGGTTATGCCCTCCCTATTAATAGAGGGATAGAGAAGAAGGTAGTCTATTTTGGACATGTTGAGTTTGAGATAACTATAAAACAGAGGAGATGGCAAACTCTATTAAAGGATGCAAAGAGTTGAGAAAGAGTGAGATAAGACACTTAGGTTTGGCAATTAAGAGATTACTTGTAACTTTGGAGAGGACAATTTCAATTGAATGATGCCATCAGGAGCCAGATATCTTCATTACTTGATGATATTTATCATTTGGAAAAAGCATTATGCTCTAGATCTAGAGTCTCAAATCTGTGTTGTTAGAGAATCTGGAACTAGAATGAGTGGAGATTGTGGAAAATCTAATTGTTTCCTACCAGGTAGAACTGTACTTAACCAGAATTTTGCTATTTTGAGGGGTAATCTAGTAGAGGTTGGCTTGGACTTTGATTGTCTATTGTTTTTATTAACATTCATTTCATAGATATTAGATTTTTTTAAAAAAGCATTCATGCCAAATGTTTATTAATGTTTTAGCATGGAGGGTGGAAGGAAACATCATCATTTCACTTTTCATTATTTTAAGTCTTTTGTTTCATAAGGTGCTGTTTATACCAATAAACACTACATGGCAAAGGGACAAGTATTCTGTTAAATGATTTTCAGTAATAGTTTTATATTCCTATAATTTCTATTTATGTACAACAAATCATCACTTCTTTGAGCCTTGATTTCTTCCTTTGTAAAATGAGGGAGATGGTGGTCTGTTTCAATTTTAAAATTTGCATCTCAGATTGAGAACCTCTTTACTTGCTTTCATTAAACATCACTAGAAGTTTTTTCTTTTGACACTATAGAATAGTAATTCCCATTTAAATTGAAATGAAAATGTTTGCTTAATTTGCTTCATGAAAATGTATACCTTTATTTAATACCACTCTGTTTTTGAAATGTTGATGTCAAATCAGAACTGATTAAAGTTATATTTACTTTAAAAGTGATCCTTGCTGTTGTGAATTTTGAGCATAGACATATGATTCATGGACCTGAATGTTACAGAAAAGTTGAGCCTTCTATCAAATAAACTCAAAAATTATAAATGGATTATTTGTGAGAACATTTTTTTTGAGTTCTATTTAATGCTCATCCCTTAAATTTACAAGGTTTTTTCTTTTCTATAAGGATTTATCCCATCATTACTAGATTACTGTTAGAATTGCAAAATTATTCTTCACATAATACCATATTTACTTATAAGTCTTAACATTTCTTTTTGTAGGGAGTCTTAAACTGGAGTTTGTGAACTTTACCAAAAAAAGAAAGGAAAAAAAAAAAACTCTTAAAATTTTCAGGGTAATTGGTTTTCTTTGGAATTTCTACATGTTTTGATTTTACTGGATTTTAAAAATTATTCTATGAAGAGTTCCATGGTTTTTTAGTAAATTAACAAAGGGAGTCTATGACACAAAAGGGGTATGAACCCCTGCTTTAGAGTTTATTAATTTTCTTGATTCCTTTATCAATGAGTTTTGTCTTTAAACTTCAAATAAAATTTTACCATGAAAACTAATTTTTTTTCTGTCCTATAATTAAGGAAAATGTATCAAATACCTAATTTATTAAGAATACTATGCTAGGTCCAGTAAAATAGGGATAATAGGCATGATAGGTGGCTTCAAAAGAGTTATAGTAGTATACAATTTAAACCTCCTTCCCATTTAAATAATTTTGAAGACCTTTTAAAATTGTCTTTAGACTTTTGATAAAAAATGCTTTGTTTTGCCAAGGTTTTTAGAAATACGTTAATTTAAGACATTTAAAACTGTCGGTGCTGTGTTCAGCTTAAAAGTTTCAAGGCCAAAATCTTATCTATTTAAACTAGGTTACACTACATATAAGTCCTTACTTGAAGTGTTACAGCTTAATTTCATTGGGACCTCTAGACATTTCTTAATGTTTCCTTCTAGGGCAATTTTGCAAATGTTCGATCTAGTGATTGAAAGTTAATTGTCTTTGTGACAACCAGTTTCCATTTGTTGTAGAGTGGGTGGTTAAGCATGCTGGTTGATGATTTGGAGCTGGTGATAATTAATGCTCCTTCAGTGGTAGGACTGCTAAATACTTTTCAGTAACATATGAATAAGATCAGAATGGAAAACATACAGTTAGCTGGCCCACTTGCCTGTAGCATTTCTCATTGGAAGGAGAAAGTAGAGTTCAGCAAGCAAGAGCAGCAGTCTGAGGAGAATTTTTGAGTTTGGCATTCTGAATTCTTGGAGCAGACAGTTTATTCATGTTTCTATAAAGCCGATACTTAGCAAGCTATACATAATAGAAATTCCCAAGCTTTTATATAGGTCCTTTTCTGTTATAAAAATTTTAAATAAATAATAAATAGTAAAACAAATCATGATTTTCGTGAAATTTTGTTTTCAGAAGTTATTTACATTTCTATTTTATATGGGTTATTATATACCATCTCATTAAAAATGTAGACGTGCATGTTTTTAATTATGGTCAAACTGATTTTTACTAGGAAATACTTAAAATGTAATATTAATGTAAATATTAAAATGTAATTTAAAATCTATATTCATATAGTATTAAAGTTGGTATTTAACTTTCGTGAATCTATGATTTTATTGGTTTGTGTACTTGATCTACTGATGAAGTTGATAATCTCTCTGTACCTTAATACATGGTTTTTATAACTTGTCTCCCACTCCTAAAAGGAGTTATGGTAATCCTTCAGCAAAAGACATGGAATCTCATACTCATAGTTTTTGTAGCTTAATAAAACATGCCACAATTTATGCTACATAGCCTTTGAGAACCTACTTTAACTTCTATGCCATGATATGGTATTGAAATAGAACTTTATTCAATGAATAAGGTTGCTAATTCAGAATCATTTAAAAATGAAAAGTGTAAAAGGCAGTATTCTTTAATAATGATTCACTTCAATGTACTAAAAATAGCTAGGTGTTACCTTACAAGTGATACAAATATATGCAAGCTTTCCACTTGTATTGATTTGTATATTTTTAATTAAACATTTTAAAAACTGATCTGTAAACACAAAGTAATGGTATTTAATTACACCAGAAATATTTTAAATTTTTGTTCAGCTTGTGAAGAATCATTGACTATTAGTTTCTGAACCAAAGGAATAACAAATTTTAAGACACTAATAGCAGAATGAGAATAAACTTGGTTTATCTGTAACTTATAGTTGCTCAAATTAATTTGAAATTTTGTTTTGTTTTACAGTTTGAATTATTTTACAGTCAGCATTTCAGTGGAAGGAAGCTTACATGGTTACATTATCTCTGTACAGGTAAAGTACAGATTATTTCTGGCATAACAAACTCACAGAATCTGTGTATTGAAAGGAACCTCAGAGGCCAATTAATCCAACCTGTACCTGAGTGTCTGTTACAACCTTCCCAAGTTGTACTACAAGCTTTATTTGAATTCCTCTGGAGAAAGAGGCATCCCATTCTCCTTTTGAATAATTCTGATTATTAAATTTTTCTTTACTACTAACCTGAATCTGGCTCTTTGAAACTTGTACCCATTGTTCTTAGCTCTACTCTGGAGACAAATCAAATAAGTCATATCCTTTTTCATGTGATAGTTCTGCAGATACTTAGCTTACGTTTCCCCTAAGTCTTCTATCATTGTACTAAACATGGCCACTTATTTCAAGATTCCCTGTTGCATTGTGATCTGTAGTCCCCTTACACCCCAGGTTATACTCTTCTGCACAGACTTCAGCAGGATATATGAATGGTTTTTGTTAAGAATTTTTCCTACATATTATCTTTGGCCACTTAATTGTACTTGTTTTTGGTTAATGTACTTTGGTTAATGTACTATTTACATTTGTAGAGTAACATTTTCATATCTGATAATAATATCCAACTTCTTCTTTCAATTATATTTTAAAATGTAATTCTTTTAATAAGCAAAAATCTATTTTCTCTCTTGCCCACAAAACAAATTCGTATGTTTTTCAGGTCCAGATATTTATATTTCAGTCAATATCTTCAATCCATCATGAGGGGTTTTCCCTTCAATCCTATGTCAGTTTGTCAGTGTTGAAATTGAAGTATAAATATAGTCAACAAGCATTTTAAAAATAATTACCACATACTAGACACTGAGCTAAACACGAGGGATACAAAGGAAGGCAAAATATAGCCTCAGCCTTTTGAGGACGGAGGAGGGACTGGCTCTGACTCCATCAGCGTCGGGAACTCCCTGCAGCAAAGCACACCCTCTGCAGCTTACCGCTTTAGAGGCTGGCCTGGATCAGTGATGTCAGCGTCCGGTAGTAGAGTGATACTAACCCATCGTAAGGGTGCCTGCTGTTCACTTAGAAAACCACACATTAATGTGTTTTGTAAAATATTTCCCAGTTACCTTTCAATCTGGCTCCAGCCACGTGGCAGGTATGTGTGTTTAACACCTGTGTCTGGCCTAGAGTGTAAATGGTTAAGTGACTTTCCCAAGCATTACCAGCCAGTAAATGGCAGAGGAGGCCAGCTCTCCCTACATTGTGCTACCTACCTTCCTGCGGCTTTGTGCAGGGACTTAACTTGTGGCCTTCCTGAAGCCTACAGAAAGGGTGCCGTTTCTGAATGTTCCACTAGGTGGCACTCTCCTGAAACTTACGAAATAGCTGAGCAGCTTCTCCACGTTTCCATATCTTACCTGCCTGCTTCCTGTGCCTGCTGGCTTCAGTCAGCAGGGAAGAAAAAGTATTCTTCAACGTGGAATATGTCATCAGTAGTTGTAGAGCTGTAACTACAGCGTTTCTCTAGGTCATGCTCAGCAGTCACCCAGTTCCTTTCTGTTTTAGCCACCCCATACATACAGTGAGCGGCCCCGTTGCTTAGCATACTCTGGTACCCCAGATGGCAGAACGGAGCAAGAACAGAAGGAAGCAGGCGAAGTACTCCCGGCTGCCCTGGCAGCCTTTCTGGGGGCAGGTAGTTTCTGAATGACCTCTGCCTACACGTCCTGGAAATGTGTCCCAGGCTCCAGCCCCAGTTCTCAGATGCTGTAGCAGGAAAGATTCGGGAGAACAGCAGAGGAAGCAGCCCTTCTTAGCCCCTCACCAGCTGTGCTGGGCTCCTGCCGCTGCCAGTACTCTCTGGTACACACAGATAATTTCACTGGATTTTGAATATAATCCACCAGGTCACTTCAGCAAGGTCAGGGATCACCCACGAGCACCTCCAGCAAGATTCAGATCTGGCTCTTTCAGATCCAGCAGTCTGCCCCCTGCTCCACGCGCCACCTGTACTCCCTCACACGTGGCAAAACTTTAACTTTTTTTTTTTAAATTATGCGCCATGTACCATTTCAGCTAAGTGATAACTAGAAAAAGTGATTGTGTCTTTCAAAATCATTGGTCGGCTCTTGCTAAAGTATATCTTCACGTAGGTGTTCAGTAAGTTGCGTTGGATTTGGTCTCACAGTACTAACTTATGGCAACCTGACAGGAGTATAAATGCCAATGTGAATTTGCTAAAATTTACCTGGACAAGCTTTGTGTTGGACACAGAAATACATTCTTTAACTTTTTAAGGAATGAATGCCTATAGGGATTATAGTTTTATTAGATATAATTACAGAAAGAGTGTAATCCAGATAATTACCATTACATCAAATTTTTCATCATTGATACTCAAATGACTATTTCCTTACTTTATTTGTAATTGAAGGAATACAGTTTATAATTTCAGTGATGCATTTCAAGTCCTTTTATTTTATCTTTCATTCACGAGGTTAGGTCTTCTCATTTGTGTAATACCTTGTGGAGTACACAGAGGACGGGATTACTGCTTATTGAGTGACCATTTAGTTGGCATTTCTCGTCTATGATTTCCCACAAGTTTAGTAGCCACAAGCATTAGTATGGTTTTATTTTTAATTTTAAATTTCATAATATATTTTTAACTCATCATTTTGATAATGGGAACTAAGACATAAAAAACTCAAGTTCCTGGCATTATGAATTTACATTTTGATTTTTATTTTCATTCCACATTTATTGAGCTATAGTCACGTGCAAAGATATTGTACTAAATGCTGTGATTGATACATTCTTATATTCTTATACTAAGTCAGTATTTAACATGCTAAAAATCCACGAGGAAATGTGAAAGAACAGAACTTCAACTCAAATAGCAATAAATTTACAGACTTATTTTGAGAAGTCACAAGGCATTGCATGGATAAATTCTGTAGTGATAAAAGCTTAAAGCAAAAATAAACCTCAGAAAGGTGAGTCCTTTTAAGCATTTTAGATAATAATCCAATAGAAGTTCAAAATTCATCAGACTTGCTTTTTGTACATAGTATCCTTTAATTGTGTTTTGTAACATAGTTCTAGACCAACAGCAATTTAGCTGTTGGTATGTGTTCTGAAAAATCTTTTCTTAGTTCAGTCTAATTTGCTTTTTACTCCCTCAAGTGTATTGTGGTTTGTTCTCCATGGTCTTTTTAGCACTCAAGGAAAGGGAAAAGCGCCTCAATATTCTCAATTTGCACCAGGTTTGTTCTTATTATGGACTTTAAGGCTTCTGGCTTAAATAGCTTTATTATAAAGAAAAATAGGAGAGAGCCGCAGACAGCTTTTAAGAGACTGAGAATAACATTGTGTTGGGCATCATCCATTAACTTGAAAGGGAAAGAGAGGAAAGAAAGAGAATATAGACTTCCTCTTTTCCTGTCATCGGATGTTACTGTGACTTTCCACTTATATATAACTAAATACATAATATCCATACTGGCATGGGGGGGAAGGGGGGAGTTTCAAACACGCAAACTGCAGATAGATTCATTCCATGACATTTATCCTAAAGTTAGTTCTTGTTTTGAACCACTTGGGGGCACTGGAACAATTTGTAATTTGGCAGTTTTTAAACCACAGGTGAGAGTGGTTTTTTTGTGACCTTAGCACATACTCCTGAGGCTAAATTGGTTCTAAAGTACTTGAGGCCATTCTAGGGTCCAAGAATTTTTTTTTTTTTTTTTTTTTTTTTGTGGACTCATCTAATCAATTGTAATCTATCTGTATTGATTAAGTGACTTTGCAATGAGTCAATACAAGCCCAGTATTGACCCTCCATAAGACCATAGATTTCAGAGATGTAGTTAGATATAGTCTTGTCCTAGGGCCTAATTTTATAAGTGAAGAAACTGAGGGCATAGATAATGGTGAAATAATTTGCTGAAGTTCACATAGAGGTTGTATTGGGATTTGAACTTGGGTGTTCTGACTCCAAATCCAATAATCTTCTCTTGTGAACCTCCTTTCTAGGTCACTAGAATTATAAGGACCAGTGGTACTTTGAGCTTATTTGAGTTCAGACATGTAGTCATAGAACATTGATAGCCTAAGAACCAGTCTGGGTCTTTAGGTTATAAGGGAAAAGGACTTAAGTAATATCCTGGCATGTTTATATTTTATCATTACCTTTTTTTTTCCTTTTCTCAAAATGAAAATCTTCAGATCAGATGATCAGAACTTGTATAATTCTTCCTGATGTTCAGGGTCCTCCCCAAATAACTGAGACCTCTAAAATTAGCAAGAGACTCTCATGGCCCCAGAAAACTCTCTAAACCTTTAAGTTATAGGACAATACTGATCTATGATAGAAGACAGGGTTTCTCTGTGACTCTGCATCTTTGAAATCATAGGTCTGGATCCTACTTATTTTTTCAAAGAAGTAATAATAAGAAAATCATCATTGATTTTAATGAGATGCCCTTGAACAATATTTTGAAACTCCTAAGGATAGCAATCTATATAAATTATTTGTTCATGTTAGAAAGCAAACTATATATCACAGGAAAAAAGTTTATTATTGCCATCTTAAGTGTGTTTTATGAATTACTTTGAACGACTGTCTTGGAATGTTTGATGCTGTCTACTATTTGATGACCATTGGGGAAAAAAAAATCTGATAGAACAACTTAGCCAAACATTTTTTCCCCTTTTTGAGGAGAAATTATGTAACTATAAATTATGATTTGGGACCACCTGATACTTCATAACAATGATTATTTTTATCCTAATTGCAGGTGAAGTTAAAATGAATTATTTGTCCAAACCCTATGTGGCCATGGTGACAACATACCAAATGGCAGTACTACTTGCTTTTAACAATAGCGAAACTGTCAGTTTCAAAGAACTTCATGACATTACACAGATGAATGAAAAGGAATTGGCAAAAACTATCAAATCATTACTTGATGTGAAAATGATTAACCATGATTCAGAAAAGGTATGTAATATGATAATAGAATAAATTATGAATCTAGATCACATTTGCCATTTATGTCTTTCTGGTTTTGTCATTTAAAAAAAACTGGAAAATTTGAATTACACACACGCACTCACATTAATTAGTATTTCTTCACAATGTTTTCATGAGTTTTATGCCATAAGACTTTAGTTTGGTCTCAAAATATTGATTAGCATTTGTACATTTCATTAATATATTCATTTTGCTTTGCATGCTGCTTTTTCTGTTATTTTATTGGTTCTGTTACAAAATTTATTAATTTGTATATTTTAGGTTCAGGCTTATTGCTTTAGCCAAGACAGCACATATAGGCATTCCTTTTTTTAGTTTGTAGAATAAAAGTCAATAACCAAAAAACATAGTTAGTAAGAGTGTTGTACTTGGACTCAAGAAGATAATGAATGAAAATTCTTGTTCATACATTTACTAGCTATGTAAAGCTAGGCAAATCATTTAATGAGCCTCGGTTTCTTCTTCTTTAAAGTGGGAATAATAATAGTATCTATCTTACAAGATTGTTGTCAGGATCAAATGAGATAATATATGTGAAGTACATTGTAAATTTTGAGGCTCTATATAAATGCTAGCTATTCTAGTTAATTAAATTTTATAGCTAATTTAGAGCATGACTAGAAATCTTCTATATATTTCAAATTTTGTGTACTTCTACTAAGTTTACTTTAGTACATCATAATTCATATCATCATAAGCAAAATGTTATTTAAATGAATTATATTTGGATTTAAAAGAAGTTCTATAAGAGAATTTATATAATTAGGATTTTTCACTAATTTATCTTTTTTGTAAGAAGAGTTTCTACTAAAGGACTACATGTATGTTTCATCATGTCATTGAGGTGCCCCAGGATTCCTAAAAACTATGTCATTTGAACACAAACTCTAGGCATATATAAATGCTGTAATGGTCTTGAGTATGGATCAAAATCAAAGATCATATAGTTTTTAGCCAAACATCTTCCTAGATAAGTTTGGAGAGATTTATCACTTGAAAGTTGGCCAACAAATGATAAATTTTGGAGCAAAACTTATTTGAAAAAACTATTCTCTAAAGCATCTCAGGGTTGCAATTTATATATAAGTACCCACCCTGGTATATAATAAATTTACATTATAGGCCAACTTAAAATTTGTATTTCTAAGGAAATAGATTGTTATATGACAAAGAGAGATGAAGGAAAACTAGAATATTCAAATAACTTAAAAGAAATTTAAATTGATAGTGTAGCCTGAGACATCTTCCCCCTCAGAAAGTAAATCTAAGTTTAGTATGATTGTGTCTCATAGATTGGGAGGAAACACAATACAGGTATTCTATTTATGATAAAATTAAAAGCTAAAAAATTAATTTTCCCCCTTGATATATTTTACTGAGGTCCCTAATATTATGATGAAAAGTTATATCAGCTAATTATGGATTTATATATAATACATATTGTGTAATTAGAATTTTCTATAATCGTGCAGAAAAATGATACTTTACAACTTTAATGTATTATCAAATATTCTATACTACTTGAAATAAAATCAAGTTGTTTCTTTTAAAGTGTTTCATTATTACTAATGCCTTGGAATTATATACAAGTGTGGATTTTTGTTTGCATATTAAACATTTTACTATAATTCCAACAGTATAGCTTGGTAGCATTTCTAGACTCTTAATGAGAAAACTCCATCTGCATATGCTTTTTTTTTTTCATTTTGGTAAAAGTTTTGCCACATCAACTTGACTTTCGTGGACTTTAAAGGACAATTGGCATTCTTAAGCTGGTTTAATCACTTTCATCTGAGAAGAACTGGCTTGCTTCTGCACTTAACCTGTTGGAAAAATGTGATGGCTATCACCAGTGAAAGGGATAGAGCATGAAGGAAAAATTCACTATGAGAAGATAAATTAAAATAGAAGGTGGTATTGAGTGCTTATGGGAATATTAGTACACCTACATAGTAGTGATTATTATTTTTAGATGTTAATTTATTATAATTATTTTTAGCATTTTTATGCAGCATTCACAACATTTGTGAAAATAAAAGTTTCAATCCTTGCTATTTGATGGTTTATGTATATCAAGTGCCTAAAAATATCTTCTACCCAAAATCTAAACATTGCTTTTAAATTCAGTAAAAGTAAAATGAGAGAATCAGCTGAGGGGAAAATGAGTTTTAAATTAATTTATTAAGGTATCTTGGATTATTTAGTTTTAACTTTTTTAAAATTTATATTTGTCAAATCCCTTAAATTGACATGTAAACCCAAGAAAGAATAAACTAGTTTGTTAAATTAAATAAGTGAAATAGAATTGTTAACTAAAAAGTTAAATAAATTTAATTTAGTGCTTGGTTATTATGTTGAATTTTTATAATTATTTTTACCATGATTGTTACATGATGATATTATTTATGAATACATATAAATAAATTACTTTCTAACTACAGGAAGACATAGATGCAGACTCTTCTTTTTCATTAAATATGAACTTCAGCAGTAAAAGAACAAAATTTAAAATTACAACATCAATGCAAAAAGACACACCACAGGCAAGTATTTCTTTTTAACTTTTCTCAACTTATCTATTAATGTTGACTTTAGCAAATGAAAACATAAATCATAATGTATAACTTTTTGTATTTATAATTTTAAATTGATGATATGTTAAGCGCATCCTTTCGATATAATCTATCATTATTAGCCTTGTAATTTAAGCTATAAGTGAAATATAGTAGTTCTCTCTTTTGGTAATATAGTTTCAGAAAATATTGTCTGAAATAAATGGCAAGATCTTTTTTTTAACCTTAAGAAATGATTAGTTTTTCTATACACTCGACAAACTTGAAAGTTTTGGAAGAGTAATTGCATAATTCATCTTCTTTGTCTCTTAATCTATGTGTTATGACTCAAAAAAGAGTTGCCACCTTTTATGTTATAAGAATGCTCTTTAATCTGGAGTTTAAAAAAAAATCTTTTTGCTTTAGATAAAATCATTTTCTTGAATTACCCTATGTAAATGAAATCCTATTGTTTAGGCCCCGAAGACTATAAAGATGACATTTTTTTTCCACTCCAATGATTCTTGACATGTAGCTCATAAATAACATCTCCAAACTGTTCAATGTGTTTGTGAGGTGTTCATGAGATGGTAAAAGCTTGCCTTTACCATCACTTCTAGAGTGAGCAGGTCCTCATTTATTATGTGGCTGCAAGGAAATAAAATTCTATTGTTAAAGATGAGTGCTTCTGAAAGCCAAGGACCTGCTTTGGGATTGTGATGGAACTGTCAGGGGGTCTTAGAGTCAAACCCTCGCTACTGACATAGGCAGGTAGTGTAGTGGTTAGAACACTGGAGCTGTAGTCCAGAAGATCTGATTTCAAATCCTGCCTCTGACATTTACTAGCTGTTACCTTAGTGTTAGTCATCCAACTCTTTCTCAGCCTCAGTTTCCTTTTCTAGAATGGGGATAATAATACCAACCCATAAAATAGAGGTACAATTATCTATCTCATTAGCTATCTCTCAGAGTTTTTGTAAAGATAAAATGAGATATTTATAATGTGCTTTGCAACCTTAAAGCACCATATAAATGCTAGTTCTTATTATCAACAACAGCATTAATAGCATCATTTCTGGGAGCCAGCCTTAATCCCCATTAAAATGTAAATTCCTTGAGGGTAGGAACTGTTTTTACCTTTCTTTGAATCTGAAGTGCTTAGTACAATGACTGGCACATAGTAAGTGCTTAATAAATGCTTGTTGATTTAATTCTTCCCTTTCTTCATGAGTCACAACATGCCCTACTTTGGGAGAGAGTTGTAAAAGAGATATATGTGGTGTGATGTTCTGATGTTTTGCCTGTTTTAGTGGGAAAAGAGAGACTAGGGTGTGATGAGCATTTTTTAGAGCTACACCCATTTCTCCCTATATTCAGCTTCTATCCTAGTTGAGCATCTCTTACCTCTCACTAGGATTATTCTGTCTGCTTCTTGATTTGCCTCCATTTTTTCAGATGCTTCCCTCTCCAACACTTCCTCCATACAGCTGTTTCTAAAATACAGGTTGGACATTATCCCTCCATCTGTAATTTTCAGGAGTTCTTTGTTGCCTCTGGGATAAATTTTAGACTCAAGTCTGACATTTAAAGTCCTCCACAAAGATTTCCACCTGCATTTCCATTCTTATTTTATATTAGCCTCCTTTCCATTCTCTCCATTATAGTTAAGCTGTCATGCTAACTATTCTTCATAACATTTCATTATTTGCCTTTCTATCTTTCTCTACAAGTGGTCTTCCTTGTACAAGAACACTACCTTTTCATTTCTATTGTAATGCTGGAGAAACTGAGGCAAGATAGAGATTAGAGAGTTTTAAGTATTTTATTAATTGGAGAGTATAATTGATTGGACTTCAGAACTCTTTGTCTCAAAGTATGCAGTGACGAATGTGAGAATCCCAAGTCTTTTTATATCTTCTTTGAACAAAGAAAGAAAAGAGCAGGAAGTTTTTTTTGTTTTTGTTTTTGTTTTTTTACAGAACCATTTGATTCTGTCAGGATGGGGGGAAGCTATAAATTCTTACTAGAAGCTAGAGTCAGGATGTTTGAATAAATAGAAGTAAAGATGTCAATGAGGTATCTGGGATAGTCTTATCTTTTGGAATATTTTAGGGGGGTAGCGCCATAAATTCTTGAGGACAGAAGGACTTAGGAGCCAGGAAGTCTGATCTCCCCCTCATCTTGAGTCTCACATTGACAATTTATAACCTTAGAGCAAATGGTTCTCAGTCTTAATGGACCAGAGAGGTGTTTTACAACTAAGGAGATTGAGGCAGAACAGTTAAGGAAACTGAGTTAGAACAATTCAGGGAAACTCAGGACAATAAGGGAAACTAGTGCAGGGAAACTGAGGTAGAGCAGCTCAAGGAGACTGTGGCATAACATTATCTTATAGAATCTCTGTATCCATTCAAAGAAGAATTTCGATTTCCCATGAGACTTTTTCTAATCTCTACCCCATTCCCCCCTCTTTCCTCCTATCATGAACATTTTCTCTCTTGAAATTACTTTGGATTTACTTATTTACATACATGTTGTATCCCTCCAATTGAATGTAAGCTCCTTGAGGTCAACGACTATTTCATTTTCATGATTTTATTCCCAGTATAGTATCACATAGCATGTGCTCAATAAATATTTTTTTAATTAAAGTGAATTGTATGGGGCCACCAGCAAGGAGTTAGAAAATGATTCATCTGTGTGATAAAATAATGTACCCATTTTCTATAGGCAGTGTATTTAAGAAAGTATTGTTTGAAAAAGAGGAAATGGAGCCTAGAACATGCTATGTTCACTTTTTTTTTTCCTTTTTTTTTTCCCTCTTAGGGTTTTCCCCTTTTGTTCTGATTTTTTCTCTCCCATCATGTTTCATACAGAAATATGTATTTAAAAAATTAATGTACATGGATAAGCAGAAGAAAAAATTTTAATGTAAAAAAATTGTTTTAAATGTAATGGGGCAAAATATTAAATAAACGAATGAATGAATGAATGCATGAATGCATGCATGCCCCAAAAAGTGTGTGACTAAAAAGAGGAAAAATTTTGTAGTGACTAGGTGGCTATTCTTGAAGTCAGAAGACCTAGGTTCAAGTTCTGCCCTGACACATGCAGTGGACAGGACACTTACCTTTTCAATGCACAGACATACTTACACTGAGTTACATGAATTACAATGTTAAATAGGAATCTTTTCACACTGTTAAATTCGTTATACTGGTACTTCCTATTGTCTCTATTTTCTACCCCAAAAGAAAAAAAAAAATCCCATTAACAACTCTCAAGCTTGAACTCTGGGAATTAATTTTTGATATGTTTTATTTTCTGTAACCAGAGAATATGGCATTGATAATTTTGAGAAGCATGAAGTAACTTCAGTATTATTCATTAATTTAAATTTTGAGTTTTGAATTAAAGTTAAATATAAGTTGAAATATTTACTGGATTTATATCTATATCAACATATCTTTTCCTGATGACAGGAGATGGAACAGACCAGAAGTGCTGTAGATGAAGACAGGAAAATGTACCTCCAAGCTGCTATAGTCCGCATCATGAAAGCTCGAAAAGTGTTGCGGCATAATGCTCTTATTCAGGAGGTAAAGAAAAATGGAAGTTTAGAATAAAAGATTGTTGTAATATGCCAAATTCATTTTCACTAATTGCTTGGCTACAGTATAATATGACAGATTCTGTTAGGTTTTCTTCTCTAAAATTAGCTATTTGTCTCAGTAGTATCATGAAATGGTTCTTTATGAGAATAATTATTTTTGTCCACATATATTGACATGCTTATTCTGAATAATCAAGATTAGCTTTGCTAATGGTCCTTGGTCTCACCAAATTATATTGCACGGTTCTTTTTGTCTGAGTAATTATTTAAGGAGGATTAACCTCAAAAAGCACATTATACTAAGCCAAGTGCCAGATTTTTGTGATGGTCATTAATAGTTTTTAATCCCACTTATCTCTTCCATCTAATTAATTTTTCATTGGGTTTCTTTTTCTTAATATCAGAGTAAGAAAATATGCATTCATATTTATTTTTGTTTTATTTACATGAAATTTAATGTAGAATAAATTTCAGATTGGTTTAAATATCTGCCTAGAGGTTAGCAATTTTTCTTAACTAGCGTCTCAGAGTTACTAAGACTATGTTACTCATAACTAAAATGGGAACCATATAGAAGATGGGGCCATCCACTTCCATTATATTACCTCTTAAACTTAAACCAAGCTAGTTATTTATGTAACAGGGTATTAAAAATTGGTTAATCTTTGTGATATTCATTTCTGAGGTAGATAAAAATAATGATTATTTGAAAATAAAGTGAGTTTTTTATTAGAAACTGAGATTTTAATAAAATAAATATTAAACATTTGAGACACTGTATGTTAATATGGTTAATTACTTAACACTGACTTCAAACCTCATTCTTCCGTAGGTTATTAGTCAGTCAAGAGCTCGGTTTAACCCAAGCATTAGCATGATCAAGAAGTGCATTGAAGTTCTGATAGACAAACAGTACATTGAAAGAAGCCAAGCATCAGCAGATGAATACAGCTATGTGGCGTGATGACGCCAGCTGCCCTGCAGGTGTGCTTTTAAGAAGATCATAACAGTCACTATTTGGTGTGTTCCTGTGGGAAGAAGCAGGCTTGTGCCTCCATAATTGGTCACTTGGCAGCCCCTGTTTTTCTGCTGTTTACAACATCACCAGTGCCACGTCATGAGCGTCAATGAAAATGCCTATAGATATTTCAAGCTCATGTCATTATGACATTTCTTAAAACTTTACTAAATGAATGAGTGAAGTATTGCTGAAATGTGGAAATTTGGTTGGGTACCATGCTTTTTTTTTCCTCCCTCACGTTTGCAGTTGATGTGTTTTTTTTAATGTATCTTAAAGGACATAAAGTAAAAACCTAAATATTGTAATATGACAGATAACCTAATAATTGTATCTACATTAAAATGACAAACATGATATTGCTGCTTGTCGAATAAAAAAAAATAAAGAAATGGAATGCCTTTTTATGTTGATGACTGCCAGGTTAATTATGGATTGAATATATAAATGCCCATGACCCTTCAGAGTATTTAAAATAATATCATTATATTTAAATTATTTAGCTCATTTCTACTATAAGTTCAGACTATCAATAAGAAGAAATCTCAGATTTCCAATTCATAGGTGTTAAATAAAGTATGTATTTTGTTTTAATTGATTAGAACACTTACGAAAAACATTTGGTGAAGTTAATTGTTATTAAATATGTATGTGTTATATAAAATATGCATGCATTTGTAAACTATTTTTAGAATCAGAATTAGGCTCTGAATTAAGGGGGTATAATCTCATCAGGAGGATCTGGTGATGTCTTAAATCACAGAACCAAAGCTTGAGTGGTTTTAGGTGCTCACCACAATGTGGCAGAAACAGATTCCATTTGTTCAAGCACTTTTGTGTTCATAAAGATCAATATTAGCACAAATCCATACTTTCCATTTATTTTGCTTTCCTTTTTATCTTTTATTCTCCTCAGCTGCTTAATGTTCTTACCACCTATATTTTCCTTTAACACTTCAGTGGCTTAAGTTCAGTTTCATATTTCATGGGTGTGTTTAGAATACGTGACATACAGAGCCTTTTCATTTTCCAGTATGCTGCGTCATGTTTTAATACCAGATACTACTTCTATGTCAAGACATGAATTTTAGTCTTCCTATATGGATTTTGTTTATTGCATGTAGTGACTAACAATTACATTGAAATTCTGAAGCATTTTGAGTATATGCATTTCATTTTTAGGAGTTAGTATCTAAAGATTAAAATAGGCTATGTATATTAATTTTTTGGTGAATAGGTATATTTTTAAATTCATACATCTGTGGTATAATTACTATTTTGTTACTAGTCTGCTCAAAAGACTTCTTAAATTATTTTGATATACTTTTTAAAGCTTACACTTTGCAGTCTTCTTCAATAGATTTTAATTTTACACTTTAGAAATATCCCAGCTTCCTCCAGCAGAAAAAAAAGACAAATTAGGTATTGATATTTATTCATTCTTATAATTAAAGACCATCATTGTTTACCAAGATAAGTCATTGACTAGTTTTTCTAAACTGATTTCTCTAACATTGTTTTATTTTTAGCTTAGAATCACAGAACTGGAAAAAAAAAACTTATTATTTTATCTAACCCACCTCTCATTCTATAGAGGAAACTCATTTTACATTAGGAAACTGAAACCTAGAGCAATGAAATGATTTTGTTGATACCAAGCCATGAGTAAATGATAATTTCAGGATTAGAACTCAGTTCTTCACTCCTAGTCCACTACTGTCTTCAACACATCACATTTACTTGTTGAATTACATGTTATTATTTTTTTTAACATTAAATATTGTACTGGTACAAAGTGTCATAGAAAAAAAGGTAAATGGAAAAATAAATATTTAGAAATCATGCAAAATCTGTTCTAATGTAGAGAAATGTTTGGCAAAATTTTCGTCATCTTTTCTTCTATATTGAGACGTGTCATGTTGGATATAGTGCTGGACCATGAGTTCAAAATCAGTCTCAAAGTCTTACTACCTTTGTGACTCCAGGCAAATCATTTATTCTCTGCCTCAGTTTTCTCAGCTATAAAATGAAGATAATAATAACCATCTACTTCACAAGATTGTTGTGAAAATCAAAGGAGATAATATTTGTAAAGTGCTTAGTACAGAGCTTACCATATAGTAGGTGCTTAATAAAGGCTTATTCCTTTCCCTCACATTTCTTTGCCCAGGCTGGCATGAAGCAAGTATATCTTGAATGAACGTTACTCAAGAAGTTAGGGAGAAATGAGCTAGATAAGTTAAGAGCAATGCTTAGAATTAATTTCAGGACCACACCCTTCCCCAAGGAAAATAAAGGTAAGAGTTGCAACCTTGTCAAATTGGGTTAGGCAACTGAAGTCATCATTGGCAGATGGGTATGAAATATAGTTCAGTGCAATAACCTGACTGCTACCAAATCTGAGTGGCACTGTTGTGTAACTCCAGAAAAGATGATGAACACAGAATGGAAGGAAAAGGATTTTAAAGAATTGAGGTGCAATCTCAATAGGTTTTTTGTTGATAATGAGGAAATTAATATGTATGTTTTCTAGCCAGACACCATCTGGCTTTTATAAGCAAATAATTTATTTTGAATTTTTTGTAATGATATTTTCACTGTTATTAGAGTTGCTCTTTTACTTTAGGTTTTGAGTATTTTATAAAACTGCTTAATGTAAACCAAAAACAGGCATTTTAATTTAATGACAACTTCCCATGTGTTGGCTTTTATGGGCATTTTTTTTCTGATGCTGTGGAATTGCCACTTCAAGAAATTCAATTTTTAAATGCTATATATCTATTAATCATGATATCTGCTATAATAATGTCTTTTGTTGAATATTGTGCAAGTTCAGATTTTTAGCATGTCTATTTCCTCAATAGTATTTTTGTTTTAGCTACTACTCTGAAGAATATTTGTTGGATTAATTTTAAATGAGGAAAAATATATGATTTATAGATTTTTAGAAAAAATGTGATTGCTGAATTGCTGTTGGGATCTTTGAGGAATCATAGGGAATAGGAAAAATATGAAACTGAAAACTGTCAAGCAACTCCATTTCAAAAAGGAAAAGAAGATGGGTACTTTATAATCCACTGAGCTTGTTTTCTAGACTTTCATACTTTGGGTAGAAATTAGACTGGATAGCATCTGAGTTCTCCCACCCCAACGTTCTATGAATCTATGATTCTGATTTGCTATTTGTAATTTATTATTGTCCTCAGATCATGAGCTTTACAAGAACATATCAAGACCTTAATTTTTCAAGTTAAGAAACTAATTCACCGAAATGTTAAAAATTCCTTGACCCAGTTCATTCATGTTAATAAGTGTTTGACAGCATAATGCTGTATGTTTGATTTTTTAAAATAGAGTATAAATTAAGTTTTTGTGAATATGTGCTGTTCAGCAGTATGAATTCTAAAAGTAAGCTTGCTTTATTGACATTCAACAGTTTAAAAATTTTGGGAGTTCTTTTGTAAGCAATGCAGAGCTTGCTGAGTCATTTTTTCCCTTGTATTTATACATAAAGTATTTATAAAAATTCTCAGTTGGATATGTAGGAAAGACTTGAAGAGGGTCTTAAGACAATGTTAGGATTTATTCCTAGAAGGTTAATACAAATTAATCTCTAAATAGGAAAGAACCTATGGCAGTGATAACTACCAATTGTTAAATCCATATAAGAATTAAAAGGAAATGAAATAGGCAATATCTTTGTGGGTATTTTAGTCTAAGGGTGAAGATTCATTAATGTGGGAGTCATTGTTAGGAAACTGATAGGGGAATTGATTGATTTTTAGATCCTAATGTATTTCAGTTGTCAAGGGAAACTTGGCTCAGGTCCTTGTTCTTCCTTATGATTTGAGAACTAAGAACCTGTTTCCAGTGCCTACATAACAATAGTAAATTTGACATGTAAGGGAGGTGAACATTGAGCCAACTCCATATCCCTTAAGACTCATTTTTATGAAGCATCAAGAAAGCAGTTGTTTTAGTTGGACTTAAACTTCCAAGGCAGTCTAGCTGTGAACTATAGTGATTCTTCATTCCATTTACAAAGGATGCTACACTTGTAAGCACATAATATGGAAAATCAGAATCTTAAAATCAAGGACTTTGGTTGAGCTAGTCCTAACAAAAAATGAACTATAAAACTCTTCAACTAAAAGTTCTTTTTTAAGCTCTCATGTCAGTGAATTCTCCTTCCCCAATCAAGTAGAAACATTTTCATGTTCACTATTGTAGAGTTCCATAAAATCATCTCATGCTTCTATTTAGGTCACTGGAAGCATATTCAATAATTGTATACTTTGCTCCAAAGTCCTTTTGTCTTCAAGTGTTTCACCCCACAAATAGTCATCCTGGAAATGCCATGCAACAGATTTAGAGTAAATTATTTTTTTTAATTCTTTTTTTTGTTTGTTTTTTTTTTTTTATAGCTTTTTATTTACAAGCTATATGTATGGGTAATTTTTCTAGAGTAAATGATGATCAAATACATGATAGAAGTTAAATATTTCTGTGGAAGAATAAGATATAATAATGTGCATTTTCATTCCATAGACTCAAGAATGTAAATGTTAGGTTTAAAAGGGAACTAAAACAGGCTATAGGAAAGAACTTGAATAAGAAAGGTGATTCTTCTCACTGATTGTTATATCTTTACAGTTATTGTAGTTGAGGAACCATAGTCTGGACTTATAAGTTAGCAACCTGTGAATTGGTTTTATGATAGAACTTGTAGGTCATTGATTTTATCATATATCATCATATGTCATATACCTGATACCATTGTCCTTTTTGGGATTAGAAGGAAAAAGTATGAGAACTATCTGCAACATGCCTTAATTGACTATTTGAAGGAGGGGTTAACTATGCATGTTCTCTTGGATGGAAGGAAAACATCATGGCCCTTGGCAACTTACAGAGCAGGACTATAGCATTCCCTGAGTCACCTGGCAGAACAAGGAAATGTTAAATTCCAAATCCCCTGAACAATATTTTTCTGTATTCATACTGAATGAAAGCAGTAGCTCTGGGGTCTGAGGATCTAAGTTCAAGTCCTAATTCTGCTAATTTCCTGTGTTTATGACAATGTAGTCGTTTAATCTTATATACCTCAATATTTTTATGTGTTAAATAAAAGATTTGGACTAGAAGGTCTCTGAAGTTGCTTCAAGTTGTAGATCTATGACTTTAATTCTATGACTTATGGAAAATGTCTTTCCTTTTTTAATAGAGCCTTGATTTATCTTTCTTTTTGATCTTTTGAGACTTTTCCCTCCTGATTTTAGTTCTACAAAGTTTACACTATTTCAAATGTGTTCCATATTCAGCACTTTGTGCTTTTTTGTAGGTAGGATGTTAATTAATCTAAATGCTCTGAGCTTAAATATTGTTATGCACAAAATGAGGGCATTGGACTATTTGGTTTCTGAACTCCCACCTCTAGTCCTATGATTCTTGAAAGCATATAAGAAATCACAGAGTTCCTGCAGCAGCTAAAGGCCATTGGGAAGTTCATTTTATATGGTTTTTCTGGGTCTTTTAGGGAAGAAAAGATAAGCATTGTAAAAACATAAGCAAAGAACTACTTTGAGCTAAAACAAAACAGGTTTAGCATAAACCATACATAGCATTTAGCCAGAAGGGGAAAATGATGCAACAAAACTACTCGGACAAGAAAAGAGATTGAATTGCAAAATCCTTGCTTTTAGCAGCATTTAGCAGTTCTTGCAGTAATTGGAAGTAATAATGCATGCTTTTCTTATTTGAGACAAAATGAACATTATTCTAAGTGACAGTTCTTGTCATTTTAGCAGTGGTATAATAGTAATAGTAATAGTAATAGCTAACAATTCAACATTACTCAAGTTTATGCCAATATTTCTTCATAAGATTCAGATAAAGTATGCTCTTAAATATTATTTTCAAAGAGAAAATTAAAAAAAAACCCATAAACCAGAGTCAGTGTATTTACAGACACAATATTGTTATAACTGGTTGTCACAGTTGGATATAGTTCCACACAGGATTCCTGTGTGGACTTGATTAGCATCGATCTGTTCTATGACCATAGATCTCACCTCTAATTTTGCCCAGCTAACTAAATAGGATTAGTTTTTATTTTAATTATCCTAAAAATGCATGCCATTGGTCTCAAAGAGCACTAGGAGAGCAAAGGCAAATCTGTTACTTTTGCTGTCCTGATTGCATGCATATATACTGGTACATGAAAAAGTAAATAAAATATAGAATATATAAATAATTTTCTGTTATTTTTAGAGTACATTGAATCAAATATTATAATCATTAAATTATGTTTGCTAGCTTGTTGCAAAAGCCTTCTGAGAAAGGTTATCTGTATTGTTCCTATTCTACAATTAGGAAGCACTACTGATGATCTTGTCTGTTATTTAAAAAAAAAAAAAGGGGGGGGGGGCCCTTCTACTTGGCAATAACAATTCTGTACAAAGAAATCACAATATCTTGCCCTTTCAACAAGATAGAGATTAAAAATGAGCAGAGGATCCTTGAGGTCACTAACCTCAGCAAGTTGCTCAACAGCCAGTCCTATGAACCTTCATACACTCTGACTCTCACCCTTTAGAACATAGGGTAACCACATCCTCCTGGGTACATAAGTGAGACTGTGTGTAATCTGTGTCTATGCCATCCCTCAGTCTGACACTTTTGATAGTTTTTGTTTTTAATTATTATATCAGTCTATTTTTTTTATTTCTTTGATTCTCCTTAACTATATTCTTTCCTCATCATTATCTCTTGGTGATGAATTTGTTTCCATCAATAACTTGATCTGTCAATCACCTGTTGACTTTTATGCAGGGTTTAATGATGTGAAATATGGGACTTAATCCTCTTGAAGTTTAAGTGACATTATTCATTCTCTCTTACCCGTATATTGATACATCTCTATATTGTTCCTAGTATTTACTGCATCTTTGTCATTTTTCTATACAGGCAGTGCCAAAAAAGAGTTGACTTCTATAAAGCATAACCAACTAAGGACATTATGTTTAATCATGATGAAATGCAGATATATTACTTTAAGGTAAACATTTACTTTTAAAAGATTGAATTATATGATTTTTAAAAAATAATTTCCAGATGCCAAAACTTAAGGTGTCCAACCTATAATAATTCAGAAAGAGGCAAATAGAAAGGTGACCAACATATAAGTATCTGAAGTCATAGTTGAACTCAGATTTTCCTGTTTAGAGGCCCAACAGCTTCCTGGAATAAAACAAAAAGTGTTCAAATTTGCAGTGCTAATTGAATACTGCACTTCTAAGTTGTCATTCCATCCTCAAGCAGAAAAATCCAACAAGGTCAGGGAAAATAAATCATTTTGGAAAGGTACATTTAGAGGTTGATCTTATTGAAGTCACTGCCATAGTATTACACAAACATTTCTTAGTGTCAGAATTCTGGTCTAGATGGACTATGATTCCAAATTTGTGTAGCATTTTTTATACCTTTGCTTCCTCATCCTCTATATTCCTCTTCCTAGAAACCTTACTACTATTCTAGACACATAATAGAATACCAAATAAATCCCTAAGGGAGTATTTCAGTCCTAGGCAAACTCCATCTCTTGCCTTCCAGTTATATCTCTGTCCTCTCACTTCCTCTTGTGATGCTAACAGATTATGCTTTGGGCTGGAGCAAATGTAAAGAAGAGAAAGATTTTCTCTGTGAGGCAGGAAACACAGCTGATTCCTTCAAGAGCGGGAAATCTGAAGCCAATTCAAGCTCTATCATCTCTCTTGTTTCTATCCCCTTCTAACTCCGAGGTAGAACATATTTTAGTACATTTGTAGAAACCATAAAATATGTAGCATTTCTTTAAATTTTCACAACTTAGGTGCCCTATTAAGCCCTGAAATCTCATACTCAAGTGAGCATTGAGGTAGAATTTTCTTAGAAGGGATGGAGAAATAATAATAGCTATATAATCTATAATACTTGAAGATTTATGAAGTGTGTTAGATATGCATCTGTATGTGTTTAACATCTAATTCAAGTATTATAATCACTCAATGAACTAGGTACCACAGAAATTATGTCTGCATTATAGGTTTAGAAATTGAGGCACAATGACATTCCTCTTGTAAGATAGATAGCTACTAAATATTCCAATTAGGATTTTGCCACAGAATTCTCCTTCTTATTCACTGGCCCCCACACATGTCTGTTCTTTAGGCTAAATATCTCCAATTCCTTCACTAGTCCTCTCACATAACTTCAAGACCTCTACTAGTATTAGCACACCCTCACTTAGATAAATAGTATTGTGCTAATGTTCTTCTGATCACGAACTCTTACGATGTAAGGATAATGTAGTCTTACATTTTGCTGGGATTAGAAGCAGCCATCATGATAACTTCAGTGCTTTTGAAAGACACTAAAATACCGTCTCTGTTGAAAAATCCTTGGCTTATTGGAAAAGCCTGAAAATATCTTCCTAGTTGCTCCTTTGGATTTAGGTATTAATTTGCAAGTATGTGATCTGGGATGGGACACAAATCATTACCATTTTAGCCAATCAGGTATTACCAGATTAGCCTGCAGATCAGTTGATAATATCCTGAAAGAATAACACTACAGTGGTGAATTGTGAGTGCAATATCAGGTGAGGTCTGAAACTCTAGAAAAATGAGTCCTGACATAACATAAAGTAGGGGTTAGTAGGGCTGGGATCCCCAAGGAGAAAAGAGAATGGAAGGACTTGGGAAAAAACCCAAATCTTTATTGAACTAACAATTTTACCAACAGACAGCCCTAAATGGAGTCAATTAGTTCTCTAAATTCTAGCACATGGAACTTTGTATTTAGAAACAGCTGACTTTTCCCTTCTCATTGTATGATTTCCCCTCATCTTATTTAGAAATGACTTTGTTATTGAATAAACTAGAGCACAGGAAGAAAGCTGAAGTGTTGAAGTCACTCATTAGAAGAATTTAAAATTCTCAAATTTATGCAGCACCTATTTCAGTCTGACTGATAGATACATGTCCCAGATAGAAGATAGTGGTTTTAGGATCTTTAGCCCTGGGATGAGAATTTCTCACACAGTGCTTTAAGATTTATAAAATGTTCTCTCCTTTTATATGAGGTTTCATTAAAGAATTTTAATCCCATGAAATAGATACTACAATCATTTTTATCCTCATTTTGCAAATAAGGAGCCTGAGCTTGGGAAGACAAAGTGATGTTCATAACTAGGCAGTGTCAAAGCAAGCTAGTCTCCTGAATTCAAGTCCATTGTACTTTCATTATGCGAAAATGATGGTCCAAATACATTTGGTTTTTCTGCAGTCTTTGGCAGAATCTTTTTTTCAGTGCCTTTGATGGTCTTTATCTTAACAATGATAAATAATGAGATTATATTATATTTATAATTTATATATTTATAAGAGACTTTACTCTTATAAAAGTTATAGTGATTACTAACAAAAATCTCACACTTTCATAATTCTTTGCATTTCAACATATGCTATCCCATTTGAGCTTTTCATTAAGCCTATGATATAGGAAGGGCCATTGTTATCACCATTTGAGGCATAGAGAAATGAAATGATTCAATAGAGCTACTTAGGAGTGGAACTGGAAGTCACTAATTTCCTGACTCAGCTATCATTCTTCACTCCTTTCTGGGTTCTTATTACGAACACACAATCATAAAATCTCAAGGTCTGGAGGGTTTTCAGATGTCATGTGTTCCAATTCATTAATCAAAACAGACTGTCCTCTACAATCTCCCCAACCAACAAGTAGTCATCTAGCTGGCAGGAAAAATAGATCCATAAGTTAAATGGAATATTGAAATATATTCTTGAAATATAAAGAGGTCTATAGGAAACCCTCCAGAATCTAGAAAGATTCTTTAAGGAGGACAAATTGCAAAGAATGAAAAGGCATGGATGTATTGTAATCTGTACTTACGAAGGGAATATATCACATATTCATCAATGTCTTGAAGAAATTGTACTTTAATAGACTCACCACATCATTATTGTCTTTCACAATTTTTTTGACTAAAATCATGTCATCCAACATATTAACTACCCATGTCAACTTTATGTTATCTACAAATCTGATCAATATGCCATATATGTGTCCTCCTACAAGTCACTGATTGAAAATTTCATTAAGTAAGGCAATGATGGAAGATGTCACCTTGTTGGAAATTCCAACCTTTATTCTTCATTGACTCATGATTGTTCAGCCAGTTCTAAATCCACTCTCAGCTTGACATTTTCCATAAAGATATCAGAAGAAACCTGTAAAATGGCTTGTTCAGATCCAGGCAACTATAGCTATTAGTTTACCCTGTTGAAAAAGAAAAGATGTTCTTGACTTGTCTCAATTTTTAACTTATTTAATCTTAGTAGACCTCAGTTTTCTCATCTATAAAATGAGGTGATTGGACTAGATAACCAGTGAGGTTTCTTAAAGCTCTAGAGCTTCAACTTTATGTTTCTCTGAACTCATAGTTGTTCATAGTAATCCCTGCTTTGTTTTCTACATTCCCACAAACAATTATGCAAAAATGATGAGTGCTAGTATTTTGTAGGAGTTAAATTTAAACTCTATGGACTATAATTTGAATAAACCTTCTCAGGAGCTTTACTTCGACTCTGGTCCTATAATGACCTTCATGTCCCCTATTAGCTTTTCAAAGACATCCCAAGCCACTGGGTGAACTAGGTACTCTGTTGCTACAATTGCTAACCTTTGCTTTTCCTTCCATTTCCTTTTGAAGGCATTGAGTTAATAGCTTTATGTTGTGCCAGAAGACTGGACCAGAGATTCATAGATCTTAAGCTTTATAAGCAACTTAGTTGTTCCTTACCCTACACACCTTTCTTATTAGAACGTTTCTGTTCTCAGTTCCTACCTGTTTCATCTGGGTCTGGCTTTATATTTTGCAGCTGAATGAAATTATCAACATACACACACACACACACACATACTTTCTTCCATTTAATAAAATAACTCAGAATGGACAAGTTGAAATTCAAACTATAGCTAACAATATGTGCCACTTATTACTTTCAGTTGATTTTATCTTAAATTTTCTCCAAAGCACATGATTTTTGTACTGGTACTAAAGAAAAGGAAAATAAAGGCCTAGATTCTAATGACAACTAAAGATCAATGTGTAGTAATGTTGTTCTTACTAAATAACTTAGACTATTTTCACTTAGCAAATATGGTAATGAGGTTTTATATTCCCCCAAATCATGAGAAGCCATTGAGTTCTCCTAACATTTCCTTCCCAGACTACTTAAATAATTGGGATCATAAACTAAACAAATATGGTATTATCAAGGAGAATGTAATAGGGATAAATGAGAAACATAGATTGGAGTTGAGGAGGAGGAGAAAGGTGAATGCATTTCAATGTGATGAGATATTAAGATGAAGCAGTTGAACTCCCAACCCATAATAGATATCCCTACTACAATATCTGTTACTCTATGCTTATCTAGCTTTTATTTTAAAAAATAACTAATACATAAAGAGGTGAAGTGGAAGGGATTTCTCTGCTGGCAGTTCTTTCCCTCCCCTCCCCCATTTAGGGAAAGATAAATACTACAATTATCAGCCTTCTGATAGAAGGGAATTGCTGTAATAGGCAAAAAAAAAAAAAAAAAACAACCCTCAACTTCTTTTGTACAGCTATGGGCAGAGGTCCAGAGATGCCAGTAATTAACTTTTGAAATGCCTTGTTCTCTTTTACCCCACCTCCAACTTTGAGGGTATAGCAAAGATTGAGTCTCTCATTGTTTAGAGCTAAGATCAATGACTTTTGTCAGTCATCTTGTTTAGGTATCCTCAATATCATTTGTTCCAAAACCCTCAGTTTTCTCATGTTAGCTTAATTAATTTAGTAAATATTGTGCACTTACTGGTTCTGAGCGTTATAAAAGATTCAAAAAAAAAAAAAAAAAGAACTCAGTACATCAAAATTATCAGTACATTACTCTTCTATCTTTGCAGCATTTATCTAAGATATGTTCCATTGCTCACTGAAGGATGATTCAGATCTCTTCCATTTCCGGTTTCCTAGTTGGTTCATATGAGATGTTTTAATGATTATGCCTTCTAGAGAAAGAGTCTGAGAACAAGGAAAAGAGGGAACTAAGACCATATTTTATCATTCAGGAAGTTCTAATAAAAAGGTAGACAGGAGAGAGGATTGAAGCTAACTTCGAACATGAAATTTTTTAAATGATATATAGATTTTACTCATCCTTGTTCCAACTCCACACTAGCCCAAAGAACTAAGGTGTGACTTTCTTCCTGTCGTGATTCATCCCTTCTTAGTCTCTGAAAGATTTTTATTTTCATCTTGGAAGACCAAAGATCAGGGGAGAATCTGATATATCCCACTTAATTTCTAGAAGACTCAGATATGGAAGAAAGGTCTCTGAGTCAATAGATCTATAAATGATTCAGGGGTCACTCCTGTAGGCATCTTGGAGAAACTTGTTTTGCACATGATGGCAGATATAGGATATAAGATAATTTAATCTTAAATTATTTGACTGCTAGGTAACTTTTTAATGAACAAGTGAAAACAATGTGGTCCAAAAGTAAGCCAAAATCATGAATTAGATAAATTGCCAAGTGAGTATGGGAATCCCCACTCTTCCTGTTGGGAAATCGAATATAATCCAGTCCCTGTTAAGGCAAGCTCCTTAGCATTGGACAATACCTCTATTGAATGATTTCTGTTGAACTATCCTTTTTTTGGCTTGTGGTAGAATTGTACTTTCTGTCATCTCTCCATAGTATCTCTGGCATCTAAGAGAACCAAGACTAGACTTGCTTATTGCTAATGTTGGGTCACCAAAGGAACAGTGTCACAACTCAATGTTGCTCAGGAAAAGAGCCTTCAATGACTCAGTGCCATTGGTTTCCATGGAGAAATAATCCAAGTCTGGAGCTGCTACAGTGTCCCCTCTGTAAGTCCTTCCTTTTGAATTTTGAATTTGTATCCCATGAAGATGCTTTGAAAATCCTTTTTAAAAACCTTGGCACTAAGACTCAAATCGGTAGAGTAGAGGCAGTAATCTAGCCAAACTTCTCAAAATTTGCCTCCAAACAATTTTAAAATATCATGTAAAATCAAATTGCGGAGTGGCTTGGTCAACAAAAAGTCAGGGTGAGAGGTTTTTCTAACCCAGTATAGCTTAGGAGTTTAGAAGGAGAGGTTTGTAACATTTAAGTAGGAGCTAGCCTAGATAGCATGTGGGCTCAGAACCAGAGGGACCGTAATTATGGTTGTGACAGCAGCTGCAACAGTTTCAGGAATTGTCAGCCCAGAAATGTTTCAGGGAAGAGAGGAGCACTACCCTTTTAGCTGCAGGGCAGTAGGGATCCTTCCTTAATAAAGACCAATACACAAACCAAAGAAGCATTGATCACACTTCTCCACATAACGTCCTACCTTGGTAGCACTGAAAAATTACAGATTCCCCAGACTTACCTTTGAAAATAGCAGAATGAAAAAAGTTGAAGCTTGGGATAGTGGCCCACCCCCCATCCCCAAGGTGAGCAGAACCCATATTTAATATGAAGTTCAAAGAAAAAAAAAAAAAAGGCTGGAAAGAGCAAACAATAGAAAAAGAATTGGACCATTAAAACTATTATGGTGTCAGGGAAGATCAAAACACAAACTCATATGACAACAAAATCAAGCTACAAGCTACACACAGAACTACAAGCAAAGCCTCAAAGGAAAAATGCTAATTGAATACAAGCTCATGAATTCCAGGAAGAGCTAAAGAAAGAGAGAAGAGTGGTCAAGGAAAAATTGGAAAAAGAAAGGAAAGCAATGTAAGAAATTTATGAGAGAGAATTAACAGCTTGCTAAAGGCACAAAAATATACTGAAGAAAATAAATTTGTTTTTGAGGTTCCAAATAAAAGATATTTATTGGATGGGAGATTCCAAAGAGTACAGTAGAATGGGTTAGTGAAAGCCTAAATGAAATAGGTGTGGTTTGGTTTTAAATTTCTTGTCTTTCTACTGCCAACACCCTAGCATAGCCTTCAGCTCTACCAATCTATGTGTGTTCTTAAAATATATATACGTGTGTGTATGTGTGTGTGTGTGAGTGCATATATATTTAATTATTTCCCCTCAGTTACATTTAATACAATTTTTTCATTTGTTTTTTAACAATTTTGAGATATAGATTCTCTCCTTTATCCTCAACCCCAACCATTAAGAAATCAAATGTTTAAGTTATGTAAAACATTTCCATAAAAGTCATGTTGTGAAAAAAAAAGCATTGATCTCCTACCCTAATAAAAAAAAATTCTCAAGAAAAATAAATTTAAAAAAAGAGAGAGAGATAGAGTATGCTTCAATCTATATTCAGACACAATCAGTTTCCTCTCTGGGTATGGAAAGGATTTTTCATTATTAAGTCGTTCAGAGTAGTCATTGATCATTGTACTGCTGAGAACAGCAAAGTCATTTATAGCTAGTCATCCCAGAATATTGCGATAACTCTGTTTATATAATACATTTCACTTTATTTGAGTTCATGGAGGACTGTCCAGGTTTTTTTGGAAACATTCTTCTCATCATTTTCCATAGAACAATAATATTCCATGACAATCACATAGCACAATTTATTCAGCCATTCCCCCCAGTTGATGGGCATCCCCTCAATTTCCAGTTGTTTTCCCTGAGAAGAGAACTACTACAAATATTTTTGTATATATATATGTCCTTTCCTTTTTAAAAAAATTTCTTTTGATATTCATGCTTAGTAGTGATATAGTTAGGTCAAAGGATATGCATAAATTTATAGCTATAAATTCATAAATTATATCTTTTGATTATTTATCAATTGGGGCATGGCTCTTATCTTTTCATAAATTTGGCTTAATTCCCTCTATGTTTGAGAAGTAAAATCAGAGAAGCTTGCTTCAAAATTCTTTTTACAATTATTATTGCTAACTGTACTTCCCCCCATTTATTCTATTCTCTCTCCTTTCACCCTGTCTATCCTCAAAAGTGTTTTACTGCTGACCATTCCCTCCCTCAATATGCTCTCTCTTTTATCACTCTCCTCACTTCTCCTATCCCAATCCCCTCCTATTTTCCTTCAGGGTAAAATAGATTTCTGTAACTATAATGAGTATGTTATTTCCTCTTTGTACCACTTCAGATGACAGTAAGGTTCATACACTCACCTTTTCCTTTTCCCCTCCATTGTAAAAAGCTTTTCCTACTCTCTTTTTTATGGCAAATAATTTACACCATTTCACTTCTCCTTTTTCCTTTCTTACACTCTCCCATGTGGGAATGTAAATAGATAAACCTTATTGTCTCTTGTGATTACCTCTTTATGCTTCTTCAGAGTCCTATATTTGAAAACCAAATGTTCCATTCAGCTCTGATCTTTTAATCACAAATGATTGAAAATCTTCTATTTAATTGAATGTTTACCTTTTCCCCTGAAGAATTATACTAAATTTTGTAGGGTAAGTGATTCTTGGTTGTAATTCTAACTCCATTGCTCTCAAGAACATCATATTCCAAGTCCTCCAGTCCGGTCCTAATAGCTTTCATGTAGAAGCTACTAAATTTTTTGTTATTCTTCTTTTCCTAATTTTTTTTCTTCTATCTCTTACTTGATTTTCACAGTCCCTTTTGAGCTCTTTCATGGCCTAAGTCCAGTTCTTATTTTTCTTGGAGTCTTTGGATTTTGACTTTGTTTTCATCTTCTGAATATGTATTTTGATCTTCCTTGTCATCACAGAAACTTTTTTTGTTGTTTGCTCATTTTTTGGTTTTTAACCCATTGTTAAAAGTAGAGTTCTGTTTCCAGAGTGGAGGGTGCACTGTCCCAAGTTTCAAGGATTTTGTGTAACTTTTTTCAGAGATACTTCTAGGGACCCGATCACAAGTCCTCTTTTCTTCCCTGGAAATGTTAGGGATGTCGCCTTACAGCCTACTATAGCTGTAAGATCTAGTGCGCCATAGATCTTTTCTGCTGAACTTCCAGGGCTCCCTGGTGTCTGTGGGCTGAGAAGTCTGGAAGCAGGCAGTACTGGTGCTGTTTCAGAGGTCAGAACAGGCTGGGGCTGGGGCCCAGGCTGACGCTGGGACTGCCTGTCCTGGGATTGCACTGGGCTGCCACCCTGGGACCACTGACCTTTTCTGCTGATTTATGGCTGGAAAAATGTCCTACTCTGCCTTTTTAGATGTTCTGACACTTTGTTTATAGTCATTATTTAAAGGAATTTGGAGTGGTTTGGGAGAGAGGTTGGGCCAGTTCCTGCCTTTACTCCACCATCTTGGCACCAACTCCAGCACTGCAGCAGTCATCCCCTAGCTTGTCCTTTTTCACCACAATCTCTCCAGTTCATCTTTCTTAAAATAATTGGATTAATGTTCCTAAGGCACACATTTTTTCTTTAATTTAGGATCTAGGAACTTCCCTTAATCTGGCATCATTTTACCATTCTGTTTTTACTTCATTCAAAAAGAATTTCTCAAAAAGCAAAGTTGGGGGCAGCTAGGTGGCCCAGTGGATGGAGCACCAGCCCTGAAGTCGGGAGGACCTAAGTTCAAATCTGACCTCAGACACTTAACATTTCCTGGCTGTGGGACCCTGGGCAAGTCACTTAATCCCAATTTCCTCAGTGCCCCTGTGTGCACGCACACACGCGCACACACACAGCAAAGTTGGCCAACTGAAAAAAGAGGCACAAAATTCACTGAAAAATAAAGAACGTCTTAAAAATTAGAAAGGGCAAATGGAAGCTAATGACAACATAAGACACCAAGAAAAAATAAAACAAAGTAAAAAATTACTATCTTTCCATTCACCCAGATTGGAAACCTGTGTTATTCTTATCTGCTCATGCTCTGTCATACCATTATCCAATCAGTGGTCAGATCCTGTCATTACCATCTTCTCAGTATCTCTCTACTGACACTGCAGCTAAGTCTATCTACTTAATCTTAGTGCCTTCCCTCAAATTCTAGTCCTGGTTTATTCTGTGTATATCTTTTTTTTACATAGATGTTTGCATGATGGACTGTGAGATCTCTGACAGTTTTTGTTTGGTTTTGTTTTTTTGCCAGTATATTTCCAACATTTAGCATAAATGTTAATACAGCTGACACATGGTAGGCTGCTGGTTGATTGACAGATAAACCTATAATCCCTGTACCTCTTGTGAGAGGGGGGCTTTTTGATGTGAACTCTGTTCTTTGAAATGCAAGATTATTAATTTCAATATCCTGAATTTAACTACCTATTAGTGATGCTTTCATTTATATTATATTATTGTAATATTGTGTATATTATTATTTTGTTATGACTTCTTTATTCTTCATCAGCAATATAAATATTTCTCTTAGTTTTTCAGATTTGCCAGTTCTTATAGGATAATTATGTTACACTACATTTATATTCTAAAAATTTTAACCATTCCCTGATTAATGGGCACCCCTTTTCTTTCTTTTTTGCCACTTTAAAGAGTACTGAAATGAACATCCTGTCATGTGTAGGATTTTTCTGTCATTGATCTTCTTGGAAGTGTCTATATCTAATAGAGAGATATTTGGGTGAAATGGCATTAACAGTTTCTTGACTTGTCTTGTGTAGTTCCAGTTTGTTCTTCTTTTTCTTTTTTTTTTGGTGAGACAATTGGGGCTAAGTGACTTCCCCAGGGTCACATAACTAGGAAGTGTTAAGTGTCTAAGGTCGATTTTAACTCAGTTCCTGTGTTCTCCAGGATTGGGGCTCTATCCACTGTGCCATCTATCTGCTCCTCCAATTTTTTTTACAGAAGATTGGATTAATTCATAGTTCTGCCAACATTGTATTAATAGAAGATATAGTATAGAGTCTCCTAAAAATTCAGGGTACCTTCATAATAATTACCTCACAGCAACTCCTAGTGGGAAATGAGAATTCATTAGTCAGCACATATTTACTACTAAATATTTGCTATAAACATTTATTTACAAAGAAATAGAATACTACTAAATTCTTGAGGGACAAAAAAAAATAAAGATCAAACCTGTGCTCTCAAGGAATGCCTTTCACACAATAGGTGCTTAGAACACCTTAGAACTTTAGAACACCTTTGCTGCCTTCTTTTCTTGACTTTCCTATCTTCTTTCCACGTTCTCATTTTTTCCTTATCTTTTCTCTTATCTTTCTTCCATATAACCTTTAGTCCTATTTTCCTCTTCTCTTCACCCATACCAAAACCCATTGTAACTGAATTGTTGGTTGGATGAACTTGAGCCTTGTGCTAAATGCTGGGATGGGCGCACATTATCCTTTCTTCTTCCCATATTCAATCTCAAAATAGCAACTTTACGACTTGGCTAGAGAGCTTCCCTTTTTAAAGTCAGTAACTTTCTAAGTTGTGAGGATTCCTTCAAGTATAAAGATTGACAGAAGAATTATTGGACTATTCTTTAGAAATACGGTAGAATCCAGAAGATCACTGTACACTTCAACAACAATACTGTATGAGGATGTATTCTGATGGAAGTGGAAATCTTCAACATAAAGAAGATCCAACTCACTTCCAGCTGATCAATGATGGACAGAAACAACTACACCCAGAGAAGGAACACTGGGAAGTGAATGTAAACTGTTAGCACTACTGTTACTTATACCTTCGGAATCTAATACTTAATGTGCAACAAGAAAATGGTATTTACACACATATATTGTATCTAGGTTATATTGTAACACATATAAAATGTATGGGATTACCTGTCATCGGGGGGAGGGAGTGGAGGGAGGGAGGGGATAATTTGGAAAAATGAATTAAAAAAAAAAAAAGAAATACGGTAGAATGAAAATGCCCCAAATTTCTAACCCATATATCCCTGACATAAGGACCTCTCCCTATTTTAATCTATCTGGGTGATAAGGCTTGACTGCCCTTTCTCAGTAACAAACCCTTTTCTGCCTCTCAAAGCAGAGATAATAAAATCAAGGAAGTTTAAGGGAGGCTTAAATTCATATCTTTGAAGTCACTAGTTCCCTTGAAGGTTCAGCTCAAGGGCTACCTCTTATAAGATACTTTCCCTATGACTCCATTTATTGGGGTATCTGTCCTAAACCACCAAAAAATTATCCTATATATTTTTTCAATTGCTTATTTGTGTACACATTTTTCCCCCACTGGTAGAATGGAAGTTCTTTAGCTATTGGTTAACTTTTGTATTTGTAGTCCTAGTGCCTAGCAGAGTGCTTGTAATCAAAGAATACATTTAATAAATATATGTTGACATGAATTAAACAACTATCTCCAGTTACCTGCCCTGGTTGAGTGATGGGTTTGAGTCACTTGACTAGCTTAGAGAATGAGGAATGTTTCTAGGATCTGGGTATTTCAAAGCAGCCAAATAGGTTGCTTATTTTCCTGAACTTTTAGCTCCCTAGTTAATTCCACATAGAAGAATATTTAGGGTCAGCTTTTCCATTTTCAATCATAGCAGAGCCCAGTGTATTTCATGAGCTCTTTCTTGTAATAGCTCTGAGGAAAACAGTGTTGGGCCCTCTCCCAAACCACAATGTTGGCATCCCTAACTCTACTTTTCAATATGGTGTCCTTAAGGTTATAATTATAAAATGCAAAATTCTTGAAAGCTATTTGGGTTGGGCTATCAAAATGTGCATACCCTTTGATCCAGCAGTGTCTCTACTGGGCTTGTATCCCAAAGAGATCATAAAAAAGGGACCCACATGTGCAAAAATGTTTGTGGCAGTCCTTTTTGTAGTGGCAAAAAACTGGAAACTGAGTGGATGTTCATCAATTGGAGAATGGCTGAATAAGTTATGGTATATGAATGTTGTGGATATTATTGTTCTATAAAAAATGATCAGCAGGATGATTTTAGAGAGTCCTGGAGAGATTTACATGAATTGATGCTAAGTGAAATGAGCAGAACCAGGAGATTATTGCATGTGGCAACAGCAAGATTATATGATGATCAATTCTGATGGACATGGTTCTCTTCAACAATGAGATGATTCATTCCAGTTCCAATGATCTTGTGATAAAAGAGAGAGGATTGTGGAAACTGAGTGTGGTTCTTAACATAGCATTTTCACTCTTTTTGTTGTTGTTTGCTTGCTTTTTATTTTCTTTGTCGTTGTTTTCCTTTTTGATTTGATTTTTCTTGTGCAGCAAGATAATTGCATAAATATGTATGCATATATTGGATTTAACATATATTTTTACCATGTTTAACATATATTAGATTATTTGCCATTTAAGGGAGAGGGTGGGGGGAAGGAGGAAAAATTTGGAACACAACGTTTTGAAAGGGTTAATGTTGAGAAATTATCCATGCATATGTTTTGAAAATAAAAAAGCTTTATTAAAAAAATACTTTACAAGAAAAAAAAAGAAACAAAGTTACTTGAGTTTTGGTCTAGAGGAAGGAGAGGAGAATTGTCTAAACTGATTTCTAAAGATCTGGGCAGCCCTGCCACTCTTAAGCTGTCTGAGATAACACTTTATCTTACTATTTTCCTCCCTATTCAGGAAACTTCTTTTTCCTTCCTTAGTTTTGTACTTTTTCTCCTCCTTAGTGTGGATTTATTGAGTACTGACAGGATGTGTAACAGTGAAAGAGATACTTCCTGTGGTACACATGAAAGACACCTTGAATCCCTTCTTTTTCGTTTGGCAACAGAGGCATCTCTGAGACCCAGATTCCCCTGGAGATTCAGTAATGAACAAAGGAGCATTTAAAATCAGGTTGAGTCCTGTTGTCTATAAACTATGACTGAATTTTATTGACAACAATGAAAATCCCTGTATAATAATGCTGAATCTGATTGAACTAATTTATATTTAGGGATAAGAATAGAAGATGTACATTAGTTTAATTCTGAGCAGTAAGTATAATTGCCAGTGGAAAGCAAAGTTCCTATAGAATAGAAAATAAGGTCCATTTAATAGCCATCCAGCAAATATTTAAGTCAAGTCTTTTCAGCAAATACTAATTAAGCACCTATTATGTATTAGGCACTGGGCTAAGTGCTGGAACACAAAGGCAAAAAGCAGAGCCTTTGCTCTCAAGCAGCTTCATGTATAATATCACATGTCAGATATGGAAATAATAAAGAAAAGATAAGAAGACAAGGTCTCCTTTCTGATAACATTTACCAGACAAAAGCAAGTGGAATACTTTTGGATGTTGCTGAGTTCCATAGTTAAAGTGTATCATCTATAATATTTTTCATTATTCTGTATGTTGACGAGACATGATAGGAATGCAGAGGAATGGATTACAAATTGAACTTCATTATCTGTTTCCATAAGGAAAATGGCACACATTAATGAGGTCCTGATATTCTAAGTTAAGTTTTGACTGCAATTCTGAGTTAACGTACTACCAAAAAAAATTTATAACCTTATTTATTTTTTTGAGAAAGACCTTTGCGATCCTTAAATAGGTATCCTGTGGAACAGAAAATTATTTTTGCTTCATTCTATGCCTCATGCTATCCCCATTTTCTTTTTGTTATTATTATTTTGTTTTTTAAAAGCTTTTTATTTTCAAAATATATGCATAGATAATTTTCAACATTCACCCTTGCAAAATCTTGTGTTCCAAATTTTTTTCTCCCTCCCTCGTGGAAATATTGTGGAAATATGTATAGAATTACACATGGTTAATATAGATTAGATTACCTTTCATCTAGTAAACACAGTGAAGGGAAGGGAGAGAGAAAAAATTTTGGAACACGAGGTTTTACAAGGTGAATGTTGAAAACTATCTATGCATGTGTTTTGAAAATAAAAAGCTTTAGTAAAAAAAAGAAAGTCTTGATACATGGGTAGGTAAGTCAGAAAAAAACTAGAATTTACTTAGATACTAGCAAAGTACAGTCACTTTTTCATGCAAAAATAAAAGGAAAGTGTTGCCTTCAAATAAAATAAATAGGATTGTTTAACAAAGACACAATTATTTATATTATTTTTCAAAAAGAAAGAAAGAAAATGGACATAATCATCATTAACTAGTCACAGGCAGCCTGGAGTCCCTTTAGCTGCAAAGTCTGACTTCCAAACCAATTGGTCTGCAGACTGAGCATCTCTGAGGGAAAGCTCAGAAGAAGCTATAGGAAGCCAGAAGAAGAAAAAATGTAATGAAATCTGCAGAGCAAGCAGCTGGAAGAATGATTTTTTAAAGGAATTTCACATTTAATTAAGTTTTGAAAGTCATACTTTTTAAAAAAAAATTCAGCAATTGATGATAAATGGGAGATGTCTTACAGTATCAACTCCATAATCTTTTTTGTTGTTGTTTCTTTTAGTGGAGAATATTTGTCTCTCTTTCCTCCAGGCTGAATAAATAGTTTAACTCCTTTGAGCTAACAGCTGAGAATTGCCCCCAAAGAGACCCAAGGCCTGACCTCATTCCATTCCTTCTTTTATTCACAATTGGGATCCTGGCAGTTTGTCACTGATGTAGATTGTATTTTATCTATTGAAATGTACTTTTTGGAACAGAAGGGAACATCAGTTAAATCTGCTTCCACACAGAGAACAGTGCTGCAAGCCATCAAAACCATTTTATGACAGAGAGAGGGAGGGAGGGAGGGAAGAAGAGTGAAAGTAAGAGGAAATAGGTTCTGAAACTCAGCTGCAGGCAAATAATGTCACTCCAAATCTAAGAATAAAAATGGAATGGCCTTGATGTGGTGGAGAACCCAGATATGAGCTGGCAATTAATTAGAGCATTTAAGTTGCTCTGTCAGTCAAGTCACTGCATGGACACCCAACAAAAGGACAGTTTGGCCTGGTATTTTAAGAATGACATAAGCATATTTAGTTAATTTCCATTACTGCTCAACACTGGTGAAATACTTTTGATGGCAAGCCACTCAATGGGAGAGGTCCAATACAATGAATGCATCTGATCTCTATGCTATATCTTACAATAGAATCTCAATTAAGGCACAACGAAGGCACCAGGCAGGTGGCATTTTGCCCTTGACAGAAGGTGAAGAAACTGATGGGAGAAAGGAGTCAGGAGTGGGGAAGGGAGGCTAGAAATGTAAGAAAAAGGAGCATTTTTTTCACAAAGTGAAATATTCAAATGGAAGCCAGGAATGACCAGGGTTTATTCCATTTCTCTTCTCCCAGGTATCTTTGGGGTAGGCACATTTAATCCAGTTGGTTAGCCATGATTGTTGTGTTATATTCTCCTAAGAAACTGAGAGTCTATCTTATGGCTGCCAAAGAGACTCTCCTGAAGTGCAAATCTGGCCATGGCATTCCTCTCTTCAGTGAACTCCAGGAGTTCTAAACTGCCTCTAGGATAAAACACAAACTCCTCCATTTAGCTTTTAAAGCCCTTCATAACTTGGCCCCAATTACTTCTCCAGCTTTGTAGTACTTTAGTCCTCCCAACTCTTTAATTCATCCAACTTGGCCTTCTCTCCATTTTTTACCCAAGACATACCATAACTCCTCTCAGTGTCTTTGCACCCTCATGGCTGGAAAGTCTTTCCTTCTTCCCTTCTTTAGTGTGCAGCAAACCTTCCCTAATTCCCCCACCTGTTAGGACTTTCCCTCTCAAACTTCCCTGTATTTAAATTCTTTGTAGTTCTTCTTATATTTATTCTGTATGTATTTGTATGTGTGCTTGTTTCTCTTGTTAGACGAAGACTTCTGAGTTGGAAGTATCACCCTGCATTTGTTTCCCCATTACCTGTCATGTAGTTGATAATTACTAAATGCTTTGCATATTTTACACTGGACTATCAGGTAAATGCAATTCAGTAAGTGCTTTTGGCAATCATTCAATATTCCTTCTTATTGTTTGTTACGATCCAGTCATTTTTGGTCATGTCTGATTCTCTATAACCCCTTTTGGAGTTTTCTTTGGCAAAGGTACTGGAGTGGCTTACCATTTCCTTCACTACCCCATTTTATGGATGAAGAAACTGAGGCAAACAAGGTTAAGTGTCTTGTCCAGGGCATAGTTAGTAAGTGTTGAATTTAAACTCGGTTCTTCTTGACTCCAAGTTCCACCTGGCTGCCCTTATCTTTCTAGATTGTTATAGTTGAAAACTCGAATAGTGAAGACACCTCATCAAGTTGGCATTGATAAATGATAAATAAATCATAATTAAATTCCTTCTGACCTACAAAAGTATTGTGAGATTGTTGCTGCAGTGAAGAATTGTGACACATTTCCCCTTACTCCACCCATATAAAAGAAAAAATCGAAAGGAGACAGGTGATTAACTTACAATTGTAGATGTGTAGGCATATTTCAAACTAGATTTTTTAGTCCTTGGGAATACTAAGTCCTATTTATACTATTATTAACTAGTAGTTGAAGTAATAATTCTGTACTCTATTTTTGGGACACCCCAGGGTGTTTCTTAATTATCCCAAGATGTTAAGAAATTCTCATCACAGAAATAAATGAAATTGACTTCGACTTAAAAACAATAGTGCGATACATTCAAAGACTTTCCTAAAACCCCAAATCAGAATATATTGCCTGACAAAAAATTATTTCTTTTGCATAGTTTGGGAAAGAGTGTGACAAAAATAATAAATTCTTGTATTTATGAGGCTTGATTGATTGATTTTGTTTTCAAAGTTTTCTGATGACCAGGTTAGAGATTAACATAGGAGTTCAAGAGAAAGAAACTTGCTCTAATCTAAATATTGTAGAATCATAGGCCACAAATGTTTACATATCAGTCCTTTTTACCCTGGCTCCAACACTAATCCTACAGAGGTGAATGGCTCATCCATGAGTTCTCACTTGGAAAAAAAAAAGAGCTTGTAGCTGATGCCCCCGACAGCGGCGGGGTTGTACAGCTTGTGTGCCACTTGTCTGGAAGCCAAGCAGTTGAGTGATAAAGGACATCCTTTCCCTGCAGAAGAGAAAGGAATGGAAGGCAGCTCTGTACTAGCTTTCCCATTGAACTGGACTCATTTGGTAAAGTGAAACTCCAAAGGGAGTAGAGTTCACTTTGCCAAGTCCCAGGAGACCTTGCATGCTGCTGCAGCACAGTTGAGATGCTGCCAATATAAATTTGGACTCTTTCTTGCCTTTTGTTTTATGATGGGGAAGGGAAGTCATCAAGCTCTGTATTAATTAAATATCTCATTTAAGGACTATAACTGCCAGCACTTGTTAAGCTTGGTGTTTGGGTGAATCTGTGGGTTCTTTCTGCCTATCACTCCCTCTGCTACCTTGTTTACTTACAGAACTTTTTTTTTTCAGGATTTTGAGCTAAAAGGGATGGGAGAGGTCATCTAATTCTATATTTTTATTTATAATTCTATTCTCTTATTTTACATAGAGATGAAGCCATTTGCCCAAGATCACCCACATAGAAAGTGGCAGAAAATCCAGCTCATTTTACTCCACCTCCAATGCTTGTTCTCTTCTCTGGCTCTATGTGTTCTATTTGTCTTTTGCATGTTGGTGGAATGGAAGTGGCAAATAACATGGCTGTGCCACATGAGGAAAAAAATACTTAACTGAGCACATTGCCAAACCCAGAAGAGTGGTCATTTAGGTAAAGGAAAAATGCTGAAATCTCCTGACAAGATAGTAAGCGAAGTGAATAATGAAAATAAGGTAAAAGATTTTGTTTCTAAAACCCTAAATAATTTATGCTTTTCATTCTAGGTATATAGAACAGAAATTATAATTGGATATGGAATGAATAGATATTAGATGTAATTGATGTGATGTGTCATTCATTTGTACTATAACTAGAGTTTGAAACCCAAGGATAAAAGCAATTTTATAGATAGGGGGAATGATTGTGATAGCTATTTCTAGCTTTAAAAATTATCCCATTTTGCCCTCAGTGTTCTGCTTACCATTTGGTTATCCATATATTTATAAGTTCCAGTTCACTGCTGTAGCTGAATACATCAAAATTGCTCTTTGCATATCTGGCATCATATAATTATATTTCATTTCTTATTGCATCAAAATACCCCAAGAGATAAAGAGGATGAAACATATACCAGACAAGCCAAACCATTGCCAGCATTTTGACCATCTCTTCCCCTCTGATTCCAATAAAGACAGCCACAATCACTAAACTTAAGTTCCCTGAGAATAACAGTGGCTATTCTGCTTCTGCTTCTAAACATCATTTCAGGAAGAACCACCTGTGGAAAGGGTCTCTTCCCCACCAACTGTCATTATGATGCAGCAAGCTGAAGTAGCAAGGTATAAATTTTGGGAGAAATAGGAGGCGACATGTGCCAGTAGAGTCCAACCACAACTATTATCTTGACTGCTCCCTCTTCTCCAATGAAGATGGCCCGGGATTTTGCACCCAGGAGCTCTGGGAATCCCAGTGCTCCCCAGACCATTCACCTGTGTCACATAACCATCAGTGAGGTGAGGGATCATTACAAAGAAGGTCTTCACCTTCCTCACCTTATCACTATGAACTAGTGACCAATTGCCTCTAATGAGAAAATCAGTCAAAAAACCATGGATATGGCAGCATACATTTTACTACTAGTTCTATTCCTATATAATTATTTTCATTTTGTCTTCTTTAGATTATGAGCTTCTTGAAGACAGGAACTATTTTCCCCTTCTTTGTATCCCTAGGGTAGATAAAGAACAAGGACAAGGTAAATAGAGGACACTTAATAAATGCTTCTTGCCTTAACTTGACTTTAATTGCTACCCATCTAACCCCTGAAACCATCATTCTTGAAGTTAACCTCTGTATGAATAGATCTTGGCAACTGTTTCTCTTCTTTTTTTTTTTTTTAATAGCTTTTCATTTACAAGATATATGCATGGGTAACTCTTCAACATTGACAACTGCAAAACCTTTTGTTCCAGTTTTTCCCCTCCTTTCCCCCACCACCTCCCCCAGATGGCAGATTGATCAATACATGTTAAATATGTTGAAGTATAAGTTAAATACAATATATGTATACATGTCCAAACAGTTATTTTGCTGTACAAAACGAATCTGACTTTGAAATAGTGTACAATTATCCTGTGAAGGAAATCCAAAATGCAGGTGGACAAAAATAGAGGGATTGGGAATTCTATGCAGTGGTTCATACTCATCTCCCAGAATTCTTTCGCTGGGTGTAGCTGGTTCAGTTCATTACTGCTCTATTGGAACTGATTTGATTCATCTCATTGTTGAAAATGGCCACATCCATCAGAATTGATCATCATACAGTATTGTGATCTCCGGGTCCTGCTCATTTCACTCAGCATCAGTTCATGTAAGTCTCTCCAGGCCTTTCTGAAATCATCCTGCTGGTCATTTCTTACAGAACAATAATATTCCATAATATTCATATACCACAATTTATTCAGCCATTCTCCAATTGATGTTGGCAACTGTTTCTTAGGGCATTTCAACCTGTATCTCCTCAGTAACCACATATATTGAAGACCCTGAAAAGAAAGTTCTCACCAACAAAGTCCCTGGCATTGTCAAAAGGTTCAACATCAGAAAAAAATAGATTTTTTAAAAGTGGAAATGACATTAGAGAAGATGATTTCCATGTGCTTTGCTCCTATATTTGCTCCTGGAACTTTTCTTTCTAAATTCCAGCTAAAATCTCTTCTACTTGTCTCCTACTAGAAAGTAAATCCCTTGAGACAAGGATTTCTGTCTCCAATTTTTCTATTTGTATATCCAGTGTGCTATACACATAGTAAGTGATTAATCAGTTCTTGTGTTTTTATTCTATAGGCTCTGAAAAAAATATTTAATTTGTAAGCCTTCAGATTAGAAGAATATGACAGAATATTTTTAATCTCTAAATATTATAACATGTATTATATGTGGTAGTAGGCTTTAATATGTTCTAATATTTTCACTCTGCCTGGCTAGATTAGAATGAGAATGAGCTGTCACTCCCCAGAGCATTATGCACATTAAATGAAATTACTGTCATTCTGCATGCACACTAAATATCTTCTCACCAAATGACAGGCAATTACAATCTCAGTAAAATCCAGAGCCTGGATTTTCACTTTGGGATTTTAATGATATTATCACATAAAAGCAAGAGTTTCTTTTCTTTTAAATAATAGGATATGTTTTCAGAATGAAATTAAGAAGATTAGATAATTCATTGGCTGTAATATGCTTCCCAACATTGAAGGATGTGGTGGGGTAGAGAAAACACTAAAAATTAAATTTGAACACATGGATTTGAATCTCAGCTCAGCCACTTTCACAGTCATGGAATTTCATAATTCTAAGGGATTTCAACTAGTCTAATGTATACTTGAAAAAGGGATTGTGTCTACAACATTCCCTATAACCAGATCTGCAATTTTCAAGCAATATGACCTTAGGCATATCATTGTCTTTTACAAAATCTCCAATCTCCCTTTTGTAGGACTACTTTATCAGAATGTGAGACTTGAAAGACAGGAAATCCAGTAGATGGACACGTGGAGGGAGAGAGTTTCAAGAATGGGGGATGACCAGTGATAATTCCCAGAGTCAGAAGGTGGAGTATATTGCTCAAGGAAAAGCAAGGATGCCAATAACATTGGGTCACATAATATGTGGAAAAAAACACAGTATAAGAAGACTAGAAAGTTTGGAAAAGGCCAAGTTATGGAGAGCTTTAAAAACTAAGCTGAAGTGTAATTAGGAGCCACTGGAGTTGATTGAATTGGGAGAGGGATGACAAGATCAGATTTGTGCTTTAGGTGAGTGGAGGATAGACTGTGATAAAATTGAAAAGCTAAACAAGACATCATAAATTTATTTTCCCCTTCACAAACAGGAGTTTACTTCAGGATGCCAGATGTTGGTCTTTCTCATGCTTACATAAGATGTAATCTGTATTTTGTTTTTTTCCCCCCAAGGGTTTCAGTTGTCTTTTAGATATATGTTTATGAAATTATTCTCTATGTTAAATTCAGGAATAGGAGAAAACAGTTGGAACTGATCTGTTCAAGAGAAATACTTGAGGTCCACCATGCAGACCCACCATAAGATGAAGGTTATCCAACTACTCTTTTACCAAAGGAACCAGAAACCCAAATGAACAATACTTCAGGGTACACATTACTTAAAAGAGAAACAATGAAAACTTATACCAAACATTTCAGGGGGAAAAAAATCCTCCTTTGACAAAGAGAAGAATAGTATTATTATGATTCCAAACCAAATAGAGATTTCCCTCTGAGTCACTTATGAACAATTAACAAGGGAGGGAATATTAAATTAATCACCTTACCACCAATTTGAGACTCAAAGTAGTTGTTCAAATCTCATTTAGAACCCTAATCAGGTCAAGTATTACCCTCAGGTATATAAAATTGAATCCTTATAAATAGGGAAGATAGAGCTCTGTAAGCAGGTACCTTAAGAACTGCAGCATGAGGCTCTCTCTATAAGGGCAAGACAGAAAGCTAAAGTTGAAATTTTATCCATTATTAAAATATGTTATTTGAAGAATTACCCTTTTACTTAAGTATATTTCTCTACTATTTATTTCTCCTGTTTCTTATGACTTGTGAATAAGGATATTCAGACCATAGTGTAAGGATGCTTTTTTTCATGACTTCTAGTGACATCTGAAATAATATTGTTCATTGAAAATGCAAATGACCAAACAAGGTGAAAGGGGATTAAAATCTGCTTTGCCCATCTGTGCAGTTCTGCCAAGGTGCAAACTAGATTGGGCCCTGACTTCAGAGACACTAAACAGCAAATTGAAATGCCTTCCCTGTATTTGACTTTTCTCTGGGGGTACATCTAGCCCAGGAATTTATAGTAAGACTGATAATAAAGAAGTAGTATTTGTATTGTTTCTCTTTACTTAATGGCCCCATGTAATCCAATGTAGGCATGAGTTTAGTATTTTGGCTCAGGTTCTTAATTCCTTCATCTCCCTCCCACCCACCCCCTCATTGCCCACTAGTCTTTGTCCCCAATTGATAGCTGTTAAGATATCTGTATAGAACTTAACACTTAGCACATAGTATGTGCTTACTAAATGCTTATTCCTTCCCCATGCCTTTACCCACTACTTGCTCTCTTGTCTAATCTGTTTACAGCCTTTATTCAAGAGAGGCTCAGAAGGGAAAGAATACCTCAGTATTCATTAATATAAAAGGGCAAAGTCATAACCATGAAAGTTTTCCCATGTGCTTAGCTGGGGAGTTTTTTTGTTTTTGTTTTTGTTTTTTTAGTCTTGCTTTTGTGAGGGTAAATTTCTCTTGGAATTTAAAAAAAAAATCCCATTCCTTTATCAAGTAAGAGATTATATAATCATGGGGTTGTCATGTCCTAATGGGTCAGGGGAAAGATGGGTGTGTATTTGTTCATCATAAGAGACATTTTCCTTTGAAACTGGAATGGGAAGGGGGGAGCTGGAACAAAGATAATTGCATAATAGGTCTGCATGAAACCAAAACACCCACCACTGGAGCAGGAAGGCTCGAGAAGAGCCGAGACACTCAGCATGGGGCCCTTTTGTTACCCTGTGGATTTAAAAGCCAATTTAGCATCTTTTCAACCAGTAAAGGGGCTGTCCTGTCCTGTAATTAAGCATTGGAATAATTCCAGTGAAAGAAAAATTTCACTTTTGTGGATAATAGGGGATTATTTTTCAAACATTTACTAAAGAAAATACCACATTTGGAGTAGGGTAGTCATTTCCAGAACCTGCTGCCCTCCAATATTGGCATCTCCATCTCATCTCCATGCCATAAGGTAGCAATTCTTTTTTGGTCAGGAACTGAAACCAAAATGTGTGGCAAAGGGCACAGAGGGAGTTAGATGTGTCAGACAAAAACATTTTTCTTTATAGCAGATGCCTTTTGGGTGACTGCACAAAAACTGAGGTGCAGATTAAAATAGTCTTTGTTTGATGCTGCTGCTAGTGTTTGATGGGATGAACAGACAACCCTGAGCCTGCTGGGTGATGGTGAATGGCTAACCTCTGTTTCCTCTCTTGGAGATCTGTGTCTATAGGCACCGGACAGGGGGAGGTTAAGAGGGCAGGGACACTGCTGAGGAGGCTTTTGAAGGAGAGTCAGATCAAACTAGGTTATACAAAGAAATCTAGAAGCCCAGACAGGGCTTACTTCCCAAGGAGAAATGGAACAACTTTTCCCTTCTCCAATTTTTTTGTTTCTCTACCATTTGAGATTAGAATTTGGGATTGTATTCCAGATTCCTAAAGTAGCAAGTACATGCTGTGGTTCATTTTTCCTAGAGCTCACTACATCACCCCTTTAGGGTTCTAGGACTCAGTTTCTTAAATTGTGTCATAATCTCATAAAGAATCTTGTAACTGCATGTGGGGGGTCACAAAATTATGATTTATTATCAATAAATGTTTGATTTGTATATCTATTTTATATACTGGATACCCCAGATCATGTAAAAAAAAATAGGCAAAAAGGAATCAATAGTAGAAAAAGTTTAAGAAGCCCTATTCTAGGGGACCTAGAGAATTGGAAAGTGTGTCTTGGGCTCTGGCCTGCCTACTTGCTTTTATCCCCATTGTTAGGGACCTGGGACTAATACCTTAGTTCTTTTTAATCAATTAATACTGATTAGCTTCTAAAAAATAATAATAATAATAAAAATAAAAATAAAAAATAAATAAATAATACTGATTAGCTTCTACAAAGGGATATTTATTTTAAATATACAGCAAGAGAAAATATATAAAACTTTCCCCAATACCTAGGGAACAAATTTTCCTTCATACCTATTTCTGGTCTCTGAAGACAGTGAGCTCAAAACTTGGTTCAGTTCCTATCTAGCATGGATCCCACCAAGTTTACATCCAAAGTTAGCATGATGAGTCTTTGCCTCTGGGCTCCTGAAGGTTACTTCTGGAAGTCATCCCTTCTTCCTCTGGGCATAGAGGCATTAATATGCTACTAGCTATTTGATTCATTCCAGACTCTAGAATACTAGGATGCTAGAGCACCCTCCTAAGAACTTATGGAATTCACAGTATTGGGGGTGGCTTTGTCCTTCACTACAAGGAAGGACAAATACAGAAGACAAGGACAGGACAGATGATTCTCAAGGAAAAAAGGCTCCATGCTTCTCATCTTGCAGCATTATATCTAAGAGTGCCATGAATAAAAGCATCTTGGAATGAAGCTAAGACAAGTGAACAAAGCTGACTCAGACCTTTTTGAAGATGCTCCTAAGTCAATCTGTGGAGCCACAGGAAACAACCACCTGGTTAATGGACTAGAACCAGTTATATAATATCTGTGTGTGCTCTGTGGTCTTTCCAAAACACGTCCTCATCACTCTCCTGGACTCCTGCGCCCCAGCTTCTCTCTATGAGGAAGCGGTATCAGTCAAGCAAGCTGATTGATTAGGTCTACACCTATGCCAGTCAACAGACATTTATAAAGTACGACTCTGTGCTAAACTCTGAGGATACAAATACATGGAAAAAAAAAAAAAAAAAAAAGCCCTTGCCTTAGAGGAGCTTATATTGTATTGGAAAAGGGCAACATACCAAAGAAAGTTGAAAGAGGGGTAGGAACATGATCTTGGCTGAATCTGGATGGTCTAAGGCTGTGACAATTCAAATGGAAATGATTCAGTTTCCTAGATTTTTTGTTTGCAAATGACTGTGCACTCAGTGCAGCCTCTGAAGCTAAGATCCAAGAAAGTATGGATTGGTTTCTGCTGCTTGTACTAATTTTAACCTAACAATTAACATCAAAAAAACACAGGTCCTCCTTCAGCCAGCTCTATACCATCCATATAAGGAACCATCAATTACAGCAAATGGAGAAGTTGTGAATGGTGTGAATAAATTCTCTTTGGCAACATACTTTCCAGGGATGCCAATATTGGTAAAGAGATCTGTTAGGATTACAAGGTAATGTACTTGGTTTACACCTTTAAAGGTATAAACACCTTTAAAGGTATAAACTCCTTTAAAGGTATAAAGTCCTTTAGAGGTGTAAACCAAGTACTTTACCTTGTAATCTCCTTTAAAGGTGTAAACCAAATACATTACCTTGTAATCCTAACAGATTGATGCACATGCATTGTCAGAGCTAGGAGTGTTTGGGAGGCTTCTAAGGAAAGTGTGAGAAAGGAGAGGCTGATGCTGATCTATAGAGACTTTGCTGACCTCATTGTTGACCTATGAAACCTGTACATATACTACTAGTGGCATGCCAGGAAAAATTGAATTACTTCCATTTGGCATAATAGCTAACAGGCTTGTTTGGACCCCTCCTCGAAATGGAGGATCTAGGCAGAACTCTACAATGAGAAAGAAGATTCTTAGAAGCAGAATCAGGAGACAACTGAGCTATGATTGCCAGACCCCAGTAACACCAAAAATGTTTAATGTGAAGGATGGAAACTGTGTTAAACACTGGGAAACAAAGAAAGGCAAAAGAGAATCTACCCTCAGGGAGCTCATAATCTCGTGGGTAAGACTACATGCAACAACTATATGCAAATAAGTGATATACAAGATAAATTAGAAAGTAAACAGTGGAGCCACTAGAATTAAAGAGCGATTGGAAAAGACTCTCTAAAGAAGTAGGATTTTATCTATTCATTTAAATTTCAATAGAATTTTATTTTTCCAATTACATGTAAAGATAATTTTCAACATTAGTTTTTATATTTTGAGTTCCAGTTTTTTTCTCTCTCCCTAAGATAGCAAACAATCTGATATAGGTTATACATGTACAATCATTTTATTTATTTATTTATTATAGCTTTTTATGTACAAGATATATGCATGGGTAATTTTTCAGCATTGACAATTATAAAACCTTTTGTTCCAATTTTTCCTCTCCTTCCCTCCCCTACCCTCCCCCAGATGGCAGGTAAACCAATACTTGTTAAATATGTTAAAGTATATGTTAAATACAATATATGTATACAAGTCCATTCAGTTATTTTGCTGATGTACAATCATTTTAAACATATTTACATAGTAGTCATTTTGAAAAGGAAAATCAGAATCAAAGGAAAAAAACACAGGAAAAGTACAAAAAATATGCTTCAATCCATATTCAATCTCCGTAGTGCTCTTTCTGGATACAAATGGCATTTTCTATCCCAGTTCTATTGGAATTGCCTTGGATCACTGTAATAATCTTCTCTAAAAAATGTAATGTTCTCTGAGAGCAGGCTTCTTGGGGGGCTTCTGGGAGCAGCCTTCCTTTCAGTTCAGTGTAATCACCCCAAATGCAGCGAGGAGTTAAAAGTCCAAATCTTTTATTTTCCCTTTCCAAGTATTGTCTCCTTCCTTGGACCCAGTTAGCTTTCTAATAGGTCTATCTCTTTCCTTGGTTCCAAGAGCTCTTGCCGCTAGTCCTTTGTCTCTGCCAGCTTCTGCCTCTAGCTTCCTCCAGAATGTCTCCAGCCAGTACAAAGGTGGAAGTTGGAATGAATCTGTCTCCTCCTCCGAGAGTGGGCTTGTCTTTTAGTGGGATCTTCCTTATATATGCTCTCTTAAAGGTGTGAATCTTGTGGAACTCTAATAAGTACTAAGTATATTAGCAAACTAGAGAACTGTTGAGTACCATGCTAAATGAGATAATTATTGTTTCTATCAATTCCAGTAACTTAAAACCTTGTAAGAATCATAACAGATCACTGCATTGCTGAAAAGAGTTAAGTCTATCATAGTTGAACATCATCTAATGTAGAAATAGGAATTTAGTTGGGATTTGAAGGAAGCAAATTAATCAATAAACACTTATCTCCTACTTTTTGCCAGGCACTGTGCTGAGAGGCTGGGGAAAGAAAAAGAAGAAAAAGATAGTTTTTACCCTCAAGGATCTTGCCATTTAGTAGGCTAGACAATATGAGAAAAAAATATCTACAAAGCAAGTTATGTAAGGGATAAACAAGAAATGATTATCAGAGGGAAGACAGTAAAATTAATAGAGGATGGAAAAGGCTAATAATGAAAAAGGGATTTTGGTTGGGACTTAACAAAAGCTAGATAGGTCAGTAGGTAGAGATGAGGAGACAACTAGAGAAAATGCCCCTACTTGAGAGAAGGAGAGAAGGAGAGAAGAATTTTCATTTATTCATGAAACAGTCAGGAAGCCAGTCAAAGAATCAAAGAATTTGTGTTGGGGAATAAGCTATAAGAAAACTGGAAAGGCAGGAAGGGACTAAGTTATGAATGAAAGGCTTGAATACCAAACAGAACACTTTTTTTTAAATTTTAATTTTATTTTATAATTATAACTTTTTTTGACAGTACATATGCATGGGTAATTTTTTACAACATTATCCCTTGCACTTACTTCTATTCAGATTTTTTCCCTTCCTCCCCCAACCCCCTCCCCCAGATGGCAAGCAGTCTTATATATGTTAAATATATTACAGTATAGTCTAGATACAATATATGTGTGTAGAACCGAATTTTTTGTTGCACAGGAAGAATTGGATTCAGAAGGTAAAAATAACAGTTTACATTCATTTCCCAGTGTTCCTTTTCTGGATGTAGCTGGTTCTGTCCATCATTAATCAATTGGAATTGGATTAGCTCTTCTCTATGTTGAAGAAATCCACTTCCATCAGCATACATCCTCGTACAGTATCGTTGTTGAAGTGTATAATGATCTTCTGGTTCTGCTCGTTTCACTCAGCATCAGTTGATGTAAGTCTCTCCAAGCCTTTATGTATTTCTCCTGTTGGTCATTTCTTATAGAACAATAATATTCCATAACATTCATATACCATAGTTTACCCAACCATTCTCCAATTGATGGACATCCATTCATCTTCCAGCTTCTAGCCACTATGAAAAGGGCTGCCAAAAACATTTTGGCACATACAGGTCCCTTTCCCTTCTTTAGTAGTTCCTTGGGGCATAAGCCCAGTAGTAGTATGGCTGGGTCAAAGGGTATGCACATTTTGATAACTTTTTGGGCATAATTCCAGATTGCTCTCCAGAATGGTTGGATTCTTTCACAACTCCACCAACAATGCATCAGTGTCCCAGTTTTCCCACAGCCCCTCCAACATTCATTGTTATTTGTTCCTGTCATCTTAGCCAATCTGACAGGTGTGTAATGATACCTCAGAGTTGTCTTAATTTGCATTTCTCTGATCAATAGTGATTTGGAACACTCTTTCATATGAGTGGAAATAGTTTTAATTTAATTTTATAGTTTCTTGGGAGTCTGATTGGTATAGCACTAAATAAATAGATTAGTTTGGGCCAAACAGAACACTTTGTATTTGTCCTCAGAGACAATAGAGAGACACTAGAATTTATTGAGAGACAGTGTATGTGTGTGACAGAGACAGACAGACAGACAAGAGTGATAGAGTGACATAGGGGACTTGAGCTTTAAGAAAATCACTTTAGTGACTGAGTGGAGGATGGTTTGCTGTAGGGGGAAATTTGAAACAGGAACACCCATGGTTAGGTCATTATAATAAATAGTCTAGACATGAGATAAGGGCCAGCAGATACAGATGAGAAGGCAAGCCATTATGGGCCATATTTCGAGTCCCTGGTTTTCCCTAAGATTGGTAATCACATCCCAATGGCCTTGGAATTATTCTAGGCATGCTCAGTTGGCATTTAAAGAAAATTCTCATTTTCCTCATTTAACTTTTTTTGCTATGTTTTGAGTTTTTTGTTTATATTTTGGAATGTGGTTGGTCCCACTAGAGTTATTTAAAAGAAAGAAAACTCCCTTTCTTGTAATAAAGTAATAAAGAATAGGATGTTTATTCGTGTTTGCCATTTGCTTCGGTCTAAAGTGCTTATTGCCTGAGATTCCTTGGTGAGAAATTCAAAAAGAAAATTGCTCTTCACATACAGCCAACTTTCAGTTATTCAGGGTAATGGGATGCAAGGTCATCTGGATAATTGAAATAATAACCAACTAGCACTTGAAAACTGAGCTTTAAAGCTTACATAGTGCTTTTCATATGTTACCTACTCTGTTAGATTTGTACTATTATTATCTCCACTTTACAGGTAGGGAAACTAAGGCAGAAAAAGTTTACCTGTCTTGTCCAGAATCACACAACTAGTTAGTATCTGAGACAAAACTTGAACATTGTTTTCCCTAAATCCTGTACTTTATTGACTTAATCACCTACCTTCACTCTAATCTGTAGAGAATCTTTCTATTATTATTATAGTTTTTATTTACAAAACATATGCATGGGTAATTTTTCAATGCTGCAAAATCTTGTTTCAAATTTCCCCTTCTTCCCCCCCTACCTCATTCCCTAGATGGCAGGTAGTCTAATCCATGTTAAATATGTTAAAGTATATGTTAAAATCCAACATATGTATATATATTTATACAATTTATCTTGCTGCACAAGAAAAATCATATCTAGAAAGAAAAAAACCTGAGAAGGAAAACAAAAATCCAACCAAACCATAACAGGATGAAAATGCTATGTTGTGGTCCACACTCATTTCCCATCATTCTCTCTCTGGGTGTAGATAACATTCTTCATTACTGAACAAGTGGAATTGGTTTGAACCAACTCATTGTTGAAGAGAGTCATGTCCATTAGAATTGATTGTCATATAGTCTTGTTCCCTTGTATAAATGATCTCCTGGTTCTCCTCATTTCACTTATCAGTTTATGTAAGTGTCTCCAGGCCTCTCTGAAATCATCCTGCTGGTCATTTCTTATAGAATAATAATATTGTATAACATTCATATACCATCACTTATTTTCCAACTGATAGGCATCCATTCAGTTTCTAATTTTTAGCCATTACAAAAAGGGCCCTAAAAACATTTTTGCACATATTGGTTCCTTTCCCTTCTTTAAGATCTCTTTGGGATATAAACTCAGTAGTAGCACTGATGGATCAAGAGGTGTGCACAGTTTGTAACTTTTTGAGCATAGTTTCAAATTGCTCTCCAGAATGGTTGGATCCGTTCACAATTCTACCAACAATGTATCAGTGTCCCAATTTTCCCACATCCCCTCCAACATTCATCATTATCTTTTCCTCTCATCTTAGTCAATCTGACAGGTGTGAAGTGGTATCTCAGAATTGTCTTATTTTGCATTTCTCTAATCAATAATGGTTTGGAACACCTTTTTATATAACTACAAAATAGTTTCAATTTCTTCATCTGAAAATTGTCTGTTCATATCCTTTGACCATTTATTTATTGGAGAATGGCTTGATTTCTTATAGAGTCAATTCTCTATGTATTGTGGAGATGAGGCCCTTATTAGATAGAACCTTTAGCTGTAAAAAAAATATTTTCCCAGTTTATTGCTTCCCTTCTAATTATGTCCACATTCATTTTATTTGTATAAAAGATATTTTAACTTAATATAATCACAATTATCTATTTTGTGATCAATAATGACCTCTAGTTCTTCTTTGGTCACAAATTCCTTCCTCCACCACAGGTCTGTGAGGTAAACTATCCTATGTTCTTCTAATTTATTTATAATCTCATTCTTTATGCCTAGATCATGAACCCACTTTGATTTTATCTTTGTGTATGGTGTTAAGTATGGGTCAATGCCTAATTTCTATCATACTAATTTCCAATTTTCCCAGAAATTTTTGTCAAATAATTCCTATCCCAAAAGCTGAGGTCTTTCAGTTTGTCAAATACTAGATTGCTATAGTTATTGACTATTTCGTCCTGTGAACCTAACCTATTCCACTGATCAACTAGTCAGTTTCTTAGCCATTACCAAATGGTTTTGGTGACTGCTGCTTTGTTATATAGTTTTAGATCAGGTATAGCTCAGCCACTTTCATTTGATTTTTTTTTTCCATTCTCTTAAAATTCTTGGCCTTTTGTTCTTCCAGATGAATTTTGTTTATTTTTTCTATGTCATTAAAATAACTTCTTGGGAGTCTGAATAGTATAGCACTAAATAAATAGATTAGTTTAAGTAGTATTGTCATTTTTATTATATTTGCTCAATCTATCCAGGAGCACTTGATATTTTTCCATTTGTTTAGATTTGAATTTATTTGTGTAGAAAATGTTTTGTAGTTTTGCTCATAACGTTCCTAACTTTCCCTTGGTAGATAGATTCCTAAATATTTTATACTATCAACAATTATTTTAAATGGAATTTCTCTTTGTATCTCTTGCTGTTGGATTTTGTATATATAGTGATGTATAAAAATGCTGATGATTTATGTGGATTTATTTTGTCTCCTGCAACTTTGCTAAAGTTATGGATTATTTTAAAAAACTTTTTAGTAGAATCTCAGGGGTTTTCGAAGTATGCAATCATATCATCTGCAAAGAGTGATAATTTGGTTTCCTCATTACCTACTTTAATTCTTTTCATTTCTTCTTCACCTTTTATTGCCAAAGCTAGTGTTTCTTAATACAATATTGAACAGTAATGGTGAAAGTGGGCAACCTTGTTTCACTCCTGATTTTATTGGGAATGGTTCCAGTTTATCCCCATTATATAATGATGCTTACTAATGGTTTTAAATAGATGCTACTGACATTTTAAGGAGAAGTACATTTATTCCTATACTCTCTAGTAGTTTTAATAGGAATGGGTGCTGGATTTTATCAAATGCCTTTTTCTGCATCTATTGAAATGATCATATGGTTTTTGTTAATTTGGTTATTGATATAGTCAATTATGCTAATAGTTTTCCTAATATTGAACCAGCCCTGCATTCCTGGTATAAATCCTACTTGGTCATGGAGATGATTTTCTATATCTATTTGTTAAGATTTTACTTAAGATTTTTGCATTGATGTTCTATAGAGAGATTGAGCTTTAATTTTCTTTCTCTGTTTTTGTCCTGTTTTTGGTTTAGGTATCAGTACCATGTCTGTGTCATAAAAGGAATTTGGTAGGAGATCTTCATTCCCTACTTTTTCAAATGGTTTATATAGTATTGGAGTTAATTATTCTTTAAATGTTTGGTAGAATTCACATGTAAATCTATCTGGTCTTGAGGATTTTTTTTTAGGGAGTTGATTAATAGCTTGTTCTATTTCTTTTTCTAAAATGGGACTATTTAACCAATTTACTTTTTCCTCTGTTAATCTGGGCAACCAATATTTTTGAAGGTATTTAACCATTTCATTTAAGTTATCAAGTTGATGGCATAAAGTTGGGCAGTTACTCCTAATTATTGCTCTAATTTCCTCTTTATTAGTGGAGTTTTTTCCTTTTTAATTTTTAAGACTAACAATTTGATTTTCCTCTTTCCTTTTTCTATCACATTTACCAAGAGTTTATCTATTTTGTTGGTTTTTTCATAAAACTAACTCTTAGTTTTATTTATTAATTCAATAGTTATTTTTTACTTTCAATTTTATTGGTCTCTCCTTTTATTTTTGGAATTTCAAGTTTAGTGTTTGCCTAATTCATTGATCTTTCTCTTTATTTTATGCAAGTAAGCCTCTAGAGATATAAAATTTCCCCTTGTTACTGCCTTGGCTGCATCCCACACATTTTCATCTTGTGGTCATTCTCTTGGGTGAAATTGTATCTATGATTTGCTGTTTCACCCAATCATTCTTTAGGATGAGATTTACTTTCCAAATACTTTTTGGCCTATTTCCCCCTGGGCCTTTATTGAATGAAATTTATTGCATTATGATATGCAAAAAATTCATTTACTATTTCTTTCTGCATTTGATTTTGAGGTCTTTATGTCCTAATATATGGTCAATTTTTGTATAGGTTCCATGAACTGCCAATAAGAATGTATACTCTTGTCTCCAATTCTCTCCAAAGATCCATTATACCTAACTTTTCTAGTATTCTATTTACTTCTAACTTATTTTGTGGTATCATTTATCCAATTCTGAATGTGCAAGGTTGAGATCTCCCACTATATAATTTTGCTGTCCACTTCTTCAAGCTCTCAATGTCTCCTTTAGGAATTTCCATGCTGTACCACTTGGTGCATATATATTTAGTATTGATATTGCTTCGTTATCTATGCTACCCTTTAGCAAAATATAGTTTCCTTATCTCCTTTAGATTTTCTGCTTTTGCTTGATCTGAGATCAGAATGGCTACCCTTCTTTTATTTCACCTGAAGCATTAGAGATTCTGCTCCAGCTTTTTACCTTTACTCTGTATGTATCTCTCCTTTAAATTTGTTCTTGTAAACAACATATAGGATTCTGGCTTTTAATCCAGTCTGCTATCTGTTTCTACTTTATAGAAGAGTTCACATTTATGGTGAAAACTGCCAGTTCTGTTTTTTCTGCCAGCTTATTATCCCCAGATTATTAGTTTCTGCTCATTGCTTTAAGCAGCATCATGCCATCACCAGCTTGCTTATGGACTTAAGCATTAAAATGGGCCAAGATTCCTTAGCTAAATTCATGCTGGAAAGCTTCCACTGATGTGAGGCTGTTGGATCTCTCTAAATGGTAGATGGCCAGTTACAGTTAATACTGAGGAAAGGGACAAGCCTGAAGGCCTTGATAACCAAGATGTCCTAGTGGAAGAAATGCATTAGAACTGGTGGAAGAAGGAATGAAAGAGAAGGGACAGAATGAGACCAGGGGAATGTTTCTCAGAGGCTCTAGGACCTTAGGCCCAAGTTTCAGGACATCACATGACTGCTATTCTCAGTGGATGTAGGGCAGAAAAGGTCAGATCCTATGCCTAAATTTCATGAAGTCCCATGACCCCTAGAGTCCTAGGGAGGAGACAGCATTGCTGGTCATTCATCAGTGGTTACTTCCTTTTCCATCCATCCAATGAACCCAAATTTTTTCCTGTTTCATCTATCCCCTCTTTCCATCCTAGAGCCCCACACCATGCTGGGCTGTTGCCTTTATGTGCTGGGACCTCTCCTTGCAAGCATAGAATCCATGCTTTCTGTTTGCATCTGAAGATGCCTCCTAGTAGCACAATTCCTAATTTTTTCTTTTGTTCTTTTTTTGCCTCAGGATTAATCCACGGTTTCTGTTTGCATCTGGAGATGCCTCCTAGTAGCGCATTTGAGTCAGGGGGGTCACATACAGATTCCTAATTTTTTCTTTTGTTCTTTTTTTTTTTTGCCTCAGGATTACATTTTTTCTTCCACAACCTGAGAAATGTGAATCAGTGCATAAAAGAGTTGTATTTCACTTAGATTGCTTGCTGTCATGGGAAGAGTGGGGTTAAGGGAGAGAAGGAGAAACACTGGGATCACAAAGTTTGACAAAAATGTATATTGAATTCTCTACATATATTTGGAAAAATACTAATTTCAAGATTAAAAAAAGTTTTTAAATATACTATATGAAATCTTTCCAATGTAAACTCTCATTTTCTTTTTCTCTCCTCTCATTTGCCTCCCTCCTCTTTTATCTCAATCTTTTTCCTCTTTCTTCCCTCCCTAAGTTGGTCTTGCTCCATGCTGTCTTGTCCCTTTTTCTCTTTTCTGCTCACCCTCTCTCTGCCCTCCTCTCTCAGAATTAGCACTCAGTAGTTTTTTTCCAGTCTTTTGCTGGGGCTGCTGATGTGTCTTGTTCAATTCTAATTATAGTTCTCACTTCCAAAATTTTCCTTTTGATCTTTGGGTTTCTAAATTTAGCACTAACATTCTGATGTGTTTTCCACAATGGATTTTGTTGAGATGATGATATTGGGGGATTTTTTTCCTATTTTGACATTTTACCCTCATGTCCTATCATTCCTAGACAATATTCCCAAATTATTTCTTGCCTTATTGTGTTAAGGTACTCTTTTTGGTCAAAATGTTCAGATAGTTCAGTTCTTCAATTTTCTATTCCTTATCCATTCTCTAGATCTGTCTTTTAAGTTATGTTTCACAATGTTCAATTTGTTGTTTTTTTTTTTCCCTCTTTTTTTGAGGCTGGGGTTAAGTGGCTTGCCCAGGGTCCACAGCTAGGAAGTGTTAAGTGTCTGAGATCAGATTTGAACTTTGGTCCTCCTGAATTTAAGGCTGGTGCTCTATCCACTGCGCCACCTAGCTGCCCCCTCAATTTGTTTTTAATATTTACAATCTCTATTGTAATTTCTTGGTTGTTCTTCACTTCTATGACTTCCTGTTAAGTCCAGGCTAGCTCCCTGGAGACCTCAGGATCAGCCAGAGTCAGGATAAGTAAAAGTCCTTGATCTTGAGGAGGAGAAGTGTAAGAAGCAGGCAAACTGCCTCAGGCTCGCCCAAAGATGTGTCCTGAATTGTCGTAGTCCAAAGCCACCAACTTTTCTCTTCCTCATCCTTCTGCAAAGTGAGTCTCTGGCCTCTGTCTCTCTGCCCTCTAATCCTTGCCTATGATTATTTTAATACCAAACATTCACCCAGCATCAACTGTGAAAAGAGCCATTTTCCCAAACATTTGCTAATAGAGTCAGTGTCTCATATCAAATAGATAATTAACCTTAACTTCTGGGTTGTCTGATTCAAGCATATCTTTTTCAGCGTTTCAGCCCTTTACAGCTTCCCATTGCTTTTCTTTTCATTTTTTAAAAGACTTATTTTTATCTTGAGACTCCTTTCCTCCTTTGCAAGTTGGTTTTCTTTCTTTCTTTCTTTTTTTTTTTTCATAGTGCTTTTGGTTTTTCTTGGAAGCATTTTTTTTTTTTTTGGTTACTTTTTTCTCACTTTCTTTTGATTTTAAATTCTTTTTTGAGTTCTATATATTTTCTTTGGTTTTGCAGCCATTGCACATTACTCTTCAGGATAAAAGCTTTTTTTACTTACATGTCCTTCTCTGAAGATGAACTCTTGTCTTCCCTGTTCTGATAATATATTTCAATGGTGGTGTTCTTCCTTGAAGGTATGTTTTTTAAAATGAGGAATGATTATTGAGCTCTTTTAATTGATGTGGGGGGATGTTCCTCAAGCTTCCATTCAAAGTTGCCCTCTGACCAGGAATCCTAAAGACTCTGACCAAGAACCCCAAGGCAAGCACTTCCCTCGCCTACAAGTACCAGCACCCAGCAGTGTCCCCGATCCACAGGCTCTGCACCTACTCAGGGCTTGCCAGGGCCACATCCTCAGTGCCACATTCAAGTAGCACAGCTGGGCATGGCAGCCAGTTAGTCAGCCCAGCTTCACTCAGGCTTCCAGGACTCAGACCTCAACTTAACAAGAGAGTCTGGGAGATAAAAGAATCTGTGGTTCTTGCTGATGCTCCAGCCACTCCCAGCTTAACCAAGGGTCCCCACTTATTGTTTGTGTGGATTTAGCTTTGGGTTGTGTGTGAAGAACCCCTGTGATACTCTGAGTCTTTGATTTGTATGTCTATATTCTAAGTTACAAATGTGTTCTATTTGTGGGGGAAATTGGGAGAGCTCAAACACCTTCCTAGACTCTTCCAGAGCGTAAATTTTTTTAAAAGGACCAAAATGAACCTTGTTGTCCCCAACCTTTTTCCTTAGGCTTTGGCGAGGAATGCTTGGGGATTATTGTCAGAGAAGGTTCAAACTGGGGAGCTAAGGCTGGCTGGAATTTCCTCTTCTTCCAGGGACCCCTGGCTTTGGCAGTACAGCATAGGGTAGCTTCTTGAGGTGAAGGACCTTCTCCCTGGGCCCAATTGAAGGAACTCTGGGGGATGTCTTGGACTCAGTTGGCAGGACTGGGGATATTTTGTCGATCTTATTCCAAGGAGCACTGACTCCTTTGATGGAATAGACTGGACTGGCTTCTTGGGGTGGAGGACCTTCTCCCTGGGCCCAGTTGAAGGAAGGTTCAGAAAGAACTCTTGAGGATGTCTTGGACTCAGTGGGCAGGGCTGGGGATACTTTGGTAGTCTTCTTCTGAGGAGCACTGACTACTTTGATGGCACAGACTCAGATGGCTTCTTGGGGTGAAGGATCTTCTCCTTGGGGCCAATTGGAGGAGGGTTCAGAGACAACTTTGGGGGATGCATTAGAGCCAGAGGGCAGGGCCAGGGATACATTGGCGGTCTTCTTCCAAGGAGCACTGACTACTTTGATGGCACTAATTTGGATGGCTTCTTGGGGCCAAGGACCTTCTCCTTGGGACCGATTGAAGGAGGATTCAGAGAGAACTCTGGGGGATATTGTAAACTCAGTGGGCAGTGCTGGGTATATTTTGGCAGTTTTCTTCCAAGGAGCAGTGACTACTTTGATGGCCCAGCTTGGGTTGGCTTCTTGGGATGGAGGACCTTCTCCCTGGGCCCATTTGGAAGAGGGTTTGAGCCAGGTCTTGGAGGATGTCTTGCAGTCTTTGGCCAGCATAAAATGGACTTTTGATTTCCTCCTCAGAGGAGCATCAGCTGCTTGCTAAGGATAGGCTGGGGTGGCTTTTGGATGACTGTTGGGGAAAACAGGAGGGAATGGTTTCATCATGATTAAAGGAACTGCCAAGGATATACGAGGAACCTCAAAAGCCAAACTCCTCATGGAGGATGGGGCCACAATGTCCTTTCCTTCCAGTTTTGGCCTGGCAGGAATGCTGTCTTGGACCTCGAGGTCCTGCATCTGCACCTTTTTCCTCTCTGACAAGGATGCAATATAATGAGGAGGTCCTTGAAATATTGGCACTTTTACCTTCTGGAATAGGCTCTTCTGCTGCTCCTGGACCAAGTCTGTGAATGAAGAAGGGACCATATGAGCAAAGGGGATTGTGATTGTAGGCGGGAAAGATAGTAGCAGCAGAGGGATTGTGATCTACCAAAAGTGATACCTGGCCTCTGGAGGACAACTGGACCCTTGTCAACCTGTTCTTGCATGTGGTCTCCTTCTTTGCATACTTGGAGGAAGCACAAGAGACAATTTCCTTACTTCCAATGTTTTTGGTAACCCAATTATTTGTATAGAGTTGTTTGGATGGAGTCATCCCCTTAGACCGAAAGCTCTTCCAGGTCAGGGCTTGGCTTAGGCCTTTCTTTGTATCCCCCCAGTGCGGGGATACAAGCTATGGAGCTTGGCCCATGGTAGATAATTAATAAATGTTTATTAACTGTGGCCTCCACTCATTCTTCCCCCTTTCTTACTGTTCTAAACTCTGCACTGTGGTTTTTCACATTCTCAATCACTTGAATTTTACTAATTAAAATGCAAAGTTATTCTTCTAACTTCCAAAGTACAAAAGTGAATGGATTCGGGGCAGCTAGGTGGCGCAGTGGATAGAGCACCAGCCTTGAATTCAGGAGGACCCAAGTTCAAATATCTCAGACACTTAACACTTCCTAGCTGTGTGACCCTGGGCAAGTCACTTAGCCCCAGCCTCAGGGAAAAAAAAAGTGAATGGATTTTTTGCTTTTTATTTTATTTATTTTATAATATTTATTAATATTTTACCAAAGTTACATTCAAAAAAATATTTTTACATTTGTTTTTAAGATTTTTGCTTTCTAGATTCTTTCCCTGATTTCCACCCACAATTAAGAAACCACAATTAAAATTATGCAAAACATTTCCATAAAAATTATAAATAAAAACATAGATCTCCCACCTTAATGAAAAATAAAAACCTCAAGAAAAATTCAATTAAAAGTAGAGAGATAAAGAGGGAAATAGAGAATGCTTTGATCTGTATTCCAACATAATCGTTTCTTTTCTTTGAATGGATAAGATTTTTTATATAAGTCCTTCAGAGTACTTATGGATGATTGTGTTACTGAGATTAACAAAATCATTTTCAACTGGTCACTCTAGAACATTGCTGTCATTTCATATATAGCATATTTTACTCTATTCATAGAGGACTTTGCAGGTTGTTTTTTCCTCTGAGAATATTCTGCTCATCATCTCCCACAGAACAATGATATCCCATCAGAGAAATTTGCTTCAAAAATTGTTTTTACATTTACTATTGCTAATTTTATTTCCCCCCATGTATTCTCTCTATTTTTAGTCTGTCTCTCCTCAACAGTTTCACTACTGATCACTGACTTCCCCAAAATGAGCTATTCTTTTATGATCCCCACTTCTCCTATTCCATTCCCCTCCTATTTTCCTGCAGGCTGAGATAAAGTTCGATATCCCTATTCAGTTTTTATGGTGTCTCCTATTTAAACCAACACTGATGAGAGAAAGATTCATTCAACCAACTTCTTGTCTCCCTCTTCCCATCCACTGGAAATCCTTTTTCTTATGGCAGATAATTTGCACCATTCCACTTCTCTTTTTCCCTTTTCCCTATAACTTCCTGCCTCACTCTTTTCCATCACTAAAAATATATATAATATATATTATCCTTTCATATTCCATTCACACCCCTTAATCAAAATTTTCTTTTTTGTGATCAATAATGATCTCTAGTTCTTTTTTGATCACAAATTCTTTCCTCCTCCACAAGTTTGAGAAGTAAACTATTCTATGTTCTTCTAATTTATTTATAATCTCATTTTTTATGCATAGATCATGAACCCATTTTGACCTTATCTTGGTGTATGGTGTTAAGTTATCTATAGTGTATGGGTCAATGCCTAGTTTCTGCCATACTAATTTCCAATTTTTCCCAGCAGTTTTTGTCAAATAGTGGATTCTTATCCCAAAAGCTGGGGTCTTTGGGTTTGTCAAACACTAGATTATTAAAGTTATTGATTATTATTTTTGTCCTGTGAATTTAACCTATTCCACTGATCAACTTGTCTATTTCTTAGCCAATCACAAATGGTTTGGGTGAATGCTGCTTTATAATATAGTTTTAGATCTAGTACAGCTAGGCCACTTTCATTTGATTTTTTTTTTTTTTCATTTGTTCCCTTGAAAGTCTTGACCTTTTGTTCTTCCAGATGAATTTTGCTATTTTTTCTAGGTCATTAGTTTTTTGGGAGTCTGGTTGGTATAGCATTAAATAGATTAGTTTAAGTAGTATTATCATCTTTATTATTTTTGCTTGACCTATCCAAGAACACTTAATATTTTTCCAATTGTTTAGATCTAACTATGTGTGGAAAATGTTGTACTTCCTGACTTTCCCTTGGTAGACAGATTCCCAAATATTTTATACTATTGGCAGTTACTTTAAATGGAATTTCTCTTTGTATCTCTAATTGTTGGATTTTGTTAGTGATATATAAAAATACTGAGGATTTATGTGGGTTTATTTTGCAAAGATCTGTCATACCTAACTTTTCTGGTACCTCTTAACTTATTTATTTTGTAGTTTGATTTATCTGATTCTGAGAGTGCAAGGTTGAGATTTCCCACTATTATAGTTTTGCTATTTCTTGCAACTCTCAATTTTTCCTTTAGGAATTTCCATGCTGTACCACTTGGTGCATATGTATTTAGTATTGATATTGCTTCGTTATCTATAGATACCCTTACCCTTTAGCAAGATATAGTTTCCTTATCTCTCTTAATTTTTGCTTTTCCTTGATCTGAGAGATCAGGATGGCTACTCCTGCTTTTTTTACTTCACCTGAAGCATAATAGATTCTGCTCCAGCCTTTTACCTTTATTCTGTTATAACTCCGCTTTAATGTGTTTCTTGTAAACAACATATTGTAGGATTCTGGTTTTTAATCCAATCTGCTATCTGCTTCCACTTTATGGGAGAGTTCACCTCATTCACATTTACAGTTAAAACTACCAATTCTGTATTTCCTGCCATCTTATTATCCCCAGATTATTGGGTTTTGATTCATTACTTTAAGCAGCTTCATTCTGTTGACAAGGGAACCTTGAAACTCTCCAAAACTCCTTCAAGGAGAAAGTCTTCTTGAATCTGACCTCTGTAGGAGATCCTGCCAGAGGGAAACATCCTAACAGCTTCTTTGTTTTCCTGAGAGACAGGAACCACCCCATTGATAACACTCACTACTGATTAAGCTTCCCATTGAATTAAAGATCAAGACTGAAAAGACATTTAATTCTATTCAAATTCTAGCTCAAGCTGACCAGCTCCCATCTGGAGCAGGCTTCCATTTGTAGCTAACATTTCTATTATAAAGAGATCCAATTTTAAACTCACTCCTTGCAGAGGACCTAAGTTGCCATCCCTGGCATAGCAGCAAACCTCTGCCCAGTGGAATGATATTCTTACAGCATTATCCTCTCTTTGACCTCACCTATTTCCCCAAAATGAACTTGACTTCTCTGCCAGGACCCTTGCCACTAAGGAACTCAGCCTTTCTATTCATACACAGCAAAGGCTGACTTTCCAATGCCTATAATAAACTTTTTATCAGTCTAGCTTTTTGGTTTGTTAATTCCATTTTGAAGGACCTCTATGCCACCAGAAGGGGATTTCCAAAACTCCCTACCCATGCGCCAAATCCCAAGAGGATTTAGGGGAGCCAGACCTCTTCATTTGGTTCCCTGAACCCCGAACCTTCCACTAACCTCATCATTTAACTCCCTGACCACCAAGAACCCTAATCTCATTTTGTTTCCCTGAACCTAATCTCATCACTATCACCTGCTTGCTTATGGACGTAAGCATTTGAATGAGCCAAGATTCCTTAGTTAAAGTGGTGCCAGACAGCTTCCACTGATGTGAGGCTGTTGGATCTTTCTAAATGGTAGATGGTAGGTTACAATTAATACTAAAGGGAGGGATGAGACTGAAGGCATCGATAATGAGGATGTCCTAGTAGAAAAAATGCATCAGGACTGGTGGGAGAAGAAATGAAATAAAGAGAAGAGACTGAACCAGGAGAAGGTTTCTCAGAGGCTCTAGGATCTTAGGCCCAAGTTTCAGGACATCACATGACCCCTATTTTCAGAGGATTGCAGGATAGAAAAGGTCAGACCCTAGAACTAAGTTTCAGGAAGTCACACAATCCACAGTATCTAGACAGCATTGCTGATCATTGGTCAGTGGTTACTTCCTTGTCAGTCCATCCAAGGAACTCCATAGTCTTTTGCTATTTAATCCATTCCCTCTTTAGGGACTAGGGCCCCACACCATCCCTGGCTGCTCCCTTTATGTGCTGGAATCTCTCCTTCCAAGAACAGAATCCATGCTTTCTGTTTGCATCTGGAGGTGCCTCCTAGTAGCCCATTTGAGTCAGGGATTGCATACAGATTCCTAATTTTTCCTTTGTCCTTGTTTTTTGCCTTGGGATCAGAGTTTTTCTTCCACAACCTGAGAAATGTAGTTCAGTATGTAAAAGAGTTGTAATTATTTCACTTAGATTGCTTGCTGTCTTGGAAAGAGTGGGGTAAGGGAGCAAAGGAGAAACATTGGGATCACAAAGTTTGACAAAAATGAATGTTGAATTCTCTATGTGTATTTGGAAAAATACTAATTTCAAAATTTAAAAAAAATTTTAAATTTACTATATGAAATCTTTCCAATGTAAGCTCTTCTTCCCTCCTTTTTCTCTTGTTTTCCTCCTTTCTCCTTTTATCTCAGTCTTTTTCCTCTTTCTGTCTTCTATAGAGTTCCCCACTATCAAGTCCTCTGAGCCCTTAATTAGTATGATTACATCACTAGAGCATACTGAGCATGTGCCAGTTGTAGAACTATTATATCACCATATCACACTAAGTATATGCCAACTAGAGTGAGTACTCATCATTACATTACACTAAGTATATGTGAACTAGAGAACCATCTCATCAGTCATACTGAGTAAACACCCTGCTGTATCTTTCCTTCAAGTATACCTTTCCCAGAGTTCCCCACTATCTCCAGTCCTCCACAGTCTTCCCTCCCCCTCCCTCAGTTGATCATGCTTCATGCTACCTTGTCTTTTTTCCTCCTTTCTGATCGCCCTCTCTCCCCCTCCCCTCCCAGAATCAGCACTCAGTAGGTATCTTTCTGTCTTTTACAAGGACTGCAGATGTGTCTTATTCAATTCTAATTGTAGTTCCCACATATTTGATATATATATTTTTTATTCCTTCAGAATTTTCCCTTTGATCTATAAGCTTCTAAACTTGGCACTAATATTCCGATGTGTTTTCCACGATGGATTTTGTTCAGATTGTATTTGGGGATTTTCTTTTTTTCTTTTTCTACATTCCTCCCTCATGTAAGGTCACTCAGGACAATATTTTCAAATTATTTTTTGTATTATTATGTCAAGGTTCTCTTTTTGGTCAATATTTTCAGTTAGTCCAGTTCTTCAATTTTCTATTCCTAAACTGTTCTCCAGATCTGTCTTAAGTTAGGTTTCATATTGTTCTATTTGTTTTCAATATTTACAATCTCTATTGTAATTTCTTGGGGTCCCCCCCTGTTTCCATGGCTTCCCATTGCCCATCTTCATTTTTCAAAGACTTATTTTCATCCTGATACTCCTTTTCCTCTTTTGCAAGTTGGTTTACTTTTTTTTTTTTTTCATAATCTTTTGGGTTTTCTTGGATTTCTTTGGGTTACTTTTTCCTCAATTTCTTTTGATTTTTTAATTTTTTTTTTATTTCTTCCATACATTTTCTTTGGGTTTGAAGCCATTGCAACATTACTCTTTGGGGTAAAATCTTTTTTTAATTAAATGTCCATCTCTGAAGATGAACTTTCATCTTCCCTGTTCCCATAATATATTTTAATGGTGGGGTTCTTCTTTGCAGGTGCATTTTTTAAAAAAGAGGAAAGCATGTTAAGCTCCTCTAATTGGGGTGTGGGGGGAAATGTTCCTCAAGCTTCCCTTCAACATTGCCCTCTGACCAGGAACCCCAAAGACTCTGACCAGGGACCTCAAAGCAAGAGCTCCCCTAGCCTACAAGTACCAGCAGCCAAGAGTATCTTGAATCCACTGCCTCTGCACCTAGCAAGGGCTGGTTTCTTCTCACCAAGGCCATGTCCTCAGTTCTCAGTGGCACAGCTGGACTAGGCTGCCATCCTAATCAGCCCAGCTTCACTCAACTTGACAAGAGAGTATGGGAGATGAAAGTCTCTGGTTCCTGCTGAGGCTCCAGCCACTCCCAACTAGGAGTTCCCCTCTTGTTGTTTCTGTGGATTTAGCCTGGAGGGGTTGCCACTTCAGACAGGTTCATCCCCAGCCCAAAGGCTTTTTTCACAGCTTTTTGGGGACTGTGCTACCCCAAGTCTTTGATTTAAATATCTGTATTTTCCCTGAGGTACAAATTTGTTCCATTAGTGGGGTAAATCTGGAGAGCTAGAACTGAACAGTCTATGTTCGAACACATTCCTAGAGTCCTCCAGAGAAGAAAATTTTTAAAGATCCACAAAATGGACCTTGTTGTCCAGAATGTTCTTTCTGGGGCCTTTGGGAGGTATGTTTGAGGACCGTCCTTGGAGGTGGTTTGCACTGGGGGGCCAATCCTGGCTGGATTCTGGTAGTCCTCTTCCAGGGACCACTGGCTTTGCCAGGACAAGCTGTGGTAGCTTCTTGGGGTTGAGGACCTTGTCCCTGGGGCCAATTGGAGTAGGGTTCGGAGACAACTTTGACAGATGTCTTGGATTCTGTGAGTAGTCCAAAATTTACTTTGGTGGTCCTCTTTGGGGGGCCACTAGCTTTGACTGGACAGGATGTTGAGGCTTTTTCAGATCCAAAAGCTTCTCCCTGGGGTCAATTGGAGGAGGGTTCAAAGATAATTTCGAGGGATATCTTGTTGTGAATGAAAACATAGATCTCCCACCTTAATGAAAAATAAAAACCTCAAGAAAAATTCAGTTAAAAGTAGAGAGACAAAGAGAGAAATAGAGAATGCTTTGATCTGGAGTTCAACACAATCATTCCTTTTCTGTGAATGAATAGGATTTTTTATCATAAGTCCTTCAGACTAGTTGTGGAGGATTGTGTTACTGAGAATAACAAAATCATTTTTTTTAATGGTTTGGGTCACACTAGAACATTGCTATCATTTCATATATAGCATATTTAACTCTGTTCATGGAGGACTTTGAAGGTTGTTTTTGTCCTCTGAGAACACTCTGCTCATCATTTCCCACAGAATAATATCATCAGAGAAACTTACTTGAAAATTTATTTTTACATTTACTATTGCTAATTGTATTTCCCCCCATTTATTCCGGTTTTAGTCTGTCTCTCCTCAACAGTATTTCACTACTTATCACTGACTTCCCCAAAATGAGCTATTCTTTTATGACCTCCATTTCTCCTGTTCCATTCTCCTCTATTTTCCTTCAGTCTGAGATAGAGTTTGATATCCCTACTCAGTTTTTATGATGTCTCCTATTTAAACCAATACTGATGAGAGTAAGGTTCACTCAACCAACTTGTCTCCCTCTTCCCCTCCACTGGAAAACCTTTTTCTTCCCTCTTTCTTATGGCAGATAATTTGCACCATTCCACTTGCCTTCTTCCTTTTCCCTGTACATTCCTGTCTCATTCTTTTCCATCATTTAAAAAAAGATATTTTTTCATATTCCACTCACTTAACTACCAGAATATTGATAATGTCATAAGCAGTTAAAAGTAGCATCCTCCTATGTCACAATGTAAACAGATAAAAATTAAACCACTCCCAGCTGCATTGAACCTGCCTCAGTCTCTCTCTTGAGCTCTCTATCCTAATTCCCACATGTTGTTGGACATTTTGACCCAGATGCTTAATTGAACTGGAACCTCAAATTGTCCAAAATAGAATTTGTTTGTTCTTAGTCCCACACCCTCTGCCCTCTTCTGAAATTCCCTTTTCTGTTACCCAGGTTTGCGGGCTCAGTCATCCACAACTCTTCCCTTTGCTTAGATCAAATATCATTCATGGCATCTTTTAATTCCTTACTCAACATTTTTCCCCCCAGAGGTTTTCTTTTCTTCACTCCCTAACAACCATTTCTCCCTATCCACCTCTGCCCTACACTCTTCTGATAGCCTCATTGTTCCTTTAGGATTATACCTTCTGACATTACTTTTCTATAATCTATATCTGGCATATTCTAGTTTGTGAATTTTTGGTCCTCCCTCTTAGAATGAATTTTTGGGGACATCTTCCTCATTTAACATAGTGACTGACATAAGAAAAAGTATTACTACTTGTTTGTTGATTGATTCTCACTGTGAGTAAATGCCTGATTTCTTTTCACCATGTTGACTTTCAAGGATTTCCTGAGGGAAAAGAATGCCAACAAATACTAAGCTTTGATTCCAATAACTACCCTATCTTCCCAGATATAGGAGCAGCAAGCTGCCCTAGAAGGCCCTAATAGCTCATTGGGGACAGCCCAGCTATTGCCTTTCATCATCCTTCATTATGTTTTTACAGTAGAGCCAGACTCAACACAATTGATAAAAATCCTTTTTTTTTTTCCATTTTATCCAATCTGATCCATTTCTAAAGGTCACTTTCCCTGTTTCCTCCTTTCTTCATCCCTTCTTTCCTCTTTCCTCATTCTTAAAAGTAATCCAAAGGCAGCAACTGAGAATTTCCTTTTTATGACAATAGAAGAAAAAGAGGATGGAACCTTATAGGCAAAGTTTCAATATAAAGAAGAATCTATCAAGTTCATTTGTTTCCTGTGAGGGGTACCTTCTATCAGATTGCTCACAGCACAAAATTTCTGAGAATAATTCCAATATTCTTTGATGTCACAACACGCTATGGACTTGTCAGGCTCACAATCCATGGGCTCGCATCTCTGCTTCTGCTTTCCTTGAAGAATTCTCTTTCATGTTCTCAAATCCACAAGACCTAAGGACAAAGTACTATGATGTGGGCCAGAAGAGTCAGAAATAGAGGCGTGAAAGTCCTAACTTACACTTCTACCATGGACAAACCTTTCTTAACCCTTTCAGTGACTTGAAGCACACCAGCTCTCTATGAAGAAATGACAGATTGACTACCTAAGTTCAGGACAGAGGGATTTTCCACACCTACATTGGATATCTACAGGTACAATATAACAGAGGAAATGGTTTGCCTCAGGTATTCTCAACTCTTATCTGAGACTGAATTTGAAACTCAAGTCATTTTGACTCCCAGGTCTATGTTTTTCTTATACTCAAAAACAGAAGAACCTCTTCAGGACAACAACAAAATGCCATTTTTTTTGGTAGGTGAATCTCAGATAATTTGTGTTATCTCCTGAGAGTTTACAGAAGAAGCTTCTCTCTTATTATCTCTCACTTGTAATGAGGACAGAGGAACAAGCATCTTGTTCATTTCCTATTTCTGGAACAAGGAAGGTCTCTCACATTGATCTCACAATGATTTGCCACAAAATTACACACCTCTCCCCCAAAATACAAACTTCCTCATTCCTCCTCCTACATGTATTTGTCCTTACCCACCTCTAGAATAGTCTGTATCATGGTGCCTTCTACTGAGTGATCTCTGAGTAGTCATTTTGCGTAAGGGTCTTTTACATCCCTCATACTATTGATTCTCATTAAATACTTTTGTCATTATCCACCTGGAGTATATCTTTAATCAAAGATTAAAAATTTCTTTCAACATTTAATTTTTAAAATTCTTATCTTTGTCTGGTTCTCCATTAATAAGGAAAATATATATTTGTGTCCAGCTTGCATAGATAAGGGGAATTTGATTATTGTGCCACATTCCCTTTTATTATCCTCACTCAGTTTCCCTAAATTGTCTTGCCTCTATTTCCCTGAATTGTTCTGCCTCAATCCTCAAAAACAATCTGCCTAATTGTTCTGCTTAATCCTGCAATACCTGCAACTCCCTCCTAATTATCATGATCCAGATAAGGAGAAAGACCTTCTATCTTAGATATCATGACCCCAGCCCTTCCCTAATTATCAGAATGTCCAGTGCCTCCCCAACCCTGTCAGAACTGGATTGATAGTCCATTCCTGCTCTCAGTGCTCTGACTTCACCCCTGCCTTGGTCTACCCTTGTACCTGTGCCACGTGTGTATATATATACTTCATGGGAAGCACACATTAGCTGCTGGATGCTTTGGACATCAGCCCTGGGTGCAACATGCCCCTAGCACAATCTCTCCCTTTCAAATAAAAATTTAAAAACTCTCTAATCTCTATCTTACCTCAGTTTCTCCAGCATTACATTTTAGAAGTTTCCCACCAAGATATTAGAAAATGAGAGCAGGAGTAGGGATTAGAGACCTTCAGGTCTCCATCTTGGACCTCAGGGTGGCTGGAAATCTGGGTTTTTGGCCTGGAGAGGCTGGCCCTCTGGATTTTTTCCAGAGTCTTCAGGAAGAGAGCAATTTTCAGCCATAGCCATGCCTGATGGTGGACACCTTCATTTCAGCCACAGGAGAATAAGTCTGGATGTGTTCAGATATAATCTGATCTGTTTACCTGTTCTGTCTGTCTGTGCTAGCATCTGAATTTTCAGAATAATAAAATGCCGAAGGGCATTAAATTCTGAGAAGGGTATCATTCCAGGACGATGGATGATGCCCTCTGTTTGGGTGTCTTCTAAGACACAGCTGGTCTGATCTGATTCTTAGCGCCTTTTCGGGCACTCTCTGGTTATATGTGTTAAATGTTAATTTAAATATTGTAACTGTGCAGTCTATGTCTGTATGATTTGTGTTCTGTGTGACTTATCCGTCTGTTTTGTTGGTTAAAGTTCTGCTAAAGGTTTAAAAACAATGATTAAGAATTGGTTATTTCAATGTTGCAACTGCTTAGTATAAAATTTGCTTGTGATTTTGAACTTTTTAACTTGTTGCACTAATGTGTAAGTAAAAGAACAACAACAAAAAACTGGGCTATTTTAAGACTGGCAGAAATAGTTTTCAAAGCCGGCTAATAGGATTTCTAAGGGGAAAAGATCAATAAAACCTTAGCTGATTCAAATTCAAACCTAGTCTAGGCCTGGGCTGGGCAGATAAGGCCTCTGGAGGACAAAAAAGTTTATGCTATTGCTTTGAAACTTGGGGAAACGTTTTGGACAACTAGTTTAAACCTAAGTGAAAAAACAAAACAAAACAAATAAAACGTATCCTTTTGGGCAGTTTTTCAATGGTGGGAAAGAATGTTACTGTTGCCTATGCAGGCTAGATTTGGTTTTCTTTGAGTATAAGATCTTAAGAACAATGACTTGTTAAAGAGAAATTCTGTTAACTTTCCTCTAATTAGGTAAAGTATGTTACCTTCTGAAATACATTGGGTAATTTGTTATATTATATTATAACATTTTAAGTTATGCTTTAAATCCAGCTCTGCTGGATGTGTGAATGAAGGCGATTTAGGAGAGATAAGAAGGAAAATTTACATGTGAAAAGAAGTTGGGTGGGGTAGGGAGAAATGGATCTTTTGTTTTCAAAGGTGAAGATTAAACTCACCCCCACTGCTTTCTGCTGCTTTAGAAATGGAGCATCTAGTTAGAAAAGTTGGAAATTGGTTAAAGTATGTAGCAAGAGGGAAAGAGGAAGTGGAGTAGAGGGTCGGGAAGCATGGTGGAGTTCGGAGAAATGCCATGTGGAATAGGGGAAGGGAAGAAGGGAGGCCATGTGAAATCCCCTTTCCCTAATTAAACTTGATATAAAAGGGTGGCCACGTGGAATCCTTCCGCCTCTTCCCCCCACTGAGTGTGTCCCAGGCACTTTCTGCAGAGGCTTGGCTTTGGCAAGTGATTTTAAGAGATAGGCCTGCTTTTAAGTTAATTGGCTGAATATTTGTTTCTGTAGATACATAATAGTTTCCTTGGTTAAGGAATATGGTCATAAAGGTGATCTATAATTTGGTAGGATTATATCTAAAAGTTTAATTAATACTTTTAAGAACTTTTTGGATTCTTTTATTGTAATATTCTCTTTCAAATGTTTTCTGGGAGCAGCCTTCCTTTCAGTTTAGTAATCAGTCCAAATCCTTTATTGTCTCCTTCACTTGGAGCTCAGCTAGTTTTTCTGGAGGCCTTCCTGATCTTGGTTTCAGTGGAGAAGTAAAGGAGGAGAGCCTGCCATCACTTCTCTGGTCTTCCCTAGTTTTCCTTCTGATTGAGTTTGTCCCAGCTTATATCCTCTCTAATCAAAGATGTGAATCTTGTGGAACTATAGTAATTACTAAGTACATGTACTGAATTAGAGAACTGATAAATACAAGGCTAAATTATCATTGTCTCTATCAATTCCACTGACTTAACACCTTGTTTCAATCCTTTGTTCCAAGTTCAGAGTTCTGGCTCATAATATTTTATGTGGAATTGGGATATTCTGTATAAGTTTTAATTGATTGTTGGGTCATCCTGAGGTAATTTAAAGGGCCTCCGAAAATAATAGTTTTTCTTTGTCCTTTTGAAAATATATCTGTTATGAACAATATGCAATTTGGGATATTTGTCTATGTATTAGGTATTTTACAGCAAACTAGTTTGTATATATAATGTTCACTTACGAAACACCTATTAGATATAAAAGATAATTGTTCTAAGTTGTGAACTTACTGAGACAAATTTCTTACTGTTATCAATATAAGGTTATGGTAAATACCTGTTTAGGATTTATCTGAAACTTTGGTTAATGGAATATGTTATTGGAGGTAAAATTTCTTGGGCTTATAATTAATATTATTTGGGAGTTTTAAAGCTCTATTGGGACAATTATCTGGAGTAAAACTTTTTTTAAGGCTATTTATCCTGAATGAGCTTAGGGATAAGTTTTGATTGCTTATATTGTTATAATCATATACTTGCATTTTTTTCCTTCTGTGACTGATTCTATAATCAGAGAATTGGTCAGTAGAAACTGTTAATGCAATTCAATTATGTCATACCTTGCTGTTTTGAATCTGGTTATATGTAATCATTATATCCTAAATATTTCAGCAAATAAGTATTTAGCCTGATATCTATCTGTTACTAGTTATTGTGTCTATGATATTCAAGTGTTTTTAAAGGACCATTAACAATGGTTTGTGAAACCTAACTGCTGTCTTTTTCTTTTTAATTGGGACTATAGCTGACAGCCTTTTGCCTGTCCTGTGAGACAAGCATCTCTTCACATAGGAAGCTGCTGGCCAATCTATTTTGGCCTCCCCACATTTTGTAGTAATCCTTGTGGACCAGTTTATCTCAGATTGTTCTAACCTTTATTTGTTAGATTTGTTTTTTGTTCTAGTCAAATTACAGATATATTGACTTGCTTCTGGGAACATTCTCAGCATACCACACCCATCCCCCTGCTTGGATTGAGAGCCAGTTCTGTACCTGTCCTCAGCCTGAAGCAGCTTGGATAGCGACCATTTCCCCTTATCAGCATGAAGTAGTTTTGAATGAGGCTTTCTCTCCTACACATGATGATTGATATAAGGAAATTTGGGAATGGTTGATGAATGACTGTTAAACCCTAACTGGGTCATCCATTACTGTGTGTGTAAGATTTGGGATGGAATTTGTAAAATTGTGGAACTATTGCTGTTATGTTTGAGGGATTTTAAGGAAACCCTACGGTACTGGTTTGTTATGTATAGGTATTTTGATTCACTCTTGGGACTTCTATGTGGGATGGTTATTTGCTAATTCTTTTTCATGAGAAAAAAAGGGAGGAAGAGATAGGAAATTGGGGGAACTGGTGGGTTTTTCTCAATACTTGAAAGAATGGGAACTCCTGGTTCCTGTTCACTTTGCCTTAAGCACTTCTGCCCCACCCCCTATCTCACCAGTTCAGATTGAATTGGAAGTCCTTTAAGCAGTCCTTTTCATTTTTACTCCTTGCTTAAACTTACTGGGATGTGACTGCTGGTTGTGCTTTGACTTTGAAACCCCTTATTCTGTTGGAATTGCCCTGGCAGACTCTGTTTTGGGGCCTATTTTTTAGGAAATCTCCAAGATACAGGCACCTGTCTTAGGACTGGCAGTCTCTCTGATCTGTTTCTCCAGGACTGTAAAACCCCAGTTCCTTAATTAGTATTTTAGCATTCTCAAAGGACCTTGCAGTTTGGTATCAAGCCTCTAAAAGTTCGGGGTTTGCCTGCTTTGATGGTCTAACTTCATATTCTGATAACTCTGCTCAGAAGTCTGGATCCTTTCTGTATCCTAGTAGCAGCCCTGTCTGTTCTTCTAAGTGGGAACAGGTGGAGCTACTCCAAGCTCTCTTGAGCCCTGCTACTCCTATATTAGCAGAGGCTGAGTTAAGTACAAATGACTGCAGACCACCTAACTCACAATGAGCTACCCATCTCAAACTGGATTCTCTGGCTGAGATGGTTCCCCAACTGCAAAGGACCTGACATGTTTGCAACAGAGAGCTTTAGTACTGCAGTTAAATCTGAGGCTATTAGGGAGAGACTTGCCCTTGCCATATGAGTCCTTGCATTTTTCTAGTTTTATTTTGGTTTATTTACTTTACATAGGATTGGTCAAAATTATGGTGCTAAAACCTTCCAGGTATCTAGAGGAAGGTAATTCAATGATTGAATATTCAGAAGAGAGTGTGGAATGTTGTGGCACAGTTCCCTTTTGTTATCCTGCCTCCATTTCCCTAAATTGTCCTGCCTCCATTTCCCTGAATTGTTCTGCCTCAATTCCCAATTGTTCTGCTCAATCCTGTAACACCACTTCTCCCTCCATCACAAGGAGAAACTCTCTTACAAAGTTTTCCTTTCCTTTCTCCATTTTTCTTCCAGTTCTCTTTTAAGATCCTTTTTAAATTCTTCTAGGAGAACCTTGTGTGATGAGGATCATGTTATATCACCCTTTGGGGGTTCATCTGGAGAAAATCTGCTTTTAGTCTCCTCAGGGTTTTAAATCCGTTCTTCTCTTTCACTATACAAACTATCTATAGTTAAGAGTTCACTTTGCTTTTTTACTTATTTTTTTTTAAAGTTGGGATTTGCTTTTAGGACAAGGGAAGTTTATCAAGCTTCCTCTACAGACACCAGGTAGCAGTAGCAACTGTGCTGGGATCTTACTGAGGCACTCCAGGTGCTGGGTGGACATGGCCAGGTCCCATGAGACTCTAGTGCTTTGGGGTCACTCTTTACCTTTTGCATTTGTGTTGGATGTTTTATAACTTCTCTGCTGATCTAGTGGCTTGCAGCCAGGGCAGAGTAGCAAATACTGTGGTAGAGTCCTGCCTGTAGATTCTCTGCAGAGGGAGTCTGCACCACCCTGTGGTGACCAAACCCCATCCTGAGTCTGCACAGCATGCACTCACTTCAGTGTTGTGCCTGCCTGCCTGCGCATGGCCTCCTCTCGTGCCTGACTAAAACAGACCTTTTCTGGTGATTTTTGAATTTATCTTCTGTTGGTAATATGCTGCATTCCCAATATTAGTGGATTCTGGCAGTCCAGCACTTATTTCAGAGGTTGAATAGTGTAATTAGTATGAGGGTAGTAGGAGAGTTCAAAAAGAAGCACGTGTCTTCTCCACCATCTTGGCTCTGCCTGTAGAGAATCTAAATTCTTACTTTGTCTATTAGTCTAGTTTTTTCCCAGATTAAATCTTTTTAAGGAGTAAGAATAACAATCTTAATTTGTTTCCCCTCCTTTTCTAACCTAAAAGATAAATCATAAATGATGAAATGAGAAATGAGGACCTGGATAAGCCACAATTTTGGTGGAGTAAGTGATGGATACATATTACAGACCAAGTAAGGATGCTCCTGGATAAACTAACTGGAATCTTCCAGTTAGGATGGGATTTATTGTTTTACAACAAATTTTCCCAGACAATATTCATCCATAGTGAAATTTGAACATAATCCTCATAAGATCAGGGTGTCTTCCTGCACGTCAACAGAAAGGAGCCAGCCTAAAATAGGATTTAACTTTAGAAACTTTAGACCAAAAAAAAAAAAAAAAAAAAAAAAAAAGACACGGGTTTAAAAGGGGTAATGAAATAACATACTCAGAAACACCATCCTCAAGAAGTCTTGCAAAAGGAAATTGAAAAATAAAAATTGCCATTATTGTAGCATTGTGTGGCAGTGGGAGGGAGTGGTATTCTGCAGAAGTGGTTCATTAGAAATTGTACTTGGTGGGTATATAGCTCAAGGATAGACAATGGTAAAGAAAGTGCCCCTGAAAAACAGTCAGTCAACTTTTTTTGTTCTAGTTTTGTATTTACCAAGAAAAATTCTGATCTTAATTTGGCTTTCTAAATGAGTTTTCCTAAAAAGATTAGACTGTGGTGATTGATCAGTATGTATAACTACAATAACTTAGTAACTTGGCATTGTGAAATAACTAAATCCTATGGAAGTTTGTGAAATATGTACCAGATTTCCTAGGGACAGATCATCCCTGGCTAATGAGTTTTCAAGGATGAGAAACCAGACTGTAGACATGGAGTGACTCCATCAATTGCAAGCATGAAATCCAAAATGGCCAGCCAGATAATCTCTTATTTATATTAGTTCATCAGATAATTAGACCTAGTATTGATTGAGAAATCCAAATGTAATAGAAATAACACTAGTCTTGTAGTAAGGAGATCTGAATTTTAGTCCTGGATCAACTATATAACCTTAGGCAAATAACTTAACTTCTTTGAGTCTTATATTCCTGTGTATGTGTGTATATACATATATATATATATATATATATATATATATATATATATGTATATACACACACACACAAGTAAATAGTACTTTAAGATTTGCAAAGAGCTTTCTATATTACCTGGTCTCTGTGCTGCCTCAGCCTGACCTTGAGTGCAGCAGCAGAGCACCTTGACTGGCGAGTGACCAAGGAAGCCCTGTGCTCTGCTGAGAGATGAGCGGCATCTGACTCTGTGCCAGAAAGTATTTTCTGATCTTAACAACTGCATAAGAGAAAGAAAACGACTTCAAACCACCAAGAACAAAGGGTGGGACTTCTAACAAAGCAAAGGTATCAAGGCAAAGACACCAAAATGATGGGTTAGGTATCCAACATGTCCTGTCTTCCCCAGGAATCATCTCTTCTCCAGGGATGATGGATGACACCTGCAATTATAGCACAGTCCTTAGTGACAGCTCCAGAGACAGCGCCCTTGCTAGAAAATTTGGGGCCTTTCAGGAAGATGGGCTCTGTACATATTTCCAGGACATGCTTTCGCTGGCAGTTTATCCTATGAGGTCAGAAGAAATAGCACGTGATGAGACCACTTTTAATTATTGGTTTAAAAATTCAATTTGAGGTTAGTTTTGTTTTTTTGGGTTTTTTTCTGCTTAAATGTTTTAAGTGGTTTGTCCTGGAATTGATACTGACTCTCTTAGAAAATCACTTCTGGCAAATGCTCAGACTTTCATAATTATATGTTTTGTATAGGAGGCAAATTGCAAAAGTTGTGTTTGTTAAAAGGACAATGTATTATAAGTCTAGTCCCGATACATCCAACTAAGGGAATCAAAAAGTTCAGATATCTCTATTCTGTTCCCCAAAATGTAAATAATTCTGGAAACTTCTGAATAAGAAAATAGTCATTAGCATGTACATTACTAAAGATACTTCTGAGTGATTATAAGCAAAACATTTTCATAGCTTTTATTTCTTTTTCTACTGCATGGGAGGGAACAATACCAAAAGAAACTCTGAGGGAAAATTAAGAGGGAAGAGTTCATAATTTCCATTCCATCTCTTTTGAAGACATTTTTGCTTTGCTGCTAAAAGTTAGAAGGATTGAGATAGGAGTTATAGCTGCTGCTTCTTATGGAAATATAGACAAGAAAATATTAATAGTCAGTGAAACTTTAGAGCTAATATTTAAACAAATCCTAGAAACCAGGAAAAGTAAAAGAATGGAAAAAGAGCTCGGCATTTCTGTCTTCAAAGGATGAAGAAAAAAAATAAATTGGTTGATTCAACAATTGAGGAATAGTAAGAAAATACCAAATTATACTTACTTTTTTATTTTTATAAATGTTGCTCTGAATGTCTGAAGTGGTTTTTATGATATTGTTCTTTTGTGACGCCAGAGTTCATTAAAGAGCATACCCTCTCCAAGAAGTAATGCTTAGGAAATATGACTTACAGTGAAATATTAAGCTAATGAATTGTTCTAGCAACTGTATAATTCTCTGAGTTCCATTGAGTCCTGTTTTTCAAGATCCCAGTGTTTTGTGAATTAATCTACCAGGCAAAAAGATTACTGTTCCAAGTCCTGCTGGCTTCTTTCATCCGAAGTCCAGTATGGATCCAATAGTTTTTGGCCTGGTGACAGAGTACCTTGTGGACAAGGGAGATGGTGTGGTGTGAGGAAGAGAGCATTGTTTTTAAAAAAAACCCAACCAAATAACCTACATTTGTGTCCTAGAATCTTCTCTGAGTGGAGGTGAACAATCACTTGATCCCTGTGTTTGTGAAATTAATTTACCAGGCAAAAAGACTGTTGTTCCAAGTCCTGCTGGTTTCTGTCATCCAAAGACCAGCATGGATACAGCAATTTTTGGCCTGGTGGCAGGGTATCTTGTGGACAAGAGAGATAGCATGGCGTGAGCAAGAGAGCTTTAATTAAAAAAAAAAACATAAAAAAAAACACAATTTGTTTGTGTCCCCAAATCTTCCCTAATTCAGAAGGTGAACAATACTTTGACATCTCTGGGCTTTGGTTATATGATTTATAAAATGAGAAAATTTGAAAAATTTCCTTATGATTTTATTCATTCACAGCCATGTTTAGTCATTTAAATAAATAGCTGTCTTAAAAAAATAAGTGGGAAATCATGCAAATTTCTTTTACTTTGCCATGTCAACAATTAAAATATATTTCTTGAGGCTCTAAAACTGTAACAAAATTACTACTGCCTATGTAATGGGAACTTATCCTATGTGTAAAGTAACTAGGAAGAAAAACAAAAAACAAAAAACAAAAAAACTTAATTCTATACTTACAAGACTATCCCTGTAAAATATCACATAACTTAGAAAAATCATCATTTAAAATGTACTTGTTATCTGTTATCCCAGGCATTTCTTCCTTAATACTTTGATATAACCTTTTTTCTTTTTCTAGATGACCATCCCTTCCCCCCTATTTTTCTGAATGGCTGCTTCTTTCTCTTTGTGGTGCTCCAAGGTCTTACTAGAGACAATAGGTATTATTAGGATGTCATGTACTGTCTACTTCCTGTGAAAATAGTTGTCACCTTCTGTGATTTTAGCTCTGTCCTAGAAATCTTTCTATAAAATAGATTTAAAATGACATGAAAAACACAAAGGTAAGTTTCTTTGTCTAACTTAAAACCCTATGATCTAATCTTTCTCTGTCTTTCTCAAAAAGAAGCTGTCCAAATCTAGATCCTAATAATAATAACTACTCTTTATACATTGTTTTAAGAAAGTGTTTTGCAAATATTATTTAGTTTTCATAACAACCCTGTCAGGTAGATGTAAAGGGCTGAATCTCTGAATTGATGCACTGAGGTCAGACAACTGAGCACTTAAAGTTAATAACTGATTGGACAGTACTCTATTAGCATATGCTTGGAAAATGGCCCTTCCCACTATTCTGTGGTGCTTCAATCTTTTGGTGTATACAGAGAATTGTAGGAGGTACTAGGGGGTGGAGTAAGACTTGCCAGAGTCACTTTTGGGCGGTAGACAAAGAGAAGGAAGGTCGTGGAGATCCTGTGCCCATTCAATTCACTTCTACCCCTAAAGACCAAGAATAAAGAATAAAAACTTAATAAAGACTATAAAGAATAAAAGACTTTTTGCTTATCCTGACTCGGGCTGATTCTAAGGTATCCAGGATGCAAACTTGGTCTTCACATTTGATGCCCAATGTGTGGACCAAGGACCCTAATTTCACTGAAGAAGTCCCCAGTGACCAGGAAATAGGGTGAGTATTTTAATAGACAAACAGGGAACTTAGATTGTTAAGGGCTAAACTAGTAACCCTTTCTAGTTGAAATGGGGTAGAAATTAGGAAAAGATTCTCCTCTATCCCCATCCCCAGCCCCACCCCCAATCCCACCCCAAGAGGATGCTATAGAAAGCATACTTAAGATGATCAAGGGGCAAGGTTTAATTATAACTTGGTTGCAGATAGCTGGGCTCGGGTACATTAGAATGCATGTCCCCTTGGTTCTTAAAGGAAGAAGAAATGGGGCCAGATAATTGGAAACTAGTAGGAGATCAACTATATGAATACCACAATGGTCAACTTTGTGAATATTATAATGATAATGGGTCTGATTCAATTTCCAAAGAAACATTCTATACATACAATATAATACAATTGGCTTGCAAGTTATAGAAAAAAGAAAAATTTTAAGAACAGCCAGATGAGGAAGTGTGAAAGAAAGAGGAAAGCAAAGAACAGATTAATGGCATAGCACCAGAGGGCATGGAGACTTAAGTGAGGTTCAAGGGCATAGTGATTCTCTGCTCTCACAAGGCAGCTTCAACCCTGCCTAAACTGGAGCAGATTATTGACACACTCCCATCAACTCCACCTTCCAGGATGGAGGGAGGAGGAGGAGGAGGAGGGGCAGTGATACCACCAGCAACTCCCTCCCCAGCAATGACCCCCTCCTATGACTAGATTGCAAAAGGCAGTACTTAAAGCCACAGAAGAAGGGCAGGATTTAGCTGATTTGAAACTCAATATATATCCAGTGATTCAACAGTTTAATTCTTCAAGTCAAGAGAGTAGAAGATACACTCCTTTTGATCTAGAAATCCTCAAAGACCTGAAAAAGGCTTGCACTCTTTATGGGGCTACATCAGCTTATGTTAAGATGTTATTACAGAATTTGGCTTATGAAGTCTTAACCCCTAGGGCCTGGAAATCTAGAGCAAGGACATGCTTAGGACTTGGACAAAACTTGTTGTGGCTTTCTGAATATAGTGAGCTCTGTAGGATACAAGCCCAACAAAATAGTCAAAGTGGAGTTAATACTCCAATCACCTATGACCAACTAACAGGTGTAGGTTCTTATGCAGACATTTCAATACAAATTAATTACCCTATAGCAGCATTTGAGCAAATTGCTGCTGCTGCTATCAAAGCATGGACTTTTCTACCCAGTAAAAACGACAAGGGAGAGGCCTTCACAAAAATAGCACAAGGCCCAATGAACCCTTTGCTGATTTTGTGGGACGTTTACAGATAGCTGTCATACGAACTAATGGTGAAAATGCAGTAACAGACATTACGATAAGGCAAATTGCTAAATCAGAATGTAGACTGATTCAAGGAAATGGGATGAGGAGCCAAGCCCCAGGGCCCAAGGCAAAAAACACTTGGGGCATGATGGCAGCCAATGCTACACCCAGAGAGTGCCTAGAAATTCAGTACCCAGACATGACCAATCAGTCAGGAACCAATCTGATGACAGAAAGGGATTACAATATGGGACAATAGAATTGTATGCAGCTGGGAGAACTGAGATACCCCCTGGAGAGGTGAAATCTGTTCCTCTCCAGCCTATGGATCCCTTGCCTCCAGGCACAGTAGGCTTGATCATTTCACCTCCTGAGAGTACTTACAAAACAGTCTTCATTCATACACTAATGTGGGAAACTGGGGAATGTGTAGATAATATCCCAGTCACTAATACAGGTACACAATGTGTGACATCAACCAGGAGAAGTAGTGGCATCAGGTTTACTGATACAGACTCCTAATAAGCAATCAGCAAAATCCAGGAATATACTGGACAGCAGCTGTGACAGCTAACTGACCAATGCTCAATATCTATGTAAATGGCATACCATTAGAAGGTCTGGTAGACACTGGTACAGATCACACAGTCATTAGAGGTACCAAGTGGCCCAGTCACTGGCCAAAGATTAAGACAGACACCTATATGTCTGGGTTAGGAAGATCAATAGCAGCTAAAGTTAGTGCTACCCTTTTGAGATGGACTTTTGAAGGCAAAACAGGAGTTTTTACTCCTTTCATAGTTGACAAAATCCCCATCAATCTGTGGGGAAGAGACATTTTACAACAATTAGGGTTACAAATGAGTACTTCAGTTTTATAGGCAGGGCTGCTGTTGACGGCCTGCCAACACTTTCACCTGTTCCTATCCAATAGAAAACACCAGTGTGGATAGAACAGTGGCCCTTATGTAGCAATAAAATTCAAACCTTATTAGATATACTACAAGAGCAACTTGATCAAGGACACTTACAACTTACAACCTTCTCTAAGTCCTTTGTTGTAAGAAAGAAATCTGGAAAATGGAGGATGTTGACTGATTTAAAAAAGGTAAATGAACAGATGGAAACTATGGGAACTCTTCAACCTGGACTTCCATCTCCTACTCAGTTACCTAGAAAATGGCCTCTGTGGATTATAGATATTAAGGATTGTTTCTATTCTATCCCTCTAGATAAGGAGGATATGAAAAGATTTGCCTTTTCAGTGCCCAGCATTAACTTAGCTGAGCCTTATAAAAGATATGAATGGACAGTTTTGCCACAGGGAATGAAAAACAGCCGTACTATGTATCAAATATATGTTGCTGCTGCTCTTATTCCAGTAAGAAAAGCATTTCCAAAAGTAATGTTATTACATTACATGGATGATATATTTGGATGTGCACCTGAGGAACAAATGTTAGAAGCATGTCTATAAAAGACCATAAAAATACTAAGGAACTATAAACTGCACATAGCTCCAGAAAAAATTTAGACATGCTCCTTTTCAATATTTAGGATATGAATATATCCTAAGGTACTTACAGTTCAAAACTTTCCTTAAGAATAAAGAAGCTATACATGAACTGATGCTGAGTGAAATGAGCAGGACCAAGAGATCATTATATACTTCAACAACAATACTGTATGATGATCAATTCTGATGGATGTGGCCCTCACCAACAATGAGATGAACCGAATCAGTTCCAATAGAACAATAATGAACTGAACCAGCTACACCCAGCAAAAGAACTCTGGGAGATGACTATGAACCACTACATAGAATTTCCAATCCCTCTGATTTTGACCGCCTACATTTTGGATTTCCTTCACAGGCTAAATGTACACTATTTTAAAGTCCGATTCTTTTTGTTCAGCAAAACAACTATCTGGTCATGTATACAAATATTGTATTTAATTTATACTCTAACATATTTAACATGTATTGGTCGACCTGCCATCTTGGGGGAGGGGAAGAAGGGGAAAAATTGGAACAAAAGGTTTGGCAATTGTCAATGTTGTAAAATTACCCATGCAAATATCTGGTAAATAAAAACTATTAAAAAAAAAAAAAAAAGAATAGAGAAGTTAAACACCTTAAATGACTTCCAGAAATTGATAGGAGATATCCAATGGATGCGTCCAGTATTAGGCTTGACTACCTATCAATTGCAACCATTATATGATATTTTAAGGAGAGACAGTGCTTTAAACTCACCACGTCAGCTTATAAAAGAAGCTCAAGAGATTTTGAGAGAAGTTGAACTGTCTTTATCCAGTGTGGTTGAAAGAGTCACTCAAAAACCCTTGGAAATATCAGTTTTTGCTACACAAGAGGCACCCACAGCAGTCCTTCATCAAGGAGACAGTATGATAGAATGGGTGAACCTCCCAGCACAACCAGAACAAAGCCTTACTCCTTACCCAATCCTTGTGGCTAAAATTTTATTAAAGGCCATTAATTGAGCAGTACAATTATCTGGGATAAGACCTGACAAGATATACACCTTTTATACTAACACACAAATTAATGTATGCTGTGAAGCCATCCCAAAGTGGCAAATTTTATTAGCCATGGCTTCAAATTTTACACATGGGTCTCCATTAAAGATAACCAGACTATTACATAATTGGCAATGGATTCTTGAAGAAAAGGTTTCTAAACTTCCTCTTAAAGGACCAACTATCTTTACAGATGCATCCAAACATAATATTTGTGCTGTATTCTCTTGTGACTTAATTATAAAGAGAGTAATTCAAACCCCTTTTCAGTTCACTCAGCAGAATGAATTATATGAAAAGATTCTAGATCTTATTTATTATCCAGGAGATATAAATATAATATCTGATTTGGCCTATTCAGTAGGTGTGGTACAAAGAATTGACACAGCCCAAATAAAATTTGTAGCCTCTAATATATATTGGCTCTTTAAAGAATTTCAAGAGCAAGTGAGAAAGCATCCAGGTAAGATTTGTATCTTGCATGTCTACTCTCATAGTGGACTTCCAGGTCCTATTTTTGATGGTAATTCAAAGCCAAATAGCCTTCTAACCATGTTGGCCAATACTCCTTTATTACCGGAAGCCCAAGAATCTCATTTTAAATATTATCATGCTGCTCGAGCTTTACATTTTCTATTTGGAATAACAAGAGAGGAATCTAGAAGCATAGTAAAAGCCTGTACAGCTTGCATTCCTTTCCACACTCCTACACTCCCTCCAGGGAAGAACCCTCATGGTTTGAGACCCAATGAAATTTGGCAAATAGATGTGACATATTATAAATCTTTTGGTTGTCTGTCTTTTATCCATGTTGTGGTAGACATCTTTTCAGGATTCATGTTTGCAATACCAGCAGCAAAAGAGACAGCCCAACTGGTCACTGAATTCCTTATACAAGCATTTGCAATTATGGGTATGCCACAAGCAATAAAAAACAGATAAGTATATGCAGGTCCATATACTTCTAAAATTTTTTCACACTTTTGTGCACAGTATAAGATTTTACACACCACTAGCATACCCTTTAATTCTCAAGGACAGGCAATAGTAGAGAGGAGAAGCAGAGATATTAAGATGCTCCTCCAAAAAAAAAAAAAGGGGGGGGGGAGCCACAGATAACCCTAAAGAACTTCTAAATCTAGCTCTTTATACTATTAACTTCTTGATTTTTGACAAAAATTCACTGGCTCTGGCAGACAGGTTTTATAACCCACTGCAAGGGCAGTGTCCAGTATAAGCAGCATCACTGTCTTTAGATAATCACCAGGTGATGTGGAGAGGCCCAGAAAGTGGTGAATGGAAGGGACCAAATAGGTTAACTGCTTGGGGGAGAGGGTTTGCTTATATCTCCATAGATGGAGAAGGAATTGAATGGATGCCAATGAGCCATATTTGCCTTCTTCATCAGAGAGAGATAGAGCAGACCTTTGAAACCAAGGAGAAGATTCAACAAACATCAGGTGGTTCCGTAGCTGACTATACCCACTACTGAAAGAGCATGGCACTTATGACCACTGACTCATGGACACCAAAAATTGTTCGACTTTAAAATCCTCAGGAATCATTGGAATCCCTGAGACATGATAAGGCTGTTGTAGGACTTGAAAATCCTCAGGAATCACTGGATTCTCCAAGACATGATAAGATTGTTGTAGGACTTGAAAACTCTCAAGAATCATTGGATTCTCTGAGAAATGATAAGACTGTTGTAGGACTTGAAAATCTACAGGAATCATTGGATTCCCTGACACGTGAAGCGATGGACAATAGATTGGTTTTGGACTATCTTTTGACTGCTGAAGAAGGCATATGTGTGACTGCTGTTTACATACCCTCCTTCTAGGACTTCTGGAAATCTTTTACAACACTATGTTGATTTATATTGTTTGTTATATCATTACTTACATGTATAATTCATGTTTGCTACACCACATTGAGCCTGCATTAGCTGTGAGGAGAATTATCACTAATAGCCTATGCATTATTGCTATGTGCTTATGTAATAACACCTCCTTTTTGGGGTTCTCACCTCCCTGAGAAGTCAGGGCTGGCGTGACCACCTGTGTTCTAAAACAAAAGAAAGCAGGAGATGTAAAGGCTGAAACTCTGAGGTCGCATAACCAAGCACTTAAGGCTAATTACCAATTGGACAATACTCTATTAGCCTATGCTTGGAAAATGGCCTTTCCCACTATTTTGTGCTAATTCAATTATTTGGTGTATACAGAGAATTGTAGGCGGTACTAGGGGGTGGAGTAAGACTAGCCAGAGTCACTTTTGGGCAGTAGACAAAGAGGAGAGATTGTGGAGATCCTGTGTCCATCCAATTCACTTCTACCCCTAAAGACCAAGAATAAAGACCAAAGACTTTTGCTTATCCTGACTCTGGCTGATTCTAAGGTATCCAGAGTGCTAACTCAGTCTTCACAGTATTATCACCTCATTTTACAGTTGAGGAAACTGAGACTTAAAAGAGTTTAAATGACTTGTTCAGTATCCTGCAACTATTAAGTAATTGAACTCATGTGAAAGAATCCAACCATTCTGGAGAGCAATCTGGAATTATGCCCAAAAAGTTATCAAAATGTGCATACCCTTTGACCCAGCCATACTACTACTGGGCTTATACCCCAAGGAACTACTAAAGAAAGGAAAGGGACCTGTATGTGCCAAAATGTTTGTGGCAGCCCTTTTCATAGTGGCTAGAAGCTGGAAGATGAATGGATGTCCATCAATTGGAGAATGGTTGGGTAAACTATGGTATATGAATGTTATGGAATATTATTGTTCTATAAGAAATGACCAACAGGAGAAATACAGAGAGGCTTGGAGAGACTTACATCAACTGATGCTGAATGAAACAAGCAGAACCAGAAGATCATTATACACTTCAACAATGATACTGTACGAGGATGTATGCTGATGGAAGTGGATTTCTTCAACATAGAGAAGAGCTAATCCAATTCCAATTGATTAATGATGGATAGAACCAGCTACATCCAGAAAAGGAACACTGGGAAATGAATGTAAACTGTTATTTTTACATTCTGAATCCAATTCTTCCTGTGCAACAAAAAATTCGGTTCTACACACATATATTGTATCTAGAATATACTGTAATATATTTAACATATATAAGACTGCTTGCCATCTGGGGGAGGGGGTTGGGGGAGGAAGGGAAAAAATCTGAATAGAAGTAAGTGCAAGGGATAATGTTGCAAAAAATTATCCATGCATATGTACTGTCAAAAAAATGTTATAATTATAAAATAAAATAAAAATTAAAAAAAAAAAGTAATTGAACTCAGGATTTGAACTCAGGTCTCTGATAACCAAGTAAAGTGCTCATCAAATGGAATTTCCTACTGGCCAGGATTTGCATTTAAAGACCTTGAAATTCTTATTTTCTCATTTTTTGAAGCAGTGTTGAATAAAGGGAAGATTAAAATGCTTAACAGCAAATCCTTTCCGGATATTTTTAATGTGTAACTACCTGAAACCTAATTATGTCTACCAAACCATGTCATTGGTAGGCAAGCTGATTTCCAATTGATATCATTTGTGTGGGAGCCAAATCAGTTACTATGCAAACAAACTAGGCCAGGCCAATCTCTTCATTGTAGCATGAATTTAACCTGATACCAGGTTCACATGGCACAATTCATAAACTTATGCAAGCACCCAGGTAATTAGTGTCTAGGCTACTACCTTACAATGAAAATTAGTGAGAGGTGGAAGAAGCCACAGCCCAATTATATTTAGGTCAGTAGAAGCCTTGGAGGCAAGTCTTCTCTGTGATCATGATTTTGGTAGAGAAACTAGGAGACAAAATTTCAAAAGAAGTCTTCCTACTTCACTTGAGTGTTCTGAAACCTAAAATTTAACACAGATCTGAAACAAAACTTGCCTTAGCAGTCTCTGTCCTTTGGCATCTGTCTTCAATACAGCAAGAAAAGGATTTTAGAAAACTATTACTAGACTCAAATGAATCTTGAAATCTGTTTCATCAGATAGTATAAATAAGCACCCACATTTTCACCAAAGGGTAAATGTAAATAAAATGGAAATGGTTTCTCCTAAGAGCTTATTACTCAGTTTCTCCTCTTCCTTGAAAATTGCCATTGTTTACCTTATCTCTGCCAAGTTTGATTTATTTTAATGTGGTTTAGGTCAGCAACTTCAAAAACCAATCAAACCAATGCCTACAAATGCATTTTTTCCTAAACTATTATTAACCTTTAAATTTTTATATCAAATTCATTTCTGACTCCAGTGCCAATGATCTTGTAATAAAGAGAGAGCCATCCACATCCAGAGAGAGGACTGTGGGAAATAAGTGTAGTTCACAACATAGAATTTTTAGTGTTGTTTTTTTTTTTTTTTTTTTTGCTGTTTGCTTGCATTTTATTTTCTTTCTCATTTTTTCTTCCTGTTTGATTTAATTTTTCTTGTGCAGCAAGATGATTGTATAAATATGTATGCATATATTGGATTTAACATATATTTCTACAATGTTTAACATATATTGGATTATTTGCCATCCAGGGGAATGGGTGGGGGAAGAGAGGGAAAATTGGAATACAATATTTTGCAAGGGATAATGTTGAAAAATTATCCATGCATATGTTTTGAAAATAAAAAGCTTTAATGTAAAAAAAGAAAAATGAAAAAAATTATTTATGCATATGTTTTGAAAATAAAAAGCTTTAACAAAAAATAAAAACATAGATGCATATGAAAAAAAATTCATTTCTGACCAAAGTCCCATTATGCTATTCTCATCCTGTAAAAGATATTTTGATATTTCCTTTGGGATGTTATTCATTTTTTTCTTTCAAATGAATTAACAATAGAGTTCTCTCCCTATAATTAGTCTTTGAGGAAAAGGAAAAGTTAATCCAGCAGTCAGAATAGGTTGATTTTTTTTAAAAATGCAATTATATTGATATACTCCAGTAGAGATCCCATATGATGTTGACAATGATTAGATAATCACAGTTCTTTGGGCCAGACTTCTAATCCCCCTAACCATAAAATAAATTATTGTTATTATATTTTTAAATGCTCCTGCAATTAATCCTTTTCCATTATAGCCAATTAAATGTTGAAGATTAGAATTGTACTATTATTTGTCTGGTATATCCTGAAACTTTTATCATTTGTAACTCTGACAGGACTTTAGAATAGAGTCAAACTGAGTTAAGATATGCAGAGCTGTTAAAAGTCACTCTTCAGAATACAGTCTTATAGATCATTGGGAAGAGACTTGGGAGATATTGGACCAGGATTGAGATAGGGTAGAGCTGGCCAGAAGGGGTCAAGATTAGATTGTCACACATGAAATGCCACTGAATAGCTATGTCAGGCAGACTCAACCAAGACAAGAAAAGTTGGCAAAGACAGATAAGTGCCATGAATACAAGCAAGAGGTCAAATCCAGGATAGTTGACTAGGAAAGGGAGGAGAAGCTCAAATCCAGAACAGTCAGTCAAGACATGTTTAAGCAAGCAAAATCAAAAGTCCTGGGAGGTCAGGAAATAAGAATTAGGCATTGAAACCAAGAGGTTGAGGAATAAGGGATTCCTAGACTATGATTATAGAAGAATTGGTAAGATTTCAGGCTGGGACAGAAGCATGGTGTTCAGAACTAGGGAACTTAGAGTTCTGCTATCTTTAGCACTGGTTAGGTCATTTGTTCTATGTGCCACAGTTTAGGAAAAAGTTCATCCTAGTGAGGCAGCTGGATGTGCTAGTGGATATAGAGCTGGGCTTGAAGCCAGGAAGATCTGAATTCAAATCTAGTCTTAGACACTTACTACCTCTGTATCCTGGGGAAAGTCATTTAACTTTTTAAGTGACTCAGTTTCCATATTTGTAAAATGGGGATAATGATAATATCCAGAACTATTGTGAAAATCAAATGATATAATATTTGTAGAGTGCTTAACACAATGTCTGCTTCATAGGAAGTACAATATAAATGTTATTATCATCATTATGATTAGGGCCTCTAATATGGTGAGATTGATTTAAATCTATGCCCCACTGCCACTACCTCCTATTTATGGCCTTTTCTTATTACCCTCTTTCCCCCCCACCAATCTCCTAGCATACTTCCCTTCCTCAAATAATGTGTTATTTATTTATTTATTTGTTGGTATACATAGTACAAGGGCAGTTAGGTCGTACAATGAAAAGAGCACAGGACCTGGAATCAACAGGAGTTCAAATCTGATCTTAGACACTAATTAGTTATGTGAACCTGGGCAAGTCATTTAGCTCTTTTTGCCTCAGTTTCCTAATTTACAAAATGAGCTGAAGGAAATAGCAAATCATTCCACTGTCTTTGCCCCCAAATGAGATCATGAAGAATCAAAATTAAAACAACTCAGCAACAACAACAGTAACAAAAACAGTACACACCTGTATCCTCCCCAGGAATGGAAGCTATGTGAGGGCAGACACTATTCATGTTTTGTTTTGTTTTTTTAGTATCTTTGATGCTCACACTAATGCCTTACAGAAACTATATAGTAATGATAATAATACTATCCATAGTAATTACAACCATAGTGCTTTAGATTTACAAAGTGCTTTATAAATATTAACTCATCTGATTCTTAACACAACTCTAGGGGATCATTGCTCTTATTATCCTCAAATTACAGATAGGAAAGCTGAGATCAAAAGATCAAAAGTATTTGAGACAGGATTTGAACTCAGATCTTGACTTGAACCCTAGCACTATCTAATATACCACCTGAGTACTTCCTATTGAAATTGAAATTAATTGAAATGAATATGTACATCAATTGAGAGAATGATGTCCAGCTTAGAGAAGAAGACTTAGGTGGCTATGGTTACTATCATCAACTATTGGAAATGCTGCCAAATGGAAGAATGAGACATGGCTCCATAGGTGGAATAATGAACAATAATGTAGTGGTTATAGAAAAGCATATTTTCCCCCATCTAATTGTTTTGAACACTCTCTGGATGCAGATTGCGGTTTCCATCCCAAGTCCACTGGAACTGCCTTGAATCACTACATTGTTGAAAAAAGCCAAGTCCATCTTGTTATCACTGTGTACAATGTTCTCTTGGTTCTTGGAAGAGCATATTGTTGCTTAAAATAAGGAAGTTGTCTCTAATGATTAGAGTTATCCAAAAGGAAAATCACTTGGTTCTGTTGGAAGATAACTAAATTCCCCACCTCTCAAGGTTTTCAGACACAAGGCAGATGATGTTGGGGTGCTGTTTCCTGCTCAGATGGCTATTGGGTAAAATAACCCCCCTTTTCATCGTCCAATCAAAGACTAGAAAGATGCACGTTGAAATGCGACTTTAACCCCAAGCTCACTGAAAAATAACAATAACTCATATTTCTGGGTGATACTGTATTTATTGGCTGAGAGTATCTATTTACCTCTTAATAAAGTATTTATTACTTTTTAAAAATGATGATTCAAATGTGACGAATAGCTATCTCTCAAGTAGCATTTTAAAGAATAAGCTACTCCAGGGTGTAAATGATGGTGTCATAACTCACACTTAGCATATTGTGTAGGGCAAGTCCAAAATCATAGTGAGTATGTAAGGAATGAATAATCAGAGTCTGACTCTCACTCTGGAGTCATCTTGTCTCTTTTTTCTTTCTTCGTAAAACGTAGTGCCCCCAGATCTATGAGAATGGCAAGGAGGAATTGTAAGATAGAGCAGAATCTCTTTTAGATCATGAATGAAGTTATAGCACAGTCATGTCCCAGCCACTCTGGTCAGTGACACACTGTGACAAAGTTTATAGCACTGTTATACTTGTCTGGATGACAAACTTGCAGACATTCGTCAAGGGGGAAATGTAATTCCCATATAAGCCCATGTTAAAATGACAGAAAACAAATCCTTGGATAAGGCTGCCTGAAATAGGTCTGCAACTTGGTTTTTTGGTAATAAAAAATGGATATACTCAACACAAACATACAAACACATATGTACTTATGTATATGTATGTATAAATTGTGTTGTGTTTATGTGTGTATTATATGTATATGTGTATATATACGTATAATGTGTATGTATAGATGTATATATAAATTGTGTTGTGTTTGTGTGTGTATTATATGTATATGTGTATATGTATATATAAATTGTGTTGTGTTTGTGTGTATAATATGTACATGCCTTGGTTTCTTCCTCTGTGAAATGAGCTGGAGAAGGAGATGGCAAATTGCTTAAGTATCTTTGTCAAGGAAACTCCAAATAGTGTCAGGAATAGTCAAACATAAGTGAAAACAACTGAACAGATATATCTTTATCTAGATCTCTATTTGTATATATGTTTCTATATATACATATATGTGTATACACACACACACACACACACACACATTCATTTTCCCCACCAACAAATTTTTTTAGCTAAAATGTTTTATTTGTGACTATTCAGCACAGCCGAAATGGCCTGGCAATTCAGACTATTGTCCTATCTCAGTGTATATCCTATGAACTGAATAGTAGTTTGTATAGATTTGCCTTGCAGATAGCAATCTGTTGTCAATAAATCTTTTATCATTATGAACAAACTGACAAATCAAAATAAAAAACCTTCACTCTTCTAGATCCCCTTGTCCATTAAAACATAAAGTTAAGACAGTGTGAAGGATAGATATCAAATACATCAGATCTCAGAGTCGATTTAAGACCAGAAGTGATCCTAAAAGTCAGTTAATCTATTTCCTTCACTTTCCTTTTTACCACCAGGACTTCAGTGGCATTCTTACCCTGGATCATCCCTCTTCTATGCCAAACCTCTCCCTCTACTGGTGAGTTCCTTTGGGGGGATGGACCTCCATGTTTCATTCCCCTCCCAGTGAGCTTTGCCTCCATGTTCTACTTCCCTTCCACCTCCTCTCCTACGCTCTACTTTTCAGCTCCCTTTTACATGTTGTCCTCCCCTAATACAATATAAGCTTTTTGAGAATATGGACTATCTTTCTTTTTGCTTGTATTTATAGCTCTTATGATTTTATTTTTGTTAAATCTTTTTAATTTTCAAAAGATATGTATGGATAATTTTTCCTGTCTCCTTCCCTACATAACAAGTAATCCAAAATATGGTAAACATGGTAAAAATATTATATCGCTTATGTTTAGCATAATACCAGGCACATAGTAAACACATTAAAAGACTTGTGACTTGCCTGCCTGTCTTTATAAAGGAATAAATTGATGCTGAAAAGGGTTGTGTAGAGAAAGGGCCAGGTCCAGGATTAGAACTAAGATCCTTTTGTGCTTAAGCCAATATATTTCCCACTGTACCACATTGACTTACAAGGAATTACTTCACTCAACTTACATAATCAGAGCCAAAAGGTCACAAGGAAGGAACACAGATTTTCTTTTCAAGAGCTTCAAGAATACTTCCAGCCACTTTTTTTATTTTTGTAAATAGAATTCTATTTTCCCATTAATTTCTAGTATAAAGTTAAGCTTGTTCCATAGAAAATATTCCTTAATGAATGAACTGAAAACTCTTTGTAGAAAAAGGGTTGTTATTCTCTTATATCTGTGTATTTGTAATCCTCTGTCTTGTGGAGTAGACATGTTCCACTTCCCTCTGTTTGGATGAATAGAAAGTCACCATATATAATCATTCTAATGAGAAGGATCACCAGTCTTTATCATTTGTGCTGCTGATTTGCTCTTTAAACCTCCAGATTCTAAGATCTGACCTGCTAATATAACCTAAGAATTCCTGAACCTTGCCATCTACCCTGTAGCTGTTTTGTTTTCTCCAGCAAGAGTTGAGCTCCTGGACTGCTAGGATTGATGTTTTTCTATTTGTATCTCTAGCACTTAACACAGTTTTTGGCATTTAGCAAGTACTTAATAAATGCATTTTCCTCCCTTCTTTCATTTCTAACACATAATGTCTGCCAAATCTAAGTTTGAGGCTTCCATTTCTGGAACATTTCTATCCTACTTCATTAATTCTACAGTTGTAAAAGTCAGAAGAAAAAAAAAAGATATTCTATCCAAGTAACACTTTCCACAAGGAAAGCACTTTTCAAACAATATTATCATTAATTCATATAATGTTCCTCTTGGATAAATTATCTCTAAATTTCATACAGAGAAACTAAGAGAGACAGAGAGAGGCTAAGTGCCTTTCTTAAGAACTGGAAAATGAATCCAGGCTACTACAGCATATTTATTAGCAACCCTTTTGTCTTCTGGCCTGTTGACCTTCCAGCCCATGCATCATGACAGTAGGTGCAATGATATGATAACCATACATCTGGGTACTTTCATGGCACCTGTTAACACAATGCCAGCTACTCTAATCAACTTGTCATTTTCTCATCTTTGTCTTCTAAATATCTCATGGCAAGTTTAATGAGAGATCCAGGCTTATAACTCAGGCCATCACATCCAAGCTGTAGCTATCATTCATTCTTAATAACATTTACATAACACTTTTAAGATTTATGAAGCATTTTTCTTACAACATCCCTATGGGGTAGGTTTCCACATTCCTAAACTGATCTTTTTCATTCTTTCCTCTCCCCACCCTACCCCCTTTTTTTAACTAATTTTTTTTTTGTTTTTAATATCAGTATAATTTCCCATTATATTAAAATCAAGTCAATAATTATTCATTAAGTGCTTACCATGATCCAGACACTTTTGAACATTCAAATATATAGGTAAAAATAAAAGACAATCAGTCCTTGTTCTCAGGGAGTTTATATTCTAATGACTGGGAATTATGGGGAAGAAAACACCTAAAAGGAAGCTGAAAAGGGTTGGGGAAGAAGAAAATACCTATATAGGGACATGGTGTAGAAAGAAGTCCAGGGTACTAGTTAATAGATAGAATACTGGGCCTGAAGTCAGGAAAATCTAAGTTCAGATTGTGCTCCAAACTGTGTGACCTCTTTCAGCCTCAGTTTCTCAGCTACAAATGGCAATAATAATATTTTTATTGCCATAACTCAGAGGGTTTTGTGAGGATCAATTGAGGTGGTATGTAAAGTACTTTATAAACATATATAAATGTTAGCTACCATCATCATCCTCATTCTCATCTGACATTAGTGAGGACGAATATGTAACAAGCAATGAGTTAAAGAAGCCAGCTTCCCCCAGATAACAGATTCAGAAGCAGCTCTGATTGCTCCCCTCTCTGATTATCCTTTCTCCTTTCACTCATGGTACTGGCCCTGTTAGAGCTGGGATTTTATCATAGAGGAAAATATACTAATAGAGCCATTCCGAGTCAAGGATCTGAACTCAGTGTAAGGTATGCAACCTACCTCACAGGATCGTTTTTTTCTTTTTTGTCTTATTTGGATGTTCTTCCTAACCAATCTGTTCCCTGCAGTTAACCAGCTCTCAGTAATATAATTCTCTACACATGATACATGAAAAACACCAACCATCTAATCTCCCTTGGAAAATTCTAGCTGAATTGTTTTCTTCCCCAATAACTAATCTCTTGAAGATGTCTTTGTTTCATACTCTCTGGGAAAAGCATCATAGATTTCTATGCATAGTTAATGACAAAATCACCTACAATAGTGGACCACGGAATGGATCATTACACAAAGCTCCCTGTTGTTTGATTAAGCCACTGTTTTCTGTGAAAATCATGCTGGGATGGAGCCAAACTTGGTATCACAGAGTAAAAAGGAAAACTTCAGTCGAGAACTCTTGTCAGTGGGAGGAGATGTATGTACTTGAGATGGAGTCTGTTCAGCACTGCAAGTATTCAGTCTTTGACAAATAGAATTTTCTTCACTTCCAAGTTGTTAAATATGAAATGACTCAGTTCAATGAATCAGGGCATTTATATTCTAATCTAATATGGTGGGTAAAAGGACTTGACTGGGCTTTATTCCACTTAGGAATATGCCCCATCTCATGAGATGATTTAGAGCAGGGTATTTCATCTCAGTTTCCTCATCTGTAAAATGTGGGAGTTGCTCTAGGTGGCTTTTAAGGCCTCTTCTAGCTCTGTGAATATATGACCCTAGGTCATCATTGTTTTTATCACCTCATCAAGATACTGCATCATCTGCACACTTTGCTATCCCCAGTTGTAAAATGAATGTAAGTGTATCTGCCTTTTGTCTTACTCAGTGGGTGTTGCTCAAGTGGATGAATCACTGAGCTAGATTTTCCTGCATTTTAAAAGGCAGGGCCACCACTAGGGCAGGGCCAGTGGGCTTTTTTCCAAGGGTACCAATACCTTGAGGATAGAAGGCACTTCCTCCAGAAATTCCCACACCTGTCTCAAGCTCATCAATTGGCAAAAACTTCCTGGTCCTCCGGTCAGCATGGCATCTTTAATGGGACCTACCTTCTCCCAAAGTTTCAGTGGATGTCTAGGTAGGTATCTTAGGGTCAGTCCACCCCCTCATCTAGTATGACTGCCCTCTGAGTTGTCACCTGAAGTCAAAGAAGACACTCCTTCCCCCAGATGAAAATCACCTACTTGTGGCTCATTTGAAGGGTGAACATAATTCAACTCTTCACTATCCCCTTTAAATTAGATTTTTTTGTGCTTTACAAAATTGAGACTAGTTCCAATGATCTTGTGATGAAGAGGGCCATCTATACTCAGAGAGAGGACTGTGGGAACTGAGTGTGAATCACAGCATAGCATTTTCGCTTTTTTTGTTGTTGTTTGCTTGCATTTTGTTTTCTTACTCATTTTCTTTTTTTTTAATTTTATAATTATAATAATTTTTTGACAGTACATATGCATGGGTAATTTTTTTTTTTTTGTACAGCACTATCCCTTGTACTCATTTCTTTTCTGAATTTTCCCCTCCCTCCCTCTACCCCCTCCCCTAGATGACAGGCAATTCCATACATGTTAAATGTGATACATCTTACTCATTTTTTTCCTTTTTGATCTAATTTTTCTTGTGCAGCAAGATAATTGTATAAATAGGTATACATATATTGGATTTAACATATATTTTAACATGTTTAAGATATATTGGATTACTTGCCATTTAGGAGAGGGAGGGGGTGAGAGGAAGAACGGAAAATTTGGAACACAAGGGTTGATATTGAAAAGTATCAATGGGTATGTTTTGAAAATAAAAAGCTTTGATAAAAAAACAATATATAGTCAGATCTAGTGAATGGGAAAAAGAAGGTCTCTATAAATGACGATATGATTATTTTCCCTTAATGTACCTTAATGTTGACAGATGAATCAGAATTTGACTTCTAGAATGCAGATCATTTTGGTTGTGAACCAAATGGAGGGATGATCACATTGAACATCCGCAGTTTAGTGGACAATAAGCTAAAATGGGACTGCAGAGCTCTGTTTACAGAAGTACCAGTTACGTAATCTCAGCCAGGCCCAGCCTGTGTGCAAAGCCCACAAGCCAGCAGGATTTGGTCCCTAATCTTCAGTATGGATCAGAATGTTCGCAAATGCAGAGCCATCCAGGATTTGTTCTACAATGTGCACATCCAAGGGGGGAGGGGGAAAGAGACAAAAACAAACAGAAAATTGGAAGCTGTCCTTAGAGAGAGTGTTAGGGTAAAATTATAGTGTTCTCTGACACAGCCGTCTAGCTGTCTGCTTCCCAAGCTCTAATGACTGATTGGGCATTTAGAAGAGGCTGCTCTATCTCTGTCTGGGCTGATCTAGCTACTTCAACAACCTTCCTGAAAGTGAAAGGCAAGCGTTTGGATTGTAAATATCCTCTGGCCAGAGAGTGCTGCTTCAAGGGGCCTTCAAAAAGAAAATCAGAAAGCAAACACTCTCCTCTAATTCCCTGCTTCCCCAAAGGTACCCACTAACTCTGTCTTTTTGTCTTTATCAAAGCCTACAATCTTGCTTTTCTAGGCAAATGCAGTGGATTGAGTCAGAAAGATCTGAATTCAAATTCTGGGTAAGTCACATTAGCCATATAAGCCTATTCCCTCATTTGTAAATTGAGGTTCTCTAAAATCTCCATTTCTAAATTTATGATCCCAAATGTCTCTCAATCATTTCTTTATCACTAGTAACAGTGCCTGAAATTCCCACCATTCAAGGCTGTAAATTTCTAAGATATTGAGGTATAATGATAATCACCTGTAATCTCTATCTGAACTTGTGGGTTCTTAATGACAATAGGGCTAAATAAATCAGGTATCTAAACTAAGTCTAGCACTAATACAAGAAACCTCCATATTGGGACTTGAGGCAGGGCCACCAAACTGCGTAAAGAGAAAAAAAAAAGGGGATCAGGCTGAAAACAGAGTTTCAATGCCAGTCAGCAATGGGGATGCCAGTCACGAGGGATGACTACATTTCCAAATTGTAATGGATAGGGATAGACAGTCTGGGCAAAACCAACATCAACAAAATCAAAAAGGTTTCTGTTAAAATGCAATGAGAGTGATTACATTAAATATTTAGGGCATATAGCACAGGTTCAGTTATTAGGTTAGTCAGCTATCACAAACCTTGCAAAGCAGAAAGCAGGACCTGAAAGAATGAAATACGTTAAATACAATACATTTTAAGGAGAGGACTGGAAAAGGAGGAAGGGAAAGATTTGGAGCATGGTCAATGACTCAAGGAGAACAGTTCCAAATAAGATGCAGCTATGGAAGGCTTCTGGGGGGATATCTAGAATGGAGAAAGGTGTGATGGAGAAATACCCTGATATTAAATTTTATCTATGCCTCTCTATCCAAACAACCTCATTTTCTATATTTTATAGTATTTACAGTAGTCTGTTTTTTTCAAAGACCCATCTTCAGCTTTTCTGTAAGCAGCTTGTTCATACCCATCAAAAAAAAAAAAACCTTCAAAAAGAATTCATTGTCTACTATGTGTAAAGCACAATGCTCCACTCTTCTCAATAAACAAACAAATGAATGAATAAAGAAAGAAATAAAGAAACAAATGAATAATAAATGAACTTTCTGTAACTAACAGGGAAGGGAACAGGACCCTATCAACTTGCTTGACTAATTTCTGCTGGGGGTACTGAGGAGATAGCTTCCAGGAAAATCATGATGAGATGTATAAAGGAAATGCCATGGAGAACCAGTGGGGCATGTGTGGTCATTCTATGAATGGTTTCTATTGGCTAGTCATGGAATTGATGGGTGCCTTTTTAAATTATGTAGTTAAAAACTATCAACATCTTCAAAGAGTTGTGAATCAGCATTGGCTTTGTGTGGATACCTTCCCCTTATACCTTTGATGAGAGTCCTAGTCATAAGGAAAAAGGTCTTCCTGGAAATCATCTAGTTCTAAGAAATGGGCTGGTTTGATTTTTTCTTTCTTTTCCATTTTAGATGAAGAGTGTTGGGAGAGAGTCAGAATCCAAGCCAGTACAGCTTAGATGCCCTGAGGAGCAAGGGGGGATCTTCAGGAGTGACCTTTGGAAGTCCAGCCCATTGGAAAGAGTCACCTAGATATGAACTCAGTGAGACTAAAGCTGTAGGCTAATGCTTTTTTCAGGAACTGAGCAAAGATATGAGTCTAATATTTCTAGCTCTCCCATGTTGAAGTAGTATAGGGGAGATTATATCCTTGAGGTATAAGCAGGAAAATGTTTATTAGTTTGTTTTTGCTGTATCTTTGAAATAAATATCCCTTTGTAAAAACTGATTGATGTTAAGTGTTAAATAGAACACTGGCCAGCCAGTCAGTATCCAAGATGATGGCTTAAGAGAATAGAAGCACCTCCATCTCTCTGGTACCTCCAGGGGTGATGCAGCAGGCCTGCTTCAGAAAGAACCAGAATACAAACACATTCCATTCCTTGGGACCCTGCTTCAAAAACATCTTAGAGGGTTTCTGGAGCCCAAGGCATCAGGGAAGCAGATTCCTAGAAAGCAGTTGTTGCTTTTTTTTCCCCATTAGGATTCTTGTTGAAGTGCTTCTGGTTATTCTAGGCATATTTGGTAGGTCACAGCTGCTGGCCTGCTTTCTCCGTGAAGCTGAATTTATCAACTTCTTCCTAACATTCCTCACTTTTAAGGGGAATCAGTAATCAAGGTTGACTGGAGGTCAACAGGTGCTGCAATGGGACTACTTCCTCTCTAAACCCCCAAGCTTACTGACCTAATAAAACTCACAGTTCTATTTTCCATCCTCTCTTGGAAGGCATTTTGTTGTATGACCTTGTGTTTGGCAAGGGGATTTTGAAGGTGGAGGAATTTGGAAATTCAGCCTCTTTATTCTCACTGTTGGGATTTAGGGAGGGGGTGGGGATTTTGGACATTCAACATGTTTATCCACATTTAGAAGCTTTATGTCAAGTTCATTTCCTTAGAGTCCATCTTGTTTCACAACAAGAATCTGTATTTGTTATTCTGCCAAGCTCCAGACTTCCCCAAAGGATGAAGTTATAAGTGGATAAATTTCCATTTTTTAAAAAAGGATTGTTTTTATGTCCCATGATACCATGTCAAATGATAAGAATAGCTTCAAATTAGTGACCTGCAACCAAGTACCAAGAGAAAAAAAGAAGAGGTAGCTATGTGGTAATAAAAACAACAGCAACAATAATAACAATAACTAGTATTTATATAGTGCTGTAAGGTTTGCAAAGGATTTTTTATTAATGTTATCTCATTTTTATTCTCACAACAACGCTGGGAGGGTGGAAGGTGACATTATTTCCATAACGGGGCTAAGAGGTTAAGTGACCTACCTGCTTGCCAAGTGGACATGCAGCAAACAGAGAAAAATGACTGATAAAAAACTATATTAGCAGATAATTACTCTTCCTTCAAGTTCATATTAATAGCTTTAAACCAAAAGAATAAAATGTTTCCTTCTGCTGTGTGTTCCAAAGTAGAAGGTTTCCATTCCTGACCCAGAATCTATCTTTGGTGGCTGGATCTCCATTTCTAGAGGCTAAAATTATTTTATTATGTGCTTTTCATGCAGCACGGAGCATGATAGAGTTTGCTTTTGTTTATGAAAAAGAAATATAGCCAAAAAGTCTATTCTGGCAGCTACCTCAAGCATTAGAAATCAACGGGTTCATGTAATTGTGTACTAGCAGTGATATTTGCTCTATGAAAAGAGAAAATCCAGATGCTGCAATTAGGTTTTTGTTGTTGTTCGGTTGTTTCAGTTATGAGTGACTTTCCATGACCTCATTTGGGGTTTTCTTGGCAAACATACTGGAAGGGTTTGCCATTTCCATCTCCAGCTCATTTTACAGATAAGGAACTGAGGCAAGCTTGGTTAAGTGACTTGGCCGGGGTCACATAGCTACTACATATCTGGGGCTGATATAAACTCCAGAAGATGAATCTTCCTGACTTGAAGCTCAGCACTCTATCCAATGTACCACCTACCTACCCAGGTAATTAGCTCTTCTAAATACAATTTGTTAGATCTAGAGGTAAGAATATATTAAAAATGCTTTTCTGACTTTCAAATACTGTGTCTCATTTCCTTACTTTTTAAATAAAGGTGTGGAATTGATGATCTCTAAGACTCCTACCTTCTAAATCTATGATCCTTTCACTTAAGTAATATATCAATCAGAGGAAAGATTAATCAGTTTAAATAATTATAATGAAATCTCCCAGATGGATGCACATAGTACTAATAAGCATTCTAGTTTCAGAAATTCTATGCACGAAATAGTTACGAAAAAATGTTATGATGGCAAAAATCAACTAAACTTTGCAAGAGATTGTCAAGGCTGAGTTTGGGAGCCTTTTGAGCCTGAGGGACTAGAGAATATTGGTTCCCTCATTTTCAGTAATTAAGGAAATTCAGAAGCAGGATGGAGTTGGGAGCGGCTGGGGAGGGGAGGAGGAGAATGAATTCAGTTTTGAACACATGGTTCTGGGAGTTAGGAGAGAGGCTAGGATTGAATAAATAGAGTTGAGAATTATCAACATAGAGATGATCATTAAAATCAAGGGGGCTGATCTGAGTCTGAGAAGGGTAGTAAATATTAGTAGGAGGCAGAAGAAAAATTCCAGTTCTCCCGAGCCTGCTCCTTGGAGGTGACAAAATAGGTCTCTCCTAATTTAGGATTTAGAGTCCTGGAGGATTAGGCAATCCCTCAAAGTAATTGGTCGTTATTATTTGGGGAAGATCCGAACACAGTAATCAGGAGATCTTATTTCTGAGATTTCTCCCAAAGACCAAGTGTTCCTGCTTAGCAAGTAAGGTTAATTTTGAAGCAGTAACTATTCAATTCATTAATTTCACTTTATTTTTTCAATGAATTTTTAAAAAACAAGTTGTTTTCTCTCCCAATCTCCACTGCACAAAACACTAGTGGCAAGCTTGTATAGTCAAACAGAACAATGAATTGGCTTTGTTCAAAAAGTGTCTTAATTTGCACCACGAGTCTTTCAATATGTCACTAACAGGAAGAAAGCACAATTCATTATTATAAGCCTTCTGCAACTGTTCTTAGTCACTTCATTGATCAAAGTTCTTAAGTTTTTCAAAGTTTGTCTTGACAATGTTTTTGTTATTGTGCAAACTATTTTCCTGGTCCTGGTAGCTTCATTCTGTATCAGTTCTTACAAATCTTCCCAATTTTTTTAAACAACTCCTTTCATCATTTCTTTTAGCACAATATTATCCCATTAATTTATATAAAATAATTTTTTAACCATTCCATAATGGGTGAGCACTCCCTTAGTTTCCAGGTTTTTAATTTTTTTAATGCTACCACAAAAAGAGCTACTATAAATATTTTTGCATATATCAGTCCTTTTCCTCTTTCTTTAATCTCTTTTAACATAGGGCTATTAGTGGTATCCCTGGGTACACATGATTTATTATCTTTTGAGGACTAGTTCCAAGTTGCTTTTCTGAATGGCTGGAACAATTTACAACCAATAGTGCATCAATGTGCCTATTTTTCCACAGTACTTCAAACACTTATGATTTGGTTTTTTTGTCACTTTAGGTAGAATGTACTGCCTAAATTTATTTTTCACTAATTATAAGTGAATTGGAACATTTTCATATGGCTATTGATATCTTGGATTTCTATCTTTCAAAACTTCCTGTTCATTTCATTTCTAAATAAAATTGTTTCAAAACCTTGAAAAGAGAATCCATCTCCCAGGCATCATTTTGAATATGTCTATTTGCCTTTCACAAATCATATTTGTATGATCTTTTCAGTACAGATATTCTCTTTAATTACAAGCCACAATTCATCTGTGCTTTTCTACTCTGGTCCATATCCTCCTGTAAATTTGCCTCAAAGGGTCCATCCAACTAAGTGGAGGACCATTCATTTATCATTATTATTATAAAATTGTATTGTATCTAATGCAAATGGCTCATGTTACATTTAGGAGAATTTTGGCTAAAGGTAGGGAGGGAATTTTTTCCTCCCCAGTTTAAGAATCAATCTCTTGGAATAGTGTGAGATAGTGGATTATGAGAATAAGATATCAATAGTCACCATCGGCATCAGTGTAAGAATCTAAATCTGGTATCAGGAGACACCTTTGATTGAATCTTATGTTTGATCTTTACTAGATTGAGCAAAATCACTGAACATCCCCAAACATTTATTTCCTCATGCACAAAATGAGAGCAATATCTGTAGTACTCTTTTCTCAGGATTGTTATAAGGACTGGGTGAGAGAATACATGTGTAAAATACATGGAGACCATAAAGTGCTATGTAAATGTTAGCTATCTACTCAGATGAGTGCAAGCCATTTCTGTGCTGCTGTCTTCACTTCCAATCGAGAATGAAATGGATGTGAATTGCTTATCATTTGAAAAAAGCCATGCTTCAAACTGGGGTGCCAGCTGCCATTGGTCACAATTAAAATGGAGTGTTAGATTGTTATAATTCTGCTAAATGCAAAGCAATTTTCCAGGGAAAATGAGCAAATGAAGGCTGCATCTCATTAGCCATAAGTATATCCTCCTAACACTTTTTTAGCTGCCACTTGCTCTGTGCCAGGGAGACCTGAGGGAGACCCTCCCTCAGATCTGTGCTCCAAGCTTGAAGTTGCATAAAGGGAAAAACAAACTCCAAATCTTGTTCTCCTGTCTTTTTAGGTAGTGACATCAAGGAATTTAAAAAGGGAGAAACTAGAAGGGATGAAGCCAGAGGTAGGTAGCAGAATGAAGAAAGCATCAGTCTTAGATTCAAGAAAACCTGAGTTTGCATCTTGCTTCAAATGTTAGCTCTGCTCCCCTGGGTAGATCATCTACCCTCTCAGTTTGCTCATCTGCAAAATGATGGGATTATATCCAAGGGCCTCTGAGTTTTCTTCCAGACCTAAGTCTGATCCTAGGGTTGGAATGGCACAGCAGGGAATGTTGTGGTAGGGCAAGGTGTCCATCAATGTAAGACAGACTTAGCAGTGGTAAGGAGGAGGATTTTTTTCACAAAAACAAAGTCAAAAGGCTCCTGCTGGAAGCTACCTGTAATGTTCATCTTGGGAGGCTGAAACTGCAGAACTGATTGACAACAGCAGAAAAGCCTTTAAGTTCAAAGGAGTCCTCTCTCTCCATAACCACCCACCTGAAAGCCGGGGCTGTGGACAAGAAAGGGAGGTAAGGCAATGGGAAGAGAGCTGCCAGGTGACAGCTGCAGCAGCCAATAAACCCGTCTCCACTCATTTTTTGTGTGTGGCCCATGCTGGAGAAGTGCTGATCTGTGCCCTGATTCAGCTGTTTGGGTAATTCTGAGCATTTGGCAGCACATCTGGTGTCTGTGATTTGGTTACTCTTTTACATATTTCAATCTTTCATTTGCTATTATCTGATGCAGCCAGTTCCCCTCCCCCAAGGTGACAGAGCTTCCCAGAAAGGGGGAGGAGGGGAAGGGAAGACACTTCAGATCAGTTCTTTAGGCCTCCATTCTCAAGGTTAATATTTTATTATTATCCTTTTCCAAATCATGCTAATTTGGGTGCACGGAAGGTGCGTGCAATATCTGACCCATCCATTTCCTAATTACTGCTGAAGTTCTAGACTTCATTGGGACTGGCATTTAGTTTTGCAAAGGCCTGAACCACCTCTGCACACAGGTCAAGCCGTGCTGGGAAGAGCTTCTGCCAGGATATTTCAGAAAAAATATTTTCAGAAAAGAACAGCATATTAAAACAAAAAACTGTTAACATTACTCATCTAATTTCATGCTAGTTCAGAGAAAAAGTGGTTTTAAATTAAATTCACATGCACTTTCATATTTAGAAAATGCATATATTTAAATGAAAAACAATAGATAAAAGTATCCAGTGGTGGCTATGTCCATTGTTTATTCAACAAGCATTTATTAAGCTCCTTCTGCATGAAAAGCACTCTAATAAGGCACTGAGGGATGTGTCAGATTTGGGTGACATCATTCATATTAGATTCCATTTCGATGAAGGGTTTTTTCTTTTTAATATTTTTTTTCAGTAAACAAAACCCTTCTCTCCCTTTCCTCTTACTTCCATTATAAAAGCCTTGTAACAAATATTTGCAGATATTTTTAACCCGAGGTCCCTGAATTTGATGGGTTTTAAAATGCATATATTTGGTAACTATTTTATGTAATTGATTTCCTTTGTAATCCTATGTATTTAGAGACATCTAGATAATGCAGGGGTAGGATATTGGGCCCAAAGTCAGGAAGATCTGAGTTCAAATTTTACCTCAGTTACTTGGTACTTAGGTGATTCTGTTTGCCTCAGTTTCTCCAACTATTAAAATGGAGATAAAATTGTCCCTAGCTCTAAGGGCTGTTGTAAGGATCAAATTAGAGAATTGTCAGGCACTTACTACAGTGTCTAGCACAGAATAGATCTATGTAAATGCTATCTATTATTATTATTTTATTTTTTGTGTTTAAAAAACATAATTCTGAGAAGGAATCTATTAGTTTCGCTAGGCTGCCAGAGAGTCCATAACACAGAAAAAAAAGATTAAAATTCTCTGAATAAAAGAATAATGAGATTCTAAGATATGACAGGTTTATGTGATTCCCACTATATGACTTTTGCAAACTTATTTCATGGTTTTTAAAAAACACAATTTTTGTCTTTTTTTTTTTAATTAAAGCTTTTTTATTTTCAAAACATATGCATGGATAATTTTTCAACATTGACCCTTGCATAGCCTTGTGTTTCAGATTTTCCCCTCCTTCCCCCAACCTGTTCCTCTACATGTCAGGTAATCTAATATATATTAAACATATTAAAATATACGTTAAATCCAATATACATATACATATTTATACAATTATCTTGCTGCACACAAAAAAATCAGATCAAAAAGGAAAAAAATGAAAAAGAAAACAAAATGCAAGCAAACAACAACAGAAAGTGAGAATGTTATGTTGTGATCCACACTCAGTTCTCACAGTCTTCTCTCTGGGTGTAGACGGCTCTCTTCATCACAAAGTTATTGGAACTGGCCTCAATCATCTCATTGTTGAAAAGAAGCCCATCCATCTGAATTGATCATAGTATAATTTTCTTGTTGCCATATATAATGCTCTCCTGGCTCTGCTCACTTCACTTAGCCTCAGTTCATGTAAGTCTCGCCAGGCTTCTCTGAATCCTGCTGATTGAAAAAACAAACAAACAAAATTTTAAAAACCCAAATTCTCCAGCTTTTCCTTCATTAGATTCATCTTTTCTTCATAGACATCCCATGATCACTCTCACTTTATGTTTTTGCTTAAAATGACTTTCCTTCTCCTCTCCCTATTTATCTCTTTCCCATATCAATAAGCTGGTTTTAAAGTTCTTTAACAATCTTCTTATTATCCATGCTCTTTCAGTGTAAGATGTTTCTTAGATCTTCTCCTTTATTTTGAGGTCTTTCTCTTTTTCTGTCTCTCTCTGATGGACAAGGCGAATATGACTCGTTGGCACCCATCTGATTCCTTCTCCTGCTGAAGAAATACAAGCAAACCCTCTCTCCCAGGCAGTTAACCTATATAATTACCTTCTATTTACCACTGTTTAAATCTCTTCTCATCATCTGGCAATTACATTGGAGTTGTTTGCACTGGACACAGCCCTGTTGGTTTAAAAGGCCTGTATTCTCCCCAAGTGTAATCCATTTTTGCAATCTGATTGCCTTTTGGCTCACTTATCAGGTAATCCCTTTCTGCCATGTGATTGCTTTTCTGCTGGTTGATTAAATCAGAGTCCTGGCCTTCTAAAGGTTCTTTGGGTGTAACATCAGCTGCCATCATGCCCCAAGTCTTTTTTGCCTGGGGCCCTGGACCTGGGCCCCTCATCCCATTTCCCTGAATTATTCTACACTCTGATGCCCAATGGAGTCCTCTGTTGCATTTTGGACATGGGGTTTTAGGTCTTCTTTCACCCTGTCTTCTCACTGTATCTCCATATCTACACTGAGCTCTTAGATGCCCAATTTTTCCACATTGAAAACATCGCCGAGTTTCTCTAGAAGGCCCTTGCCAGGAGGGACCCTGTCTTTCCAGATTCATCATTGTCCGGGTGTAAAAAGCATTTGTTCCCACTGTAGCACAGCGTCTTATGATCTCCTCTAAAGGAGCATCTTTGTCTAATCCCCATATAATTCTTTTGCAAATCTCATTGGCATTTTCCTTAGCCAGATGTCTGGTCATTATTTCTGTAGCTGAATTTTCTCCAATAGTTCTTTTGACAGCAGTTTGCAAACGTCCCACAAAATCTGCAAAAGGTTCATTGGGACCTTGCTGTATTTTAGTGAAAGCCTCTCCACGATCTTTCTGTCCAGGAAGGACACCCCAAGCTTTTATTGCAGCCTTAGCAATTTATTCATATATTGTCATGGTATAATTAATCTGTTCCGAATTCTCTCCATACTGACCTTCACCAGCTAAGTGCTCAAAAGTGAATTGTGTGTTAACTCCTATTTCCAAATTGCATCTGACTTGAATTTTACATAATTCATGAAATTCCGCAAGCCATAATAAATTTTCTCCAGGTTCCAGACATGTCCTTGCTATGGATTTCCAATCATTCGGGGTTAGGACTTCATAAGACAAACCATCTAGTAACATTTTGACATAAGCTGATGTAGCCCCATAAAGGGTACAACCTTTTTTCAAATCCTTAATTGTATTCAAATCTAAAGGTGCATATCTTCTCCTTTTTTTACCTACAGAGTCAGTATTTTCAATCACAGGATATGCATGTATAAAATCACTTATATCCTGTCCTTCTCTCTTAGCTTTAACCAATGCTTTTTCTAATCTTGTCATAGGCTTAGGCTTCTTCACAGGCAATTCTGTTTGTGTTTCTGCCTCTTCCCCTCTTTCTTCCTCCATCTCTGAAGGTGGGGTTGATGTGGGCCTGTCAATAATCTGTTCTCTAGGCAGGGTTGAAGCTTCTTCAAGAGAATCATACCATAATTCCTCATTTAAATCCTCTTGCTCTAGGGCAAGATCTTGATCTTTCCTTTTTTTCTCACACTTCCTCCTCTGTTCATTTTTAAAACTTTTCCTTCTCCTACAACTTGCTTGATAGTTTAAGGCTAATTGAACTATGTTGTAGATATAAAATACTTCTGCAGAAATTGAACGAGGCCCATTTTTTGCTTGAAATTCTTTCATTTCATATCCCACTAGCTTCCATTTATCTACATCTATCTTTTCTTCCTCTAAGAACCAAGGGGATGTGCGTCTTAATGCAGCCAAGAGTTTAGCAATCTGTACCCAGGTTACAAGTAAACTCTGCTCCTCAATTATGTTGATTATACTCTCTATAGTACCACTCCTGAATGGGGGTGGAGCTGAGGTTGCTTCTGGGGCTGGGGATGAGTCGGCTGAGGTCCAGGGATTGAATATAGCTAACATCTGCCCCATTTCAGCTATAAGAGATTCCTGGTTTAGCCCTTAACAAGTTAAGTTCCTTATTTATCTATTAGCACGCTCACTTAATCTTTAACAAAGTTTCCTCGTTACTCACGGTTCTGGGTCAGAGAGACTGAGATCTAGATCGGAAGCTTTTCCACTGGAATCAGGACCATGTCTGTCCCTGTTCGGGCGCCAAATTGCGAAGGTCTGGTCTAGCTCCTCTTGTCAGGATAAGCAAAAGTCCTTGCCCCACGTTGGGCGCCAATTGTAGTGAGCTGTCGTCTCCAGAAGCTGCTGGATCGCTCTCTGGGAAGAGATCTGCTGTGTCTACTCAAATCTTTCAGACAGATTCTTCTTCCTGTAGTGAACCGTTGTCTCCAGGCAGTTGCTGTTAACTCTTGTCCTTAGAAGTGACTTCCCTTCCTGCAGAGAGCCCCGTCAAGCCTGATGCAATTCAGAGTCTTCCTTCTTGAATCCTGGCTCTGAATCTCCTCCAGCTCTTTTCCTTCTCCAGGACGATCTGCTCTCTGAGCCCGTGCTATCTCTTTTATCCTCCCAGAGAATGGGCGTGGGATAATGCAAGGGCTTCTGGGAAGAACCACCCCAGCCAATGAGCTTGCCCCCTCTATCAAGTCAACCTGAGTTCTCACCTTGTAATTGTCCAGAAAACCTGAATTCTCACCTTGTCACTGTCCAGACAACCTGAGTTCTCACTTAGTAATCCTAACACCTATTATCTGGTCAAAGGATATGAACAGACAATTCTCAGACAAAGAAATTGAAACTATTTCTAGCCATATGAAAAGATGCTCCAAGTCATTATTAATCAGAGAAATGCAAATGAAGACAATTCTGAGATACCACTACACACCTGTCAGATTGGCTAGAATGACAGGGAAAGATAATGTACAATGTTGGAGGGGATGTGGGAAAACAGGGACACTGATACATTGTTGGTGGAATTGTGAATACATCCAGCCATTCTGGAGAATGATTTGGAACTATGCTCAAAGAGTTATCAAACTGTGCATACCCTTTGATCCAGCAGTGTTACTCCTGGGCTTACATCCCAAAGAAATACTAAAGAGGGGAAAGGGACCCGTATGTGCCAAACGTTTGTGGCAGCCCTCTTTGTAATGGCCAGAAACTGGAAACTACGTGGATGCCCATCAGTTGGAGAATGGCTGAATAAATTGTGGTATATGATTATTATGGAATATTATTGTTCTGTAAGAAATGACTAGCAGGATAATTTCAGAAAGGCCTGGAGAGACTTAAATGAACTGATGCTGAGTGAAATGAGCAGGACCAGGAGATCGTTGTATACTTCAATAATAATATTATATGATGATCAATTCTGATGGACGTGGCCATTTTCAACAATGAGATGAACCAAATCAGTTCCAATAGAGCAGTAATGAAATGAACCAGCTACACCCAGAGAAAGAACTCTGGAAGATGAGTACGAACTTTTTTTTGTCTGCCTGCATTTTGGATTTCCTTCACAGGCTAATTGTGCACTATTTCAAAGTCTGGTTCTTTTGTACAGCAAAATAACTGTTTGGACAATATACACTCTATGGGCTGGGTCCCAATCCAGAGCACAAGACTTGAGCCCTTCTTAAGTGTTCAGTAAATACTTGGTGATTAATCAATAGTAAAACTGAAATAATTTTCTGGATCTTATGCAACAGTTTTGCAATTCTTCAATGCTGTTTCCCTTTCCCAAGATAACCATTCATCAGCACACCCTTTAGCAAGGGTGTTGTAGTCACCATTCTCTTGAGAAATGGAAAGACAAGGGACATGAGGAATACCTGCCTCCCTCACAGCAGAATATAATGTACTGGTATTTTTATCTGAGCTTGGAAGTAGAAGTGGAGAACTCCAATGGAAATGAACTGGAGAGAAGATGCAAACTTCCTTCAGGCAGGATAGATGCAGAGCTTAAATCAGAGCTGAAGTAAGGACTGAAAGTACCAAGGAGTTTTCTTGTTTTTTCAGAAAAAAAAAAGCTGATTATTCCTGGTTTTAAACATTTACTAAACTCTCACAGTGTGCCGTAAACTATTTATAGGACAGCTAAAAGATCATCCTTGTTTGCCCTAGATTTAAAAACAAAACCTAAAACACCACATTTTTTACTTTCCTAGAAAATGTAGTCATTTGTATCCATTGGGGTTTAAGTAAGGGGAATAAGACCATTTATCAACTTTACTCTATACTCCAATTCATTCTGGGTCACTCCCTAATATTAAAAATTGTCATTTAGTATTTTATAGTTTTACAAACCACTTTAAATTCCACAACGTATTTAATTCTCACTTTATGGGGTGAGGGGTGGGGGTGGGAGGAGGAGAAATAATCTCCACTTACAAATGAGGAAACTGATGTTAAATATATTGTTCATAATCATGTGGCTAGAAAATAGTCAAACAGACAGAAGACCCAGTCTTTAGACTCCAAAGTGAGGGCTGTTTCTATTATTACATGTTGACTCCTGTTTTTGGCTAAATGCCCATCTCTATCTTTTAGTTTTTATCTTTCTCTTCTGTCACTCCTTCCCTCGAGGCTCTCAGTGCCCTTGTTCTGACTCCAGGTAGCCCAAAACCCCTCACCAAATTCTCACATCCCAAACTGTCCTTTCCTTATCCAATCCAAACCAGCTAGCATTTAGTAAGCACCTACTATGTACCCGTAAGAAACTTTCATTCTGGTGAGAGATCTGTACCAGAGATATACAGCTAAGTAAATTTATGAGGAAGGAAAGAGCATTAATAGAAAGGGAAGTCAGAAGAAGCTTCTCATTGGAGAGAGCAAATGTGTTGAACCTTTAATAAAGTTCAGGATCCCAAAAGATATAATTGAGGACCCCACATTTATTCTAGGTATAAGGAACAAACTGCACAAAGTCTGGGAGATTGAATGCCAAATTCGGAAATCAGAAAATAAGGCAAGAGAATTTGAGGACTAATATGAAATGTGTCTGGATTGATCGACTGGAACCAAACAGAGAAGGGTATTATATGTTCAGTTGAGGACTCTATATTTTATCTAGAGAGTCATTGGAAGTTCCTGGGCCAGAGGAATGACACAAGTCATATCTGTGCTTTAGACAGTTGTTTAAAAACTAAATTAGAAAAGGGAGAGACAGAAGCTGAGGTACCAATTAGGATATTGTAATCTAGGAAAAAGGTGAAAAGGATCACAGTGGTGGCCATTATTTTGAGTAAACCAGAAACCAGATTGCAAGATGATGAAAAGAAAGTAGGATATGAGGAAGATGAGACAAGAAGTATAGATTTTTGTTTCTAGAAGTTGAGTTTTCTTGATGGATGGTAGGATCTAATGAAGATTCTTTCTGTGCAGACAAGAGCAAGCTGTATTTGAAGGCAACAAAAGAAGAGATAAGGAGAGAATGAAGATTAGAGAAAGAAAATAAAGAATAATTGAAGGATAAGCTGGGAAAGGATAGAGCTGGGTGATGGGCTAGGATGGGATCACTTGTACAGTAGAGACTTGATTTTGACAAGGAGAACCACCTCTTGTTCAGAGACAGGAGTCAAGGAGAAGAAAATAGAATATGTTGGTAAAGGATTTTGAAATATAGGAGAGGGAATTCACTATTAACAGACTAACAGATTTTGTCAGTGGAATAGGAAAGGAGGGACGGGGAAAGAGGCAACATAATAAATAGGTGGGAAGGAGCTTCTTCTGGAAGTAGAACATATTCCTAATATGAGGAAGGAGAGAGCATTAATAGAGAGGGAAGTCAGAAGAAGCGTGTCATTGGGAAGAGCAAATGTGTTGAATTTTTAATAAAGTTCAGGATCCCAAAAGGCATACATGAGAACCCCACACTCATTCCAGGCATAAGGAACAAGCAGTACAAAGTCTGGGAGACAGAATGCCAAGTGTACATCATTAAACTGATCTTAACTGGTTGTCAGTTGAAAAGGATCTGATAAATTCATTCAAGAGATCAATAGCTGGTAAGATTTGCCTACTCCCTGAAGTATTTACTTTCTAACTGGGATACCAGCTGGTGGGGAGGAAAGATTCCTCTCTGAGGGGTGGGGTATTCTTCTTGCCACCCTTCTTAAATCGCAGCATGTCATCACCCCAGCTCAGGCAACCCCAACTAAAGCTTGCCAAGCCAATGCTCTTGATCTCTCATGAGCTTGTGAGCAAGTGGTATGTGAGCATTTGCAAGGACTGGGCAGTCACATGTGAGTAAGTCATAGTGATTAAAAAAAAAATCCTCTCTGAAATCAAGAAAGTTAACATATGCAGAAACATCAACATCATAGCTCAGAGGAAATCTCCAGATGCAACTGAAACTGAGCTAATAAACACAGATGCTCAATGCTGAAATATTTATTCTGTCCTGAATTTTGTATTACAGCATCTCAACTCAGAATGGGTAAGTTTGCCACACTTGACAAGCCATGAGTAAGAGACCTAGGATCTGGAAGAGGAAAAGCTTAGGGGAAGGAGTGGGACAGAGAAGGAAGAGGGATTTTAATAAAAAACTGAAAATACAGTTCCAAAACTTTGCCTGGCGTAGGGGCGGCTCACTGACATCAGGAATATTCTTGCCCTGACACTGATACACATGTGAAGAAGTGGCAAAAATGTTTACAAGCAGAGACTTTTATGTGTATGTACTCTGTGTATGAGGAGCCTTAAGCAGGTTACATAAGGAGTCTGTTGAGCAAAAGCTCTTTAATTATCTGTGTTAAAATCTTGATTCAAGGTTGATTCAATTACAGGATAACTCACTTCACAGACCACTGCCTTACTCAACAGCCTCTCCCTATGTTTTCTGTCCATGTTAAATGTACTTTTCATCCCTCTCCCACTCTTTCTTGTGGTTGTTAATAATAATTATGATAATAACTAATAATAGCAGTGCTAATACGAGAGAGGGCAAGGGGATGACATATACCTCATTCAGTTCCCACTTTTTTTTTTTTTTTTTTACTTTTCTCCTAGATATATATATTTTGAAATCTTTTCAATTGATATTGTTTGGGAGTAATGTAAGTTTTTGGTATCACATCATGAAAAGCATTGTCCTTAAATTGTTTTAGATAAATGTTATAATGGGGGAGGTTATTTTTTTTTGTAACAGTGCTTTGGTTTTAGAAGAATTTATTTAGTGAATCCCCAAGAATATTTTGGGGTCTATATTTAGAATATGAGGATTCATTATTCATTGGTTTTAGCAAAAGTAGCAAGCTTCTGGTGTCTAATTCTAGTTTGTCTTTCTCGATATTTAATTGGTCCTAAATTTTTGCACTCTGCAGTCATATATTTCTTAAAATATCTTCCTTGAATGAGCTTCAATAATCGTAAAGTCTGGGCTTCTTAAAGAAAAACTTTCTATAGTTTTGAGTAGGCAATGACCTGGTATTGAAGTGCTTCTATCATTTTTATTGTGACTTTTGCTGTGTGAGTTTTCCCACTACTACTAGTGACATTAGTCATTGACAGCAGCTCACCATCTCTACAGCACTTTTTGGATGACAAAATGCCTCTCTCTCTTTGACTATGTAAATTCTGTTTTTAAAAAAGCATTATTATTCCCAATTTATAGATGATGGAATTAAAGCTAGCTTGGCAAGTGAAGGGACTTCTTATCTTGATTTACCCACTGATAATAACACTCATTTCTATAGTACTTTTATGGTTTGCAAAGTTCTCTTAAAAATTCATATGGGCCATTATCAATTTACTATTTACTTATAACAACTATATTCATCAGAATTATAAAATTGAGTTTTATTTATCTTAAATAGATACTTATATTCTAAGAGAAAGGTAATAAAATGTTTTCTGCTTCACTCAGGCCCGATATTTTAAAATACATAATATTAATTTCAATAGAAGTAAAACCAAAGATTAATCGTCACAAGCTTACTATTATTACCAATTTGCAGAAGGCAGATGATGAAATGGAATTGTCTTGATATAATAATGATGATTTTAATTATTTATTTAGATAGATATTCTTGAGAGGCAGTATGGTGTAGTTGATTAAGAAAAAACTGACCCCGGACGCAGGAAGCTCCAATCTTTCTGCTACAGTCTATGTGATACATGCATAGTCAAACAAAACAAACAAATTTTCTCAGTGGCTGTACACACACACACACACACACACACACCACATATACATCCCTCTAATAGAGGACAAGACAAAGGGAATAGCATTATCTAATTTGGTCCTAATGTTAATTCTATGGGGTAGATATTGTTTTTCTCCCCAGGGTCTAGAAAAGAGAAATGATATTCAGTTTCATGACTTACTCAAGGTCACACAGCTAATGAGAAAGCCTCCAAACCTGGGTCCTCTAGACTTCCATTCCAAGCCTCTATCCTATCTATCATACCAGACTGACTCTGAAAGCAAGATGCATTCTCAAATCCAGAGCAAAAATAACAAAGTCTTACAATTCTCTTTTTTTCCTCTGATGAAGTGAAAAAAAAGCATCAAACCAAGCAATTCCAGTTATTTTTTTCTTAATGGATGCTTCAGATGCTAGCCATTCTGGACTAAACATTAGCTTCATTATGCATATTTTATTAGGTTTTTTGCAGCTGGTATGTTGAAATTTCCCTAAGAACCAATTTGATTCTGTTTCTATCTGCCTCCTGTGGGGCAAGCACAGTGCTTGGTATTGGGATGCAAACACAATACATAATGTAATCCCTACCTTCCAAGAACTTCTATTCTCTGAGGAATAACTGTGTACACCTATAAGTATATTCAAGATATATACAAAATAGAATTTGATACCAATAGCTTGGGAATTCTAGGTTTCGATGAAAACTCGGAATGATAAGAGCAGAGGTAAAAGAAGGAGAGTTTTTCCAAGCATAGAAGACAGATTATACAAAGACTTGGAGACAGAAGATAGAGAACAAGAGATGGAATATTGCATATGAGTCCTTTTCTAAATATTCACTGTCAGGAAAAATAAACAAGACTTCACCAAAAGAGAAATAAAGGGATCTGCCATGTGTAATTTATATATATATATATATATATATATATATATATATATATATATATGTATATATATATCCATTCAATCTTTTATGTTTTCACATCATGACTCTAATAAATATCCCACATGCAAAGAAATGAGATATTTCTCTTCCACCAGCTTCTTTCCACCAAATTGCTACTTATATTTTAATTGAAGAAAAAATATGGGGTTATTTGTGTTTTCAGTCAAAGAGATTTTCAAAGAGAGACAATCATTTTATGAAGAACTCAGCTTATTCATTCTACATGTCTGAGAATTTTACTGGAAAATGAGAACTAATTTGAAAAATATATTAAAATTAATGATTAGAATCTTTAATTAATAAGGGGGAATGGCTATTTCCTCTGTCACTCTTCCAAATCATCACAAAGAGGAAAACTCAAAATGAGGGGTCAAGAGGTTTCTGACACAGAAATTTGAAGTAGCAGCTCAAGATTTAAGCCTAATTCCTAATGACAGTCTTCTGCCTCTCTCCATAGGAATTCAGTTTGAATAATGAATTAAATGATGGGTAAATCCTCATTACTAACTATAATAAGCAATACTTTTTAAATGGAAACATCAAGACAATTTTACAAACATATTTCCTTCCAATTGTGTCCAACTCTTCACGACCTCATTTGGGATTTCTTGGCAAAGGTACTGCAATGGTTTGTCATTTCCTTCTCCAAATTATTTTACAGTTGAGGAAACTGAGGCAAACAGGGGTAAAGTGATTTGCTTAAGGTCACACAGCTAATAAAAGTTTGAAGCTGGATTTGATGAGTCTTCAGGCCTCTAGATCACGTAGCTGTCCCTGTTCCTTTTCTGCAGATTTTGTGTGTGTGCAATGCCTCTAGCCTAAAATTACTTCTGAATTTCAATATCTCCCTGCTAAGTTCATCCAAACTTTTCTCATTTGTAACCCGAAGGGTGCCTCAGACTATTTTTAGTAACTGAAGCATGACTAAGGCATGTTTTCTGATATCTTCATTATTTTTCTCTAAAAACTTTTATGAATCTGTTATCCATAAAGTCTTCATCTTAAATGTATGTGTTTCAAGCCTCAAGGAGTATATTCTATTTCTGGTATTTGAGGATGTGGCTAGTAGGTCTATGTTTAGCTTATCCTTTCACAGTTGTAAAGATTTCAAACATTTTAGAACATAATGATTTTTTTATTTCCTTAAATTAAGGAATCCTGATTTTTTAAAATCTCATTGTCGAATAATGGAAAAATCATCAGTTCTGCTCCAAATCTTCCCTCTTCTAATTAGCTGTTTGAATGTGGATAAATCATCCCCTTCCTTTGGACCTCTGTTTCATCATCTGTAAAATAAGCTGGTTTTCCTTTAAGGACCTTTAGGTCTCTTCTTTCCTTCCCTTCCAACTCTCTGACTTCTCATATGGAAACCAATTAATCTGAATCTTTTTAGCTATTTTCTGGAGATGCTCTAGCTCCATTATAGTTATCCTAAAGGGAGGAACAAGAAGTGGACACTTAGTGGCTTTTCACTATTCTGAAACAATTGCCCTGAGAACCATACAATCTGATGACTCACCCCTGAATTATCTTACATAGACCCCCAAAACAGCTATCCTGAGGGTAGGAACTTGATGTCTTATGCCATGATTAAGAGTATACACTCCTTCCCAGTGGCATGTCATGGAATGGAGTGAACTATAGAGATGCTTATCTAATGGTACTTCCAGATGAGACATTGGGATTCCTGAAGGTAAGGTCTCCTCCACGATCCATTTTTGCATTTCTGGGTACTGTCATAGTGGTCATCATCATCACCATCATCAACTGAAATTCATGTATATGGTGATATCTAGTTTATTATGCATTTTAAAGCTATTATTTCTTCTGGTGCTCACTATAACAGTGAATTACATATCTTGCATTTAAAACTAACCCTCATTTTACAGATGAGGAGACTTGGGTTCAGAGGAGATACTTGTCTAAACAACTCATTGTCATAACTAAGACAAGAACTCAGAGCCTGGGTCTTCTAAATCTATTCAATTCAAAAAATATTAATTAATCACCTACTGAATGTAAGGTACTACTGTAGGTCCTAGAGATCTAAAGGCAATCCATTATACTCAAGGAGCTTATATTCAGCTGGAAGATAAAGCATTCTCACAAAGAGATAAAAACCAAATAATATCAAAAAGGAGAGAGTGTGCTAATAAGTGATGAGATCAAGAAGGTCTTAAGAATAAAAGCTGTATTTTGAAGGAAAGTAGAGATTAGAAAAGTAGAGGGGGAGAGAAAGAGAGAAGGAAGGCATTGCAAATATGGGGCTTAATTTTGCCCTAATTCCAAACTCCATGTTACAGTCTTATCTCCTCCCCATGAGGGGAACAATTAGCAGACTTGTTCCACTGCACCAGAAGGACTGGTTTAATGATCCCATTAAGGACTGGACATTTAGAAAGCCCGCCACAAATGCTTGTTTGATTGCGTGAGTAAGCTGCCCAGGGCAAACTTGCTTTCTCAAACCAAATTGACTTTATCCATTTTAGATGAAGCAGTAGACAAGCAGGTCTGTGTGAATATTGAGTGTAGGATATAGTCCTTGAATTACAGGCCCAGCTGAGCTTGAACCTGCTTGAAGTTCCTTCAGAGCCCAATCTAAAGAACCCTGTACAGATTCCAAGAGGGCCAACACCTCAGACTCTGAGATTCAGATCGTTAATCCAGGAGGAGATTTGAAAATATTAAAATGCCCAAAGGGGAAAAAGTTCATTCAAAGGAGCTCCTGGATCATTAGGCAATTTTATGTTGCTCAAGGCCATGCACAACTAAATAAAAATAAGTGTTATAGGTCTGGCAGGTCACTTCTACATTTAAGGAGTCAGAACTATGGCTATTCATTCTCTCTTCCTCCCTTCCCCCCACTCTGTTTCTCTTCCATTCTCTTTCACTCTCTTCTTTCTCCCCTCCCTCTCTCTCTCCTTATTCCTTCCTTCTTTGTCCTTCTCTCTCTCTCTCTCTCTCTCTCTCTCTCTCTCTCTCTCTCTCTCTCTCTCTCTCTCTCTCTCTCTCTCTCTCTCTCTCTCTCTCTCTCTCTCTCTCTCTGTCTCTGTTTCTCTCTCTCTCTCTCTCTCTCTCTCTCTCTCTCTGTCTCTGTTCTCTCTCTCTCTCTCTCTCTCTCTCTCTCTCTCTCTCTGTCTCTCTCTCTCTCTCTGTCTCTGTTTCTCTCTCTCTCTCTCTCTCTCTCTCTCTCTCTCTCTCTCTCTCTCTCTCTCTCTCTCTCTCTCTCTCTCTCTCTCTCTCTTCTTCACTCCCTCTTTCCTTCTCTCTCTTCTCCCCTCAACTCCATAGGCTTCTAAACAGATATGAGCAAATTCATATGTTAAGATAGACAAAAATAATGTTATTGCACCAATCTCTAAAAAGGCAAGACTTTCCCCCACATATGTCTGACTTTGAATAGGAGTGCCAGGATGTCAGTATGAATCAAAGGCATTTCCACCTGCATTCACTCTCCTTATTTGGAGTTAACTTTTTTAATAAGTGTTCAGCCTTTTTTCAGTTGTGTTCTACTCTTTGTGACCCCATTTGGGGTTTTCTTGGCAACTGAAGAGTAATGGTAACTGAAGAGGATTACCATTTTCTTCTCCAGCTCATTTTGCAAATGAGGAAACTGAGGCAGACGGATAAAGTTACTTGCCCAGGATCATATAGCTAATAAGTGTCTGAGGCCAGATTTAAACTCATGAAGACAAATCATCCTGATTCTAAACTCTATCTATTTAACCACCTAGCTGCACTTTTCAATATGTAATAGATATATTAAATGTGGGGTATTGTATTTCTACATTCACTGCTTGCAGTAAAAAAGTAATCTAACAGAACATATAGACTACATTATGTCTTTTCTTAGGTAATGAAAGATAATTTTGTTGTGCTAATTGCTGAGCTGAGCCCTATCCCTACCCATGCTCATTAGAATATTATATAGGTCTGTAAACATTTTATAAAGCATAAATTCAGCACTGGGAAGATGAAGCCAGAAATAGTCTCAGACCTCAAAAATTTCGATTTTTTTGGTCTAGCAACATACAGAGATGGAGTTGTCTATATTGGAAAGAATATCGGATTTGAGTTTGAATTCTGGCATTATTACTTATTATCTGAATGACTGGGTGAATCATTTAACTTCTCTGACCTTCAGCTCCTCATCTGAAAACGAAGGGGTACAATCATCTGCACTCTTCTGACTCTAAAGATATGATCCTCCGACTCTACTAGGATATGCTGCTACACAAACTTCCCTGCTCTGCTTGTTGGCAGCCATGTGTTCTGAGGCAAGTCACTTCATCTTTCCAATTTCAATTCCCAGTCCTATAAAATGAAAAAAAAAAAAAAATCAGAGCATTGATCCATGTGATCACTGATAAAGAAAAGTCTTACCAGCTCCTAAAGTTACTAACCATCCAGCTACAAAAGGAAAGATTGCAGCCTAAGTATAGATCTCCTTTTAGCTGAAATCCTACATTTTTGTGGTCAGTGAATTATAGGATAGGAACAAATCAGGAAAATGGTTTGTGCTGAAGTGTAATTTTAGTGATAAGGGAATCATAAGTTAGGAAGCTTTGCTACTCATTCAGAGCTAGCTTTCAAGGCATGAAATAATTGGAAATGACTTTTCTGGATTGTTTAATAAAACTAAGCACATGCCCTCTATTTTCCAATGCAAAAAACAAAAAAACAAAAAAACAAAAAAAAAAAAACTAAGCCCAGAAGGCACCGCACTATGTCTGAAAGCAAAGCACATGGGTACGCCTTAATCCTATACATGCATTCCCTTTGTTGGAGATTCCAAGCCCTGCATTTCACACACCTGAAAAATGCATGTGTCTGCTTGGCGGATTTCCTTTTGTGATAATGAAAAGATCTGCTAACTTCTCCATTTCATTATTGGCTTGAGTATGGCTGCATTCTAATCAAATCAAGAAGGCATCTGTTAACAATTTACTCCAGTGAGTTGGTGTCTGAGAGTGGTCAGCTGCTTTTGAGATCTACATTGGAAAACATACTTGACCCATTAAAAACATTAACCAGGATAAGGGAGGGGGAGCGACCATCTAGATCTCCAAACAGGGAACTATAACGCAGCCCAGCAAAGTTACAGAGAATTTGGTTCCCTAAACCACAGGAATCTGATGTCATGTGCTCAGGCTTGCCAGAAGCCTCTGGTGCCTGTGGGATGATTGCAGAGACAGGTGGGGACATTAACACTGCAGAGAGAGCTGATGACTGGGCCTTACAGCATCCAGCTTATACAATGGAAAGAGGGCAGGATTTGGGGTCCAAGGACACAGGTTTGAATCCTGACTCTGTCACTTACTTCCTCTGTCACCTTGGATAAGATACTTGCCCAGGGTCATACAGCTAATAAGTATCTGAGGCCAGATTTACACTCATGAAGACAAATCTTCCTGATTCCAAGCTCTATCCACTGGACCACCTAGCTATTTCTGTTTGGTTTCTGTTCTCGACATTTGTGAAATAAGGGAAATGGCAAAAAGTTTTCTATGGCTGCTTCTAATTCTAAATCATGTTTTTGTATAGCAGCTATTGAGCTAATTTTCTTATCTTTCTACCAGAAGACTATAAGTGTAACTGGAGAATATTAATGATATGCCAGTGATGAAGGAAAGTATCAGATTCAATGGATTTGAAATCAGAGGAGCTGGGTTCAAATCTTCGCTGTAGGTGATGAGAGGCAGCTGCTACATCTCTCTGGGCTGAAGTTTCTAGTACTTTGAAGGCTCCTACAATGCTAATGCTGCTGCTAGAACCTGACTGGGGCTTTCATTCTCTCCTCCCTCAGGAAGGAGGAGCATATTCAGTTTGGGCAGAAGGATATTCCTCAAGTAAGAAAACAACATAGCAGTCTCACTCTTTTTGTTGTTGTTCACTTGCATTTTGTTTTCTTATTCATTTTCTTTCCTTTTTGATCTGAGTTTTCTTGTGCAGCAAGATAATCATATAAATATGGTAATATATATTGGATTTAACATATTTTAACATGTATAACATATATCTGATTGCTTGTCATTTAGGGGATAGGGTAGGGGGAAGGAGGGGAAAATTTGGAACACAAAGCTATACAAGGGTCATTGCTAAAAAATTATCCGTGCAAATGTTTTTAAAATAAAAAACTTTAATAATTATATATATATATATATATATATATATATATATATATACATATAAGAAAAAACAAACAAAAGGCAGAAGGATCTTAATGTAAATCTAGGGAAGGGTTCCCCTTCACAAGAAAGAATTCTGGAAGAGGAGCAAGTCTGGGAAAGAGGTTTATTTGGGGGCATCTCATTTAAATTTTCTAAGCACTGATGCTGTAATCAGCATCTGTAAAGGAAGTTTTTAATTGGATAAACACTAAGGTCTATGATTTTAAGAAACCCAGCAAAGCTGGGTAGGGCTTGGGGGGGGGAGGCATCTGAAATTTTTTCTCAGTGGCTTTATTATAAAGACTCTGTCATATATTTCTTTTATCCCAGCAATATCTAGGACGGTGTTGTGTCAAAATAATATATCAAAAAAAATCCTTTTGATTAATTATAGGAAGAAAAAAAAGTATTTTTAAGGTATTATTTTTTGTTGCTCAGTTCTTCAGTCTTGTCTACCTCTATGTGATGCCATTGACATGGAGTTTCTTGCAAAGATACTGGAGTAGTTAGTCCTTTCCTTTTCCAGATCATTTTATAGATGAGGAAATTGAGATAAACAGGGTTAAATGACTTACTCAGGGTCACACAGCTAGTAAAGTACCTGAGATCAGATATGAATTCAAATCTTCCTGGCTCCAAGCTATCCCTTGTATCACCTAGTTGGCCACTATTAAAATATAGACTTCCAAAATAAAAGTAAGAATGAATATCAATTTAGCCTTAATCAATCCCTACTCCCTTCCTAAATAAACATAATTATTTTTTTTAAAAAGAAGGAACAGTCTTCAATCATCTACATTTTAATTATGTGTACATTTTAATTATGTTATAATTTTCTGTACAACATTGAGATGAAACCTTAAAAGTAGCCAGTGACTCATTGTGGTCCTGCTCATGTGCATCTCTCTTCCTCCTCCCTTTCCCAGAGAGGCAAAGCATATGACTGTGTAGAGGTGTAAGTTTGGAGTGGGGGTGAAAGTTGGCATTAGAGTTTTCCTTATAGAAATGAATATGGACCAAACATAGCTGATCTCTCATATCTTCTTTTAGTGAAATGATAGTAGAAAAAAATTTTGTTATTAAAAAATAGATGCTTAATGGAGGTCTTTCCTCAGGTTCATCACCCCATGGGGTGGAGAGCCAAGGGGAGAGCTACATCAAAGGCCTAACAAGCAATGAGTAATGCCTGAGAGGAGGCAAGCTGGGATCTGCACAGGGAATGGGACATCTGCTAACCTCTGGGAAAGAAATGGGTTACAGTATGGCTAAGATGGAGAGATGGACGGGAGGAAGTAGATGATGCTTAAAAAAACAAACAACATACTCAGCCTTTCACTGAAGTATTCTGACATTATTAAGACTTATGAGCTCTAGAAGTATATTCTAGCTCTGAAGAGAAACTGAGTTGCTACCTTCCCTTGTCAAAGAAGAGATGATTTCCTAAGTTATTCTAAGGGGAAAAGCTAGGACTCTATTCAGAAAATTATGCTCATGTTGTTTTGTTGCCTTTCTAATTATTTCTGTAAATAAAGTCTTTACTTATAGCCAGGTGTGACTACACCTATAGCCAGACATGCGGCAGTTGAGGAATACTTCATGACACTGAGTTAGATCTGGTTAACACGCTTGAAAGATAGTGGTGATAGTGGTGGATTTTGAAATAAAATAGATGGAGTTACATACAATGACTGACACCCGAAGCAACAGTTGTCACCTGGCTGCTGCAGCTGGCATTCGTTTTTGTGATAGGTAGTTCCATGTGGACATCAGCCTCTGGGGACATCATATTTCAGGACTGGAGGTACAGGGACAACCAAAAATACGGGACTGTATGGAACGTTTCCAGGAGCCTCTACCTTGCCATCCTATTTGCCTAAGAGCTGTGATTATGAGAATCAATGAACTTTTTATACTCCATTATAAACTATTTACAAATTAATTGAATGCATCTTTCTCTTTTTCATGAGGGGACAAGATGAATCAATGAGGACAGTGAATTTCCAGGTTAACTATTTTCTCAGATCCTTCATTGTGGTTGGGAAACAGGAAAGAGAGACTAACTCCAGCCCAAAAGGAGCCTCTGATTCCAAGAGGTGCTGGGTTCAGGGATCATCTAGAATGTATGTTTGAATAATGCTTCTTGCTGCTGTTCAGTCATTTCAGTCATGTCTAAGTTTTTTTGTGGCAAAAATACTAGAGTGGTTTGCCACTTCCTTCTTTACCTCATTTTATAGATAAGGAACTGAGGCAAACAAAGTGACTTGCCCAGGGTCACACAACTAGGAAGTATTTAGTGTCTGAGGGTAGATTTGAACTCAGGTTCTCCTGACTTCAGGGCTGGTGCTTTATCCATTGCACCATCTAGCTGCCCTACCAAATGTCTGAGGCCACATTTGAACTCAGGTCTTCCTGACTCTAAGCCAGGCTTCCCATTCATTGTACCACCATAACTGATCAATGCTTTTTCCTTTTTACCCTTGATCTAAAATAATGCTATTGGCTCAAAAAAATGTTTGGTTGGTGACTTTGAAGAGAAAAAAGAAGGAACAAGAGAGAATAAACAGATTTGATGAGCTAGTTACACATATTCCTCTAGAAAATCTATTAATCTCAAATGGGACCCGCAGCTGTCATCTCCTTGAAGCTTCTGACTGGGAGAAATAGGCATCTCAGTTAATTTCTACTATGAACACCCTTTTATAGTTCCATACTGTTTGAGGGTTGCTTTCTTAACCTGAACATTAGCATCCTGAGTAACTGCACACCTAGACATGAATTAATTTCAGGTATTTCCAGATTTAAAAAAAAAAAAAAAAAAAAAAAACTAGGTTGGAGAGTACAGCCTCCTTGCTTCTAGAACCAGTCTGACGCTTCCAGCATCCGAGTGCCAATAAAATGTCAGGCAAAGGCACTGTGGTTCTTGTCTCCTGGGGAGACCTGGACACATACTGCATCATGGTGTGGCTAAAAAATAGCTATGACATTATTGCCCACCTGACCAACACCATACAGAATATGGGCTTTTTTTCCTTATTAAAAAAATAGTCTTTTATTTTTCAAAATACATGCAAAGAGAGATTTCAACATTCACTCTTTCAAAACCTTGTGTTCCAAATTTTTCTCCTTCCCTCTCCACTTGCCCCCTCTCCTAGACAGCAAGCAATTCAATATAGGTTAAACATGTGCAATTCTTCTAAACATATTTCCACATTTGTCATCCTGTGCAAGAAAAATCAGAGTAAAAGGGGAAAAATAACATGAGAAAGAAAAAAAAAGCAAATAAACAGTAACAACAACAAGGAGTAAAAATCCTATGCTTTTATCCACATTCAGCTTCCATAGTTCTCTCTCTGGATGCAGATGGCTTTTTCCATCACAAGTCTATTGGAATTGCCATGAATCACAGAAGGACTTTGAAGAGGCCATTGGGACCATAAGGTTTTTCATCAAGGATGTCAATAAGGAATTTGTGGAAGAATTCTTCTGGCCTGCTCTTCAGTTTAGTGTCCTGTATGAAGACCACTCTGTTTTATGTTCCTGTCACAAGTAGAAATGGTCAATAAGGAGGTGGGTGCATAGAATAGGAATAGAAATTTCAATAATAGCAACAGCAATAATAAAAGGGTTTTTTGGGGGATGATTATAAGATGGGAGAAAATGAGCCAAGAAAGGTAGAATTATCATCAGTAGTTCCCAGGATTTCTGTTTGCACATGTGTCGGAACTCATTTAGAAGGAACTACAGCAATCTCTCCCTCTTTTCCCAAGAGGAGAATCCTCCATTTCTCACAGCTCTGTGTTTGTCCTAATCACAGACACATTTCTTGCAGAGAAGCAGAGATTACCAGAACTGGAAGGACATTAGCACTCATTTAACACACTCTATGGCTATTGCAGGAATCTCTTTTATAATACCTCTAAGTGGAAGACTAAGAGATTGCAATGTGTTCCAGTCAAAAGAGTACTAGATTTGGAGTTAGAATCTTACTTCTGGCACTTACTATCTCTGTGGCCTTGGGCAGAGCATTTAACTCCTCAATTTCCTCATCTTTAAAATGAGCGTATTAGATTATCCTCTGAGTTATCTTGGAGATCTAAATCTGTGACACTCATGATGCTTCACTATAGGACACAGAAAACTTACTTCCCAGTAGAATGTCAGTTCCTTGAAAGCTGAGCCTATTTCATTTTAATCTTTGTATCTCAGGGTCTAGTGCATTATAGGTATTTCATAAATGCTTCTCATAGTGAATAACCATGGCTTCCTAGCACAAAATAGATGCTATAGCAATGCATATTCCCTCTCCCCAACTTCTACTCTGGAATCACATTAATAAATTAATAAACCTCTCTCTACCATGACAATTTTTGAAATACTTATAGCTATTATATGACTCTTAAGTGTGCCTTTATCCAACCTTACCATTTCCATTTCTTTCAGGTGATCTTAATAAAGTATAGAATCCAGATCCTCTCAACCTCTAGCTTTCCTTGGCATACAGTCCAGTGTGTTGATGCCCCTTGTAAAACATGGCCCCAACTGAACAAATGTGGTTCAGACCAATACAACAGTCAGTCCTTATTCTGGATACTCTGGTCCTATTCATACAGCCACAAATTATATGAGCTTTTTGGACAGGGATGCCAAATTATTGGTTCACATGGAATTTGCATCAACTAAATCTCTTTAGGCTTTTTTCACTTAAACATCTGCCAAGCAAGTCTTTCCCATCTGGTACTTATGTAGTTAATGCCCAGAACTCAAGTGTGGGACTTTATGTTTATCCCTATTACAATTCATACGATCATTGAATTTGGAGCTGGAAAGATCTTAGAATTCAAACAACTCACTCATTTTGTAGTGGAGGAAATTGTGGTACAGAGAGGACTCAGGTGCCCTGAAGGCACCTCTGGATGGAATCTAGCCAGTGGAGAAAGGAAGTCAAGTCAGAGAATTGGTGACTGTACATAAAAAATATAAATAATATCTGAACTAACTCCCTCTCTCTTCTCTTCTGTCCTTCTAAATCATTTATAATGGAGAGAAAAAAGCAACCATCTCTACCATTGTTTAGCTATACACAAATATTCATTCAACACTTTTCCTGTAAACACCATAATGATGTTTTTATCCTTGTTCCATTCAAATATCCACATTTGATATAATTAATAAATTCAATTTACCTTCTGAAAAGAGAAAAAAAAACTTGTCTAAAATTACTCAAGTAGACGAAATAGCAGAGTCAAGATTTGAAATCAAAGTCTTCTAGTTCTGACTCTAGTGATCTTGTGGGCTTTTGAAAAGATGTGTTTTGTTTGTTTGGGCCCATTTTTCCAGCCTGGTGAGATCTTTTGGAATCTGGATTCTTTGATTAGCCAGAGTTACTCTTTCTTGCTTTAGTTATCTACAAATTTTGAGTAATTAAAATATTCAATAAGCAAAGGTCAAGGACAGAATCTCGTGGCACCTCATTAGGAAACTTTTCCAGGTTGATATTGATTTCATTAATCAGCTTTCTTAGATTATGTTTATTCTAGCTATAACAATCAACCAACCAACCAACAATATATTATATGCTTTGTGCTGTGCTATGGGTTAGGAGATAGACAAAACAAAAGACAAAGGAAAAATTAAATAGTCTCCATGCTCAAATAGGTTATCCTATATCGGGAGAGCAACTTGTAAATGAAAAAAGTAGATTCCAACATAAACCCAACATAATTGAGGCAACTAAGTGGATAATATGAATAGAGTACTGGGTCCAGAGTCAGATCTGAATTCAAATCTGGTCTTAGACACTTAATAGCTGTGTGACCCTGAGCAATTTATTTATGTCTTCCTCAGTTTCCTCAACTACAAAATAGAGATAATGTCAGCAGCTACCTCATAGGGTTGTAATTAGGATCAAATAAGATAATATTTGTAAAATGTTTAGCACAAGGTCTGGCATATAATAGGTGGACTATAATTGAGGTAAACAATTGCAATTAGGGAAAGACCAGAAAAGGCCTCATGCAGAAGGTAATATTTGATCTGAACTTTGTAATAAAGTTGAGATTCTAAGAGGCAAAGGTGAGAAGAGATTGCATGCAGAAGTATGGAGACAAAAGACAGAATGTCCTATATGATGAACAGCAAAAAGCTGAGTCTGACTAGAAAGAAGAAAGGGAGGAAGGGAGGGAGGGAGGAAGGAAGGAAGGAAGGAAGGAAGGAAGGAAGGAAGGAAGGAAGGAAGGAAGGAAGGAAGGAAGGAAGGAAGGAAGGAAGGAAGGAAGGAAGGAAGGAAGGAAAAAAAGAAGAGAGAGGAAGGAAGGAAGGAAAGAAAAAAAGAAGAGAGAGAGAGGAAGGAAGGAAGGAAAGAAAAAAAGAAGGGAGGGAGAGAGGAAGGAAGGAAGGAAAGGAGGGAGGGAGGGAGGGAGGGAAGTAGTACCATGGGCAGATATAGAGAAGTGCAGAAGAAGGATGAGATTTTGAGAAAAGATCATTAGTTCTATTTTGGACACATTGAGATACCTATAGAGCATTTGAAATTTCTGGTAGATTATGGTTGATTCAGGATTGCAAATAAAGACAAAATTTGGACTGGACATATGGGCATGAGAGTCTGTTTGCAGAGATTATAATTAGACCCATGGGAGCCACTGAAACTACTGAAAGTGGGGGAGAGAAGAGAGGAGATCCAGGAAAGAATCTACAGGTATATGACCTCTTGGCCTTCACCTAACTGTATCCTTATCTACATAATATGATATTTTCTATCTATCTAGGCAACAGTACTTTTCTGAAATCCAGATACATATACAATAGATCTGTAACATTTCTCTTATGTACCTGCCCAGAGATGCCGTTGAACATCATAAGATTATAGATTTATAGCTGAGAGAGAACATCTCATTCAACTCTCATTTGCTAGATGAGGAAACTGAGGCCCAGAAAAGTGAAATGATTTGCCCAATGTCACACAAGGAGCATCAGGGGCAGAATTTGATTTGAACTCCATTCTCTGACTCCAAAGGCAACAGAGTGTAAAGTCACAGGAATGAGGCTGACTCTGTACCTAAGATACAGAATCAACATTTACAAGAAAATATTTTTATCTTTTGAATCCTATTCCCATTTCTATCACATGCTAAGTAGCCTTAGTAAGTCATTTAGGGACAAACATTAAAAAAAAAATTGGCCCAGTTTCCTTGTGTTTGCAAAGATGTTGAAAAAAAATATGCAAGTGTACTTGTCTGGTGCCTGGCGTCTTGATCTATGCCCAAAATAAATAGCAGTAACTCACATTTCGATAATATTTTCTTTGTAAAGGTTTGTAAAGTACTCTCTTCCATGCACATGTTGTGCAAGTACTGTTATCTTTATTGTACAGATGAGGAAACTGAGGCTCAAAAAAAGTTAAACAATGTTTATATCATCACAGATCGTGAGCCAGCATTTGAATCCAAATCTCCTAATCTAGTCTTCTTACCCCTACGCTTGTCATTTGGCTCTATGGAACCCTGATGGAGTTTTGTCCAAGGCACTCATATTAAATCTCAGGATTTGGAAAAAAGACTCACGTGTAGAGTTTGGCATCCCTAACATCCCAGTCAAAAGGTTAGGGGAGATTTTCTAGAATATATCTTGATTTGGAAAGCTCTATGAGATTCTACAACAAGGGAAGATTAAACCACATTAGAGAGTCATTGCCTCATCTGAAGCTTATTTCTCCCCTTCTTCTTTTTTTGGGGGGGGTTGTCTTTTGCTTTACAAAGTATAGTTCTGCTTGTTCAGCTTTATGAGTTCTGATAGAATTAAGTCATCCAGAAATAATGTGGAAGATTTACTTTTCTCTCAGTCTCTCCTAATTTTTTTCTATCCCATTCCCACATCCCCAGTTTCCTCCTAGAGGCAACTTTACTTGCTTCTCAATTCTGCAGATCCCATCAGCATGAAGAGAGAGATTCATTCACCCCCTTGGGAAAGCAAGTAGAAACCTGCCCCATACAAAATAGCTTTGGTGATGGTCTCTACCTTTCCTTTGCCCCTGGAGGGAACGAGTGCATCTTAGCCCCTTGTACCAGGTATGTGTCTGCTATCTCAAGAGACATTCGAGGAGACACTTTTTCCCACAGCAAGTCTGAAAACAGCCCAGCTCTGTGCTTTCCATCTCCTTCTCCACAAACTGTATGCTTTGATTTTTCATTCTTGTAACTTTCCCATGTAACCACACCCCTGCTCCACCCTGTTTTTGGCACATGTCATTTTTTTTCTTGCTTCTGAATTGCCATCTCCCTACATGAACAGGTGAAAGAAATGAATAGAAGACCTAATAATAGCTCCGAGTGGTGAGTATTCCAAGATAGACAGTTTTCCACACCCAAGGCTTGGCAGAAGGTATAGGCATTGGGGAGTGTCCAGAGCAGTTCAGCGAATGCTTGGGAACCTTGGGTAGGGATCACAGTTGACAGCAGTTCTCTGAAGGCTGATCTGACCCAGCTCAAGGATAGAATGGTATCTACCATATACTAATAGGCATTCATTAAATGTGGAATGAATGCCTAATGCAGTGAGGAGTGACTGGGAAAGAACCATGTTGGTAAAGCAAGGGTTACCTGATTTTAGGATGGGGACACATTCTGATTAGGTAGTCAGGAAGAGAGAGCATGATGGACTCCCAATAAGTCTTGGCAGTATGTGACTGTGTTCAAATATGAAAACGTTATGTAACTGAACGGAGATGAAAACATACAAGACAATTGAATATGTGCCGAAAGTCTGGCAACTCTATATTACTGGAGAGAGTCCCAGAATATTCTTAATTTTGTGCCAGATATCCCATCCTGAGACAATAGTTGAAATATATAAAGTCACAGAAGATTAGAATTGGAAGGGATATTAGAACTCATCTAATTCCCCTTATTTTACACAGGAGGAAACTGAGAAGGTTCATAGAGAGCATGTGACTTGCCCAAGATTACACAGCAAGGAAGTGGCAGAGCAAGGATTCAAATTCAAGTCTTCTGATTTCTAGTTCAGTTGTCTCCACTACCCCAGATTGCTCCACACCCCAGTGCTACCAGGCAGAGCTCATCCTGCACACTGTAGGAAGCCATCCGTGTGGTTTGATACGAGGAGCTTTAAAAGGTTCATCCCTGATGCAGTATTGAAATAAAAACATATTGGATCGATGGTTATGCAGATGTAACTTGTGTGAGTTTTCTGAAACTAGTGCCCTAAGCCAAATAGATATCTTATTGTTATGAGATTTAGGATTATTTCGTTTGTATTTTTATCCTAAGAGTCTAGCTCCTAGTAGGTTCTCAAGTTTAAACTATGAATAGGTATGATGTGGATGTGTTTACATATGTATATATGTGTAGTATATACAAAAAATAGGTGTGTGTATATATTAGATATGTACAAAGACATGGTCACACATCATGAATGTATAAACACAGAATTTCAGAAAACTGAGTCTAGGTGTTATTTAGGGGAATTATAAATAGCAAGTTTGACACCATTTTGTGGACAAATACCACAAAAATGAATCCCTTTACTCGATAAGCAGAACAAAATAGACCCTTAGATGAATTTACAAATTCACTTAGGGAAGAGAAAATGGAATTTAACTTAGGGAGACTTCTCAAGGCCTGATGAGTAAAATAAGAGGTAATAATAAGAGGTAATTACTTGGAAGTCTAATTCTGGGGCTTCTTCTCTCCCTATTCTCTCTACTGAGAACTTTGCCTCAAATTTCACTGGAAAAAAAAAAATTAAGGCCATTTGCTAGGAGCTTTTTCTTCTCCCTGCTCCTCATCTCATGCCTCTGATGCCTTTTTGCCACCATTCCTTCCTTCATCTACATCACAGGTGGTCTTTCTCCTTACCAAGGCAAACCCCTCTGTAATATACATATGGGTCCAGTCCATCCCATCTTCTCCAGAAGATTGCCTCTCTGTCATCCCCGATTATTTTATCAGTCTTCAAATTCTCCTACCTGTACTTATGTCTCCTTCTTCCTCAGAAAACTCTTACTTGATCTATCCATCCTTACTAACTATCCTCTATCTCTCCTATCTTTCAAACTAAACTCTTTGAGAAGACTGTCTGGAATAAGTGCTTCTACTTCTTTTCCTCTCAGTCTCTTCTTAAATCTCTGAAGAATGGCTTCCAATCTCGTCATTCAACTGAGATTACTCTCTCCAAAGTTATCGATCACCTCATAACTGCCAAATCTAATTCCTATTCTGAAGGCTCATCCATTGTGACCTTTCTGTAGCTTTTGACATTGTCAATCATCCTCTTCTTGATATCTTCTTCTCTCAAGGTTTTTGCACTGTGCTATTATTAATTTTGTCATGTTTCAGATTGGAGTGTGTTAATAGATTCCCCATGATCCCCAAGTATCCCAATTTCTTTCTTGACCAAATTTCCTTTCCTTATACCTTTTCCATGTATATTGTTTCTCCTGTTAGAGTACATATTTCTTGAAGGCAGGAATTGTTTTTGCTTTTATATTTTCAGAAGCTGTTGGATTTGCTGGAGCCAAGTGGAACCAGAGAGCTAACTGTTAAATTTTTAACAAAAGCATCTTAAATCTTAAAAATCAGCAAACACTAAAAATTGATTTATTGTTTTATTAATTGTGTAGACTTAAGAAAGAGATGAAGATGTTAATTATGAAGATTATACTTAAAAGTGTGTCATACATACATTTCTCCCTTCTCCACCCCATTCTCAGGTAAATATTATTAAATATTTACTAGTATAACACTGTTTTTGACATTTACAAAGTCAATGGTAATATTTAAGTTTAGGCAGATTCATATTTTGGAGTTTTACATGATGTGAAATGTCTTCTATTAACATCTCTAGCTCTGAAAATATTTAAAATAATTCCAAATTTATTTGGTTAGTGAGATACCTGGCTTGGTGAATACTTTTGATGTATGAAAAAAGCCTCTGATTGTCTTTCTATAAGATCCCTCAGTGTGAAAATATTCATAAATGTTCAGCTTTGGAGGTCTAAGGGATTCATTGCATGATCCCTTTTGTCCATTAAGTTGGTCCTTCTGGCAAAGACTAGAAAAAGTAAACCAAGAAATAGGGCTGGCCTTCCTTGTGACCTTGGACTTGTCTCATTTAACCTCCACAACCTTCAGTTTCCTTATTTGTAAAACAGATACTATCTAATTCACAGAATAGTTGAAAGTGCTTTGTGATCCAGCTCACCAAGTTGTTAAGACGAAAGTGCCTTTTTAAACCTTCAAGCTTATAGATAAATGTGAGTTACAGATACATTTTATTAGCATTTGTTGTTATTTTACTGCAGGAATGATAGTCGGCCACAGATGTTAGGAGACTGATCTTGGAGTCAGGAAGAGTTGAAATCAAGTCAATTATACAACAACAACAGCAGCAGTAACAAAATTCTTCTGCACCAGATCTGGAGTTAGACAGAGAGGACCTGAGACCCTGATGTGGGTGGACAATCCAGGATTTTTCAATGATACATGAGTATCAGGAACATTTTTTTTTCTTTTTGCAAATTGCTTGGCTTCAGAGAAAAGCTTACCATAATGTAGCATCTAAGACATCTGTTTTTCTTTACTGGAGCCATTGTCCATATAATTACAGTATCAGTCAACATGATCATGAAAGGACTGAAAGAGAGAAATGCTAGACTTCTGAAGAATCAAGTCTCTAAGAGTTAGCAAGGGTCTTCTCTTCTGTGAGGCTGGCCACTTCATGTCCCCCAACACATCTGCTTTCTCCAGCTGGCTAGCATGTGGCAATCAGTGTTTTGGTCAAGGAAGAAAGGAAACTTGACTTTGACTTGGGGCTTCTATGACCCGGGCAAATCATTTAGCCTCTTGGCTTCCTTATCTGTACAAATATAATCCATGTGCTTATTGTGTGGTTAACCTAATTAAGGTTAAGAAAGTATCAGCTAAGATCTTGTTTCATACTGCCTTCCTATCAGTTGCCCTTTTTTCTATTTCCATTGTAACTACCTGGCCCTTCTTAGCACCTGCTGGACTATTTCAATAGTATCTTAATAGGTCAGTTCCATTTCATTGGCTCCCCTAATATGTGCAAAAAACTGTACTAGCTGCTGGAGAAAAAGAAATAGTGTTTGTTTTAAATGGCACAATCTATACCTCTGAGGAACTTTCATTCTACTGGGGAAATCTGACAAATATCTGGCAAAATAGGATGTGTCAATGATTCCTGCTGTTTGAGAGCTTATATTTTTCTGGAGAGAAAGGCCTTTGCGTGTAGGCAAGTAAATATAAAATATGTAAAAGAAAATACAAAATCATTAGAAGTACTGATAATAACTAGGAAAATGAGGAAAGGCCTTAAGTTGGAGGGGGCAGTTGGCCAAGATTTGAATAGAGGTTAGGGCTCCAATAGGTGAAGGTTGTCAGAGAAAATATTTCAGTTTGTGCAATGACAGAGATAGAAGATAAAATGTTGTCTATCCAGAGCAACAAACAGGTCAGTGATCAGATTGTAATAATATGTATATAGACTACTATGTTTTAGTCACTATCCTGAGTGCTTTACAATTACTGTCTCATTTGAGCCTCCCAACCTTAGGAAGCAGGTGCTAGGATTTTACTAAACCATTTTACTAAATTAAAGCAAATAAACAGGATTAAATGATTTGTCCAGAGTCACATGGCTAGTAATTTTCTGAGGTTGGATTTGAACTCAGGTTTTCCTGACTCCAAGTTCAGCACTCTATCCATCTAACCGCAACTAGGAGTCAGTCCTAGATCCTGTGGACTGGTGACTGCATGAGGACACTCCCAACGGACAGAAAAGGTCTCTTAGAGGGAACCGACAAACTTGCTGAAAACAACTTCTATTTTCCACTTTTTCTTAGCCTGATCTTTCTACTATCTACAGATCTTTCAAATTCTCTTCCTACAGCCACTCTCCCCTGACTTCCATCTTCCATCATCTTCCAAGAACATTTCTCTTGTGTGATATACTTTAAAGAACACTTTCCCTTTTCTCATTGTTATGTCAGCTACCTAATAGCCCATTGAGTGTCCATCCCTATGGAACACTTTGCCACTTTGAAAAATGTGAATTATTTACTCAAGGAATGCTATTGCGTGACTATGAAATCATATTGATTCAGATAGTTAATTTTTATCCTAAAAGGCCTAGGAAATTAAAAAATGATCTCCCTGAAAATTCCCTTTTCAAACCCTAGCTACTCTCAGAGTTGTTTTAATCAGTCTAACAACAAACATTTATTAAGGACCTACTATGTGCTGGAATCTAGTATACTGACCACCAAGCACTGTGTTTTCCAAAAAATACACAGGAGCCATTTGTTAAATTTCCTCCAGAATCCAAAGCACTGTGCTAGGCATCTAGCAAAATGCAAACATTTAGATCAGACATAACTTCTTGCCTTCAAGGAGCTTAAAATTTATTGAGATTTAGTGAGATTATCGTTAGTAAGATACTAATTCAAATAGCTATAAAATGCAACATTGCACTAGAAGTTCATCAGAGAATTATAAAACAAAGTTCTTTATGAGGCTAAAGACTTGGTTAATATCTTTTCCTTAGTTCCCCCTCCCCCCCCTGTGATTACTTTCCCTAGACTGAAAGTTCCCTGAGGTCAGGAAGCATTTATGACTATTAAGTTATGAGATAGGTCTTGAGATAATAAAATCTGGAGCCAGAAGGGTCCTTAGGAGGTTATCCATTCCAATATCCTCATTTTTCAGGAAAATGAGAGGGGAAAAAAAAAAAAAAGCACATAGTAAGGACTTAACTATATGCAATCACAGAGATGTCACAGAGTATTGGGTATCAAAATAGCCTATGAAAACCAAGTCTCAAAGAGGCTGACTAGCCCAAGAAGACATACGTAGTAGTAGGTAACAGTCACAATTTGAACTCAAGTCCTCTAATTCCAAGCCTCTTTCTCTTTCCTTTTCACCATACTGTTTTGACTTGATTTTTAGACAATTATTTTATTTTTATTTTTTTTAAATTAAAGCTTCTTTTATTTTGTGAAACATATGCATGGATAATTCTTCAACATTAACCCTTGCAAAACCTTGTGTTCCAATTTCCCCCCCTTTCCCATCCCTTCCCCTAAATGGCAAGTAGTCTAATCTATGTTAAACATGATAGAAATATATGTTAATTCCAATATATGTATACATAGTTATACAATTACCTTGCTGCACAAGAAAAATCAAATTAAACTGGAAAAAAAATGAAAAAGAAAATAAAATGCAAGCAAACAACAACAAAAAGAGTGAAAAAGCTATCCCTACCTCCCCTTAACCCCATAAGACAATTATTTTATAAATTTATTGTCACAGCTAGTTGATAACAGTGTGCTATCTATACTATATCTATAGCTATATCTATAGCAGGTTCTCAATACATTCCCTTTAATGACTTATGGATGCCTTTCTCTAAGCTTATAAGAAATCAACAAAAGCATGGTACTGGGAGGGAGATCTGGGTTTGCATCCTAATTACCATTTTCTAATTGAATAACTCTGGGCCAATCTCCTCCTCCTTGCCTGACTACTCCCTCCTCCTCTTCCTCTTCCTCCTCCTCCTCCAGCCTGGGTATCACTTTGGGGAGGGGGTGCAGGGAAGAAAGAGAGGGGCTCAGAGGCTAGAACAGAGGGACCTTGGCATGGCTAATTAAGATGGTAGTGACCACATGTTTTGGAAGGACCCTCATGACCCTACAATTCAGAGATGAGAATGTGAAAGTTTCCAACTTCATTAAGCAATGGTGATTATAAGATGACCATAATCAGTGATCCAAATAATTGAATACAAGTTCATCCTTTGGAATATGGTGATGGTAGATCTTCAATCTTTTTTTTTTTTTTTTTTTTTTTTTTTTCTGAGCCTGCCATTAAGTGACTTGCCCAGGGTCACACAGCTAGGACATGTTAAGTGTCTGAGACCAGATTTGAACTCGGGTCCTCCTGAATTCATGGCTGGTGCTCTATCCACTGCACCACCTAGCTGCCCCTAGATCTTCAATCCTCATACCCTCTGTGATGTAGTTAATGACAAAGACAAAGAAACTAATCATTGGGGAATCTCATTTTTAAGTCTTGTTGCTGATCACATTTCATCAGTACCCTTGGCTCCTCTGATTGGAGGGCAGGATTTCTAAGAAACATCTCAACAGAGTTTTCTCCCCATTTCCCATTAGCTGTTTCTCTGGGTTTCTTCATCATGTACCTGAAAGGAATACCTTTTTGCCTCCTTTCCCCTCCCCTCTTTCCAATATATTTTGTATTGTCTTCTTCCATTTGATTGAGCTGGGGCTGTCCTTTTAAAACAAACAAACAAAGAAACAAAAAATTTGTATTTATATCCCCAGCACTTAGCAGAGTACCTGGAAGTACATGCTTAATAAATATTTATTGATTATTTGCTGACTGATCAATTAATCCAATCAAAATGTATTTTCATCTCATAAATCTATTAGGGTTAAATGAGGATGGATTAGGTTAGTTGACAACTGATCCCCACTCTTAAACAACTCTTTAATTTTGTTGTTTTCGCCTAAATAAACCTTTTTAACTGAGAAGACTGCCAGAGGTAGTCTAAGTGCATAAAGATAGACATCATTTTGTATTGCATTTCAGAAAATAAACGTTTTTTCATTTCTGGAGGCAATATAACAGGCTTTCTTTCCTTCCAAATAGTTACTCAGGGTTATAGCTTAACATTTGGTCCTGAAAAATCCATCCTTCAACCAGGCAAGTGCCACTATCAGTGAGCAGAAGACTGTTCAACTGGAAATGCAGGCTGCCTAAGGAAGGATGAATATTTCAGGGTAAAGATTGCAAAATAAGCCATAGGAATGTGACAATGAGACTGGAGAGACCCAAAGGCATTGGTTATCTTTTATTTCCCACCTGTTAAATAATTTTTAACATTAGAAATCATCCCCTTCCCTTTGATAATTTCATTTGGTAATAAATACACAAATTATACTTCAGTACTTACTATGTATTTAATTTTTTTGGTTGGGACATTTAATTTACTTGTTACATAATAAATTTATTATGTAAATTATATATAATATAAATTCATTATAGTTGGTGACTGCTATTACTAGCTGTGTTATCCTGGGCAAATCTTTCCCTCAAAGAAATTCTACTTTAAGGGTTAGCCTCAGGCAGCATCTTCATTCCTCACCAAGCTATACTTGAGACTCCCCTGGACTATCTCTGCAATGATCCAGAAACATATTTATCTAATCTCTGACCCCCTTCATTTCCAGCTCCCTTTTCTGGGTTATCTTCCCCCATTAGAATATAAACTCCTTGAGGGTAGGAACTGTTTTTCTTTCTTTTTTATAGGTAGGTTCCAATTAGTGAATAATTATTAGATAATATTTAAAATGTATATATTAATAATTATTAAAATAATCATTAGTGAATAATGAAATGACTATGTTATATAAGTTGGAACCAATTTCTATATTATGTACACATAATAACTACTTCAATTCGATTGAATTCAAATACATGTGACCAATTTCTTGGGGGCATTATTCTCACTAATTGGGATCTGATTGTTTTTGTATTTCTAAAGAGAAGCTCCACACATACTGTTACATAAGTGCTACATTAATGCTTTCTTATTTGACATATTATGCTACTGGTTGGAGGAAAACTTGAACCCAACTCTTTATTATTCCAAGGTGGACTTTAGTTACTATGTTATGTTGCCTTTCATTTATATTCAAATCTATGAATAAATAAAAATATAGCTATTATTATATATTATGTTAAGTAATTATTATCATGTATTTGCTCATCTTTTTTTTATTCAAAGATGGTCTTGAAATGACTGTCATGCTGCCTTTTATTTATATTCAAATCTATATTCAAAATTGTATTATATGCATATACATATATGATATTATATTTACCTTTTATGAAGACACTACAATCCTCTAATTGTGTCCCTCTTAGAGGCAGTAGACAGTTAGCCTAGTTTGAATTGCCATAAGTCTCTATTTTATAATTTTATTCCCCTATGCTTAGCATAGAATCTGGCACCTAGGAAGAACTTGATAAATGCTTGCTTGTTTGATTAAAAGCAATAGCTATAATTTTTCCTACTCTCTATATTTTGTTGGTAATAAAAGTTTTGTGAGGTTTTTTTTTAACTTTATCATGGAATTAAAAAAAAAAAAGTTTTATGAAGCTTTATAGCTTTTTAAGAGTTGGTCGAGTTTAAGAGTGACATTTTCTCTCAATTCCTAAATGTATAATTCAAATTATGCCATCTGTTATTCTACATATACTTTTTTTGTGATACTATTAACGAAATTAGATATGGAAGGGATTATAATGTTATCTATCACAACCTTCAGTCTTTATAGTATAGCATTGTTTAGAATACCACCTGGCACTTTGCTCCTGGGAGTTTTAAATCTCCTCAACAATTGGTCCAACTTCTCGATCCCTGAGGATACTATTTTATTACCTTCTTTTACTGTTTTAAGTGCTAGGAAGCAGTTTTCTTTTCTCATCAATCCATCAGCTGCCTCATCTTACTCCTCTGCTCGCCCTTAGCCACATACAAAATATGTTGCTTGGAAATATTTATATTTTTGAAATGCATTTTTAAAGGGATAATGCTAGCTAGTCTGTCAGCTAGAGACTTCAGGGAGTATTAACTACAAAATTGTTTGTTTCCCCCTCAAAATGTTATTCAATGATATTAATATTAGTATTATTTTATAAACTATGACATTGTTGGAATACTAAAGTATGTATGGATTTAAAAAAAAACCACACTTAAAACATTCATTATTTTAGCAAGCTCTTCATTTTCAAAGTAATTAAATGTATAGAACCAGGAATCAAAATGAACAGAATGAACAACACTAAATTACATTATCACTAAATCTGGCATGGTGGATAAAGGACTAGTTTTGAAGTAAGAAAGATCTGAATTCAAATCCTGAAACATAACACATTTTTACATGGAGTAGGACCATAAATTTAGAACTGGAAGGGACCTAAGACATCTAATCAACTCTTCAGAGACTACACTGAGCAGGGACTCCACTCTGTTTTAGGACTTGCTCCAGAGCAGAGCTCCTTGAGATAGGAGAGTGAGTCAGTCTTCACCCAATCCTTCTATTTCTAGTCAGCCTCAGACTCCCAGATCATATTTCATCTAATCTAACCATCCATAAGACGCTAGAAAGAGAAGTGAGGGCATCTTGCCATCTCCCCTTCCTTGCCACACCCCTGCCTCAACTCTTGATCAGAAAACAAAAATTAAATCAATATTATCATTTCTACTCAAAATGAAATGCTCCTATTAGTGCCAATGATTCCTCCCAGAATCCTCCTGACTGTCTAAAACACAGTCCCCTTTTCCTGGATCCCAATCTTCTCTATGTTGCATCTTTCATTAGGATATAAATTCCTTGAAAGCAAAAGCTGCCTCACTTTTTTGTTTCTTTCCCTAATGTTTAGTACAGTACTTAGAATAATAACTAACACTTTATATAATGCTTACTATGTGCCAGGTACCGTGCTATGCACTTTACAATTACTATCTCCTTTGCCTCTCACTACTACCATGAATGGGATTATTGTTCCTATTTCATAGATGAGGAAACTGTGGCAAACAAAAGGATCACACAACCAATGCATAGCAAGTACTAGCTATAATAAATGTGTATCATATATAATTTATGTAATGAATTTACATTCATGCTGAGTCTATGAGGACCCAAACATGACCACTTGGGGCTTGACCTGGGACCTATTTATTGCTGGCCACTTGCCAATTTTGGTTTAAGAAAGAAATCTAGCCATTAAACCCCAAACCAATTCACTTGCATGTCATGATATCACCTCCCTGATGCTGGCTTCACTTCGAGAATGAGGACAAACAACAATAACAATAAATTAAATTTGTCACTTAAGCCAATTAATAAACAAAATTAATTAATAAATAAAAATGGATTAGTTCATTAAATTTTGTGATATGTAATAAATTGTTGTTGATTGGTTGACTTAGACCAATGTACTCATTTTACAAATGGAAAAGCTGAGGCCCAGAAAAATGAACCGATTTGGACATAGCCCACAAATCACAGAGCCAAGATTCAAATCCAGATTCTCTCCTGCCAAAGCTCTTGCCTTTCCAGACTAGCTGTGGGAATCTGAGTGAGCGCCTTCACTTCTCATTACCCCATGCCACTCTCTAAAATTACAACTTGCCACCCAGGGACTTCCTTGGATAAGGATAAGGACTGGACAAATCCGGTCACTTCTCCAGCCCCAGTGCCCCCCAACCTCCAAAAGATCAAACCTAAATATTGCTAGCATATTAACAAAGTGCAATATGCCAAACCAAAACAAAACCAGTGTGCTGGATGAAGCTGTTATCCAGTAACAAAGCCAGAGTACCTCTGCTTTTGCTTTTTCTTCCCTTTCTACTTTTTCTTGTGCGCTAGATTTATTCCATCCACTTCTCTTTCATCTACTTCCCCTGGGCTTTGCTAAATGGAGCAGCATTTCCCAGCACTACCTGGAAAGGAAGCTGCCTTTGTTAAAGCCACTGCTGGGCCGATCATCTTCATAAAGCATCAAATAACTTTGGCCTCTCTGACTGCCCTACTCACTGCTCATGTTGCATCTCTAATAACCAGCCCTTTAGGGCCAAATCAAGAGCTTTAGGAAGACAGTGGCTAGGCAATGTCAATCAAATGCTTTGGCAAAAGGAAAGCAAGAGTGATTGGGGTCCCAATGGGTACTGATCCCATTGACTTTTTCATCTGTCTTGGAAAAAATCTTTGGGACAAACATCTTGGATGATATGGGGGTAGTAGAAAAATCAAATTCCATAAACTATCATTACTTGGTGCAGCGGGTAATAGAGTCGAACCATGCTGTACTCCCATGAAACAATGATCTGAGTCAGTATTCAAGTGTTTTTCTCCTCCTTTCCACTCCCTTCAACCCCAGCTTCAGTGATTTTGCTCCCTCCTTTAAAGATCTTGAACTGAAAGAAGAAATCAAGTTAACAATATCTCTCCCACGAGCCCCAAACTCTTATGCAGGGCCCTTTGATTAATGAGACAGAGAGACAAGACCAGACCTGAATTTCTCCCAGCCTCTTGGCACTGTGTGCCAGCTTTCAACTCAGATCCCCTCATGACTTAGGAAAGTTCCTGGAGCATGAAGTCTGTGGTTCTTTAAAAATGTCAACAAAATAAATGGACTTCTTTGCTGCTTTGGAGTCCAGCTCCTTAACAGCATATGTCCTCACTGACATTACCATGAGTGGGTTTTAAAATATCTAGGAATTATTCTGCTAGTGGGAGCTCACTGAAATGTGCAGGATGATATGTTCTGTTTGGAGAAAGTGTGAGGACAGTGCATGGTAAGGGGTTCATTTAAGTCTGTTGACTGCATCTTCTCTAATGTTGCAGCTCTGTCATACTGAAATCCCCCAACTTCCTTTGTTACTGCACCATAACTCATATTTCATGTTTATATTTTTATATCATCTGCATTTCCGAATATTTCCTTCTCCCCATTCACACTTAGCAAACCATTTCTTCAGCAATTAAAATATTTTTAAATTTTTTTCTTATTATAGCTTTTTATTTACAAGATATATGCATGGATAATTTTTCAGGATTGACCCTTGCAAAATCTGTTCCAACTTTTCCTCTCCTTCCCCTCACCCTCTCCCCTAGATGGCAGGTAGACTCATCAGGAAGACTCATCTTGATAAGTTCAAATTCAGCCTTAGACACTTACTGGCTGTGTGAGGCTGTGCAAACCCTGTTTGCCTCTGTTTCCTCATCTGCAAAATGGGAATAATCTTAGCACCTGCTTTCTAGAGTTTTGACGCTCAAATGAGATAATAATTGTACAACATTTAGCATAGTGATTAGATTATTGTAGTGCTGTGAGATCAGATTGCTTGAGGCTTTAAAAAGCCAAACACCCGAATTTATATTTGATCCAAAAGGCAAGAGAAGGGCAGTCCTGGTGGAATGAAACAATGCATTGAAAATAAAGGGAAAAAAAACAACAGGGTTCAATTCCTGGCTCCTCTTTTGAATGGTAGCGTGACCATGAACAAGATGTTTCTCCATTCTTAGTTTTGGTTACCTCAAATAACAAATGGAAAGAATAATACTTGGCTAATTCACAGGATCACTGAGGATCAAGAAAGATAACATGTATAAAATGTTTTGAAAGCTTTATAAATGTCATCTATTATGATTAGCAATGAAGAACCTTTTCACTAAAGTTTGCTTCATCAAATATCAGGATGCTTATCTTTCTCCCTCCTATGGGCTGCTTCGGGCCATTTTCACAGCTTATGGCCAAATCTGTTCCAACTTGTTCTCAGCTGTTATTTAGAATACAGCTGTGACTGCCTGTGTAGGCAATGCCCCAAAGTGATTTTTAGTTTGGTTTTTTTTTTTTTTTTTTTTTTTCTCAGCTTGGAAATTGCTTTTCCCCATCTCTAATGCCTTCAAACCTCCCCTTCCCCTTATCTTCTTTTCTCATTCTGGAATGGATCACTAGCATCTTTCTTACTCTAACACATCCTAGTTTGGTTTTTGTTGGGTTTTTTTCAGTCACTTGTTTTGGTGAATGATACAATCTGACTTTTGAACCTTTTCCAACCCACACCACCCCGTGCCATATTGTGTCCTCTCCCTTTCTAGGCATCCTTTCATTCCCATAGCTTTACTCTTTTTAAGTCATTCCGTTTGTACTACTGGAATTGGTTTCATTTGTTCTGGGACATCTGTAATATTTGTGTCTTCAGTACTTTTATATGCTACCTTTGCTGTCTGTCCTTTCCTCTTGACTGGATTATAAACTACTCAAAGGAGAACCAGGTGGGCTCAGTAATTTCATTTAGGAATGTCAACTTTCTAATTAATCACCTGCCTGACCCTTATTATCCCTGTTTCTTTCTGTAAGTGAACTGTTCCTTCTTCCCAGGGCTGCCAACACAATGATTGTCGGGTAGCTTGTGAAATGCTGTGAACATTACAAGAAAGGTCCTATTTAGGACAAAAATGCCATTTTGAATGGTTGCTAAGGCTAACCACTGAGATTCATGCTGCTAAAATGCTGTATTTCAAAAATTGTGTATTTACTAGCCTGTCAAATGTCTGGCTTTTTGATTTCGAGTCCTATCATTCCTTCTATGTGCTATGACATCAATAGCTGTTCTGTGTGATAGTTCAGAATTCAGTTTAGCACTGCTTCAAGGTCTTCTTTCTTTGCTCATTATTACCCCATTAAGGTGAAAAAGAAAATTAACCATAAATAATAGCTTGTATTTAGTTATTTTAAGAGTATTTTATTTTTCCCAAATACATATAAAAAGTTTCACTATTAATTTTTATAAGGCTTTGTATTCCAAATTTTTCTTCCTCCCTCCTTTATTTTCCCCCTTCCCTAAGACAGCAAGCAATCTGACATAGGTTAAATACATACAATGCTATTAAATGTGTTTCCATATTTGTTGTATTGTACAAGAAAAATCAGATCAAAAGGGAAAAAAAAAACCATGAGAAAGAAAAAGAAGCAAACAACAAAAAATGAAAATACTATAATAGCTAGTTTCATATAGTATTTGAAGCTTTGCAAAGCATTCTACAAAGGTTTTTTTTTTTTAACTTCCCAATAATGTTAGGAAGTAGGTCCTATTATTATCTTCATTCTATATATGAGGAAACTGAGTCAGGCAGGGGTTGACTGGCTTATCATCACATCACAAGTATCTAAGGCAGGATTTAAATTTAGGTTTTCCTGAGATAACAGCAAAAAGAAAGAAACAGGTCAGAAAAAGAAAGAAAAGGAAGAAATTAAATTTTTTGTAGGGGAAAAGTGAGAAAGGTAGAGTTATCAATTTTTTTTCATAAGATCTGGGATTTATTATTCCAATAGTCTGATGGGGTCTTTATTCTTATCCATGAGGGTGTTCTTTTGAACCATGGAGATCACAGCCCATCGATGCCTACTCATTCTCTTGTTCATATTCTTTCGTATGTGTAAAGAATTATGAAAGAGAAAAATTATAAAGGATGTCATTGATGAAATGTGTATTTCATATTCCATCAGCTCCTTACCTCAGCCATCTTCTTGCCATCCCCTCTGCAACTGCATCCTCCAGACCATCAAACCCCCCCAAAATCATTCCTTGAAAGACTTAATCTACTAAATTTTGGAACTCTCACTTGATCCTTCCTGATTGATGAGTTAATTGAGTGCAAATTCAACTATCAGCAATTGTTCAGGCTAGTCCCCCAGTAGTTCAGGTTCAATATTGAAACAAAATGAGGTGCTCATAGGTGATTCAATTTCTAACAAAATGAATTTTTTTTAATCAAAGCCAGAGGAAGATATTCACCAGGGATTGGCATTGAAAAGTCCTTTAATAACTCAAACTAAGTAAATCTCCTATCACAATCCATTAGCCATGTGTCTGAAAGCCCTCCAATTAGCTCTCCATGGCTTCTCTGAACTCAGGTGGTAAGGAAGTGACATCAGTAGTCTAAACCCTTACCCTCTTGGGCCAACTAAATTTTGGGGAATAGCTCAATGCCTTTCAAGGAAAAACTAGCCTGACTTTCATGGGGAGAGAGATTAGGATATTGTCCCTATCACATTTTATCTTGCTGACCCCAGACTAGATGATGCTTCTGAGTCAATCCAGCTATCTACCCTGTAAACTGTAATCAAATCAATACTGCCATAACTTTGGGAAAGCGAATTTCATTCTACTCCCCTACATTCTTTTCACCATCTCAGTGATTTTTCAGGCTAAAGTCCTTTTCTCTGTCTACCACTCTTTTTTTGTATTGTCTCTTCCCATGAGAATGTAAACTTCTAGAGAGGAATAGTCTCACCTTTACATTTATAATTTTAAGAAATTTAGCTGATACATGGTAAAGGCTTCATAAATGCTTTTCATTTATTCATTTCTATTTGAAAAAGAATCTGAACTGGTCAAATTGTGGGAGTGAGATATGGTTACATACCAAATGGCATGTCAGCAAAACTTGAAAGATGGATCTCAATAGCTGTGTGGCAAATCATTTAACTGCATTTGTCTTGCAAAAAGAAAGAAAGGTATGCCCCCAAAATATTGGGTGAATCTCTTGTGGCAAACTGGGACTTAGGATGATTTTTAAAACCTAGAATATTCTTTTTTTAGATATGAGCATATGTTGCAAAGCTATGGGGAAGAAATATAATACTTATTTATCTGCCAAACCTGGGAGGAATACTTCTTTAGCTCAGCCTCTGAGAATCTTTTTTCTCTCAAGGCTTAGCTTGGGTATTATACAGATGGGAAGCCTTTTCTTTTCTTTTTATAATAGCATTTTATTTTTTCAAATACATGCAAAAATATTCACCTTTGCAAAACCTTGTGTCCAGATTTTTTTCCCTCTCCAGTCCCCTTCCTTCTCCCCAAGACAGCAAGCAATCTGAATAAGTTAAATATGCAATTTTTCTAAACATATTTCAATATTCATCATGATGAGTTAAAAAAAAACATATCAAAAGGGAAAAAAAAGGTGAGAAAGGGAAAAAATAAACAAACAAACAACAGCAAAAGGAGAAAATACTCTGCTTTGATCAGCATTCAGTCTTCATTGTTCTTTCTTTTGATGAAGATGGTACTTTCTATCACAAATCTTTTGGACTTGCCCTCTCCTCATTGTTGAAAAGAGTCCATCATATTTGATTATCACATAATCTTGTTGTTATTGTGTACAATGTTCTCTTGGTTCTGCTCACTTTACTTAGCATCAGTTCATTTAAGTGGGAAACCTCTTATCTTCTTAGTTCTAAATTCTCTCTCCTCAAATTATAGTGTGTATTCTTGTCTCTTTATTTACTGTGTTCCCACAATAGAATGCTCCAATAATAAATATTTGGAAAGGCTTAGACTTATGATTTTATTAGTGTTAGAATTAGAAAATCCTTGGTTCTAGACCTGTATCTAACACCCACAAGTTACGTTACCACAAACGAATCAACTTTTCAGTTTTCCAAGCAACTCTACTTTTAGAAATTCAAGAGATTAACTAAGAGGCTAATTGCAAATTTGCCTGATATGTAGTAGGCATTTAAATGCATGTATTGGATTAGATTAAAGACTTTGGAATGAGAGAAAAAGAAAATTGATTGGAAATGCTAAGAATAGCAGAGAACAACAACAAAAAAGGAATAGAAAGGAGATTAAATGAAAGGACTATTATAAGTATCCAAATGAAAGACAAAGGACATCTGGAGGAAGATGCTACCTGCAAACAGAGAAAGAACTGATAAATAGAAATATATAGAGGATGATTTTACATATATATGTGTGTACATAGATATATAGATATATAACACATACATATATATTAACACACATATATGCACACACACACACACACACACACACACACACAATTTGTGTCTAATGGTAGCCAAGGTGAGGACAAATGGGTAGGAAGGAAAAAAAGAAATTTACATGATAACTTTATTATGTATTTAAAAGGAATATTAAGTTGCACGTAATAGATTTGCAGTTTCGTGTGCAATCATCTTTTTTTTTTTTTTAATTATACTGTGTTATGGAAATGCTTGTTTTATTCCATAAATTAAAAATTAAATAAAATTTTAAAAGAAAAAAATAAAGAAGGGGAGAGGGATGAAGTATGAATTATTAAAAAGACATGCTATAAAAATAGTAAAATGAAAGGATAATAAGCCCTTTGCTTTTCTATTTAAAATTCTCCCTCCCTCTCCCTTTGCTCAAAATTCTAAAGGGGGAATTAACAGAGATTCAGAAAATAAAATTAGGCAAAACTAAGGCCAACACCAGGTGGCAAATAGCAATGAAATTGACCCTGCCAAAATAACTAAAAACTTGGAATGCTGTTTTATTGGATTAGTTAGTGTTGGGAGGTTGAGGTGGGAGGACAAGGGGGGGGTTAACCAAATTGGAGTATGAAGAAAAATGTTCGTTAAGAATGTGTCATAGTGATCTCTGATGGACATGGCTCTCTTCAGCAATGAGATGAACCAAATCAGTTCCATTTGTTCAATAATGAATAGAACCAGCTACACCCAGCAAAAGAACTCTGGGAAATGAGTGTGAACCACTACATAGCATTTCTAATCCCTGTTTTTGTCCACTTGCATTTTTGATTTCTTTCATAGATTAATTGTACATTATTTCAAAGTCCGATTCTTCTTGTGCAGCAAAATAACTATATGGATGTGTATACATATATTGTATTTAACATATACTTTAACAGATTTAACCTGTATTGGTCTACCTGCCATCTGGGGGAGGAGGTAGGGGGAAGGAGGTTAAAAATTGGAACAGAAGGTTTTGCCAGGGTCAATGCTGAAAAATTACCTATGCATATATCTTGTAAATAAAAAGCTATATATATAAATATAAAAGAATGTGTCATGTGAGGCAGGAGTCACAATGACTCTGTCAGACCATTTAGAAGAAATTCTGCTAATACTTAGACTAATGCTTCTTTTTACCTTACCACCTGCTAGAGGGCAAGTCCATAGAAAATTGGGCATGTGGGTATTTCAGAAATTCTCTAGCACAAATATTTACACAGGAGCACTTGTGTTTACATTGTGCCGCTTTGAATTTTGGCTAGTCCAGTCCCGCCTCCCAAGGACGAGTAAGGACAGAATATATCCCTGACACACCCATGTGAAGGGATCACCCAGGAAAATAGTGACATTAGCAAATAACTAGAACTATCTTCTGCCCTTCAAGCAGTATTAAAAGCTGATGCTTTTATTCTGATGAGACATTAAATCGTTAAGACTTTAGGTTGACCACAGGAATAACTGATGTTTTTATTATGCATACTGTTGGAGAATTTCATCTTCCTGTGTACCTCAGAAATGTAGTGCTGGTCTTTTTCCAACTGTTGCCTTTAACATGATAATGCTGCTTTGTTTTAGATGACAATGAAAATACCTTTTGAGCCTGAGGTTGCTTCTTTCTCCCATCTAAGTATGTCCCTGCTTCTTATTCCTTTTAGGGAAACCTATAAAGTCTGTCAGAATCTAACCTTCCTCTCTCTTGCCAATGAGAGATTTGAAAGAACTATCTTTTGAAGATAGGGTCCTGGCTACATACCATTATAGCTGATTCTCCATAATTAGATGCCAGAGATAGTGCCTATCTGGATGTTTTCTGATTATTAAAATGATTCATAATTTTCTGTTGAAGATATATGAACCCCAAAACCCAGGGGGAAGATACAGAGAACAATAACTTATTTGCTGTTAGGGGAATTACCTTGGACTTAATAAGACTCTCCTGGGCCTAAAAAATGAATTGGTCATTTCATGGGACCCAGAACAGAACCGGTCTCCTTAAGATTCTTTATTATAGAAATGATTCAGGAAAAAATTTTGACCTAGCTGCTACTTAAAGAAAAACATCAGAGAAGGTCTTACTCCTTCTTTCCTCATCCACTGACATCAGTTGTTCAGATCAAACCTAAGGAATCAAGGGCAACCAAGCTTGAAGAACAATAAGCAATAAAATGAACAAAAGCCCTAAAGGCTTTTTTTTAACCTGATTTAAGGCTTCTTGCAGGCAGGAAGCAGATCCTTTGAGTTGATGTTGAAAAAGGTATTCTGGTGTACTTTAGCTGTGGCTCTAAAAGAAGGAAAGAGAACCAAGTGAGATCTTTTGGAGACTGGTTTCCTATCTTTACCAAACTACAAATAAAAGTGGCTCTCAGGAGTTGGATCCTATTACTCCCAAGAGCAGGGACTGCAGTCATTCACAATGAGATGAGACCTTCTGCCTTTCCCCTATGTTTCTGTAATACCATAACTTCTTATCCTTCTCTTTCACTATATCTGTAAAGAAGTGAATTATATATGTCTCTGGAGAAATCTTGTAGCTTGGGCCATTCTGCAAATATCTCAGGTCTTGAACAGAGAATAGTAAAAGTTTGGGGCAGTGATGAATCTTCTTCATATAGTAGCCACAGCTGCTTCTTTGACATTACTTTCTGAGCCCTTCCTCATTCTTTTTGTCAGCCCTGTGTCAGAGGTGGCTAGATGGTGATAGACAGAGCCTTGGAAATTGTGTTATTAAAATGAGACCTTGGGACCCCTCACCAGATGACAGAGGGAATCTCTGCAGGCCTTCTCCTATAAGCAAAAGATACCAAGACATTACGTTATATCAGCTGTCTCAGAATGCTGACCTCTTAGATTCTGAAGAGGTTGCACTTCTCTTCCTTCAACCTTCCCCATAGTTTCATATTATAATGAATTTCTTAAAGATTTTCTTACCATTGGTTTATTTTATAAGATTTTAAATAAAACTTACTATTCTGTATTGTTACACCTCAAATAATGAGGTATGAATGTCTGTTTTTCTCTGTGCTGCAATTGACTCCTTTGTGATGGAAAAAGTGTCTCTAAAAATAAAGTTAAGACATCACCTTCGATTATCCTAAAGAACCACCACCACTACGACTATTCATATTTACTATATATACTATTTTAAGGTTACAAATAGCTTCCATGGCAACAGCCCCTTAAGGACAAATATTTTTGTTCCAGTTCTATGGTTTAGAACCTGAGGATCAGAGAACAAACAATATTTTATAAAATTTCATCAAAGTCTTATATTGTTTCAAATTTAAAACTTTGTTATAGTACTTTTTAGTTTTGTAAATTACTTTGCATTATTTCATTTCTTCCTTACTGTAATCTTGTGAGATGAGTGATTATTATGACCCCCATTTTATAGGTGAGGGCAGTGTAGCTGAGAAAGGTAATCAGTGATTGTCTACAGCAGGATTGGAACTCTGAGCCCAGAACACTGTCTACTGTGCCATTTGGCTTCATCAAGAAGTAAAACAGTTCATTCAGGGTGTCAGAGCCAGGATTCTTCCTTACTAAAGCCACAAGATTGTAATAGCCTCTGATTTTTGCTCATGTGACTTAGATTTAATTTGATCACTGATTTAGAATTTTAAGGCTGGCAACTTAAATCTTACTGTTCTCAAGGTGCTGAAAGATCTAGTTGACCTCTTGGGTTTTCAATCATGCTATCAACATTTATTTCTTGAAGACGCTTAACTGATGAAAATTAGTCACCACAACAAAGAGCACAGAAACTGCCTCAGCCAGAAAATTCTCCTGGCCAAGAGACAGAATAGCTAAAGGAAATACTGGTTTTAGAATACATTTATTTGTAAATCTTAGCAGGGAGAATGGTAGAAGATTTTAAATAGCATTACCTCATAAACAGCAAGCAGCTGTGGAGGGGAAAATTAGTTATAAAAAACTTGATAAAAGATCTAATTAAAATATGTACTACCAAGAAGATGTGAGGATGAAAGCAGAAAGATCACAAGCATAAAAAATGTAAAAGATCTGTTAAGATTACTAAAATCTGTTGCTCACAGTGGAGTCAACACCTTTATACTCCAATATTATAGTTCCTATCATGGTGAAAGAGGAAGTAGAAATGACATTAAGGAAAACAAGATAGGAAAAATAGCTGGAGTAGACTAAGTAAACACAGAGTAAAGGTAATTTGGAGGCAGTACAATTTTTAAAAATTTAGTTACATTTTTGTTTCATTAAAATCTTTCCAATTACATTTTAAAATTATTGACATTCATTAAAAAAAAAAAACTTCTAGATTTTTTTTCCCTCTCCACTCCTTCCTTGCCTTTTTAGAAGGCGAATGATATGACAATTATACATGTGAAGTCATATTAAAACCTTTCCATATTAGATATGTTGCAAAACAAACAAAAAAAATCAAACCCATCAACCATACATATACAAATACAAACAAGAAAAATAAAATGAAAAAGTATGCTTCAATCTACACCCAAAATTGATCAGTTCTCTTTCTCTGAAAGTGGATAGCATTTTTCATCATGGGACCTTTGGAATTACCTTGGGTCATTGTCTTGATCAGAGTAGCTAAGTCTTTCACAGTTGATCATCATCACAATATTAAAACACAGGGTTGTTGTTTTTTTTTTTTTAAGACATTAAGAGATTAATTCTGAAGATATCGAAAAGAGTAGAGTATAATATATGCTTGGGGGAAATCACAGATTTTATTATTTCATCCATAAGATGACCCATAATATCAATCAATAAGTATCAATCCATACTCTTACTCTCCCATCACTACAAAAATCACAGGTTCATAGACATAGCTGGAAATTATTTCAGAGATCTCTCCTTTTTTTGCTTACAGATGAAGAAAAGGAATGATTTGTGACTTGTCCAAGATCATCTTCATAAGAAACAGATCTGGGCTCTCAACCCATTTTCTAAATACAAAGGGAGTACAGCTCTCCCCCACATCACATTTCCTTTTTGTGATATTAACAATCCCATGAATCGAAGGCATCTTTGGTGACAGAATGAAAAGAGAACAGGTGGGTTTTTTCAAGCAGTTGTACCCACCAGATCATGTATAAATAGTCATGTAATTGACTTAAAACTAAACAAATTACAAGATTCCTTTTGTTTATTGTTTATTAACTATAAAAAAGTATATAATTTGATAGGGCAAAATGCTACTTTAAAGTCTCTTTCAACAATGTATATCCAAATCAAAATCATAAAGTAGTTCTTCAAAGAGATAACAGCAGAGATAAGCTTGTTTGATGATGTTCTGATCACTAAAATCAAACAAGGTATAAAACAGGGAACAGCATCCTGACAAAGGATGTTTGCTGCTTTTGTGGAGGACAATCTGCACATAATTCAAATGAAAGGTTTCCTGGAGATAGCCTCTAAGATTAATCTTGAAAGCACTTGTAGACAATTTCTATCTGGTTTTAGTCATTTACACATGCACAGACACTGTCTGCCTTCTTCCAATCCAACCACATGGAAACTTTGTGGAGCCAGTTTTAATTCTGATGACTCAGGGGTCAGCACTATAGAATGATTCTTTAAAGTCTTCTAATTGGTCTGGAAAGCAGAAGAAATAATGACTCAGGAGTTGCTGAACTGGGACCAAGTGAGCAGACAAAAGCTGAGATAGGTCTAACTCTCATTCTTTTTTTCTTTGGATTAGGTTTAGAGTAAGGAAAGTACTTTGAACTTCCAGGTTGGGAGAAAAGGCAGTGGCCCTATGTCTTACTTTAGACTTTGTGCTCATGATCACATAACATCTCTGTTTCTTTTGAGTTTATTCTTTCCTATTTTGGTGTGAATGAGTATTTTAAGGTGTTAAGTGCCAGGCTACTTGGTAAGGTCGAGAGATCGAAAGGCTAAACTGGGGACCCATTGGTCATTGGAGTCAATAGTAGAGCCCATGGTAGTGGCAGCTGGAGCAGTAATGGCTATGAGCTGTGGAGAAGGGGCCTGATCCCAGAAATAGTTGGTCAATATACAGTATGATATTTTATTAAGTACCTACTGTGTGCCAGACACTGTGCTAAGATACAAAAAGAGGCAAGAATCCCTCCCTCCAGGAGTTCACAATTTAATGGGGGAGATAGCAAACAAATATGTACAAAACAAACTATTTACAAGATGAGTAAGAAATAATTTTTAAAAGTAAGGAATTAGAAAGACTTCCTGTAGAAGATGGAATTTTATTTGGGATTTGAAGAAAACCAGGGAAATCAGGTGGCAGAATTGTGGAGGTACAAGATCCCAGGTTTGAGGATCAATGAGAGAAGATGCCCAGAGTCAAGGAGAAGACATATTCATGGAATAGTAAAGAAGCTGATTTCACTGGGGACATTAATGAGAGACATATCCAGCAGTAAAGTAGAAGAAGACTGGAAAGTTAGGAAGGGGATAAAGGCATGAATAACTTTGAATTTCAAACACAGGATTTTGTATTTAACTCTGGAGGGAAAAGGGAGCCTCTGGAGTTTATTGAGTAAAGGGGCTGACAAGGTTGGATTTGTATAGGAAAATCACGTGGTGGCTGAAAGGGGAATGGATTGGAGAAGAGTCTAGCAGTCTATTGCCATTATTCAGGCATGAGGTGATGAGGTCCTGTAACAGGATGGTAGCTATGTCAGAGGAGAAGAAGGGGATATATTTGAAATGTTACAAAACTGAATCTGTAGGCCTTGGCAACAAATTAGTTATGGGAAGTGAGACACCGAGGAGTTCCCTGAGGAACTGGGAAGGTGGTGTGGCCTTCTACAATAATAAAGAAGGTAGAAAAGGAGGACATGGGGGGAAAATAATGAGTTTGGCTTTGGACATGTTGAGTTTAAGATGTCTGCTTTGAGTTAGAGATGAGAGAATGGGGGTCAGTGGAGATATTAGGACAGGATAGATAGATTTGAGAGTCATTAGCATAAAGAAGGTAATTAAGTCCTTGAGAAATGATGAGATCACCACATGAAGTAATACAGAGGGAGAAGAAGGCCCAGGAGAGAACCCTGTGGGGCATTTACAGATAGAGGTCATGATGTAGAAGAGAATCCACTAAAGGAGACCTAGGAGGAGTGCTCGGTTAGGGAGGAAAAGAAACAGGAAAGAATGGTGTCTCAAAAGCCTAGAAAGAAGAGAGGATCAAGAAGAAAGAGTGATCTACAGGAAAAAGAAAGAAAAAAAAAAACTAGAGAGAGCAAAGAAAATGAGCATTGAGAAGAGGCCATTGGATTTGATCACTAAGAGAGGATTAGTATCTTTGGAGGGAGCAATTTTGGTGAAATGATGAGGTTGGAAACTTTCAAGGGTTTAAGAAGAGAATGAGAGGTTAGAAAATGGAGACACCTGTGATTGATGACTTTTTCCAGGTTAACTACTAAATGCAGAAAAGATACAGGACAATAGATAGTGGGGAAGGAAGAATCAAGTAAAGGGTTTTTTTGAGGATGAGGGAAACATGGACATGTTTGTAGACAACATGGAATGAGCTAAAATGCACATGCTTCAAGAACTGGGACAGGCAGAGCAGCTAAATGGAACGTTTTCTACCTATTCAACCCCTCTTCCCACTTCTTGTCTTTTTGCAAGAGGTGAAGTAGGGGGAATAACAAGGGATATGCACGAATGGATTGTGATTGATGTGGAAGTGGTTAAAAAAAAAAAAAAAAAGCTATTTACTATGAAGATGAAGTTGGTTGGCTTCACTGGAGGAAAGAAATAATAATAGCATCTCCTTCCCAGAGTTATTGTGAAGATCAAATGAGATAATCTTTATGAAATGCTTAGCACAGTATCTGACACAGAATAGGCACTAAATAAATGTTAGTTATTACTATTATTATTGTCTCTAGGAGTAAGTTAAAATGAATAATATTATTAGGATTTTTCCCAATAAGAGGAAAGAACTAAAGAGATCAACTATTATTGATAATCCCCAAAATAAAATTTAATCTAACCTTAAATCTACCAAGAACAGATAGATTTAAGAGGCTCCCTTGGCACACTCTGGTTCTCTGTCTCTGCCTCTGTCTGTCTGTCTCTTTGAGTATCTGTCTCTGTCTCTGTCTCTCTCTCTCTCATATATGTAATTTTAATGAATTCTTACAAGAACCCAGGCAAGCAGGACAAACAGTCCCCATGTCATAGATGATAAAATTGAGGCTCAGAAAGATTAAATTATTTATTAGGATTCTAGTCACTCAACTCCCAGTGCATTTTCCCCTCTTCCATGGTTCAATAAATATTTGAGTGATTTAATAATGTTTCTATTAACAAAAAAGGGGTGTCAATATAAAGTATGTCCTATTAAAGGTAGGAATTTGCCCCTGATGTGACCTCAGAAAATATACCTTATTTAGGCCCCAATTTCTTCATTCATAAAATAAAAAGGTTGTACTAGATGATCAATAAGGTTGGAAGTAATAAGAATCTCTCTTGCTCTTTTTTTTTTTTTTTTAATCTGAAGAAGCTAGAAACATTTTTCTTATTACATTAGGAATGAAAGAAATTGAAAATGTCCCCCACAAATACCACAATACTGCTTGTAAATGGGCAAAAATCTTTCCTTTTCTTGCTTTTTAAATTCTGAATTTTAAATGTCTTTTTGCCTGACTCCATTTGGCTTAAGCAGTCTGAGGGTGTGATCTGTGATTACCATTTGGTTAACATCAAAAGATTCTTTTGCTAATGATTTTTAGTCTTAATGGATGAGCCTCCCTTTCTCTAGGATTGTTGCTATATACGGTTTCATGAAAATTCTGACCAGGCTGTATATTCTGTAACTTGTTTTTGAAACAAGCCTTTTTAGTCTCTTCAACTTGTAAGAGTTCTGTATTAGGGGTGGATACTGTGATTCATAGTTTCAAAGGAAGAAAAGGAATACAGATCTCAGCCAAGCAATTTGTAAAACTGGATCTTTGACAGAAATCCAGGAAGCAGCAGGAAAACAATCCTACAAAAAAGCCTCATCTAATGTCTTGATGTAACCTGAAATTATACAGTAAAATGAATCCCCGAGTGAAGTCAACTTATGATATTCTGGAGGCAAAGGGATTTACAAAAGCCAGTCTTATCTTGAAAAACTAAATTAGAATAAGGACACTGAGTCTTAAAAATTCTTACCTAGCTGGATTTGGCATCTTGTCTGACATTCTGGTAAATTAGCTAACATTATCTCTTCTTATTGTCTGTCTGTTTAACAATGGGAAACAGGAACAATGAATTTCCTGTAAATGAGATTTCATACTTTAATTAATTTCCTCAGTTCAATTAAATTCTGCAGCATCAGTTAGCATTGTTCCAAACATATGTTTGCCTGTATGTACATGTAAAGATCCACATAATTTCTTCCATTAACAATAAAGAAAGCTTTAGTTTAAAAGGAATTATTGTCAGTTTTTTTGAATGGAAGACTGAGCTTCTTGCTTTTTAATTTTTCGATATGTTCTCCAACATGCTGAAATTCTTTTTATTTTCAAAAGAAAACCATTGATTTACGTTGGGATTCCCCTTCATAAGTTTACATTTTACTTAAAGCTCCCAGGATGTAAGTAAGGATCAGGAAGACTAGCATCTCTGATGTGAGGGTTTGCTGAACTCTTCTCAGGGCTATTTATTCACTGTTGCTATCTTCTGGCATTCAGCTTTCACCTGTGACTTCAAGAAACCATAGCATACATAACAACTACATCCCAGTAAACCAATGGGTTAAAATAAACCAGGTTGAGGTGACCAGGAGGTCTCAATCCAGCATCGAGTTAGGGGTTAGTCTACCCCACGTATATGAAGATTTTCTTTGTTAGGATGAGTAGATAAGAATAATTTGTTCCAGTGGTCTAAAGTGGGCAACATGGAGCTCTTAGAGCTTGATCAAGCATCAAAGATGCTAATATCATCCACTGCATCCTGCATCAGCAGCAGACATCTTGACTTTTGTTTTGCCACTGGACTTCAATGATGCTTGGGAGAGTGAAACTTACAAACTTTGCACAACTCTGTCTCACTTGAATTTAATTCACTCACAAGTCAAATCATCACCATGACATCATCGGTGCTCTTTGAACATCAAGGATGACCAACAATAGTCAAATCTCCCTTAATTAGTTTTTAAAAATTAGCTGAATGTGGAATTGACTTTGATGGGAAAAGTAACATTGTAGAGATGATTGAAGCCAGTTCCAGGGATCTTGTGATGAAGAGAGCCATCTACACCCAGAGAGCATTGTGGGGACTGAGTGTGGATGACAACATGGTATTTTCATTCTTTTTGTTGTTTTCTTTTTTGATCTGATTTTTCTTGTGTAGCAAGATAATTATATAAATATTTATGTATATGTTAGATTTAACATATATTTTTAACATGTTTAACATACATTAGATTACTTGCCATCTAGGGCAGAGGATGGGGGGAAAGGGAGGAAATTTGGAACACAATGTTTTGCAAGGGTCGATATTGAAAAATTATCAAAGATATGTTTTGAAAATAAAAAGCTTTAATCAAAAAAAGAAAAAAAAATTGTAAAGTAGAGGGATCCCACAATTTGGAGTGTGAGGACCTTGGTTTTAAGTCCTGCTCTGTAACTGCCAAGCAATGTGAATTTAGGTCACAATATTAGATCTTTGGGCCTCAGTTTCTTCATTTGCAAAATGAGAGGGTTAGCAGATGTTTGTAAAGGTCTCTTCTAGATTTAAATCTAGATTACTGGATTTAAATCTAAGCTATGCATAATTTCTTTTGATAACAATTTGCTAACATACAGTGACATTTACTCATGGTTACTAAATGGCACGAGACAAAAATTATTCTTATTATTATGATGACTAAAAAAATTACAACTAAACAGAGGAGTGGCTAACAATTTCTCTTTAGAGGGACAGAAAAACAAGAGTTGACCTTATTGTGTGCCTAAAGGCAATGTAAAATATATTTTCATGAGACATTTGATCACCTTATTTTGTAATACTCGTGATGAACATAAGCAAAAAGAACATCATGGAAGTGACTACAGCTAATGTTTCAATACCTATTGTATACAAAGAAGAGGTAGAAAAAAAGCTGTGAAATTATATCCTTTGACTAATTGATGACATTACTGGGCAGATCCCAGGTAGGTCAATGATAGAAAGCAAAGCTTTACATATATTAAAATATTCATAGCAGTACTTTTCTGAGGAATAAAAAATTGAAATCAAAGTGAGTATCCATTGATTTGGGAATGACTTAGCAAATCATGGTTTATGAATGTAATAGAATATTATTGTGCCATATCAAGTGATGAACAAGAAGAAATTATAGAAGTATGTAAAGACAAGTCTGGGGAATATTTGGTAATTTTTTTTTTTTTTTTTTAAGAAGAGAGGCTTCTGTATATGTGAGCATAATGTTGGGCATTGGCAAATAATAGAATTAGAAAAAATTTTCAATTAAAAAAAAGAAAATTGTTGGCAAATATGATTTGTTTAAAAAACAAGAGGCCAAAAGTTTGGAGATCCATATCTATATATTATTATTACTTTCTCTGAGAAGAAATCAGAAAGCTCTGGGCAGAGCAAATACCAAAAATATATTTCTTTAAATGAAATTCAACATAGTTTAAAAGATAGGAAATAACTATTTATTGGTATGGGAATTATATTAGTTGTCTGAATATAATCAGACCATGGATTAGCTAGAAGATCAAAATCATTATTTTTGCATTTGACTCTGAAAATCCCCCATTTGGGATTTTCTTGGTAGAGATGCCAGAGTGGTCTTCCATTTCCTTCTTCAGCTCATTTTTATAGAAAAGGAAACTGAGGCAAACAGGGTCAAATGACTTGGGTCATATAGTTAGTGAATGTCTGAGGCCAAATTTGAATTCGGGGAATATGCATTTTTCCTAAGTCTAATCTTGGCAGTCTATCCACTGTACCACCTAGCTGTCCCCCAAATAAATATAAAATGAAAACTGAAATTAAATCAGAGATCCTCGAATCCAACCTCTTCATTTTACACATAATTATCCATTTGTCCTTGCATATCAGGTCTAAGTCTCCCGAGGATGACTGTTAGCTTGGGTTCTAAGATTATGGTGGTAGATCTGTATACCTAATAGCATATTTCACAAGTCCTCCCAGACACTAGATGTTTCCTTTCTGTCAGCAGTTGCTTTCATCTAACAGTCAAGGTCCTAAAATTTAATCAGATTGACCTAGGAACTCCATCACAACTTATAGAACTATAGACAAGCTCTTTAATATTTTCTTTACCCTCAGATGATTAACTAAGCCATAGAAAGGATTTGTACATGTTCATATAACAAATACCAGGGCCAGTGATCTTTCCACTACAGAAAAATGTCTCTCCCAAAACAATCCTCACACTCAGAGAAGTTACTTGGGAATATTGCAAGTGAATTTTTTGTTTATTGGAGCTATGGTTTTATTGGTGTAGGAAGTTCTTGTGAGAAATTATCTACTTCACCAATGCATCTTTCACTGAGAAACCACTATTATTTAGACCTTTGTATCTCAGTCTCTGATGTGTTATACAAAGAAATAAAAAATGGTCCTGGTAAAGATGAAGCTGGAATTAGCAACTGGACCAAATCAATTTGGTTTGGCTAGAGAAGTTTGGGCTTGAGCAGAAGAAATTTTGAACACATTGAAATGTTTTATTTTATACTCTTGGGAAGAGGAAGCTATCAAGACAATGGAGGGAAAGTTCATAGGCACTCAGTAAACATAGATAACTACTGTTCCAATTCCATACCAACTTTCTCTTTAGAAAAATCTTTGAAAAGCAACAGGGCATAGTGTCTTGGGCTGAGAATCAGGGAAGTCCATGTCCAAATCTCATCTCTGATATAATCTCTGTGGCCAGAAATGTCATTTAATCTTTCATTGCTCCTAAGGTATTCTTTAAGACTATAATTTCTGGACAAGTGCCTAATCTGAATCAGCAAGGAAAGTTTTCCTTCTGGAAATTCCCCATGTTGATGAGCTCAAGGATTTGGACTAAGAAGAAATAATTAAATCTTTATAAGAAAGGTTCATCTGCCTATCAGGGCCATTTTTGGATGAAAATATGAGACTGGAACAGAGAGACTTTTGTAAAATTCTTATGTTAGACCATGTCTTTTAAGTCACACTATTAAATGCCATATACAAAAAACACATATTCCAACTATTCTTGATGTTTATTGACCATAAAAAAGCATTTGACTTATTAGAGTCTTAAAGGAACAAGGACCCTCACTTAACTACTAAAATTATTGAAGATCCTTTGATAAGTATGACCACAGGATTAACTGTTCAATAACGCTTAAATTGTAAACACCAAAAAGGCATAAAACAGGAAGCAATAGCCTTCATCAAAGTAATTCATCATTGTCACTGAGGATATCTTGTTCAAGATCCAAATAGAGGACAATGAACTCTTCCTGGTGTTCCTGTTCGTGAACATCATTGTGCTGAGTTCATTAGGTTCTAAAGAAGATACAGTATCCTCATTGAGATCCATGATTACTTAAAAGAGATTGTCTTAATAATCCATATTGTTAAGGACCATGCCTAAGTACTAAAGCTCCCACAGCTGTGAATCATAACATACTAGAAGGAATTGCAAAACAGCCTTTACTGACGCAGATGTTGCTTATGAATTGGGAATGAAATAAATTGGAGGCAAGAGGGAAGAGAGGTCAGAGAATGCAACTGCCTCTTAGTTTCTTTTTATTGTCATCATCCTCTCACATGAAGGGATCTATTCTGCTGGTCAGAATTAGAGCCCCAGCAGCCACTGACAGGTGGTTCCCATAATACCCAGCAGCCACTAGCAGGTTGCTCCCATAACAAATAGTGCTTAATGTGGGGCACAAAAAACATAAGAAATAAAAAAGAGCTGTTCATGAGTAGGATCCTCCCAGGAGAGTTCCTTCCATAACCTAAGGGGAAAAAAAGGGAGAACACACTGGGTAAGACTTTTTCAGTTGGGGCAATTAAAATGGGCCAACACACCAAAGGGCCAAACAAGGAGACTGATCAGGGACTTAGGAAAAATGCCTACTCTGATTACAATCCTCTTCTCCATTTGTCAAAAAGTTTGCTTCCATGATGAACTATTATGATGTTAGAGCAAATTACATCTCACAAGATTCAACACCTGCAATAGCATCTCACCCTACAACCATCCAGAGGAATAGGACTTGCATTCCTTGCGGATTCAGATAACAGCCATTTCACAATACTGCACAAACTTACTGACCATGCTGTTGAGGGAAAAATAATCGTGTTCCCATAAAACAAAAAATGGGGAATTGTTAAGGACTGAGTCCAAGTGTGAAAGCCCCCACAGCAGTGAATCACAACACACTTGAAAGAATTGCAAATTAACCTTTACTGATGAAGATGTTGCTTGTGAATTGGGAATGAAATAAATTGGAGATAAGAGGGAAGAGGAGAGATGTCAGAGAATGCAACTGCCTCTTAGTTTCCTTGTATCCTAATCATCCTCTCAAATGAAGGGATCTAGTCTGCTTGTCAGAATAAGATCCAAGGCAGCCATTAACAGGTGGCTCTGGTTAACACCACATTAACAAATGTTAACATCACAAAACTAAGCAGATAATAAAACTACTGTCAAAACTGTAACATATCAGATGGACAGTCCATTGAATTAGTTCATCAGTATGTCTATTTGGAAAAGATTTGGAAGATTTTTTGGCAAATGATCTGGAATTGAATAGGAGGAAGAGAGCAGGGTCAATTTCATTTGAGAAATTGCTTATTGCTTTTTAAAATTCCCAAGTTGCTCCCTGTTGCAAAAATGCATCTTTTCAACACAAATGTTCTCTTAGCAATTCTCTGACTGTAAGTCTTGAACATGACAATATTTGAGAAATTAAAACTGCAAGTGACCCATAAGGCATGTGCTAAGGCACATGGTAGGCATAGGTAAGCAGCAGCATGCTTTCAATAATGATTCATATTCAAGAAATGGATAAGGGAATATCAAGGAAGAAATGAATAAATGGAAAAGGAAATGAACTAGTCATGTGGTACAAGTGAGAAGTGATAGACGAACAATCCAAATGTTCTATTTGTACCTTCAAAATGTAAAAAAAAAATCAAAATAAAACACAAAAACCCACACCAGAGAAAGATCTTCAGCACAATGAATTTGTGTGTCTATAAGTTTGGACTTTCTAGAAAGCCATGAGTGCACTGAAATTCATAAGATCATATATAATGATGTGTTATTACAAATGGACAAAATATGGCAAAATTTGCTTAAAATCTATTACAAATCTAGGCTCATAGTCCTATAGGTCCATTATATAGCCTAATTTAGAACAATTCAGCATTTCTCCCCTTCCCTCCAACAGGCTGTCAATAAAATCAGTACAATTGTTAATTGTGTCCATTTTGATCATTAGGCCAAGGAAATTTAAGCAATATCATTCAACAGTCATCTTCTGGGTTGAAAAAATCCAGAAGTTATCTCAAATTCAATTTTATAGGCATTTAATATTTAATATGAAATCTTCAAATATGATAATGCAACCAGGGTCCAATTAGTGTGAATAATGAATCCTCTTGCAGTGGTCATATTTGAATTCTCACTGAATTTTTCCATTGGGGAACCAATTATATTTGACAAAATTATAACTTCAAATAGTGAGAAATTTAATACATATAACCACTTCAGGTGAATTCAGCATTTGAAATTAGTTAGGGCTTAGCTAAACTGATCTATAATTCTCCATCCTACCCCTAGTGATCCCCCAACACTAATAACCTCCATATCCATTTAAAACCACTCTCTAATACTCCTGCCCATATCCTACAGATGACAGACACATTAAAAGGGAGAATTTCAGTATAGATGTTTGCTTGCTGCTTCAGTAAATCACATTTCTTCAATTCCCATGTCTTTAGACTATAGAAGGGGGAGGGAACAGATATTTATTAAGTGCCTACAATATGACAGGTATTGTACTAAGGGTTTAGAAATATTATCTCATTTGATTCTCATCACAACCCTGTGAAGCAAGTGTTATTATTATCCCTGCTTTATAGTTGAAGAGACTGAGACAGATAGAGATTATGTGATTTGCCCAGTCATACAGCTAGTGTCTAAGGATGGATTGTAGCACATCTTCCTGACTCCAGATCAGATATTGAGCTACCTAAATGACTACAGAGAATCTTAATCTGGGGTCCATAAACTTAAAAATAAAAGAATAAATGAACTGAATATATGATTAATAAGTAAATTTCAATAGTATTGGTTTCCTTTGACAATCCTATATTGTTATTTTATGCATTTAAAAACAGCTTTTTGAAAAACGATGCATATGTAGGCTTCAACAAACTGCCAAAGGTATCCAAGACACCAAAACAGGTTAAGAAGTCTGACTCCAAAGGTATGCTTAAGTTTTCTAAGCCATAGCAAGCCATCTTAAGAGGCAGGACCGCATAGTAGAGAGAGTTCATTTCCTACCCCAGACCTTTACTAACTTTCCTAATGGTAAGTGACCATGATCATCAAGCACCTTTCTCTGCTTCAGTTTTCACATAAGTGAAGTTTTGGACTTGGTGGACTCAAAGTATCTTCTAGTTCTTAATCCCTGATACTATGTATGAACCTGAGTTGCCATGAACATCAGATGAGACAATGTATATAAACTATATTATAAAGTTTTAAACAGTTTTAAACAATGAGTTAAAATGATAATCATTATTATTATTCTTAGTCTCACTATTATTAATGGAACTTCTGAAAAAGCAGACTGATTTATCAATATGTATTTTAACCTAAGCATGGGAATTGACCAGAAACGTTGGCACTCTTTAGATCAGCCTTCACACATTAGCTCATTATCTATTTTAGTAAAGTTACTCATAATTTCCTTCCTGAAAAACCATACCATAAATATATATCTAACTCCTGTCCTGGCCAAACTCTATTAGTAGACAAACATTTCAATAATTTACTTTTGTAGGCTCAGTTTTCTCCATCATCTTTCCTATGGGACATATAGAATCTTCCTATAATTTTAAGATAAACAACAAAGGCAAAAAAATATATATATTCTTTGTTTCCATCTCAAATTAAAAATTTTTAAGATAAATGAGGTGAATCAGTGGGGAAAATCCTTACTGAGTTATATAAGATCAATTTTTTCTTTGGGTAAATTTCCCCATTGATTAGATGTTCTAAAAAAATGCAAATGTGAACTGTTAATCTGATTCTAATCTTTGGAGACAAGGCCATGAAAAAGTCATATTCCACAGCATACAATTATGTTTTTGATTTATAACTCTTATGTAATAATTTTGAAATACACCTATAAGAAGGAAGTTTATCTCCCATTTAATGTTGTCAAACATGTGTCATTAACCTTAATAGATGACTCATAGATAGTTTTAGGAACATGTTTTCACATTGACTTTTTTATTGTTCATATAGAACTTATAGCAAAATAGAGATTTATCCAGAAATTTTTATTATATTTTTACTCTGACAATTTCAAAAATATGTTTACTATTTCCTTTTCTGTGCTCTCAAATATTCAACTTCAAAATATAGAATGTAGGGATTTTATTAGAATTAGTTTTCAATTGGAGAATTTTATTTTCTGGTCCATAAAGTAAACATTGTATACAGATCAAGTTTTCTAAATCAATTTCTACTTACAATTAGGAATGGAAATTTTGAGTTCTAAACCAACTCTTAATAATCAAGGCATTTTGAGGGCATATGTTCACCAATTATTGATTAGTGGATTCTTCCTGACCCATTATGCATTTACTTTTCTTTTTTGGGGGGACTTAAAAATGTTATTATAAATGTAATATTTATTGACAAAGATGAGTATGATAAATAAATCATGTGGAATAAAGAATAAAATCTGACACAAAATCCTTAGTATTTAACAAATTAGAACCAAATACATGGATTGATATGGGGACAAAAATACTCTGCTTCTCTTTTCTTTAAAATTTTTTTATTTGTTTCATATTTTACATCATTTACATTTCTTAATATATCCTTCCCTTCCCCCTTTCTGGAACCATTCCTTATAATACCTTTTTTTTTTCCTCTGAGGCAATTGGGGTTAAGTGACTTGCCCAGGGTTACACATCTAGGAAGTGTTAAGTGTCTGAGGTCATATTTGAACTCAGATGCTCCTGACTTCAAAGGTCTTTGAAAATGAAATTCTTTTTCATCAGTCAGGAAGCAAAGAAGGATGAAGAAGAGGCAAAGAGAGAAGAGGAGAAAGAGAAATATATAGATAGATGACAGATGAATATCATTTGTAGATAGATAATATTCTAAATCAGGTAGATAACAGATATATAGGTATATGTTAGATCAAATAGATAATGTCAATAAATGATAGATGGATAGAGAGATGAATGGATAGATGATAAATGAACAGATGATGGCTAAACTGGTAAATATAGATGTAATCAACACAATTGTGGTTCTATTTCTAATAATTTTTGGATTTCTTTTTACTTTCACCTCTGTGGTTCATATTTAATATTTTAATAGCACTAAAATATTACATTCATATGTCATTTATTCAGTCATTTTCCAGCTATCAGACATGTAGGTGATTTTTAGTGCTTGCTATTACAAATCAAGCAACTATTAGCATTTCTGTGGTGCCACTTCTAAGATTTCCATGGACTTGGTTATCTTATAAAGGTTAACATTCCCTACAATTGATGTAAGTTGAAACCTATCCATACCTACCCAATCCGTATGAATCTTGTCCATGAATTCCAACAAGGTCAACACAGGAAGTCTATTAAATGTGCTGGGGTCTCCCTAACTTTCTCTTAACATTACATAATGAGACATATAGGCTATTCATTGTTATTCCCTGCTTTCACTACATGATTGAGTTATTTTCTTTTTGAGTCTTTTTTTTTTTTTATCACAGTGATTACGTCCTTTATCCTATTTCTCGTGCATAGTACTTTGTGATGCATTGTAGCCTGCTCCTATTCACCATCCATTTCTTTACTCCCCTCAAGATGATTTTCAACTTTGGAGATTATAGTATCTAACCACTCATAGCTATGTAGCACTTTTTATAGTTTTTTTTTTCCTTTTAGATATCTTTATCATATAGTTTTAGCAAAGAAAATTTTGAATCAAAAACGTGATCAGTTTTAGAATTCTTATTCTATGTTTTCATTTTGTTCTTCTTTGGACTTTTGTGATAATTAGCATAATGATGGAGCTTGATTTCTTATCCCATCTTAAAAGTAATTGCCTTTAAAAGGCATAATAGTGTTTGATTGAATCAGACAACCATCACTGAGTATGAATTGGGTCTCTATACTTACATCAATCAAAGCCTTTCTGTTGTTAGAAAGTGAGCAACTCTTTGAGAAATTTGTGTAAAAAAAACAAACAAACTATTTTTGAACAAGGGAAGAGAATCTAAAGGTCTATCCATGTCATTTTAGCTTCTTTTCTTACCTAGATTAGAACATGTCTCACTCAATTGATCAGTCCACCAAAGTAGATTAATAAACCTGCTTTATCACATCAAGTCCATATGGATGGAGTGAAGTAATTCCAGATAAGAAATCTGTTCCAATTGGTTGTAAGATGTTGTTTTGCACCCTGGGTCCAGAATAAAAGCATCACATTAAAAGGAATAGTAAACTGTTTTAGAAATGGCAATGCATGACTTCCTAGCACATCCCTGAGAAGGAACTATTCATTTGAGAAAAACCTCAGCTTCAGTAATGTCTCTTCTCTTTTCCTTCTTCCTTTAACTTGAAGCATACATTCTGGCTTCAAAGGATCCAGAGGACATTAGACTTCTCTTAAGTATTCTAAATAGGGTCCCTGAATCAGTTGGTAGAATCCACATTATTGCAAACCAAAAAGAGTCTTGACTCACAGTTCAACAAGGAGTCTAGCAAAGAGAGAGCACCATATTTAAAGGGAAATTCACAAGCACTCCACAAATGAGAGAAAATGACTTCTAGAAACCAATAAGCTTGAACCCACTTGCTCTGGATTCACATATTCTTGTGAAACAGTGTGTCACAGATGTTTGGGGGAATGTTTTGTACCAAATGTACTATTTTAATGAGTATTCCCTTCTAAAAGTTTAAGACTGGCTCACTAAATTATTTTTTTACTGATAATCTTGACGGGTGGGAAACATCAATGAGAGTGTGAACTGCAGGCATTAAAGGCCTTTTAGATTCCTGAGGGTTAATTTTGGGAACCCAATATCTTAGTGAGAAGAGATGGGAAAAAGAATTCCCCAGAATATATTATGGCTACCAGAGAAAACTGTCTACTTAAAGTACTCATAACTTTACTGTGTCTCTCACATAAATCACAAAAACTCAACAAGTTTTAAATTAAATTAAATAAAATGTATTCATGAAGTTCTTAGGGATGCTTAATGGTTCAGTGAGCTAATAAAAGAGCTAGGAGTTCTATTTTTAAACCTGATCTGGTTTATAATGAACTCTTTTTTTTAGTTTTCCTTGAGCAAAATAGATAACAATACTTCTTGTGCTTTATTTTCCATAGCTATAAGAAAATTCATCAATTAAATTCTGTAAATGTTGTACTTTGAAAAGCAACTACTATATCATTCCACAGTAGTGGTTTCGAAAATCAGAAATGGTGATGACAGTGGTTGTAGTACTAGAATATAAATGAATGTTTTATATTAAGTTCACAACAAAACTATGAATGAGAAAATCAGTCTAGGCTTTCTCATATGCCAATGTTTCAGTGATATAGAATTTTATTGGTATGACTTCCAGGCAGATTTTAAACCCTTAAGCAATCCTTAAAAATTGTATGGGAAAAAAATTAACAGCTAACGTGAGGATGAGCCTCTCTGATCTTAGCTGGGCTATTCCTCAAGCAATTGACATATATATATATATATATATATATATATATATATATATATACATACATACTAACATGTCTATACCAGGGAATGCCTGCCAGACCTTGTGCTCTACCTCCAAAGTATCAGGCAAGAACTTTAATAGAGGATAGTTTCTCAAAATGATGCTAATGTACCCAGGCATTGTTTAAAATTTTTTTTGGGGAAAATATAATTAGTATAACCTATCAATCAATTAAAAAAATGAGAAAATAAAGGCAATGTGGAGTAGTGGGTAGGGGTCCACATTTGCTGTCAGGAAATCATATTTCTACTACTACCTGTACCCAATTTTCATCACCTCTTTGCCTCATTTTTCTTATTTAGAAATGAAGTTGTGCTTAAAGGTCTCTGAGTCCCCTTCTAGCTTTAGATCTCTGACTCTATGAATAAGAATTTCTTATGAGCTAATTACTTATCAAGAACTGAATTAATAGAGGAACAGAAGTAAAGATAATCCAAGATAACACAATGGAGGGCAGTCAGGATTCAAAAAGATGTTAATGAGCTAGGACATTGCTGAATTAAATAAAATGAAATTCAATAGGAATAAATATAAAGTCTTACCTTTGGATTACAAAAACCAATTTCACAAGTGGAAAAGGGAAGATCCAGTTAAACATTTGAAAGTGGTAGTGGAATACAAACTCAAAATGAGTCAGTGCAATATAGTAGTCAGGAAAATAAATACCACCATTGAAAGCATAGCTCCCAGGATTATTATTGCCTGCAGTATTGAGGAAGCCTTCTGATTGCCTCTCTACCTCAAGCTTCTCACCAATCCATCATGTTTCCTATTGCCAAAGTATTTCTCCTTAACTGAAGATCTAAACATGGCAGTCACTTTTTCAATCAATTTCAGTGGCTCCCTACTGCATTTAGAATAAATTTAAGTGCTTTGCCTTTTAAAGCTCAATAAAACCTGGTCCCAGAGTATCTCTCTGACCTCATAGGATATTTCTTCCCCTCCCATATTTTGTGATCCAATCACTGGCTCTCTTTGTGCTTTCCCCCCCCCCCCCACAAGAAATCTTATCTCCCTTCTCCAAGACTTTACACAGACTATCCCTTCAGCCCCACCCACCTACCCACCCCTTCCCCAGGCTGATGCTCCTAATTTTCTAAACTGTAAAACTAAGACTCTGATGCTTTCTTCTGAAAATTACCTTATCTTCCTCACCTTTAGAACATTCCACCCCTTTCTACCATAGGTGAATTCCCAATGGAACCTTCATTTTGTGGAATGGGTTAGGCCATCCAGCTATCATTCTTCTCCCAGTTCTGTTTCTGATTTTGTTATTGTTTTTTAGACCTGTCTCACTTTTCATGACCCCATCTGGGATTTTCTTGGCAGAGATACTGGAGTGATTTGCCAGTTCCTTTTCCAAATTAGGAAACCAAAGCAAATAGGGTTAAGTGACTTCCTCAGGATCATACAACAATAAAGATCAAAGGCCAGATTTGAATTTGGGAAGATGGATTTTCCTAACTTCAGGTCCAGCACTTTATGGACTGAGTGCCCCAATTTCTGGCTTGGCAAGCTTCAAAATTTATACTTATAACCAAGGTGGGGGTGGGAAGCATATCTCCATCTTTCTCCCTTTTCCTCAACTCCTTTTTAGGTGTGGTCTTTCCAACTTAGTCTTTTCTTTTGTATCCCAGTATTTAGCAGTGATTGGCATAACATGAAATTGGAGCTTAATAAACGCTCCCTTTCTTCCCTCACTTCCAAATGGCTTTATCCTTGTGTCCAGATCTAGAAGCTTCATTTATATCCAAGACTTTCACTTGATTTGATAACCTGAGTATTATGTAAGGGGTTTCTGATCCCTTGGATTCTTGATTCTAGAATTTCATATCATGACACCACTCAGATTGTTGGTGCCCTACGTTCTATAGAGTATCCCCTTCATGAGCTCAATACCAGACCAGGGGGTCTTTGCTCTAAAATTATTTTCTTATTCTACAGTTGCCATTGACTTCTGGTCTCATGCAAAATTGTCTCTTGGAGTCCAAAACATATCTTGCTCCTCTGCTCTTTGAAGTGATCCATGCCCTGGATAATGGATTTGATCATAGTGATTCTACAGTATATTGTCTATTTTTTGTGTTTTCCACTCCTAAATTATGGATTGAGGAGCATGCCAAAAACATCCCAGTTCTGACTCTGTCTGTACAGACAGGGGGTTACTTGCTATTACCTCAATTCAAAGCAGGGGAGGCAAGACATTTACTCCTTGAACATTACCTTATCCTGGGAGAGTGACAAGAAGAGAGAAAAATGAACAGTCTTAACTGTACTTACTTTCTGGAATTGAAATGATTAAAATTTCACTCACTGCGTCTGAAGTAACAGTCCATCATTATCCCTAGATGCTATTATAACAATATATCCATTTTCATTTGTCTTCCTTTGCCTGAAAAAAGAATATTGCTATGAACCTTCTTTCCTCTGTAGTCTGTATGAGTAAAATATGAACCCCTCTAGAGTTATGATTATCCAGCTTTTCTCTTTATATCCCTAGCATTTAGCACAGTGCCTTGTATATAGTGATCTTGATAACTTTATCTATTCCTACTTCTGTGAAATTGTGCCCCAGGTTTGTGGGTACCAACTGTTCTTACTATAGCACTGTTTATATGAACAGTACTCATATAAAGGCTAATTATCTCTGCCTTCCTAATTGATATCAATTAATTGTCAGTGGGAAACCATCAATGGAGGCTCCTGAACTAGTGGGTTAGATAATCCCTCCTTCAAGTCCTCCTGGTTACCATTAGTACCCTGAAAGATGAAGTAGATTGAAATCCAAACAGCCAAAGAAATTAGGTTTTAGGAGAGAAAGCCCATAGTCTGTGCTACACATGTATGCAGTACTTGAATTGGGGGGAAGCAAACTTTTTATCCTACTATGCTTTTGAACCCTAAAAAAAGACTTGATTTGTATATGGTCTCCAACACTAAAAGTAGTAGGATTGCATCCCACTAAATTCCCCATTCCATGAAGTTCTGTTTGTACCAATGTGACAGTGGTATGGACTAGCATAGAAGCTGCTTTAAATCAGAATTTTATAGGGAATGTAGTCCTACTGTCTACAAGGCAGTCACTGCCCACCATCCATGGCTATCATTTCTGCCCATCCCTACACCCACTGAATACTTTGCCAGCACTGAAGAAGGCCAGCAACTAAGCTGCCTATATTATAATGACAAAATAGCTGGGTAGTTTGAGCTGTGTAATTATGATGAAATATAGTTTTGCATCAATATTATATGTTTTTTCTTAATTTGTTATATTGTTCATTGGTTTCTCAAAGAATGAGACATTTATTTAGCACATACTATGTGCCAGGCATTGTGCTAAGTATTTTACAAACATCTCATTTAATCTTTTTTTTTTTTTAAGTGTTGAAAACTATCTTTACATTTATTTTGAAAAAAAACTATTAAAATAAAAATGTTTCATGACAGTGTTCTGAGGACCATGAAAAAGTCAAAATGTGACAGATTCTTAGATTACAACAACACAACAAGAAATAATGAGGCCTTGAATTAGGAATCCTGGAGATCTAGTTAAATCTCCTCATTTTAAATATGTGGAAACTGAATTCCATGAAGGTGAAATAACTTGCCCAAAATTACATAAAAACTAGTAAGAGAAGTTAGGATTTGAACTTCTGTGGAATCCAACAATGTCTTCAGAAGTTATCTTTCACCAAAACCCTCCCCCCCCTTTTTTTTTAATTTTAATTTTATTTTATAATTATAACTTTTTTTTTTGACAGTACATATGCAATTTTTTACAACATTATCCCTTGCACTTACTTCTGTTCAGATTTTTTCCCTTCCTCCCCCAACCCCCTCCCCCAGATGGCAAACAGTCTTATACATGTTAAATATATTACAATATATTCTACATACAATATATGTGTGTAGAACCGAATTTCTTGTTGCACAGGAAGAATTGGATTCAGAAGGTAAAAATAACAGTTTACACTCATTTCCCAGTGTTCCTTTTCTGGATGTAGCTGATTCTGTCCATCATTGATCATTTGGAATTGGATTAGTTCTTCTCTATGTTGAAGATATCCACTTCCATCAGAATACATCCTCATACAGTATCATCGTTGAAGTGTATAATGATCTTCTGGTTTTGCTCGTTTCACTTAGCATCAGTTGATGTAAGTCTCTCCAAACCTCTCTGTATTCCTCCTGTTGGTCATTTCTTACAGAACAATAATATTCCATAACATTCATATACCATAATTTACCCAACCATTCTCCAATTGATGGACATCCATTCATCTTCCAGCTTCTAGCCACTATGAAAAGGGCTGCCACAAACATTTTGGCACATACAGGTCCCTTTCCCTTCTTTAGTATTTCTTTGGGATATAAGCCCAATAGTAGCACTGCTGGGTCAAAGGGTATGCACATTTTGATAACTTTTTGGGCATAATTCCAGATTGCTCTCCAGAATGGTTGGATTCTTTCACAACTCCACCAACAATGCATCAGTGTCCCAGTTTTCCCACAGCCCCTCCAACATTCATCGTTATTTGTTCCTGTCATCTTAGCCAATCTGATAGGTGTGTAGTGGTATCTCAGAGTTGTCTTAATTTGCATTTCTCTGATCAATAGTGATTTGGAACACTCTTTCATATGAGTGGAAATAGTTTTAATTTCATCATCTGAAAATTGTCTGTTCATATCCTTTGACCATTTATCAATTGGAGAATGGCTTGATTTCTTATAAATTAAAGTCAATTCTCTGTATATTTTGGAGATGAGGCCTTTATCAGAACCTTTAACTGTAAAAATGTTTTCCCAATTTGTTACTTCCCTTCTAATCTTGTTTGCATTAGTTTTGTTTGTGCAGAAACTTTTTAATTTGATGTAATCAAAATTTTCTATTTTGTGATCAATAATGGTCTCTAGTTCTCCCTTGGACACAAACTCCTTCCTCCTCCACAAGTCTGAGAGGTAAACCATCCCATGTTCCTCCAATTTATTTATGATTTCATTCTTTATGCCTAAATCTTGGACCCATTTTGAGCTAATCTTAGTATGAGGTGTTAAATGTGGGTCCATGCCTAGTTTCTGCCATACTAATTTCCAGTTTTCCCAGCAGTTTTTGTCAAATTCATTTAATCTTTTTTTAAAAAAAATTTATTAATAGTTTTTATTTACCAGATATATGAACGGGTAATTTTACAACATTGACAATTACCAAATCTTTTGTTCTAATTTTTCCCCTCCTTCCCCCCCCCCCATGGCAGGTTAACCAATACATGTTACATATGTTAAAGTATAAATTAAATACAATATATGTATACATGTCCAAACAATTGTTTTGCCATATAAAAAGAATCGGACTTTGAAATAGTGAACAATTAGCCTTTGAAGGAAATCCAAAATGCAGGCGGACAAAAATAGAGGGATTGGGAATTCTATATAGTAGTTCATAGTCATCTCCCAGAGTTCTTTCGCTGGGTGTAGCTTGTTCAGTTTATTACTGCTCTATTGGAATTGATTTGGTTCATCTCATTGTTGAAAATGACCATCTCCATCAGAATTGATCAACACATAGTATTGTTGTTGAAGTCTATAATGATCTCCTGGTCCTGCTCATTTCACTCAGCACCAGTTGATGTAATTCTCTCCAGGCCTTTCTGAAATCATCTTGTTGGTCATTTCTTACAGAATAATAATATTCCATACTATTCATGTACCACAATTTATTCAGCCATTCTCCAATTGATGGGCATCCACTCAGTTTCCAGTTTCTGGCCACCACAAAGAGGGCTGCCACAAACATTCTTGCACATATGCGTCCCTTTCCTTTCTTTAAGATCTCTTTGGGATATAAGCCCTGTTATCTCATTTAATCTTATGACTGTAGGAAGTAGGTACAATTGTTATCCCCATTTTACTATTGAGGAAACTAAGGTAGACTTTAAATGCTTTACTTACAGCACTTAACTGTACTTAACCCTGTCTAACTCTTCATGATCCCTTTTGAGGTTTTGTTTTGGCCATTTCCTTTTCCAGCTCATTTTACAGATAAGGATAAGGAAATTGAGGCAAAGAGGGTTAAGTGACTTACTCAAGATCACACAGCTACTAAGTGACTGCGGCTAAATTTGAACTCAGGAAGATGA